>NC_141360.1:13403765-14003765 GCF_057382095.1 Aulonocara sp. 'chitande type north' Nkhata Bay
CATGGATTTTACACTGTTACTGATGTGATGTTCTATAAGGTGGTTTTAATAAAAAAAAAAAAAAAGGCAAAATTATTTTGTTTCTTTATTCAAGTTTTGAACAGCGGGACTCAGTCAGTACATATTCAGTAAATGCAAATTATTTACACAGCAGTGCACTACAGGCATACATCTAGACCCCTAGATAAAACATTATGGCATTATAGCAGTGACAACTCCTCCACAGTAGCAGGTGGGATTTTTCTGTTTTGGGGACGGCTCCTTTTACCTGTCACTACAGATGGTCTGTGTATGTTTTGATCAAGAGCCTTTTTTTGGGCAGCTGAAGAGAAGTCGTCTATCTTATGGCCAACCTCTGGCTGTATCTTGGTAATATTACCCAGCAAAACCCAGTATGCAGGTTCATCTGTAACAGTCCTTGTGCCACAGATCAACACTGTTCCGTCTACTTTAGACAGAAGAGCAGCGACGTGGGTGCAGGTCTCTGCGACTCCGGCCATACAGCTGCAGTGGGCGACTTCAACCTTCCCTGTGATGCTCACAATGACCCATGGCTGCAATGCTGGTTCATTCAGTCTTTGAGAGAGCAGCACCTGAAACACACACAGACAAAGTTAATTTAAAGACAAGAACTATGAGCCAAGGCCAACACAAATGTGTTTTATCTACTTTATCATAAATGTAACAAAGTGTCTAGAAAGTTAGCACATACATGTAATTATGCATTTCTTTATGTATCCATCTATAGAGCGCTGCAGGTTATAGTCTAAATCTGTCTGTTCTCTGTCAGAAACCTGCCTGCAGAAAATGAACCTAAAGTATGTAATGCAAGGATGTCATCACTTTAGAGATGGAGAAAGCATAAAGTGACAATTATGAATCACTTAATATGATAAGGAGATTCTGCAGGTCATTAATCAATGTATAAAACTAAAATAAAAAGTATTTTTAGTGACACAGGATATAAATATGGAAGCAAGATGTATAATTAGGATTATTTATAATAAATATGAATAGTGCAATTTCTTTAACCATAAAGAATAACTAAATCCTTCAGGACAGTGTCACATCAGTGCACTGAACTCATTATGTTATCCACCTAACAGCCTCCACACGTTCTCACTGTAATTTCCCCTCATGAATGAATTTATGCTGCAGTAATGTGAATGTTTGCAGGGAAATCAAACGCATTTCACACGCAGTACTCGAGCTGACTTACCTTTGTTTGAATGACGACTTGTACGCGTTGACTCCACAGATAAGGTATGAAATATGTCAGGCTACGTCAATAGCGGTTGGTCTTCAGGGTTTCTACTCCACGGCCGTATTTCATATGGGTCCACATTTCCAATGCACGCTATTTTCTGCAAGTACCGCCGCTTCGCCTCTGGACGCAATCGGTCTCTATACAGTCCATTCTCGTTTGAGCTGCTTTTAAGCATCTTGTAATCGTCGTTCCAACACAGTGTGTTTGATTTGATTCGTAGACCCCGAAAATGGTGCCGTGCTCCCACAATGCATTGCGGCGTGACGTCAACTCCAAAGCCCTATTCTTTATATTTAGGGTTGTTAACCAAATGCATTAACCTCATTGTGAAAAAAGCATAAAAGGGCAGCGAAAAAAAGGCACAGTTTGACATCGTCCCTAGTACAGAGTCTGTGTCATTTTACCCATGTGAAACTACCCCAATTAATAAGATCACTGAATTCACAGCAAGCATCAAATGTGCTTCCTCCGGTTCTCTAGCTCAGCAGTCCCCAACATTTTTTGCTCCACGGACCGGTTTATGTCTGACAATATTTTCACAGACCGGCCTTTAAGGTGTCGCGGATAGATGCAACAAAATAAAACGAGTACCGGTACCAAAATATATATATATATATTATTCATAACACACGAGAAAAGACCCTAGGAAACCGAGTTAACAATAAAAACGTTAAAAAAAAATAATGATAAAAACCCTAAAAACCATAAATTTCACACCCGAGCCTCAACTGTTGCAACAGGTACCAACAGACTCACGAACCAGTGGTTGGGGACCGCTGCTCCAGCTCAAACAGTATTTCCTGAAATGGGAAGACAACTGACGTGGACAAGCATCTCTTCAATTGTGCTCGATACCAGAAAAGCCAATGTACAATGCAGAAGCCCGAGTCCTCTGACATTTTTTGCATTTCATTCTTGAAAATAGCTCAAGCCTGTATTGCGCTTGGCTTTATACAAGCGCAAGATCTCTTTTTATGACCTCCTTAGTTAAAGTAGGACTGTTATTCCAATTGCTTGGAAGACTCTACTCTTGGACCTCCTCACCTCTCCATATGCATACAGTGATAACTTAATCCTTTAATGCCAGGTGTTTTATATTTGATGAAAGTCATATATCCAAGTTGATATTTAAGTTCTTAAAATGGTTTAATAAACACTCCAGTTTCAAAAGGTTTGAATTTTTTTGTCAAAAATGTCATGCCTGTTGGTTCAAACTTTACAGGGTTAGAGAGCCTCTCGCAGAACAGACCACATATTAGTGACAAAAGACATGACACTGAAGTCAGAAATGGCATCTAAGAAGTAGTTGGGGTGTAGGTGGGTTGCAAAGCAGCTTGCATTGTCTGCATTAACTATATACAGTCTGAAGCATCTTAAACATCATACATCTATATTGCTAATAGGATCAGTAAAATGGAATTAGCTTAATTTTGTATTGTAAAGGGATTATTCATATTGGACTACGGCAATTAAAACTGGTTTCTTGTAAAGTCAGTGCGAGCTTGGTTGTTTGTGTCTCTGTGTCAACAAAAAGCATTTCCTTAAATTCAAACCCAAGGACAAGCGAGTGTAACTAATGCACTAGATGTCTAAAAGTGAATTTAAAATTGATACAGCAACATCAGCAGACATCTGGAGAGATTCAGAACCCTTACAGTAACCCTCTTGTCTGAACAGTTGGGTCCTCCTCTGCAGTATATAGACTGTAACTGCTTACAAAAGTCAAGCACTGTGGAAAACATTATCATTTCTGCTCTATTTTTTTTTCTCCTTGCTTAATATGTCCTCATTTTAATGAGCCTTGTACACTTAATTGTAGAAAATTGCCTCTCAAAACATTAGCAATTAGGCGACGCTGGAACCTAAAAGTGTATTTGGTGTCTTTTCTGTAATAAATTATTTAAAACTTATGAGATTGTTGCACAGTAATTTTCTGTTGACTCACTAATTGACAATCAACAACTCACTAGTTTGAGCACATTTACGCATAATTGGTCGCGAACTGCAGAGAGATGGGAAATGTGATCTCTTAGCAAACAGCTCTGGCACTTTTTGTGCACTGACAGCCAGTAAGGAGGTGATTGGGTTTCTTCAAAGCTTTCTTAAAGCTTCTTGCTTTTTCAGACTGATGCGGACAGGGCGCTCTTTCTGCATTCTATCAGCTCCTTCATTATACAGACGTAAAAAATTCATAACACAAGAAGTCACCTTGTCAGCATGTGGCCAGAGATTTTAAATGTCATCATTTTTATTTCACTTTGTGATCTCAAACGAGCCAAAGTTGTGACAAAGCATTGACAAAAACCTCTGTAACATAAATATATATGTACACTACTGTTCAAAAGTTTTAGAACACCCCAATTTTTCCCTTTTTTCATTGGGAATTACGCAGTTTAATGTCTCATTGCATAATACAAATAAGCAGTTGGAGCTAAAACAGAAATCATAGACCAAATTGATAGACCAAAGTGTCTTCTAAACTTTTGACTCATCAAAGTAGCCACCTTTGGCAGATATAACAGCTGAACACACCTATGGCATTCTTTCTACAATAGAAATCAAAATTCTTCATAAAGTTCTTCCCATATCTGTTGCAGAAGTTCCCGTAAATGTGGCACTTGTAGGTCGCTTTGCTTTCACTCTTCTGTCTAGTTCATCCCAGACCAGCTCGATGGGGTTTAAGGCTGGAGACTGTGCTGGTCACTCTGTGTTTTGAAGCTTACCATCTTGTTCTTTTTTCCTGAGGTAGTTCTGGCATAGCTTGGACTTATGTTTTGGGTCATTATTTTGCTGTAGGATGAACCCCTGACCAACTAGGTGCATACCGGAGGGTAGTGTGTGGCGCTGAAGAATGCTGTGGTAGCCATTTTGGTTCAGGGTGCCTCTCTGTACAAGTCACCGATTCTGGATCCAGCATAACAGCCCCAGACCATCACACTTCCTCCTCTATGTTGGACAGTTGATGCCACACACTGTGGAACTATCCATTCACCTACTTGACAGCATATAAAGATCCTGCGTGATTTACTGAATTTGTATAAATCACTCCATAATACCAGTGGCAGTGGTTCATGGACCAGCCAAGCCTCTTTGTCTTATTCTGATGCCTGGCTTTCTTGCTGCAACTATTCCTGTCAAACGTGCAGCTCGAAGTTTTCTCTTCAGAGTTGAAGCTGAGACTTGCTTACTATGACCAATATTAAGCTGTGCTTGAAGCTGTTGTCCTGTGAGCTGCCTATCATGCAAACGACTCTCAGAAACTTGTCCACTGTTTTATTTATGGCTTTGGGTCTGTCAGACCTCTCCCTGTCAAAATTTCCCCAGTTTCTGAATGCCTTTCAGTGGTGAAAGAAACTGTACTCACTGACACCCTGACTTTCTTTACAATTTCTCTGTAGGAGAGACCTAAACTTTTAAGTGTTATGATGGTCTTTCTCTCTTCCATTGTTAATTGCCTTATTCTCGCCATTTTTGTAGCAACACACTACTTTCTGCAGTACAGTACTGTTAAACTGATGCTCACGAGGGTATGGTAGCATAATGTGTTCCAACACTGGTTTTATGCAGACAGATGGGGTTGTAAGTAATCAAGAAAAGTTGGAACACCTGGAGGAATTATTAGCAGCAGCTTTCAAGGATTGATCAACCTCCTTTAAATTGTGAACCCATTTTGTGTTCCCTGGAGAAAGGCCTTTTTATATAATTCTGAAATGTACATACTTTTTTTGTTTTGGGTAACCTTACCTTTTTTAACCTCTGACAGTTCACCAATTAACTTTGTACCATTTCAAGCTATCCATTGGACTTGAATGACTTGAATTGCAATACATAACTGTGCATGTAGTAACCATTTAACATTATATCATTATTTTTCTTATACTGGGCCTTGGTGCAACACATAAAAGCAAACAAATAATAATAATAAAAAACCCCAAACCTCATGCTCTTCTGATTGGCTGTCCCTCATAGATAGCATCTGGGTGGACCATCTGCTTGGAGCCAGAGCTGTCCCCGAGATGACTGAATTTACAATATAGATATAAAAAGTGTTTCGAGCTGTCTGAAGCCAGACTGAGAGAGTATTTGGTCAGGGATTACTTGCACATACACTGACGTCACTTGAATATTTCCAAAAATGCAGCTCCTGTGGGGTGTTCCCAGTCTGCAGTGGTCAGCATCTATCAAAAGTTGTCCAAGGAAGGAGCAGTGGTGAACCAGCTACTGTCTCAGGGGTAACCAAGGCTCATTGATTCAGAACTCATCAATGAGTTGTGCTTTATTTAGACCAGAGTGCTCGCTTTGCTGTTTTTATATGCACCCCAATGTTCTGATGTCTTTCTTTGATTCACTGAGTGGGTCTTCCATAAGCGTCTCACAGCATGGTAGGATTGTACCTAATCTAACCTCAGTCGTTTCTCTGATGATGGCTGATGGCTAGAAGTAGACATAGAGGTGTGTCTCCTGTCACCTTTCAGGTGGTGCTGTATAACTCAGGGATTCAGGCATCACTCGGCTGCATGTCAGTTTGCAAGATCCCTATATTAACACAAAAGTCACTTGATCCAGGATTTTTTTTTTAGCCCTGCTCTGTATTTGATAGGCAAACAGTGTGGCTCCATACACTATTGACTGTGGGTGCCTCCTGCAGGGTTGTTTTTTGACACCGCTCACAGCTCCATTAAAGGCAGCAGAGACCATGGAAGCTGTCTCAGCTTGATTTATGGGGTATAAATTGACTTTAGCATAGCAGGAGTCTGCCCATCATCTTATATTCACTCAGCTGGGATTGCCCTTTTTCTGCAACAAATCTTGGTCATTGTCAGGTGTCTGTGCTCAAATAATTTCATGTTCATTCAAGCTTTCTTTATCTAATGCTTTCTGGTACTTCTAACATAGAAACCAGAATGTTTTTAAATT
Source organism: Aulonocara sp. 'chitande type north' Nkhata Bay (assembly GCF_057382095.1). Lineage (NCBI taxonomy): Eukaryota > Metazoa > Chordata > Actinopteri > Cichliformes > Cichlidae > Aulonocara > Aulonocara sp. 'chitande type north' Nkhata Bay. The sequence continues at coordinate 13,409,950 of NC_141360.1, forward strand.
AACCACAGAAGTTTGTTATTGTAGGGCTGATCAAGTTTGCAAAAGCTGGCACGATGCTTATTCAAATCTTTCAAGTGTGTTTATGAAGACACAGTGAAGCTGGTTTTATTCATAGTTTGACTGCGTGCTTGGTTTGTGGCAAGTGCATTATGAGTGGATGCAAATATGCTCTGGGTGTTATGAACAAAGAACGAGCTGCTTTAGCAGAAGTCTGCATGACATGGTAAAAAATGTGTAGTACCATCATTTTGTATTGGGACGATTATATGGCTTATGATAGATGAACATATATTGTTGGGGCACACACATCTCGACTTGGAGATGACATGCATCACCACGGTGCTCATACCTACCTACACAGAGCCTACACAACTTTTAGATCAAACCATTAGAAATGATGTTGGCTTGATTTTTTTCAACAGTGTGCTCTGTCTATCTGAAAATATATTTTTCACAAAATTGAATAGGCAGCACGGTGGCACGGTGGTTAGCACTGCTGCCGCACAGCAAGAAGGTCCTGAGTTCAATTCCAACATCATGCCGGGGTCTTTCTGTGTGGAGTTTGCATGTTCTCCCCGTGTTTGCGTGGGTTCTCTCCGGGTACTCCGGCTTCCTCCCACCGTCCAAATTGCCACTAAGTGTGAATGTGTGAGTGAATGTGAGTGCGAATGGTTGTCTGTTCCTGTGTGTTAGCCCTGCGACAGACTGCCGACCTGTCCAGGGTGTACCCTGCCTCTCGCCCTATGACAGCTGGGATAGGCTCCAGGATAAGAGGAAGCGAATGGATGGATGGATGAAACCCTTAATGTTGCACAACAAATTTGCATCCAAAAAATTTTCCGTGTCATCTTTTCACACCGTGCTCGGTCTGTACAAACTGAACCTCAGTTATCTGCTGCTACCATTAACTAGCAAGATGTCAATGTAATTTTTTTAACAGTACCGTATTTCCCGGACTACAAAGCGCACCTGAATATTAGCCGCACAAGCTAAAATCAGGGGAAAATCCTGTTTTGTACATACATTAGCCGCACCTGACTAAAAGCCGCAGGTGTTTCAATGTTGACTTATCATATGTAAGAGAATATGCACAAAGGGAATTGTCAGGAAAGAGATGGCTGTTTGGAGACATCACTTTTATTAATATTTTGAAAAACAAGTTATGGGTACATATTTGCACATGTAGTACATAACAGTAACCTACAGCACACCAGAAAAATAGATTCGGACTACCTTTTAGGCTCAGGTGCAGTGACACAGCTTTAACAAGAAGAAAAGTCAGTCATTCACCACCATCTTTCTCTTCTTCCTGCGCACTAAAACCACCAAAGTCCTCTCCTCCAGTGTCGGATACAAACAGGCTCAGGATGGCTTCGTCATCCACTCTTAGCTCCTTTCCTTCGTTGTCACTTTCAAAACCAAAGAAATCCTCATTGTCAGTGTCGGAGTCGAACACCCTCAGAAGGGCCGTGGCGGTGTCCTCCTCTCCATCATGCAACAGTCCAGCCCTTCAAAATCCGTTGGTGATCGTGGATGCTTTCACACTTTTCCACGCTGTCAGAATCCACCGGTGGAGTTGAGCATAACTTGCTTTTCGCAAGTTTATCGCCGCTCATCATCCAGGCCTCCCGCTGAACGCGTACCGCTACTTTGAAGTTTTTTTTTTCGCGCTAATTCGTACGGCACTACGTTGCCTGGCGGACGGACATGTGACTAACATACCACTCTTGAACCCCGATCCTTCCGCCAGGCAACGCAGTGCCGTACAACAGCGGAACACACAAAACAAATCGTCTTACGATATCACAAAAATCATGGACAATCCATAGAAAAGCCGCACCTGACTAAAAGCCGCAGGGTTCAAAGCTTGTGCAAAAAGTAGCGGCTTATAGCCCGACAATTACGGTACTTTGCTTTGATACATATGTAAGACTGTTGAGCAAGCCTTGACAACAGACGCTTGTAGGGTTTTTATGTCCAGAGGTTTGGGTTGAGTGGAAGTATCACCTCTGTACCTTCAGCTGCATGTTACACCGGTGTTATAACTAATATAGTTCTGAAATCACAGCAGCTTTAACTCAACTTTTAGATCAAACCATCTAAAAGTTAGACAGGGCTGTCAGACATGCGCCAATGTTGTCATTTGATATTTCTTCCCTGTTTCGTATAATTTTTTTTTCCACTGCCCCAGGACATGATTCAACAGGTGGACCCCCCCTCCCCCAACACACACACACACACACACACACACACGCACACACGCACGCACGCACGCACGCACACACACACACATCCCACGTCTACCTTTAATTTTCCAAAGAATTAATATCGCTTTGCCTGTCTTCTCTCTGCAGTATGAGTTCAAGGTCAAAAACATCAAGAAGAAAAAAGTCCACATCGTGGTGTCTGTAGATGGCGTGAAAATCACCTTGAGGAAAAAGAAGAAAGTGAGTGAACTTTTTTTATAAATTGCAAATTAAAAGCATCTTTTGTACTACTTTGTACTGTTTTGTACTGAATTGTTGTCACCCGCATCGTAGACCTTTGAACGGATCAGTAAAACAATATATAAAATGTCTTGGTGTAAAAACATTGATGTTTGTTTTTGGTTCATACGTGTGCTTTATGGTTGCGCGTTGACCACCTCTGTCATCGGCCACGTCGATCCTTTTTTTTTTTTTTTTTTTTTCTCTTGTTTCTTTTTTCTTTTCTTTCTTTTTTTTCTTTTTTTTCTTTTTTTTCTCTTTTTTCTTTTTCTTCTTTTTCTTCTTTTTTTCTCCTTTTTCTCTTTTTCTTCTTCTTTTCTTTCTCTTTTTTTCTTTTTCTTCTTTTCTTTTTTTCTTTCCCTTTCCTTTTCTTTTTTCTCTTCAATGCCCAATTCATCACGCATATAGCACTATCACTCGATCCTTGATAGTGCTGCAGATGACAGCCAGCTCTATTAGCCCACAACATTCACCGATGCTTACAGAGTGGTTAAAGGTGGGTGTTGACTCTAGCAGTTTAGGGCTACTTTTTTTCCAAGTGAGATGCCACTTGGGCAAAGGAAATGTACTGATGGAAATGGAAAGCTGTGTGGATAATCTGCTAACAGTGCCTCACTTTATAAACACAAGTGCAGCCTTTGCCTTGCAATGAGTTTACCGAGGGCAGCACAAAACGTGCAGCGCTGCAGCAAGAGCAAGTATTCTCCTAACTTCACAGGCATACATGTTTCTTGTAATTTGAACACAAGAAAATGCTCCGAAATTAACTCATTCACTGCCATTGACGTCTAGACGTCAATGGCAGTCAACGTAAGTTGAACTGAAGCCCACCAGCAGTAAAAGTAGACCTGCAAGGAGGTGCAGGGTTTGCGCACGTAAGGGATTGCGCAGTGAGACAAAAATGTGGTGCAAGTCTTGTTGTGTTTCACTGCCAGCCATTTGAAAATGGCTGGCAGTGAATGAGTTAAACTAAACATGAAAAAGGAAAAAATCACTGACAGCTGTGGTGTTAAAGAAACTGTGTTGTGTTTGGGGTTTTTTTTAAGCTACTTTTCCTGCATTTCATATAATACTGCAGGTATTTACTGTACTAAAGGCATAAAAAATACAATTTTCTTTTCACCCCGTATATATTTTCACTTTGCTTTCTCTGTCACCCTGTAAATTCCCAGCAATTGTGTTTTAACACATAATGAGGCTTTTTGTTGGCACAAAATCAGTATGTCTGGCCCCTAATGTGTATCTGTCAACAGCTGTTTAATTTCCTGTGTCTTTGTTTGTAGCAGAAGGTAACGACCAGTCCTCTTAGAGAGCATGTGTGACAACGGAAGGACTACTAAAGAGAATACAGTGCTTGATGGGGATCAGAACCATTAGCAGAGTAGAAATCATGAATTAAAAGATGAGGAAAGAGCAAGAAGAAAGCTTGAAGAAGTTGAACTGACACTGGAGAGGAATCTGTGTTTCCAAGTGAGCTGAGGATGACGGGACAGGCTCTGTGGTCGACTCAGCGAATGGAGGGAATAAAGACGATGATGATCGATGAGCTTAATCCAGTCCTGCCCGCTTTAAATGGTGTAGATTATAGGGCCGTCACCAGATATCTGATTTCAGAAATATGGTACTTGGTGCCAGGACCAGGAGAATTCCAAGATGCTTGATGCTCGGTTCAATACAAAAAGAAAAAGATTATCCTCTGTACTTAAAGATGAACTCTATTATTTCAGGACAACACAAGAAGGATGATACTTTGTACTGAAAAACACAATAGCAACGTTTTCATATTGCCTTTTGCAAATCAGTTTCACCCCTTGGTCATCTGACTTGAATGGAAAGTACTACTATACCCACTTCTGGAGGGGTGATATCCTGCCCCCATCAGCTCTGGAAGAATATAGGTTACTAGCTACAGTACCTGCTGTAATTTCAAGGGAAAATGACTGTCATGTTTACAAAGTTTTTGTATTAAAAAGCATCTGAAGTACATTTTTACCTTTTTAGGGTTTGTGTATTGAAAAAGCATTAAAAAGCATGCTTACCTCCTTAAACTCCTAAGACCCGAAATCTTCCACGGCATGAATTTTTAATTTCTCTTTGATATTTGGGCATATTGGGGCCCGATGACTGTAAAAACAAAGAATTACGAGATTTATTTTTTTTACCTGATTTTTGTTTTTAAGAAAAATAAGAGCCACATATGAGGATATTCATTTAAAATGTTGATAGAACAGTAGCAGTATAATGTCCTCGTAAGTGAATATTAGGGCCTTGTAGAGCAAAATTCAGTATTTTGGTCTAAATAACCCAAAATGTAATGTCCACATATGTGGACGCCAGGTCCTAGGAGGTTAAATAAAAACTGTGGGCTTCTGTAGATAATTTGCCATTTACTAACAACTCAGTTTACCGGTCGATCAACGTCCATACCTGCACCTATGGTCACGAGCTCTGGGTAGTGGCCAAAAGAACAGGTTTATGGATACAAATGGTGCAAATGAGCTTTCTCCAGGGGGTGGCTGGTCTCTCCCTTAGAGATGGGGTGAGGAGTTTGGCAATCTGGGAGGGGCTCAGAAAAGAGCTGGTGCTCCTCCACATCAAAAGGAGCCAGTTCGGGCATCTGACAAGGATTTCTCCTGGGTGGCTCCTGGGTGAGGTGTGACACCGGGACAGACCCAGGACACACAGGAGAGATTATATCTCTCACCTGGCCCGGACAAGCTTTAGGTGTTGGCCGAGGAAAGACAGGTCTGGGTTTATCTGCTTAGGCTGCTGCCCCCATGTCCACCTGACCTGGCCACGGTTAAGTGGAACAAAATAGATGGATGGAGAACAATTATAAATTGATTATATTTGCTCATAACTCATAATAAGGCTATTTTGCGTTAGCAGCTTGACAAAACCTAAAACCTCACTGGAGATGACATGCATCACCAGTGCTTATGGATTTTCTCTGTTAAGCTGGAAATCCTGCTTTAGGCTCTGTGGTCACATAAAAAGGGGTGTTTCTCCAGTCAAGTGACTCTTTTTCTGCACAAAATGATCCCTATGAGAGGCACCTCCCCCAATCAGAGATGATGATCATCCTATAGTCATTAAAATGTATACAGAACATAAATATAAGAACATAAAAATATAGCAGTGCTGTTACAAATAAGACAAGATATTAAAGCTGTAAAAGACAACAACTGTAAACTTGGTATTTAGTGCACAGAATAAAAAAAAATCCATGTAAAATACTTCAAGTTAAATATTTTATGACTTATGATATTTAGAACTCAGTGCTAGTGTTTATGTGATTGGGTCTCACTAGAAACTAAACATTAAAGCCCCATAGGTTATGAAGGAGATGTGAAAGCTGCTTGAGTTTGATGCTTGAGCAAAGTAAATTAATTCTATGGTTTGAATAGAGATCCTGTGTTCCAATATTACATACTGAGGATTCCAGTGAGCGTGTGATGCATAGAGCTGGCAACAGTAAGGTATGGGCAAACTGAGCTCACTTTGAACACAACCTGGTCCTGACCAGGTTGAGTATCAGTTACCATGGTGATTTAGCTACCGGTAGGTAAAAAGAGAGTCACTTTTGTGACACAGAAAAATTTGGCTTTAAGGTCAGCATAGCTTGCTAACTCATTAATTTCGCTTTGTAATACATTCCCCCATACAGCTTAAGGTTAGGGCTGTGTCTGCTTTGGCTGATCAGTGTGCCAACAGGGAGCTTCAGCCCATCTGACTCCTATGCCTCGTGTCCTGGACCTCTCAGATGTGCTTGTGTTATTGGTGCCCTCTGGAGCATTTTGATAGAATTATTTGACGGCTAAAAAGCCAGTCCAAGTTTCTTCCTCTATGTTTCACTTCTCTTTCATATACAGTTTATTTTAAACACTCTGTGCAAGCCTGAAAAGCAATCGAAGTCTTGTATTTAAAGGGACAGTCTGTGTCTTTGTAAGGAGATGAGGCAGCTCCAAAATCTGATTGCCTGTTGGCAACTTGCTGGCTGTGAAAATGGCAAGATTTCCTCAGCTGATGGTCCACCATCTGCACAGACCACACATTTCCTTAGTTCCTTCGTATTGGGAAGAATGAGCAAATGATGCAGGGATGAATGTTCCATATAAAACCAACTTGCAAGATGGTTTCCTCCAAATTCTGATGAAAACTGTCAAATTCCTTTAAGCTTTTTGGAGCATCATTTTTGGCACACTGATTTTGCTGCTGTAGTCTGAAAAAACTTTATAGTTAAGCTTCACCTGAAAGACTGTACCTACTTTATGTAGGACTCACTCAGCTTATATCAGGTGAAACTCTGTTGACTTACAAAGGCCATATTTGTATGTCAGATTTACATTAATGTCTGAATGGCCCTGAAAGGAGTTGGCCTTTAATCGGACTAGTTTAAAAGTCTAGCTTTGTTAGTAAATGGCCACCTGAAAACATCTGCATATTTGCTCTATAGCTTTGTTGTGGACAGCAGTGTGAGTGGATGATGCATACTGTAAGTATTCATAGGGTTAAGGCTAATGTCCTTCATGCTTTGTGCTTCAGCAAATTCAGTTCAATAAAAAATATCAAAGTGGAAAATCTCAGCTGTTACTGAAGCTTTACATCAGTATTTGAAGAACTGTTTAGGAAATACTGTATATTCTCTATAATATAGATTCTCATTTCCGGTGACCAGATGCACATGAAGTCGACAGATTTATATTTTTTGGAAGTACTGAGTCCGCAGACATCACCAGATACTTTTAAGCAGCGTAGAATCGTTCTGTCGGGAGTACTGAACAGGCACATTGGCTTTGGGACATTTATTTTTTTCAGCTTGCCTACTGCATATGTATTTCTTTTGAGGTACTTTGAGTACTTAATTAAACCATAAAACTGCGCTTAGATTTGAGCCTGACAATTTACTACAAATTGTGCTGAAAATGACAGCACAAAAAAAGCACATCCCTGATGTGAATGTGATAGTTGCCACTAGGAGGAATAATTTATTTGGAAGCCCAAGGGAGATGTTATTAAAAGTGTGAAATCAGTGCATGTAGACTGCTCAAAGTGGTGCCCAAAGTTTGACTTGTCCTGTAGATTTTTGCTGAGGCCAAATCTTGCATGTTTAGAGCAGAGCCCTGCATGTTTCTGGACCTTAAAGCTGGCATTTTACGTTAACAGAACAGAAAGTGTCACATCGACAGGAGAGAAAGAATAACACAAAATACAAGCGATTGATGTATTAATGGCTACAAAGTTGTTTTTGACATTTAACAGAAATGTTAAGTGTTTTAGGTTTTAGGTCACAATTGTAAGCAGAGAATCTGCACATAAACAATAAGGTAGAGATCAAAGTCTCTGCGTAATGTGTACTGAATGTAATGAATATTGAGGTTTTTGCTGAAATAGTTTGTTATCCACTGACGGCCGTGAGTCATATACACATGCCATTCATTACACATGGCCATACTAAAAAATACCTGCAGCTACATACACATGCAGAAAACAAAAGTGATGTGCACATTTATGCAAATGGAACAATAACTTCATTTACAGGCTAACTGGTGAAAATCTCCACACATCCATCTATTTAATGCCGCTTTCCCGCCGTGGGTCAATACACCAGACCATCCTCTCCCAGTTCATCCGAGGGAACTTTAAGACTTTCCCAGGCCAACTAAGAGATATAATCTCTATAGCTTTCCCTGGATCTGCCTCAGGGCCTCTTCCAAGTAGGCAATGCTTGAAACACCTCGACTGGCTCCTTTCAATGTGGAGTTCCTTCTGAATGAAGGAACTTCGCATCTCAACAGTAAGGGGGAGCCCAGCCGCCCTTCAGAAGAAACTCATTTCTCCCACTTGTGTCCACAGTCTGATTTCTGCCCAGGGCTCGTGAACATAGATGAGGGTAGGGATGTAGATCAGCAGCTGCACATTCACACTCATCTCTCAGTTCACCACAATAGAGCGGTACAGTGTCCGAATTTTGAAGCCAATAGAACTTGAGCATCTTTAAAAAGCAGAAATGAGATTCTGACACCAACTTCTGGAACTTAGATGGGCCTCGAAATTCAGTTGTGCAGAGACTGAATAGCTCTCGTAGCAATAAGAGAGTAAGTCGTACCCAAATTTACAAAGAAATTTAGTAAAATGCCTTCTCCAAGTCCAAAAAGCAAATAAAGAATAGTTCCTCAAACTCCCATGTACCCTCAAATATCCTCGAGAAGATAAAGACCTGGTCCAGTATTCTGCAACGAGGACAAAAACCCCCGAATTTTTCCTCCTGAAATTGAGGTTTAACTAACTGAATGTCTCTCCTCACCAGTATCCTGACTTGGACCTTCCCAGGGAGGCTTACTAGTGTGATCCCCCTATAGCTGAAACACTCCCTCTGGTTGTCCTTCTTAAAGATCGGAACTACCACTCCAGCATACCAAACCAGAGGCACTGCCACAGATTTCCATGCCATGTTGTAGAGATGTGGCAACCAAAACAGCTATGTAGCATCCAGAACCTTAAGGAACTCAGGGCGAATCTTGTCCACCCTGGGAGCTCTGTCATCAAGAAGTGATGAGACATCCCACCTTTGTCTTTAGACAGTGTCAGTCCATGGTTCCACTGAACTCTGTGTGGTTTGCTTCAGCACCACCCTCCACTTGAAATATGCAAAAGTCTTTTGCTGTGTTGTTTAGTTGTTAGATTATTCATGCCCACATTAAGTTTGCTTGTGTTTGACTTACTAATTTCCACTGCTATTGGTAAATTACCAAGGGCATACATCAGAATGAACGGGCTGCATCTGTGTTAATAAATTAGTACCTGCTTGTTTTGTAACTATTTAGTTTGGCAAGCCGGCAGTCAGTTTTTGCTTTTCTTTTTTTGTTTTTGGAACTTTGTATTATCCTTTCGGCTTAGGTTGTCATCTCTACTTTACATATGCTAACAGGACAGTTCCACCTTCACTTAAATAGCAGTTAGCTGTCAAGTCAGCTAACTGAAAGCCAGGCACAAACTCAGATAAAAACGCAACATGATAAAGTTTTAAAAAGAATTCTGAAAAATGAAGGGATTCAAACTATATTTAATTTCTGACAACAAACCAAAAGTGAGCACAAAATATGGATATTTATTTTTCTGTACCTGGCTGCCCTCAAAAGGCCCTTGGTCAAGTGTACTGGCGGGATGCAATTAAAGGCCAGTCGATGGATGAATGTTTTCTTGTCGAGTTTGGCTCCTTGTCCCGAAAGCTGAAATGTCAAGTGTGACGGTCAGCAATCTATTTACATCTCTGAGTGCAAAGGAGGCATTCAAAGAGCGCAGATTGAAGTGATTGAATGACTCGGTCAACAAAGGGCTCTGTGGAGACAGAAATCAACAAGAATGATTCCTGTGTGCGTCTGTGGTGACATTTTGATTGTGACATTAAGGTGAAAGGTAGATTTAATCAAACAGACAAAAGGAGCAAGTAAAAAATGTATGTGAAGGGCTCACAATGATATCTGTGCTCACGGAATATCATCTGTCTGTCTTTGAGTTTCAGCTGATTTATGCTCAAACTGTCCAAGCAAGGAATGTTTCTTATTTCATTCGTCTTATGTATCCAATTTTTTTACATTTGGTGTAACTGAATGGTTTCGTTTTGTTTACACAGAAGAAGGAGTGGACATGGGACGAGAGCAAAATGATGGTGATGCAGGATCCCATTTACAGGTAAGCTGGCCTTAAGATTTATTTTTTTTTTTTGTCATAACGTTACATTTCTTTAGCTCATCTTTAAATGCTAATTTAGATGCTTTTTAATACTTATTCTAGTAAGTCAGTCCTTATGGCTCATTGAGCCTTTTCCCAAATGAATTTTAATCCAAACTTGATTAAGTACACTGTGGTGGCTCCGGAAATGAGAATCCTTTGTCTCTGTCAGTGCAAGCGTTGACATTTTGGAGAAAGAAGGCACTGGTAAGTCTGGCGATAACTTCCACCGACTCCTAAACAGCACAGCACCACCAACATTTCAGAAAAAAAATGCTAAACATCATATCAGAAGAAATGGTAATCAAACCAATCCTCAACACTGTTTTTAAAAATTGAATAAATTTTAAGTTCTAATGTGCCCAAGTGTCACTTCTGCTGTCATGTTAATTTCGGATCTCTTTCTCTTTTAATGGGGGCATCTAATTAAACCTGAGCCGTTAGTCAGCTCTTTATCCCCTGTAACCATACTGTGGTTTTCTGCAGTTTTGTTTGCAGCGCTGCAATTCTATCATAATCACAGCATGAGGTTTAATTGACATCTTAAAACAGCCTGAGTTGTATCCCAGTGGCAGCGTGACCTAAAGTAACCTTATTTACTGCCAGTGGTGTTGGTGTTGTGTGGAATACTTGGGATCTGTGTCTTTCCTGTGTTGCTGTTTTTCCTCAGAACAGACATTTTTATGTAAATTCAGAACATCAAGCAGACTCGGCTTCGAGGCATTTGGGTCTTCTAGTCTAGTAGAGGTTTGTAATAGTGTGAGACTTTCAAGTGTTATTCATATGCATCATATAGCACTTTATTCGATACTCTTGTTGGTTACATGCGCGGTATTGGGAGTATCAATATGCAGACTGGGTGAACCGGGGGTTGAACTGTCAACCTTCCAATTAGTGGGTTTTGTTCTGGATGATTGTGAGTCAAACAACAACCTCCAGGGATGGAAAATGATGCCGACAGTTATGTGTCAAGAACTCTGAGTAGCCACTTGTGGCTGGCTCTAAAAGCGAGCCATCACCATAGACTCCCACGTTAAAATTGGCAACTAAAGAGTATTAAACATCTAGTGTAGTGAAAAAAAAGGTTTCTCTTTATGGATGGATTCTTTTTATCATAACGCCGTGTGTTGTGTGTGCGTATACCGATTAGGCGTAACATTATGACCAACTGCATAATATTGTGTTGGTTCTTCCAATCCATTGAGGCACAGACTTCACTAGAGTCCTGATTGTGTGCTGTGGTATCTGGACCAAGATGTTAGCAAACGATCCTTTAAGTCCTTTAAGTTTGAGGTGGAGTTTCCATGGATTGGACTTGTTTGTCCAGCACATCACACAGATGCACAGTTGGATTGAAACCTGGGGAAATTGGAGGCCAAGTCAACACTTTAAACTGGTTTGTTCTCCTCAAACCATTTCTGGACCATTTTTGCTATTAGGGATTACGATTTCAACAAAAAGCTGTACATGGTCTGCAACAATGCTTAGGTAGGTGGTACTTGTCACAGTAACTTTAACAAGGACCCAAGTTTTCCCAGCAGAGCGTTGCCCAAAGGATCGTACTTCCTCCACCAGCTCACTTTCTTCCCATGGTGTATCCCGATGCCAGGTGTTTCCCAGATAAGTAACCCACCTGGGCATCCACATGAGTTAAAAGAAAACGTGATTCATCATGATTCTTCCATTGCTCCATTGCTATTGGCGGTGCATAGGAGTCGACATTGGCACCCTTTCTGGTCTGCAACTATGCAGCACCATACGCATCAAACTGTGATGCAGTGTGTATTCTGATGCCTTTCTATCAGCACTAGCACCAACAATTTTGGCAGTTTGAGCTGCATGAGCTCGTCTGTCCACACAGGCCAGCCTTTGCTTCCCGCTGCAGACTGGAAAAACCCAACATGAGCTTTGGAGTTTTGGAGATGCTCTGACCCAGTCATGTAGCAATCACAATTTTGGCCTTTGTCCAACTCGGGTACAGTTCTTTACGTTATGTTATTCACTTCTGTCAGTTGTCATAGTGTTGTGCCTGATCTATATACGATGCATGTAATTTATTTTGCAAGCTCCATTCATTCAAATGTTTTTTAAGACTTGTAATTAGGCATGTACCTAACACTAAACTATCTGCAAGACCTCAGCTCCCTGACAGTTATAGTATTTTGTTAGCGTGTTACTTGAAACTAATTAGCAGATCTTTGTGTCAGAGTGACATAGTTTTATGGGCACAGCAACCCAGCTTGCTGGCGATAGCTGATAACTCAGCACCTCCTGCCAAAATAAGCTTCTGGCTCCAGAAAAACAAGATAGTCAGAATGCTAAACTGTAAGGCCTCAGAATAAAAATACTGGGTTACATTATAAGTCTGAGGTTACTGAGCAGAGAAAGAATGTAGATAAAAAGTATCTTGATAGCACATTTTATTATCAGTGTTTAAACCTTCAGGCATGTTTTAGTTGGGGAGTGAAGTTGAACATAAAGGCTATGTTGATCTGCATGGATGGTTTTCCCAAAGGTGAGCAAATATGTTTAATGTGTTTCCCGCTCTGGCAGTGAGATCATATCAGGTTTAAAAACTGGATGTCTCCCTGGGCCGTGTTTATTTTGGGGATATCCAAAATAATGACGTGCTACTGCTCTAAATCAGCCAGTTTTCTTAATGTTATCATGACAAATTTTTGTGGCATTGTTAACATGTAAAAAACCTGTAAGTTTAATGGTCAAAACTGTTCCACTCTGCCAGAATGTCTGATAAAGCAGAGTGTAGGTACCAGGTCATGCTCTCAGCCCTGTTATGATCTTTTTTTCTTTTTATCTTGTCTTCTATTGTGCAAATTTGTTCACTCTCAATTCTTATTCTCTGTATCAGGAGATCTTGCTTGTCATTTATGAAAATGGCAAATTCAAAACAATGATACATTCTCCTAGAATGAGGATATTGTTCCCTGGTTAGCATTATCTCTTGGTGACCTAAAGGTCATGAACAAGATGGCGCCGAGTATGGCAGCCTTGTCGCGAGCTCCCCCAAGCAACGGCTTTTTTCCGTGTTTAATTTTACTTTTCCTTCATTTTATCGCGAGTAGCACATGTCTCCTTGTGTACGACCGACAAACCTTACTGGACATAAAAGACGGTCTTTCTTATAACTTTCCGGAGTTCAAGTTTTGCAACACGGACGCTCCGTTTGCAGACCCCCCATTCATCTCACCTGAGACGCCTTTGTTCTCTGGCCCTGGAGGCCGCAAACGCCAACGCAGAGGGAGAAGATCTGGCATTCTGGTTCGACTGAGACGGCGCACTAACACACCACCGTTACCCAGTTTATTACTGGCTAATGTGCAGTCTCTGGAGAACAAGCTGTGCGAGCTTCGGGCACGGATCTCATTCCAGCGAGAGATGCGGGACTGCTGCGTGATCTGCCTCACAGAAACCTGGCTATCGGACAAGGTACCGGACTCCGCAATACAACTACCGGGGTTCTCCGTGCATCGCGCGGACAGGTCACAGGATCTTACTGGGAAAAGCAGAGGCGGTGGTGTGTGTTTCATGGTCAACAACAGCTGGTGTGATTATGCGAACGTGCACCCGGTCAAATCCTTCTGCTCACCGGACCTGGAGTACCTGATGATTAAGTGCCGGCCATTCTGGCTACCGAGGGAATTTACAGCAGTGATTATTACGGCTGTTTACATTCCCCCACAAGCCGACACTGACCGAGCACTCAGGGAACTGTACAGCGCGATCAGCAGTGAGGAAACCGCACACCCAGAGGCAGCGTTTATCACAGCCGGAGACTTTAATAAGGGAAACCTGAAGAAAGTCTCACCCAAACTCCACCAACACATCCATTTTAACACTCGTGGAGATCGGCTACTCGACCACTGCTACACCTCTTTCCGGGATGCGTACAAAGCCCTCCCCCGCGCCCCATTCGGCCAATCAGATCACCGCTCCATCCTGCTCCTGCCCGCCTACAGGCAGAAGCTGAAACAGGAAGCTCCAACCCGGAGGGCGGTGCACTGTTGGACGGACCAATCGGAGTCTGCGCTGCGGGACTGTTTTGATCACGCGGACTGGGAAATGTTTCACGTGGCTGCTAGGGACATTGATGAATACACAGACTCAGTCTGTGGATTTATCAGGAAATGCGTGGAAGATGTCGTCCCATCCAGAACAGTTAAATCCTTCCCAAATCAAAAACCCTGGATTAACGGAGATGTTCGCGCGGCACTGGCGGCACGGAGCACCGCCTTTGCCTCCGCGAACACATCGGACTACAAACACGCACATTACCAACTCCGGAAGACGATCAAAGCAGCCAAACGTGAGTACAGGGACAGGGTGGAGCAACAGTTTGACAACCCTCGGAGTATGTGGCAGGGACTAAACACGATCACAGACTTTAGAGGGAAAACCAGCACACCGCAGACCACGGCCTCTCTGTGTGAGGATCTAAACGTATTCTACACTAGATTCGACACAGCGAATACCATGAGACCGGACAGTGTGCGACTGCGGATGACGTCAGTGCGCACACTGTGTCTGAGGAGGATGTGCGGAAGTGCTTCAGGAAGGTGAACGCACGCAAAGCTACTGGTCCGGACGGGATTCCCGGCCGCGTCCTCAAGTCATGCGCGGCTCAGCTGGCTGGAGTGTTCACGCACATCTTCAACCTTTCCCTCTCTCTGTCTGTAGTCCCAGCCTGCTTCAAAATGGCCACCATCATCCCTGTACTCCTCATTGAACGACTGGCGACCTGTAGCCCTGACCCCCATCGTAAGCAAATGCTTCGAGAAGCTGGTCAAGGACTTCATCTGCTCTGCACTACCCGACTCACTGGACCCTCTACAGTTCGCATACCGCCACAACAGGTCCACTGATGATGCCATAGCCCTGACACTACACACTGCCCTGTCACACCTGGAGAAGAGAGACACGTATGTGAGAATGCTGTTTGTAGATTACAGCTCAGCATTCAATACCATCGTTCCCTCGAAGCTGGACAGGAAACTGCAGGATCTAGGACTGAGCAGCTCCCTCTGCAGCTGGATCCTTAGCTTCCTGTCTGACAGACGCCAGGTGGTCAGACTGGGCAGCATCACCTCATCCCCCGTCACAATGAACACTGGTGCTCCACAGGGGTGTGTACTGAGCCCTCTCCTATACTCACTCTACACCTACGACTGCACAGCCACTAACAACTCCAACATCATTGTGAAGTTTGCGGACGACACTACAGTGGTGGGTCTTATCACCAATGGTGATGAGACAGCTTACAGGGAGGAGGTCAGCGCCCTGACCCACTGGTGTCAAGACAACCATCTCACCCTCAACGTCGCAAAGACAAAGGAGTTGATAGTGGACTTCCGGAGGTGCAGAGAAGTACACACCCCCATCACCATCAGCGGCGCTGCTGTGGAGAGAGTGAGCAGCTTCCGGTTCCTTGGTGTACATCTGGCTGAGGATCTTACGTGGTCAGTACACACAAACAAAACAGTGAAGAAGGCGCAGCAGCGCCTCTTCTTTCTCAGGAGACTGAAAAGATTCGGCATGAGCCCCCGCATCCTCAGGACCTTCTATCACTGTGCCATTGAGAGCATCCTCACTGGATGCATCACCACCTGGTATGGCAACAGCACCGCCTACAACTGCAAAGCTCTCCAGCGAGTAGTGCGGTGCTCTGAACGGATAATTGGAGGTGAGCTTCCCTCCCTCCAAGACATCTACAGGAAGCGGTGCTTGAGGAAAGCGGGGAGGATCATCAAGGACTCCAGTCACCCCAGCCATAAACTGTTCAGACTACTTCCATCAGGAAGGAGGTTCTGCAGCATCCGGTCCCGTACCAGCAGACTGAGAGACAGCTTCTTCCATCAGGCCATCAGACTGATGAACACTTCATAGACACCTCACCTCCACTACTGGAACTTCAACATTATGCACTCCATACTGTACAGTAATGCCACTGTTTTGCACATGTCTCACTCTGTATATTTATTTTATATATTTTATTTATTGTTTACTCTATTTAATTTGTAAAATATGTGTACACACACACACACACACACACACGTAGAAAAATATTTAGTATACACATCCAGAAATGCATATACTATTATATATTGTACATATATTTATTAGTTTCAGATGTAGCCATTCTTGTATTTTGCTTGTTTACATTATTGTATTTTGCACAACTCTGTTGCTTGTGAAGCTCGCACACAAGAATTTCACTCACATGTACTGTACCAATGTACCTGCACATGTGATGTGACAATAAAAGTGATTTGATTTGATTTGATTTGAAAAGGGCTAAGCAGAGGAAAACGTCATGTTGAAAAAAAAGTCGAATAATATTAAAGTGTGAATATCAGAGTTCTGAGGGATTAGAAACCGCGGTTACGTTGTAAGATCAGAATTAAGGATGCAGGACGCGACGAGGTTTGTGCAGATGTTATTGGGGGAGACAGAACGGCTGGGAAGATCTCACCACAAGAGAATATGTGTGAGAAAGTTGGGCCTAACTTGACATGTCTGTGGTACATTTGACCCCACGGGACTTAAGATTGAGTTCATTCGATCATTTGCCAAAGGGCTATAAGCCTTTGATTTGAACTCTTACCACAGTCTTGTCTGAGCGGACCTGCTTAGACACAAACAGTCACTCAGTGCTGAGACGCAGCTTGTGAGAATTAAGTGGTTCAGACAGATTTGTAGAGAAATGATAGGAACGCTTTAAGATGACTTCACCATTAATCTCTTTGTCTTAGACTTACACAGACATGCAGAGATGTTGAAGTTTGCTCAAACGATGAAAGCCTGCCTGACTACGGTAGAAAAAAACCCTCGTTCTAGAGAGAGAAGTCGAAATAAAGTTGAAGACAGGTAGTGCCGCACTTCTTATTCTGCACCGAATGACTCA
The DNA here is from genome assembly GCF_057382095.1 of Aulonocara sp. 'chitande type north' Nkhata Bay. NCBI lineage: Eukaryota > Metazoa > Chordata > Actinopteri > Cichliformes > Cichlidae > Aulonocara > Aulonocara sp. 'chitande type north' Nkhata Bay. Next base: position 13,427,089 of record NC_141360.1, read on the forward strand.
TTCTTTATCCCACTGCTCCCTCTCTCTTTACCCTTCAGACGCATGCACGCACACGCGCACAAATTGACACACTCTCTCCCAGGCGGGCCCGGCTCAGAAGTGCATCCAGGAGCCCAGTTGGGGGTTTGGGCTTTGGAAATGATTCTGTCAGAAAGATGGATTTTGCCCTGCTGTTTGTGTAAGCGTCTCTGAGCTTAGGAATTCTCAGAGATTTTGTTTGGTTAGAGATGCCTCACCCTGTCCCACGCATCTAAACCTTGCGTACGGTTTTTAATATTACAGTCACAAAGTTCCCCCCCACCCCCACGGCAGGAGGAGGCTGCACAGGGTGGGGGCTTGAAGCCAAGTCCGATGGGTAAGCCTCATCGATCAGTGGCTGTCATCTGCTGAGCCGAGTGTGACAGATCTTCACGACATCTCATCTTTACTCTTCGACTTAGTTACGATGCGCCAGTCCAAACAGAAGTCTCAGTCATGAAATATTTGATATTTTCTGTGCCGGACTTCACTTCTGCTCTTCACATATATTTATGTTTTATAGGAAGTGTATATATCTTCTATACACAGTAGCAGAAGCGGCGATGTTAACATATGAGGATTAATATCTTGCCATATTTTTATATGAGGTGTCATCGTGTTTTATGACAAAAAAATGCTGATATGAAGTAGACACTGCTTCTGTAAGTAGTTATTTGTTATATGTTAGATATATGTGACAGTGTTGTTGTTTTGTTTCATATTCTTCTGTATTTCCCCTCCCACTGGGCAGTTTTTCACACATGAACTTTGGGCAATTTGGAGATAATCATGTTAATCCATCGTTGCCCTTTCTTAAATGTTGCACACAGCAGGAAATAGAGAACTTTAAGCATATTCTCACTACTGGAAACACTACTTGTTTGGCTGAGGGAGCTGCCTGGGGAATATGCAGGACACCCTCTCACTAATGGTAAATGTACTGAACTGTTAACGGTTCTATTGGCACATTAATACAAAGTGACATTACTCTCATGTTGCACATGAGAGCTTGATGGCTATAGACTGTCCACTGCATATGTGTTCTCACATGCATCTCTGGATGGTAAAATCCTAGAAAAATTCAAGGCGCGTGAAAATGACTTTACTGTCCTTTAGGCTCCATCAAAAGCATTACTGTGAGCAGCAAATGATGTATTTCATCGTGAGCTCTGCCCAACCCTGTAATGAAGTCTGCGGTGCAGTCTGTTCTAGCACTTTGTTACTGCTATGCAATTACAAAGTTTCACAAAGAGCTGTCGTGATTCTCAAGCTGTACCTGTGGCATTGTTCTACTTTAAGAGGCTCCCTAGTATTGGACAGGGATGTGCATTCCAAGCAAAAGTCCTGGTCAATAGTCTCTGGAATGTGTTTGATCAACCTCCAACCAAATGGCTTTAAAATGACTGCACATAGTTGTGGTAGACTTGTAATATGCTAGCTGTACCTGGTGGATTTTATACTGGACAGTTTTTGTTTTAGAAATTTCCAGAAAATTTTTTTTGACAGTTATATTTCTCTTTTTTTCATTCTTTTTTTTTTTTCTCGTCTAGTTTATCTTGAACCACTTATGTACCACATATACCAATCAGCCAGGTGACATATATACACTCCAGCCTATGATACATAAGTTGCTTGCTCAACTCAGTGAGGTCTGGTCCAAGTCATAACAGCCTGCAGACCTGTCGATGAGTGTTTTCTTTGGAAACTAGTTCGTCCATGTTTGGTCAGTCCGTGCATGATTACATTGCCCCGCCCATACGCAAATATATCGCCGGTTGGAAAATTTTTACATATTGCCCGCACAATGTTTGCCTTCATAAGTTGAAAGTAAAGAACAATTTTCACATATAAATGCCAAGAGACAAGGTTTTCCCTAAGCGTATTGCATTGTCTACATGTTAGCTATGAGTGGTGTGAGTTGCGTGTGTGACATCTAGATCGTTCAATAAAATAAATTTGACAAAAACAGCTTAAAGTATACTTATGTAACAAATTATTGATTCTCATTATTTTTAAGAAAGAAAACTTAACAAGGAGTGTTTGTTCAATTAGTCGAAGTTATTCATACTTGCTGTGAACAGCTGCTGAAAACCCTGAGTCATACTAGATCAGAGTAGCACAGAGTCATTATCAGTCAGTACTTCGGTTCTTGCCATCACAGATAAAATGAAATCATAATAGGCCTGCATCCCAGAGGTCACTTCTTTACCAGACAGCTGATACACTACTGTGATATCTGTGTCCTTGTATGCTTTCAAAGTTGTTTTTCTCTTGACTTTAACTTATCAATATCCCTGGAGAGCAGTTTATATATCTAAGATTGATCACTGTGTATCAGAATTTTACTTGAAAAGTGACCCGTGTCGTCTCGATTTCAGAGTGATTAGTCTGTAAATGTTAATGCAGGGAAGATCTAGCATTTGCATCACCCTAATGTTATCTGAGAGTAAATTAGAAGGCTTCATTTAGTGAGGGGAAATCCCTATGTGAGAAACTTGGTATTACGTTTGAATACTGTACATCATAAGCTAAATGATACATATTCATATGTAGCTTTTCAAATGCAGGGAGGAAAATGCACATCAAAGCTGTGAACTGTTTTAAGCACTTATATGTGGGTTTTTCAGATGAGCAGACGCTGTGTGAATAAATCATTTGGGAGGATTTAGTGAGCGCTTTGCATATTTCTTTAGTGCATTCCTTTTTGTCCACAATTTTGTTGTCTATTCTATTATATTTTATTCTATTTTTAGCTGCTTTCTAGCTGGAGCTGCTGTCTTACCACAACTTAGGCTGTGTGCCTCTCACGTCCAACATCACATCAGAAGTTGACATTGTTGCACTGTTGAGTACAGTATTTGTTTGCTGAACATGTACAGAGCTACTTGGGTTCTATACAGAATACTTAACATGTGCGTACTAATGCAAGTAGTTCCTCTCAAATAAAGAACATATTCACAGTTTGGCAACAAAATAAAGCTCACTGTTTATTTTTCATCTTTTTTTAAAATAAAAAAGCACATTTGCCTTTTTAAAAGCACGAGTTCAGATTACCACATAGGAAACATCTAATCGTTGTTGGAAAATGCCACGAAAAATGATTAGTTTCTTAAGAGTTGTGACCTGACTCGTGTTTTATGAGCTGCTACAGATGATGGAGAACGCTGCTAATGCAGTGTTCTTTTTTTCCTTTCTTCAATCACAGCGAGCAAAATGTTCCAAATCTTAGACGCCAAACTTCCTGCTTACTTACTGTTTGTGGTGCAGCAATTTGCATGAGAAATGGACTCCGTCCTATCAGAGGAGATGTGTTTTTGACTTCTCTAATGCAAAGACCATCTGTTTTTTTCTCAGCCGCCCATATTTCTTCAGAACCGCACTGCGTAGTCACGAGTCATTACACACTTGGATATAATGTTTTAAATCAAATTTTGACATTTGTTTGTTTTTCTTTTATCACATATAACGAACAAATATAGTCATTTTTGCATAGTTGAGCAGAAGACGCTGTAAAATATTGTCACATAGATTAACAGGAATACGTTTTCAGCTGGGTTGACAGTAAACCCCTGTTAATTTTACAGTTTTCCTCCTTTTATCTGCAGTATTTTACTATAATCCTGCATGTCCTCATTTACAGTTCATTAATATAGTCTCTCCATTTGTACATTTCATTCTGTGCATCGCCGTTCTTTTTACATTCACTTGTTATAAGGTTGGACATTTTACTACTGTTATACTGCAATGCACTAAAACACTGTGAATTTCATTCATTTTAGCAGCAGTTTATCCCAGATACAGTTCAATGTGGTTATTTTTGTAAATGGTACATATTCCTGGCAGTATTGACTAAAATGCAGCAATAAAATATGAAGAGAGACTTAGAAAATCAATTGGCTTACATTTATCGGAAAAAGGGCCAAAATACTTGAGTTGCCAAATGACAATCAAATGACCTTTGTCCCTGTTTCTGAGTTGCTTTTATTGACGTTTCGGTCAAAGAAGCAGTTCAGAATAGTATCTGTACTGTACTGTAAACATTACCTGACACATGCCAGCAACGTGTCTTTTATAACTGCTGCTTCTTTTGTCCTCTTGTCATAAAAGAAGCAGCAGGTCGCAGTGTTAGACATTAAATATCTGCACTGCAAACCTCAAAGGCATGATAGCAGTCTGACTCAAGCATTACCTGTAACATTGTCCTCAAAAAGTTAATGTTACTGTACCCTCAAGGCACAATGTGGCAAGTTGTGAGATTTGTGTTAGATTGCCAGCTTAGTTGCTTTCCTGATTAGTGACCATTCATTTGAGGATGGCAGTAGTACCGTCATAGACAGTTAAATGTCTTTCAAGCTACCGTATGTGTGGTAAAAAAGTGCTTGATTCAGATTTGCAGCTGTCTACTCTCGGAAGTATTTTATCTTCCTCTGTTTACGGGGTCCTCTCCCACTGATCTCTAGCCTCTCTGCAGTGTTTTATGGGAGATAGCAAATAAAGGATACATTGCTCTCCACATTATACTGTCATATTAATGGGAAACAGACTGTCAGATGTTGTAGTTTTAGAGCAATTTCTAAGAGTTATGTGATTTAACCGGGAACTTTCTAACAGTAAAGTCATGGCAGCTAGATTAGCCATCTTATAACTTTGGGTTCTTACTGTTTAAACTGTGCAGCCATAAGGGAATATAAGCCTTACTGTTCCCTGTTTAACATTATACAGTACTCTTGTTTGCTTTCTTAATATAATCTAAAGATTTATTACTGTATTATTACTATATAACCTTGATAAATACTCTGGAAATAAATAATTGGCAGATGTGATCATTTACTACAGTGGTCTTGGTCATGGTGGCATGTTGCTGGCTAAACCCTAACACTGTCCTCAAACACAAGCTCTGGAAATAAAGGCAGTTCTTTCCAAAGAAAATTTTGCCATTATACTTTAATATCATACAGCAGCTTGCTGATCATATTTTTTCTTCCTGACATATTTGCAGAGTATTTCAAAGCGCTGTGCATTACAGTTTCATTTGGGTTTCTTATTTTGTGCTGATGGGCACTGTTGTGCCGTGTTCTGCAGGTATAGATGTGTGACTGCAGAGATCAACCTGGAAGCAGTCAGAGTGAGGGACTGCTGAGGCTAATGTAATGAGATACACACTCGAGTATTTGAGCCACATTGCCATCTTATTAGAGTGTCCATCAGTGGGGGAAATATTGAAGAAGCTTGAATGCTTTTAAAGTCTGTTTTTGTAACAGAAACAACGCTGTCACCTTAATAGCCGCCCAAATGGTTCTCCCTAATGTGTTTTTGGAAAAAGGGAAAAGAAAACTCACTAGAGACCAGCTGCTACTCGGGTTCTGTTAGGGAGCTATATTGAGTTTTTACTCAATTCAGTTTTTACGGTGATGTTAGCAACATCCTGGTGCCAGATACCACAGCACACCTTCAGGGGTCTACTGGAGACCAGCAGCAAAAGAGGGACCAACACAATATTGGGCACGTGGTCACAATGTTAGGCCCGATCATTGTAACCACAGCCTGATACAGATATAACAGATATACGTAAGTGTTAGGCAGTGGGCAGCAATACATAACTCTAGCTCTGTTTTCTATTCACAAACGACTTTAAGTTGCTAACTTGATCTGTAAACTTTAAGCATGAAGATATTCATGCAAAACATGTAGTTCTATGATTAGATTATTTTTACGTTTCTTTAAATTTGAAGTATATTTACTATCAGCATAAAACATTATGTCTCATATCCAGATTGTCAGGCTGATAAATTGAAATGTATTTCTTATTATGATGCTAAAGTAATGGTATAGTAGGGTGCTGCAAGTGTCAGATCAGTATATCAGGGCTGAGTGCACAAGGGATTGCTAATAAGCCCCTAAAAGAACTGACAAACAGTATACATAATATGCTGTTACAGGTGATATTACTGTAAACACTGGGTCTTACAACAAGCAGAAGAACTTTAAGGATAGGTGCAAAGGTTTCAGCAGGGGGAGGAGAAATGTTCTTTAAGCCACTGGTGCTGCTGCTGTTCTCCCTTCAGATCTACAGGTGTACATCACCCTGTTCTGTCTCTTAACAAACCCAGACAGTGTTTGTGTGTTTTTCACATTTCACCTGCCAGATAGCTGCAGCCTCAGGGCAAAACCAGCAGACTCATTCACTGAGGAATACTTCGCAATGCCCTGGATCAAGCAGATGTGCCCACCCACAAACTTCAAACTGGCAGCCGGAGCATCTTTTTTTTTCTTAAACCATGCTCACAACGCTGTCATCTAACCCAACCAGGCACAAACACAGCACACACGCCTCATTTTTGAAAAAGCACAGGCTAAGTGTTTGTATCTGAAGCGCAGACATGAGTGTCATATTCAGAGTGCTCGCCAGTTAGTCACTTTTGACGATGGATGGATGGATAGATCGAGTTCTCCTGAGAAGTGATTTTTCTTTATTATTCTGCCTAATCTATTTATGCAAAGAAAAATATGTAGTCGTGGCAGGTGAAACACAGGTTTATCGTGTTTGAGGTGTACATGAACTATCTCTGGTGGATTCATCTGCTAACTTGTCTGAAAACTTCTCCCCTGCCTTTTATAACTCAGTGTCCCTTCATGAACAGATGGCACGAGGAAGCAGTTGATAATCAAAGCAGCAGATGTTCGGGGAAGCGTGTTTGCTGCCAATACATCATGATTTGATCTTAATTTAATACCCAATAATGCATTTGAGAAAACCGATTAAAGGATAATTGTAAAAACTGTTTAATGCTTGTTATTCCTGAACTTGGTGTTTAAGCAAAAATGTCTTTCCCTCTCTCAGTGGTTGGGACCTTGTTGATTCTTCAGACGTTGCTCATGCTCTTTTCTCCTGTCCAGGCTGTTAGCCCACACTGTAGCAATTTTACACTGTAAAATTAGCCTTACTATTGCAGTTTACTTTATCGGTTCATTATTGTAAAACAGTATTTGGCAACAGAATGGAGTGGGCTCCAGCCTATTCAAGCCATCACAGGGTGGGAGGAAGCACACCCTCGACAGGTCACTTGTCTATCTAACAGCAGTAATTGATATTTAGTAAGTAATTAATCTTGAAGTAGTAAAATATTTTCTTCTCTTTTCGACTGCTCCCTCGAGGGCTCGCTGCAATGGATCACCAGTAGCATCCTGCTTTGCCACACCATGCCTCGCCATGTCCTCCTTCACTGCATCCCTGAAGCTCCTCTATGGTCGTCCTCTTTTTCTCTTGCCATGTTTAGCATCCTTTGGCCAGTATGTCCACCATCCCCCTTCTGCACATGTCTAAACCATCTCAGCCTCGTCTTTCTGACTTTGTCTCTAAACATTCTCAGTCTGAGCTGTCCCTCTGATTTACTCTAATAAGAAAACCTACTTTTTTCAAACTACTTTATTAGCTGTAAGTTATAGTGGTCAACACAGATGAAAACTCTCAAAGATCTACTTTATTACCAGACATCCATAATAGTGTCAGACTATTGCTGTCGTAGGGTGAACCTCACATGTTTGACCCTTTTGCTGTCAACTTTGTACTTGGTTATTATTATTCTGTTCATTATTCTGAACCAAGCAGCTCCACAAAACTTCAAAACTGTATCTGGGAGAAACTGGAAAGGAGTGAAAGTTTGGACATTTTTTAAATGTGCGTATATACAGTACACATCTGTCATTGGTTGTGTCTTCTCTGGCCTGCAGTGATGGTAGTTGCTGTCATCCACTGAGAGGCAGCCTGCCCTCACTGACTCCCAACCAGACAGTGTGTATTAGACGGCTTGGCTTACTTCAGATCCCTCCAGTGAGGAGTTCACACCCAGCCAATTAAAGTCAATCTCATGTTTGTGTGTTCTAGGACACCCTGATTATGTGATAAGGAAAACAAACTCTGATATGAAGTGCACACGCATTCTACACACATTTCGCTTTGATATTTCAGTGCACTGATTTCATGCTGATTACATGCTGCACGCTTGAACAGCAAACACACACACACACACACACACACACACACACACACACACACACACACACACACACACACACACACTGATATATCAAGACCATGAAGTTCTCACAACCCTATTCTGTCCTATACAATCTCTTTCACAGCAGTATCCTCTCCTTTTCTGCTCTGAGCTAATGGAGTGTCCAGTCAGATTTGGTAGCATGCACACTTCCCTACAGGAACACATGAAGGGAAAAAAATTGAAGAGCCATTTTCTAAAATCTACTGAATAGCTTTTGAAGGGTCAGTTCCCTCAAATAAAAAAAAGAAGTAATTCTGCAGCTTTGTTTTTATATACCGATACATCTGTAAAGAACTTGTAATCAGGAACTTCCACTTCCATGGACTTCCTCTTCCCAAGGGGAGGTTCTTGCAAGATAGTCTAAAAGGAATGAGCCCTTTCTTTCTGGGACTGCTTTTGATAGTAGGCTTGACACAGCTGATATACTTTATCACGGGGGCAACCGTGGCTCAGGAAGTGTATCTGTAACTGGAAGGTCGCCGGTTCGATCCCTGGGCTCTCTGTTCTGGTCATTGTGTCCTTGGGCAAGACACTTTACCCTATCGCCTACTGGTGTTGGCCAGAGGGGCCGATGGCGCGATATGGCAATCTGCCCCAGGGCAGCTGTGGCTACAACCGTAGCTTGCCTCCACCAGTGAGTGAATGAATAGTGGCATTGTAAAGCGCTTTGGGTGCCTTGAAAAGCGCTATATAAATCCAATCCATTATTATCTTATTTATTTATTTTAATCTTTTTCTCAATTGTAGTACAACAACCATCTGTATGTATTAAGGTCATCACAGCATCATGTGACACTTTATGACAACTGTCATTTTCATTCAAGGCATGAAGTAAACAGGGGCAAACTGCTGACTGCAGTCACCTTCAACCAGCATGACCAGCTGCTTGTTTCTGTTGTGATTTAGCTCCATTTGTAACATGTAGTTGTTTTACACGCAAATGTAAGCACATCCTGGTGTAAATCCTTAACCGACCGGTTGGTATTCCTTCACAAGACTTTCCTCTAAGAAAAACTTAACTTTAGTGCTGTTTTCTTTCCATTCAGAAACACTTTAAATAGTGTTTTTATGCTAGCTAAACCAAAATGTTGACTTCGCTGCTTAGAAGCAGGTAGTACTTTTCCTATATTCATTCGTATTCATTGAGGGCAAGCTTCCAAGCGCCCTCTGTTGTGCCCCCAGCTGAACTGCAGGCAATTTCTGTCCAATGAAATGAGTGGAATGGCTTTTTAAAACTGATTCTGTCGTCTTCATCACCTCATAAAGGAGGTTTATTTTAATGTCAGACAGACTGATGTATCAGTCACTTTGGACCCACAGCAATACTACTAAATAATCTTTTAACTTTTGTGTACTATAAAAATAGTAATACAGTTGTAACTTACAATTTTGAGGCAGATTCTTAAGGCCTGACTTTACATTTTTTAACATTGTCTACAGTACCATTTATAAGGTAATGCCTGACATCCAAATGCCGATGTCAGTGATTCCTTAAGTGCGGGTTGGGTGTGCCACAAAGGTACTGCAGGTGGGCCCAAGTAATAACAGAAATTCAGTGTATTTCTTTCTTTATTCAAAAAGTGAATTAAAACTGGTAATGTGTTCTAGTGGCAGGTGGGTCTCAGACTGGCCTTAACACTTTAGGTATGACTGCGTAGCATTAGCAGTTTATAGCAAACAACTTCTGTTGTTTATATTTTTTAAATAAAATGTGGAGTTTGCATGTTCTCCCTGTGCTGGCATGTGTTCTCTCTGGGTACTCTGGCTTCCTCCCACAGTCCAAAGACATATAATTAGTGGTGTTAGGTGAAGTGAAATCGCCCATAGTTGTGAAAGTGAGTGTGAATAGTTGTCTGTCTCCATGTGTTAGCCCTGCGACAGGCTGGTGATCTGTCCAGGGTGTACCCTGCCTCTCGCCCTATGACAGCTGGGATAGGCCCCTGTGTGATCCTGACAAGGATAAGCAGAAGAGAATGGATGCATGCATGCATAAATACATTATAAAGGAAATCCATCATTTTTCTTATATTTTGATTAGATTAAAGATTTAAGATTGGGCAGACCCTGTGGGATATTCTGGTTTTTAAATGGGCCACTGAACACTTGACTATGGGAATGGCTGGCCAATGCAAATAATCCCCCATAAGACCCGAGCCACAAAATCATGTCAGTGAAGGTCCTGGAAAAAAGAGTGGTAACGGCAGAGCGACTGAAACAAAAATGTAATTAATTTATTGTTTCTTGTTGCTTGATGTAGCAAACTAGCTGCAGGGTCCTAATAATTACTGTGATGTTCAAAAGGCCAGTTCCTCCTCTTCCCACAGTCAGATCAGACAGAGCCTCTGGTTCTTAGAATTATTACAGCACAGGGCACCATCCAAACACTGGGAAATACAGTATGAGCCAAACTTAATTATTAACAGTCTCAACACATAACTGAGCCTCTCCCTCTTTCTCACTGTAACTCATAAATGAATAGATATAGCATTAAAAGAAAAAGAAAAAACATTGCGTCTCTGCAGCTATTCGGCTGTCATGTATTTTTCCTCCAACCAATGTTTTGACTGGCATTCTTAATTTTGGTTATGAGTATTAGTGACAGACTGCATGACTAAGAAGCTTTGATTATTATTCTGTTCTAAGGAAAAAGAATCTCACCTGTTTAAAACACTGGAGGCCTGTTGCTTTCATTTCCATCATAAAGGAGGTCTCATTAATTCTGGTCTCACTATTTTAACTAAAGCTGCATCTTAATTCAAACTTCACACTAAAATCCTACAGTTAATTCTAGACACATTTAAAAGTAGTTTGGCTCTGCGGTATAGTGTCAGGACTTTTATGACCCAACTGTCTGTCAAAAAGGGGATGTCAAATACAAGGCCCAGGGATCCGAATCGGCACAGCAAAGGCTCCAATATGGCCCGCTGGGCAATTTTGGAAAAGAGGGCATAGATTTTTAAACCTTTAACAGTATTTCCATAAGTTTTGCAGCTTCTCCTGTTGACAAAAACCTCCCCCAAGGCCATTCATACTACACCAAAGTAAATAAGTAATACCGGTAGATAAACAATTGAACAATAAAAAGTTTCTGCTTTTTGAGAAATGTATGATTTTGTTTACAGTGGATTCACAGTTTTAAAAAAATGACTTTTTGTTACTGCATTTCTCATTCTTATATTAAAATATCTTAGGGATTAAATACGGCCCACTTAAGATCAAAGTGGGCCATAAGTGGACCTTAAATTTTTAAACTAGCCTGTTTAAAACATTACGATGCGTGTTGTGAGGAATAGACTATTCTCCCTGAATCTGAGCTGTAACCCTAGCTTTGTTGTTGGAAATGGGAAAGTGGTAGTTTTACAGACCCATCGTCATGTCTACAATTGACTATTAAGTGTTGACTGTGCTGTGGAGCTCAGAGAAAACTGCACTAACTGGAGGAAATGGCTCTGCGGCTGCCGTGTTCGATAGATTTAGTCTGCTGTCTGAAATATTTGAAACCAATCCGAATAAAATGTCTGTAAACATGTTGCTGAGCTTTTCATACGCATTTACTGGACTTGTGTTTCAGTTATAAAGCTTTTCTCATGCGAAGAAGCAATCCACCATCGTTTCAGGCTTTCTCGGTTTATTGATCATCTGTGTCCTGAGATGGATTAAAAGGGCTCCGTGGGTACAGTATCTTGTTATTACCATTGCTAACACTTAAAGAGATTGCATTTTTTACTCAGTTGTATATAGTATTTGTATTTGTATTCTATTTTTATCTTATTGTATATTTATTTTATTTTATTCTACTGTATATAGTATTTTATTTTATTCTATTCTGTACAGTTGTGTACTGTATTTATTCTTATTGTATTCTAATTTTTGCCTCATAACTTTTGCACTGTCCACTTCCTGCTGTGACAAAACAAATTTCCCACGTGTGGGACTAATAAAGGTTATCTTATCTTATCTTATCTTATTTTCTGAGACTATAAGGGCCTCGGTTTGTATGTCTGTATTTATTCTAAAAGGCTTCAACCTTCTGCTGCTGCTGGTTTAAACATGTCTCAATTGAATGTAAATGAAGATGAAGACGGCTCAGCTTCTGTTTTCCTTCCCTCTGCCCACCCGTTGCTTTCCACTGCCTCTGGGCGTTGTTGTCTGCGTGTGCCCGCGTGGGTGTGTGTTTAGGTACGTGAGCGTGACCTTGGTTCTCCTGGGTAGATCCGGGTGTGGTGTTGTGGATACGATACGCATGTACCCACTCAGGCGCTGTTCAGTATACAGAACAGGAGAAGGTGATTTGTCTCTGGGAGGAAAGGCTTGCTGTGGCGCAGAGTCAGTTCTGCCTCTTTCTGTTTGTCCTCATCTTTACATAGTTACTTATCCGTGCTATCCGCAGGGCTGTATTTCATTTGAAAGTTCAGTCTCAATGTTTTCATTTTTGCCCAATTTCTGAGAAATACTAAGTGTTTAAAGAAGGACAAGGTCAGACCAAACAGATTCTTTCCATATTTTATATTCGCAGGCACTGGAGGTTTTTCAGATGCTTGCTGCATGATTTTTCATTTCATTATTGATTCTTTTTTTTCTTCTTTTTTTTAAATATCCAGTTTTTCATGCTCTAATTAGACTTGTGAATATTGATGCACCGTTTCATTGTGATTCACCAATGGCCCTTTGCACACAGCAACACGTCCACGGATAATACTTCTCGTATAATATGTGACATCAATGCACATGAACACTGTCATGCTGTGATGTGTGGACACTATGTGGCGGTTTGTACTCGATGCTTACATAAGGCGTGTGCTGCCTGACTACGGTTGTAAAGGAATTACCCTCCCACTCAACTGACTGATTCGTTCTCATAAGCAGTCGTGGCAGCCTTCAGAGCTAGACACATTTATTTATTATTTATTATTCACATGTGGCCTCAGCAGAATAAGCATTTAACCTAATTTGAAATCTGCAACTTAGCGTGTTACTCCCCTTATGGTCATTCATATTAAATGAGAGAATACATTAAGAGTATCTGCTGCTTCTCGTAGAAGCCTGTGTTTGGTAGGTCCTCACGGGATCTGGGTATCGATACAGGGACTCCAAATATTGATATGTTGATATGATGCATCCACCCATCTTCTTCTTCTTTAATAGTTTATTAAATAGATTTAAACACTCTGGGAGTACTATGAATAAAAGGGCTCATCTCATGTACAATCATCATGAGATAATGCAGGGCAAGCAAGCTTACAGAGAATAGGCTCAACAGAAAAATCATCTGACACTGGACACACTTAGCATGACAAAGCTACTTCCTTAGTCAGCAACCTGGGCAATTTGTGCTGGTTAATTATAAGTTAATTAGAAATTAAAATTATTGATAAATCATAATATGTGGCGTTCCAGTACTCAGAATACTGCAAAATTGCATCATGGGGTGTGTGATGATTCTTACCTCTTTCCATCAGGAGTGAAAGAATTTCCAGTCTGGACTGGTCCTCCTTTTAGCTCACCTCATAGCATAACATACCCAAATTAGTTCACCTTTGAGGCAGTCCAGTCAGATTCCCAAACCACTTAAAGAAGTGTAGAAGAGCAAAGGCTCCACTCTAAACTCCTCCCTGAATGACAGTGACATAAACTAGTTTATTTAATGAGGCCATGTAACCTTTTATGTTCTCACTATGAATATTTTCTTACTTGCAACCTTTAAAGTGGCTGCAGTGGCTGGAAATTTTGACCTTTTGTAATTCATCTCGTCTTTCCCCATAATTTCACTGCAGGTGATATCCACGTGACATTTGTACTATGTTAAAAACTGCAGCCAAATCAATGTTTGACTCATTCCAAATGTCACAAACTAAAACTAAATTCTCATCTGTGTTCTGGTTTCTGTAACCAACTTGTAGCATCGATATAATGGGATTTATTATAGTTTCAAAAGCAGAACAGTACCAACTAAATGTCTGTTTCCTACAGTAAAAGAACAAACTCTGGTTACATGTTTTTTCTGTTTTAGGATGAGGCACTGAACAAAACTTAAAGAAAGCACTTTTTGAGTAAATTTTAAAGATCATGTCACCCTATAATAGGACATAGCACATGGAAGGACTCCTATGCGTTACACTCATCATCTATATGTGATAGACTTGGTTGATCTTTATTTGGAATGACTCTGAGGTCGTTAATCATGTTTGGAAGGGTGAGCCCAGATGCACCTGATGCAGAAAGCTCATTTCCGCCACTTGTATTTACAATCTCATTCATCGCTAGTCAGACAGCTTTGAGTCACACTCCACCCGTTTTCATCTGAGAACCAAGTCAGACTTGGAGGTGCTGGCTTTCTTCCTGGAGACGTCACACTGTGCAGGAAACTTCCACAACGGAAGTGATTCTCTTGTTGTGCATCGCTTTGCAGTTGATTGGTCACTAGCAGACGTGTCTGACTCTAGTTGCCTAGGTAACCCTCTGACGTACCACCATCATATTTGTCAATCAGTGCTGTCCTCTGATAATATTGGTAGCCGCTTCTATCACTCGCCTTGCAGTTGATAAAAGTTTAACTCGGCAGTTGCCCACTTTCCATCACATGTGGCTGTTTAATTCTTACGGTAGTCACACCATCTCATTTGTAAACTCGGGCATTAAAACCGCTTGTGCATAGCATATTAGAAAATATCAGTTATTTTAAAAAACGGAAGGGCGGATGGAATGGAAAGCAGAGGTTTATAAACGGATGCGGAGGAGTGAGCTTGAAGTCCTCATTTGTTTAATAGTAAGCAGTGGCACAGAAGGGAGGATCAGAGGGCAACCTTAATGAGAAAACTTAACCGTGCATTTCTTTGGCTTCACTATGTTTTGAGAGCTGAAGTAGTAACTATGCTGGAGCAGTAAAAGATTGAACTTTCTGAAATGAATCCTGCAGTCATTCTCAGTTTTGATGGATTTTGTTATATTTAGGCTCGAGTTGTTCTGTCAGAGGATGATGGATGTTTCACACGTTTGCCTCGTGCTGATAATCAAAAAGATTGGAGAAATTCTGCATTTGTATACAAACGCATGAAGGTCACTTGTCTTTTAATCAGTGTTTGCATTACATTCTATGGCTGAATTTAGCTTTTTACGCTTTTGGTTAGAGTATAACCACAATTTATATCTCTGTTTCTTCCCCATGTGTCTGTTGTGCTCCTGTATCGTATGAGCTGTGGATCTGCTTTCTATCTCTTACACTTGACTTGGCTAATTTTTTTCACCTCCCTAGCAGGACAAGGAATTTTTTACTAACTTAGTTTTCTTTCTGACTTATATCATTCTTGTCTTCCTGTACTAACGTGTGTGTGTGCATTCATCTGCTCTTGTGTTAATTATAAATCCCTTCACACATTCAATCCATTCAGTGTCCTTGCAAGATGCTGCGTGTCATGATATGATACATTATGCATTGTGGTATGAATGTATAATGTGGTGTATTATAATTCATGCGTAGCAGACAGTATGCATATGCATATATGTATGCATAAGGAGTGATTTCCTCTCCTGTGATGTGTTTGCTTGTGATACTGACAACAAATAGCCTCTGCCTCTGTGAGCAAGTATAGTAACAAAGCTAAATAAAGAGGAATTTATCAAATATGGAACGAGACCAGATGATGTTGAATAAGAATGCTGGGAAGTGACAGCACATGAAATGTTAGCATTATTGTTTATTATGTTTTACCTAAAGTATTAAGCGGATTTCTTTATTTGGTGAGTGGAACCAGCCATTATAAAGACTGTATACAAAAGAGGGAAATAATCAGTGACGTCGCGCTATGATTTAGAAAATGGCAATCTGAAGGTTTTGGCAATCTTACTTATTTATTTTGGTGAGAGCCTGAAATTTAAGTTATCGGCTAATTCTAGTAAGTTCGGTGTAGAATATTGATACATAGTGTAGGTGAATGGCACAAAAATCTTGTAATACTAATAAAATACAACATTTTTTCCCTTCTTGGTGTAAATAACTGCACAGGAGGCCATGTTATTTGCAAGATTTTGTATTAAAAATGTTCCTGTAGGCACTATAAATGCCTGGTTGATTCCACAATCCACTCTCATCACTTGAATTAACAGAAGGGACGCCTTGTACACACCTGCCAGGTACGGCTACTTTTTACCCCTCGGACGTAAAAGACTGATTGTAATCACAGTACTGTGCGGGCAATTGTGAATGCAGTAAGTCGAAAACAAGGTCACACAGGAGCTTCAAATTCATACCAAAAGGTGCATCTACTAAAAATCTTGGACAAGTTGGAATCTCAGTTAGAGGTCAAGTTTTATGAAAACCTTTGAAATGCATTAATTTGTGAACAAGGCAACGTGAGATTTTTTCTTATCATAGGCGCGTCTACTAGGAGGAGCAGCACTGACGGTTGCCAGTATTTTTTCATTAACCAGCCCTATTTTAAAAAAAAAACATAAAACAAATGAAAATTGAAAAAGGTGCCTGTAGGTTTGATGCTTTGGGTAGTGTGCAACAACATCTCATTGTACCCCAACGTTTCCATCACCACCCTTCCATCTGCACTTTTACCCACTGTAATCTCAGTGCCAACCTCAGAGACACTGGAAAGACTGTCAAAACTTCCAGCCCCAGTTGGCAGTTTTGATTGGCTGCCCCTCATAAGCAACAGGTTTGATTATTAGATAGGCAGAGTTCATGTGTTCGAGTCAGAACTGTGTGCTTGAGATGACCATATTGAGATATGTGCTCTACCTGATGCCATACAGTCAAAAACAGGAACAAAAACTGGCTATTAAGAATTACTAACTAGATGCAGTAACTTAAGTATTTGGGCATTTTAGGTCATCAACATCCATAAGAGAAAAAAGAATAACAACATTAACATTATTTAGGCTTCTTTGCAGGCTATTTTCCACAAAATAATAGTCCAGACTCTGTTATCCACACTTTCTGATACACTCCAGTGTATCGGGGTCCATGCTCCTGAGGCAAAACTCCAAATAAATATTTTACCTGTCTTGATTTGATATGAGGTTTTGGTTTATGTTGGAGAAAGCGAGAGTTTTATTCAATTTGTCTCCACTGAGCTGAGTTTATTGCAGGGCTTGAGATATTGATTTAGCGACCTGATTTCACATAAAAGACCCTAAAATGCATCCATATAAATACAGAAACCAAAACGCTTAACCGTTTGATTAAATAATACATTACAGAATAAAAATGAGCCTGAGCTGCTAACTTCTCACCTTGACTGTAACAAGTGCAGTAGGAAATTGCCTGTCTGCTGGATGATTAAGTCTGTTGTTTTACTTTCCGAATTGCCAAGTCTGTGCTATAAAATTTCCGGGTTTATCTTTATCTGGGCATGTAGAGTTTGAGCTGACACAGCAGCTTTTCTGATAATGAACCTCTACCTTTTCACCCTGCTACTTACACTCGTATTTAATCAGGAAAATGCTTGATCAGTATGTAGTCTAATTAAGTTTGGTTTATCTCAGTGTTGCCAAATCTTTGCTGCTCTCAAGAATATTTTGCTTCACTCAAACCTGTGTCTTTGTTATGTTGGCTTGTTATTGTGAAGCTGTGTTTCTCGTAATATTGAACTGTTGAGTGGTTTCAGTGCAGCTCAGGCAAAAGGCTTTTGTGTGTTGTCTAACCATGTCTGGTTTAAAGAGATCCCCCACGTGAAGTGAAAATATGAGTTGAAATCAAGATGTTCTGTTCAAGTAAACCAAGAGACCTTTGACCCAACGGCATTCACTGACTGAGGTGTTTTCTAACATAACCATCAAACCAGCATTTTGATTATTTTTGCTTGCAGAAAATCAGAAATCCAGTGTTTCAATCTATCATTTTGAGTTTGAGTAAATTACTGTTCAGATATATTGGATTATGATAGCAGATGACATTGTGTTCTGTAGTAAGAATAGGAAATAGGTGGAAGAGAGCCCAAAGAGGTGCAAGTATACATTGGAGAAAAGAGGAATGAAGGTCAGTAGAATCAAGATCGCATATGTGTATGTGAATATGAGAGAGACAGAGAGGAGTGTAACAGGGAGCAGAGGTAGTGAACATGGATAACTTGGAATATCTCAGGTCAACAGTGGGTGGAGACAAGTGTTCGGTGTCTGGAAAGTTGTTCCTGCTGAAAGCGAGTTTTTCCTTCCCACAGTCGCCAAGTGCTTGCTCATCTGATTGTTGAAGGGTTTTTACCTTAAAATGCATAGCGCCTTGAAGCCAATGTTGTTGAGATTGGGCTCTTTATGATTGGATTTGATTTGATTGCGTGACACCAGGATAGCAGCAAGAGGGAAACAGCAGGTTTACAGAATACAAGTGAAACTTGCTATATATATTTGTATGTACCCTCTACAAGAAGCGTGTCATTGACTGTCTGTGATCACTGAGAAGCTGACTGTTCAGAGTGATATGTAAAAGCATATTAATGGACAAGCGTGCATAAGCAACAGGTATAACCAGAGTCTTGAGATGATTGGCAACAAAAGTCAAGAGTGGACAGATGCTATTCAGTGCATCAAGGGCCATCTTCCTAATATCAAAGCATTCCTGAACCAGAGGCAACATGCTAAAGACAACAAGGATCAGACCTTTGCTCAGTTCTCTTTCCAGATAAAGGCAACTTTTAGATTCCATTTGGAAGTTGAAAGCCTAGTATCTGAAGTGAGCATGGAGAGCTGTTTTAAATTCTGCTCTGACCACACTCAACATTTGCATTCACGTAGTAAAGTTTTATCATTAGATGCTGTTGTTTTATTTGGTTATTGCTAAATCCATCTGAACAATCACAGCTCAACAAAAAGCAGGTCATCTGTGCTTTATTTCTTCAGAAAATCAACATCCAGGGTAGAAATTAGGGGTGCTTTTACATTTGCTTCATTTGGTTCAGCTTAAATAATCCCAGATGTAGTTGCAGTTGGTAATGTTCAGCATGGTTCAGTGAAACCTGTCAATTCAACTATTTGACTGCTTGAAAACAAGGATACCAGTTAGATTTTAAAGCCTTTACTGACAATCAAAGACTTAACCGTGAGCCTGCGTGGCTTCAAAAATGTTTGTTCATAAAAATTATGAAATGAACCAGACAATGAAAATAAACAGTCATTTTCAGGTTATGAATGCCTCACTTTGAAAGTAATGAGTATGCCCTGATAAAACACAAATCGTTAAGTCCCAACAGAGAAGGATGCTGAGTGTCAGTAGAATGAGCTCACACATTGAGTAACAGTACATATTAAAGACCTTAATCTTTTAGTGAGTTCATCCAGATGCCGTGTTTCCTGACATCAAGTGTGATTTTTATGAAACCCCTGACTTGCTATTAAAGGGAGACAGAAAGATAATCTCCTTTTTCGCACAGACCCACAAATTTTTTTTTATGTACGGCACAATAACTGTCAAACAGCACCTGTGGAAATTTGAATAAACATACACATCCTGACCTCGTAAACCTGTACTGGAACACTGACATAAATTAGCTCAGTTGGCAGGACACTCTGTAATTACTGACGCTCTTAAACCTGTCACTCAAATCCAGCCATTCTTACAACACACGGCTAATGACTAGAAATTTGTCACCAAATAGTCTGAATGGATTGTTGAGATCATGTGAAGCAAGCATTTGAAAGCCAGAAACATACTGAAATATTCAGTTTTGAGATATTTCTACTTATTGAAATTTTTCTATATGCTGTAAAGCTGTAAAAAAACAGCAGGTTTGTACCTCAGATCTATATCAGGATTTTCAATCACTTGAAGGATCAGACATATTATTTATTTATATGTTTTAAATTTTAAAAAAATGTTTGAAGCAATTTCCTCATGTACAGTTTGATTTATAGGGAAAAAAGACGATGCTGTCTCTAGCAGATTATTGCTGTTGCCCGTAATTTGCTCTGCAAAATTGTCTGCATACATTTGCTGTTTACTTTCTGAGCTGTAGAGCTAGACACACAAAAAAGTGCAATGCAATATGGAAACATAGTAACAAAGAATTTTCACCATCAAAGTAAAGGCTGCGCCTGGTTGCAGCTGAAGACTTCCATGCAAACTGCTGGCAACTGTGACAACCTGTTAGTGACCAAAGCAACTGCAATTAGGTTTTTGGTACCGTACCATTTTCCTCTATTACCAACTTCTCACTAGTGACGGCAAGTAACCTCCAGCAACCATTTGCCAACCAGATGGAGAATACAGGTTTTTCTCTAGTCACTGGTGGCAACCAGGGGACAATGACTGCTCTCTAGGCCTGTATGAATGGGGCCTTAGTTGGGCAAAGTTAACATACTAAATATATTCCTACCTATGGCCAACTCAACTCAACTCAGGCTTGTGAAACAGGCATGAAAACTTTATTACTTGTGTAGAAAGTCTGGGAAAGATGCACATTTTTGCTCCAGGTTGCACGTTAGGGTCTCAAAACTAGACTAGATTATATGGTACAGGTGAACTAGACCAAAAATATTTTACAACAGGCCAGATTTCGCCTGCATGCAATGAGTTTGACAGACATGATGTACACAGTGATCAAATAGTTCATGTTATACTGATACTGAAGCTTTTATGGATTTCCAGTAAGAGAGAAATGATACTAATTGTCACGGTTCTGGGTCAGTTTTGACCCGGTATTTTGAGTTTTCATGTTTTGGTTTGATTTTGTATTTTTTGGTTATCTTCTTGATCTATTTGATGATGATGTTCTATGTTCTGGCTTATTCTGGTTTATTTTTGGTTCTGCCCGTGTTAAGTCTGTGTTTCCTAGTCTGCGTCCTTGTGTATTGTTTCCTGTTTTATTTTGAAGGATTGTGTCCTATATCAGTGTGTCCAGCTTTGCTCCTCCTGTCTCGTTAGCCCCAATTTCTCCCAGCTGTGTCTCCCTCCTGTTACCCATTCCCTGATTACCACCCTGTGTATATTAGCCCTGTGTTTTCCTCAACCCAGTGTCGCGTCATACCCTCAGATCCTGCCTGTGTGTTCCAGTTAGTGTTTTCATGTTTGGTTTCTGTTTTGTTTGGTGCCAGCAATAAAGCTGAGGTTTTCAGTTACATTTCCGTCTCTGAGTCCTGCATTTGGATCCACATCTCCATCTGCCCGCACACAGAGCCCTGACACTAATACAGATGCACTCAGCTTTTAAAAGCATGATGCTTTTGCTGTAATAGACAAAAACAGACATCTCAAGGCTGATCTGGCACAGGTGCAATGGATTGATCCACAGTTACTGTGTGATTGTCAATGCTCTGTGTGTATGTTGCATTTCCTCTTACCCTTTGATTTATAGCAGCTGTGTTTCACAGGCAGCGATTTATCAAAGGAAAAAATGTCTGGGGCCTTCGAAAACAAGCCCACTTCATTACTCACACATCACATGGCAGCTCCCTGCACGATAGGCTCGGCCTGTTAACACGAAGGGCTTATTGCAGGGTTAGCTGAGTGTGAGTGAGTGTGCGGTCATTGAAAGTCTTGTTAATGCAGCATTACGTTGGCTGTCAAAAGTTAATGAATGCCAGTGTGAGTAGCTGGGCTTTGTTTGTTTGTGCACAACTTGTGGAGCCTTTACAGAAGCGCTGACATCTCTTTCTGTCTGTGTTTCAGCTCGGAAAAGTGATGGAGAAGTGCTTTTGCCAAACTGCTGTAATGCCTTGCTGAACTTGAACTCACTGGATGAGTCATGATCATGTGCTTCGCTCCACTACCACACTCTCTTTTCAACTCCATATTTATGAGCGATTTCTGCCTGAGCCTTTTCTCTCTCGATTCACTCATAATCCTTCACATCCTCACTTTTTGGCTCTACCGATACTCTCATTTACTTTGAGTATCCATGACTCTCATTATTTAACCTGCAGTCACGATCTACTGCTCTTTCATTTTCTACCTTTGTTTCTATGCACTAAATTCCTCAGCTTTATTTATTTATTTTTAATAGTTTCCTTCCATGAACAGTAAAGTTGTCTGGGTCTTTTTGCTTCACCATTCTTTTTAGAATATTTCTGCATAATTATAGGTTTTTATTTCAAATAGTTCCCTATATTTTTACACATAAATTGTCTTAGTCTGTGCAATGGTTGAAATTATGAGGAAAAAAAGGCTTTTGGTGCTAATTATTACATTTTATTACACAGTTCTGAGCCTACTATCTGAATGTCACAGAAGAAATTGTGACTCATCAGACAAGCCAGCATCTTTCTGCTCCTCTTTTGTTCAGTTTTGATGAGCTTGTGCGAAAGTTAACCTCATTCCTGGTGTGGGGTGTTCAGGGATGCTGTGAATACAGTTGTTGTAATGAGCTGAAGCATTCTACTCTGACATCAACAAGGTGTTTTCATCCAGAGAGCTGGATCACTGGGTATTTTCTCCTATTCGGATGTAAACTCTTTGAGTTGGCTGTGTGGGAAAATCCCAGCAGTTTTGGAAATACTCAGACCAACCTGTCTGACACCAGCAACCATGCCACGTCCAAAATCACTCAAATCGACTTTTGCAGCAGCAACCACAGTCATCGCTAAATGTTTGCCTATCGTCAGCTGTCATTAGGATGACAATTACTAAACATTATTGGCTTATACTGGAGTTCAGTCAATAAATGAGCAGTTCCATAGTAATTGTACACTCTTAACATGTTGTTGATGCTAAAATGTGGCATTCTTGCCTCTATAAAATCAAATTAAACCAGACTACTAGTGTTCTCTCTCTCTTTTTTCATATTTTTTGTTAAATATAGAACATAAACAGTCCTCAGCAAGTTGTTAAAACACTCCAAAATGCAGAGGATATGTTCTTAATGGCATAGAGCACAGGTGTCGAACTCCAGGCCTCGAGGTGTCCTGCAAGTTTTAGATGTCCTTGATCCAGCACAGGTGATTTAAATGACTAAATTACCTCTTCAACATGTCTTGAAGTTCTTCAGAAGCCTGGTAATGAACTAATCATTTGATTTAGGTGTGTTGACCCAGGGTGATATCAAAAACCCTTGAGGCCTGGAGTTGGACACCCTTGGTCTAACTGGACTTTCCATACAAGTTCGACACCCCTGGCATAGAGTCATCCAGCTACAGCATTGGTGCTGTAGAGGAGCATGGCCTATGCAGCTCTTCACTGGAAGCACCCTTGCCAAAGTATTCTTATAATTATTCCCATGTCTATCTGCTGTATCTAAAGCTGGAGTTAAGGGATTTAGATGCAGTTTTTCAACAGGTGCACCAAGGCAGATTTGACAGGGTTTTGCCACAGAATAACAGTATGCCAGTAGTTAGTGCAGGCCAACTAACTCCTTGGTGTTCATATTTATATTAATAGTTTTCTATCACAAAAAAGTACACGTGTTCATTTAAGTAAATAAACAGAGCAGTAAGAGATGTTTTTCAAAATTTGTTTTCTTTATTTTGATTTGCCGCTAATGACAATTTTTTTTATTTGTAGATTTTGTAGTGCTCCCTACAATGTGAACCTCTCACCTGAATTTTCAAAGTTTTGTTCAATCCAATTCAATTCAATTCAATTCAAGCTCAACAATCAAATGATCCCCTATGAGAGCAAGCACTAGGCAATGGTGGAAAGGAAAAACTTCCTTTTTAACAGGAAGAAACCTTTGACAGAGCCAGGCTCAGATAGGGGCAGCCATCTGAAGGAAATCCTTCATTATTTGTTCGAGGTCATCGAGACATTTAAGTTTTATGTATCGAGTCTCCAGGGATGGATATCCTGTCTTGTACTGAAATTGTTCTTCTGTCTTAAATGTCCAGCGCTGTTGCTTGTAGTTGTCTTCAATGTAATAGTCATCAGCGTAAATGCCAGAGTCTAGAACATGATCTGGTGGCTGACCCTGAGTCTCTATGATGAATTTCAGATAATCATATTCATTCTCCGCGGGGTAGAGTGGCACCCCTGTAGCAAGCTCCACAGCTACCAGCCCCAGAAACCACATGTCACTTGCTTCATTATAAGGAAGGCCAAGCATAACCTCAGGTGCACTATAACCAACCGTCCTCACGCAGTCACTAGGATTCACTGCAGACGCAGGACATGCAAGGCCAAAGTCTATAAGTCTGACTTTGACTGGAGACTCATGGCGGTTTACAACCATGATGTTTCCAGGTTTGAGGTCGGCGTGCACTATTCCTACAGAACCCAGGTGGGACAGAGCATTTGTGAGTTGACGTAAAATTGGCCTGACTTCGCTTATGGGGAGACCCTGGTTATTCTGGTCCCCTATGTAGTCCCACAGGCATTGATCAAGGAGTTCAAAGTTTAGGCAAACCCGCTCTCCGTTGTGGAAAAAGACGTTCCAATTAACAATGTTGGCAGTATCTGGATCCAACCTTGGCAGCTGCTCCAGGATGAAAGTTTCCAGTTTTGCCTGTTGCAGAATATCAGGGCGGACCTTGTTGACTTTAATAGCCAAAGCTCGATTGGTCTTGGTATCACGACATTTGGCTACAATACCAAAGCCCCCTTCTCCGAGGAAGGCCTCTACCTTGTAGTGGTTTCCCAAAATGTTCCCTTCAACTATTTCAGGTAGGGCTGCTCAATTAATCGAATTTTAATCACGATTACGATCTGGGCTTTCAACGATCATTAAAAATGACTGAGCCGATTATTAGCCCCTCCCTCATTTATCCGCGACACCTTAAAGGCCGGTCCGTGAAAATATTGTTGGGCATAAACCTGTCCGTGGCGCAAAAAAGGTTGGAGACCGCTGATTAAGAGGACCCGAGGGAAGCTCGGAAAGCTAAGCAGAAGTTATTTGGAGAGGAGAGTGACTGCTGTTGGTTGAAAAGAGAGGTAAAAAAAAAAAAACTTCAGTGGTGTTGCACACTATTTTATATTATTTTTTAAAGTCATTGTTAACCCTTTAAAGCCGGACAGAGCAGCACGCTCCGTTTTGTGTAACTATTTTTTAAATCCCTGTAGAACCTGAACCGTGTAAGCTAGCGCAATAATTTGTTTTGCATATGAAACCGGAGGAGTTGTACTTACATCTTATGCCATCAGCTTGTCCTCGGTCACGGTTTCCTTCCACATAAAGCTTTGCAAAAATTGCATAAAAAGCGCTTGCAGGAACAAAAACATAATATTCCAGACACACGCTTTGCCGATCTGATCAGCTGTTCATAACACTTCCCACATTGAAAAAGTTGTCAGCGCGAACTATCACATATATTTATATTCCTGCAGTATATAAAAATTGGTGTATCTCCAAAATAAAACTATGAAGACACTCACAATAAGTTTCCTGTTGTTGTAAACTATTTTTTGCAACTTTTTTGTATTTAAAGTTTTGAGGGATAAGCCTCTTAAATTTCTCCAAGTAGAAATATATGTAAAAAAAAAAAAACGATTTTCAATTTTCTTGTAGTTTATTGCACTTTTTTGCAATTAATGTAGTTACTATGGACTTAATGCATACATATTATTAAAATATGGGCTATAACAGTTGTATAGCAACTTGAAATGCTCCCACAAATGGCACTACAACATGTAAAAATATAATATAAGCTCTGGCGGACTTGGTTCTATAGTAGGTCTTAAAGGGTTAAATAAATATCGTCAAATAATCGAGATCTCAATTTCAGTGAAAATAACCGTGATTATCATTTTTGCTATAATCGAGCAGCCCTAATTTCAGGCTCATTTGAGCTGAAGGATGGGTTGGCTGACATGGTGAAATGTGTCGGCTTGGTTGTTGAATTGCTGAAAAACGTGAAACTCTCAAAACTTTCCAAAAGGGTTGCTGTCAGGTCAGCGTCCATTAAGCAGTAAAGTTTAACAGAGTAAAGCCCCTATTAAATACTCCACATGCATGAAAACTCAGAATTCGGTAGACTAGACATTGCTGGCGCTCCCGGTGAAAGAATTTTGTCAATACGACTTGTAGTTCTTTCTTGGGAAGTATTTGTTTCACAATGACTTTTCTGTTTATTTAAAGCAGCAGAAGAAAGGCAGATGTCTGTCTTTCTGTGTGTGAGTGTGTGTGCGTGCGTGTGTGTGTGTGGTGCCACTGGGTGCAGTTGCTATAGCAACCAGGCTCACACCTGCCTGCTTAATGAGCTCTGTCACTCTGCCAAGATTCATCTTTAAAACTTTTTTCAACTGTTGCTGTGTCCACAGTGTTTGCTCTACAGCCATCATTTTACCCTCAAAACATAGCCATCGTTTTTCTCTTTCCAACATTGTGTTTTTCAAAGCTCAGAGATTTAAACATTTTGAATTGTGTGGCTCAAAGTAGAGGGATAACCTTCTAACTGACCCATAGAAATACATTGTATTTTTAGTCAGGAGTTTGTTTCAACAGCAGGAAAGACCCCACTTTTTAAATTGCTCCTGTCATCACATTTTTGACACCACAAGGATAAAAGAGACACTGTTGTGCAGAACAATTCCTTGGGATCCTCACAGTTCAAAAGCTGTTTTGATGGGAGTTAGGGTCTTGGATTTAGATGCAGTTTTTCAACAGGTGCACCAAGGCAGATTTGACAGGGTTTCGCCACAGAATAACAGTATGCCAGTAGTTAGTGCAGGCCAACTAAATAGAGTATTCTGATTGGCCTGTTAAATTCAAGCTTATTGTTCATTGGTGGATTTTTCTTCCGCACACAAGTGGTTCAGATCTGGGCATTTGGAGTCAGATGGTGACTTTTAGAATCATCTTTTCTGAATGATTAAAATTTACGGCATTTAGCTGTCTGTAGTGGATTTTCCCACATTTCAGTCATTCAGTGATTTAAAATAATGAGGTTTCAATTTTTTTATGCAGATGTTTTCTGACTCTACATTTTCTTTTGTCATTAATCAGCTTTTTCTAATTTACATTTTAAACATGTTCGCCTACTTTTAACTTCTTCTCTTTGAATGTCAGCTTTCAATAGTTCTGAACTTTTTTTTTCAGGTGAAAATTTCTGTATTTTTCATCTCATTCAACATTTTTAACTTAACATGCAGCAATTATTTCATTTCAGCTCAAAACATTCAGCTATCAGCATCCACACTGCAGTTTCTTCAGAAAATGCATTCTCTAGTTTAGTTTAGAATTTTTAAATGAAATTAAATTAATGAGGCAAAACCACAGGATTCAGAAATTAATTTTTTCTCTCCAACCATTGGTTGTTAGTTGGAAATAACTTCATTGGGGAAGCAAAGCTGTTCAACAAGTAATTCAACCGAAGATCAAAAAGAATAGATGAAAACAAAGGAAATACTTAATTTTTCACTTGTGATGATCAGAGTAGAGACTAAAGGTCTGATTGGGCCGCACAAGATTTCCACTTCCACTTTTCAAACTGGGCCTCAGAACCTCTGCTTTAAATGATTGATCTTCTTTTTGTATCTGTATTGATTTTATTAGGGTTTTTTAATGTTATGAGGGGTTTTAATAAATATTTTCCAGTCAGATGTATTTTTGTTATCAGAGACACACTTCTATTGCTGCTCTTATTTCATTCAGCAGCAGCGTGAGCAGAAAAGTGACTTCCCTTCAGGTGAATATGTTGTGGATTGAACGTTTAAGCGGGACAGACAACCCCTTGAAATACAATAAAAGAAGCTTGCTGTTGGCACCATTTGCAGTTTGATTTATTTTGCCCTTAAGCATCTTTGACAGCTTTCGTGTGAAGCCCGCCTCACTTATTCCAAGATCTGATCTATCCGATGCATCTTCACCTGGATGGTTGGCAGCTGTTCCTCTTAGAGACAGTTGATAGATATGTATCTGGGCTGTCATCTCGGCACTGCTCAGGGATTTGTCAGCTAAGCTCACTTTGACTCACTTGTGGGGTGAGCTTCGCTTGTCTGGAAGAATATAATGTGCCCCGCAGTCAACAGTTAGTGCAGCAGGAAGCAGTTTGCCATCATCCTGCCTCAGATTTAAAAACAAAAAAATCAGGATGTTTATTCCTATTAAACTGTCTTGGAGTGAGGGGCTAAAGGAGGGCCTTTTAATTAAAAGGGAAGATTTTTGGGGGGGGGAAAGGAGCCGGATGGGAGCGGTCAGTTTTCTCAAAGTACATGACCTGGCTTGAAATGTTTTTTGCTACAGCTCCTCAAATCCCGGATTTTTTAGTCCTACTCTTTCCTTTGGAGGAAAGGCCTGTTTTAAGAGGAGCCTCTACTAGTGTTCTGTCTCCTTTTAAAGTTTCTAGTAGAGTAGACAGCTTCCTGAAACGTCCTTAGTTTATTAGTTACACTAACACAATATATTTTATATTAATCAGAATCTGGATTCTGGGCCAAATTCATAATTTTTCTTTGATTTTTTTGTACATTGCAGTTTTGTTTTAATCACCTCATAATCCAGGAAATAGTCAGAATTCAATTCATTGGCTTTTACCAGATTGACCATCTGGCGATGAATGCTGTGTGTAGAAACATGCAGGAATCCAGCTAGAATGTTTGGTATAAGTATTAATAATATGCAGATTTCTGCCTTAGAGGAATTTTATAGGAATGTATGATCAAATTCCACTGTTTTTGTTTGTAATTCAATTGGAATTTCAGAAGTCCAACTGGGCAAGAAACACGCAGTTCTAGAATAAGACATGATTGTAAGTCATAAATAAACCAGCAATTTTCAGAGTAAGACATAAGAAGCCAGCAGAGAGATTTATCACATAAATGTCTCCATAAACATGAAATGATTTATCTTAACGGAGACTTAAGCCTGCTGTAGTCACATTACATATGTAAATGTCTACACTTTTTCTTTTACCTAAAAACACAGTGGCAGCCACACTGCTGGCTTGTTTACAGTCTGTATGGTGGTCCTTGATAAGTGCACTGTCATTATAGCTAATGGAGTCATTGAAAATCAAAGGCATAATACACCAAAGTGGATCAGGAAACATGGGGGACTGAATTGGTTCTCATTATTTATGAGCCCTTCACAACAAATATATGTGCAAGATGATGACTAAACTTGTATTTGAATTCGTATTGCCTTTCCTGCTCTCTGGAATTGACAGCAGGCTTTTTGTTATTCAAAAATAAATAAATGTATGAAAGTAAACCTAATGTGTTTAAAAACTAAAAATGACAATCTTGTAGATGATTTCATGCATCACTTATAAGTTGACTTTTACAGCAGCACGTTGGATCTGAAATCAGTGCATTCATGTGCGAGCTCGTGTGTGTGTGTGTTGGGGGGGGGGGGGGTATTTTGAGAGTCTGCTGAGCAGACAAAGACACAATCTATAACTCAAGAACTTCAGCTAGTGTGGCTCCCAGAGAAAAAGGCCAAAATAAATACCACAAAAATGTCACAGAGTGCACAGATCAGACCCTACAATATTACTGGTAGGCAAACACACATATACACACACACACACACACACACACAAACACAAAGCCACCTTGTACAGTAACATACTCACGCATAGGCAGCAGGATCATTTGCATAATCTTCACCTAATTCCTTGTTCTTCCCTGGTTGTCCGTTGTCTCGCTATGATAAATTACCCCAAGCAACCTTGCAGGTTCCTTAATATGGTGCTAATTGGCCAATTAGGGCGCCGTTTTGCCTGAGGATTTCGCCACTTTTAGCGGTTATATTTCAAGTTTACTGTTAATCAACAAATGGCCTCAGATTCCTCTTCTGTCAAAATCCAACCACACATTGGACTATGCTCAAAAACACAAAGATACAGTGCATATGGTACTGAAGGCACATTTAAAGGTAGAAGAGCTGTACAAACGAGGGCAATAAAAATCACATAAATGAAGGACAGAGTCTTAATCTATACGAAACCAGGCCTAGAAAGGTCTTAGAAAAAAAGTCCTATGCCCAGCTGAATCATGGCAGCCTTTACAGCTTTGCCCAGGTAAAAGCCATAGACGATATAAAAGACCAGTACAATGTCACTCACTGGTTTGTGCAGCGAGCATATCTTGCATAATCCTCCTGACGCTTGACAATGGCCAAAATTTACAAAATTGACTTAATATTTGATTCACTATGACCTGAATTGAGTAACTAAACCTAAAAACTCATCACAAAAACCTTTTACTGAGGTCAGTTCTAAGAGCCTTGTTTCCACAAACTTCTGCAGGACAGGAAGTGTTTGTGAAACCAGGTACTGGCCTTTTAAAAGACTGCAGATTGCGGAAGAAATGTCAGACTGTTAAACTCAAAACTCAATCAGTTTAACCTGAGACACATAATCCTAACTATAGTGGGAAAATGAATATGATCACACTACTTAAAACATAACCCAAGTACCAAGGTGCTTACATAATATACTTAAAAATTAGAACTTTCTGTAAGTTGGTAAAATACAGATAGGCAAACAATGCAGGTGTCATCAGTTGGAAATGGCATTAAGTGGAGTAATTTCTTATTTTCAGCGGATTCTTACGTGTGAGCATTCATATCATTTCAAAATATGACAGTTTCCCAATTTTCTTGCCACCTTATCATCATCGGCATCTCTTTACCCCTCCAGCTTTTTTCTCTTGTCATCATGAATTAGACCCACAGTGGGGGTTAACTCATACAGTGCTCTCGCACCTACAGGTTATTGTTTAGGCGTTTTGCGCTGCCTTTGTACTCCCAGAGTTGTCTCTTGCTATTTACCTCCTCTGCAGGGTATTGTACAGTTTGTCACTGTTGTCTGCGCACAATCTCTCCCTACTAACACAACTCTATTTTTGACTCAAACTTAGTTCCTCCCTATATCCTCTTTCACACAGAGTATTTTTTTTGTTAGAATGGCATTAACGCCCCCGTCTCCTGCGTGCACTGGAATATATCACTGTTGTTATTTGAAGCATTTTCTTTTACTTGGATTTTAAGTTCACCTGACTTTCTGACATTTTTGCAGTATAACATAAATAAAACTGAAGTTTTGAAAAGAGCGTGCACCTGTCATTTATTTAAATAGTCCTACCCCCATCACAGCTTTCTCAGCTTCTTTTTCCATCTAAAATCTACAGTTTGATGTCTTTCCTTTTGGATTAAAACAAAATCATGTTTATATTTGTCACATTCAAATCCCAGAGAAATAGGCTTGTTTCCCATTTTGCATCTTAAGATGCATTTTGAAAGCTTGCCAGGTTTTGTTGTTGTTTTGCATCTCATTCACTTTTTTAGTTTCTGACCTATTTTCTTTTCTTTTAGGATCTTCTACGTGTCTCATGACTCCCAAGATTTGAAGATCTTCAGCTACATTGCCAGAGATGGACAGAGCAATGTGTTCCGCTGTAATGTGTTCAAGTCCAAGAAGAAGGTAAGACAGAGAGAAGCTCCGTTTTAATGTCACTTGTTACGTGCCCTTGATGAGTTGGATAGATTCACTTAACTTAAGCCGTACACCTACAGCTCTGCTTTAGACATCATCTCATAAATTTGTTTTAAACAACTGAACAACAACAGAAAGCAATTTTATAGCAACCAAAAGTGGTTGCTATAAAACAACGCAAGGACAAAAGTTGTACACTGAGGACTGGCTGTCTTATGTTAAGAAGTAATTATTTATTTATTTTGAGGGGGTTTTTTTGGGGGGGGGGGGGGATCTATTAGCAAGATTAATCAAAAAGTTTTAATCCGGCTGTGAGTTTTTTGGGATTTATCTTCTTCTTGTTTTCACTTCATAAATGCATATTCATTTGAAATACTGAAAATTAATTTGAAATAAAAAAAATATTGGGAGTCACCATTCAGATGTTTTTGTAAAAATATCGCTCATCCAGATACAGATATTCTAGAACTAGTACCAAGGCTGTATAACAAACCACACATTGCATGGTTACATGGTTTCAAACTAACCTTCTATTAGATCTAAATCTTTTACTATAAAAAACCTTTAGTCACAATTATAAATATAGTATGAAAGCCTACTTGAGGCTCAAATTTTAACCAGAGAGACTAGAATACGATGTTGGTATTTAAGGAATTGAGCTAAGTCACTTGATTCATATCTCTCAGACAGATTGTGATTTGTGTAAATGTAGAGCCTTTGTTTTACAAACGTTAGTCAAAGAGTTCCCCAGGAATGAGGACCAGTACTACAGTGCTTAAATCTTTGGGCAATATTACAAGAAAACACTGCATACATTTTCGGTTCTCTGCAGATGATACCCAGCTGTGTTTATCTACGAAGGCAGATAATATAAGACAATTAGTTAAACTGCAGTCACGTCTTAAAGATTTAAAGGCCTGGATGTGAAGTCATTTTCTTCTCCTGATTTCAGAGAAAGATTAGGCCCTAAAAATCTTGGAAGCATGATGTCTAACCAGATACTTAGAAACTTACAAAGGATGGCATTACCTTGGCCTCCAGCAACATTGTGAAGAATCTTGTCATTTTTGATCAGGATGTGTTCTTCAGTGCATGTATTAAACAAATATGTAGGGCTGCTTTCTTTCATCTTTGAAATACTGCTAAAATTAGAAACAGCAGAGCCTTCAGCTGTCATGTCCTGTAGAACTAGCTCCTAGCTTGGATTCAGGAGACAGGCACCCTCTCTACTTTTAAGATTAGGCTTCAAATTGTTCCTTTTTGATAAAGTTTAGATTTAGGGCTGGATCAGGTGACCCTGAATAATCCCTTAGTTATGCTGATATAGGCTCAGAATGCTGTGGGACTTTCTGTGACCGTATGATACAATAAGCATCACAGTAATTTCTGCATCATTTCCACTCACCTATACCACTATTTAATGACAGCATGTCATTACACTTTTGTCTTCTCCTAGTCTGTCTCCTTGTGCTCTCTTTCTTTTATTTTGTCGTTTCCTTCCACTCCAGCTGGTCGCGACAGATGGCTGTCCCTCCCTGAGCCCGATTCTGCTGGAGATTTCTTCCTGTTAAAAGGGAGTTTTTCCTTCCCACCATCACAAGTGCTTGCTCATAGAGGATTTTCAACACCAAAATTACAAATGAATTTACAAAAACACATAATATAATCACATAGGCGGGGGGAAATGCAAGAGTTCAAAGAGTTACTTGTCTAAATTGTGTGGAAGTTTAAAATGGTTCATGCAAGCCTCAAGTACAACACCACAATAAAATGTCACTAAGAGGTGAAGAGTGACAATTCAAGGGAATTTATGAGAAAGTCTTGCTGAATCAATACGTCTTTTAAAAGTATTTAATAGAAGATACTGTCCACTGTAATTCACCTTTTGTAGTTAACGGTCAAGAGTTTCCTGCGTGGCAGGCTGTGCTCTGGCAGGTTCTGGAGCAACAGTTCAAGTATATAATCTGGGGCCAGGCCATGAAGGACTTTAAAAGCAGCAAGTTAAATTTAAAAGGTAGTTCTTGACCGGCTAGTGGGCAGCCATTAAAATCTGCTATGCTTCACATAACTGATTATGGTGAGTATGGTAAAACCTGAAAATGTGTTTGGACACACTCCGCTGATAAGTAGTGCTGAACTGCCAGTGAGCAAGTTGCTTCATGCCAACCTCTTCATACTCAGTTTCTCAAAAACCAACTAATGAGACTTTTTTTTCTTAACCTTGTTCTGCTAACCAGATTCTGCTTTGTTTGGGTTGTTTATGATTTCGAGTTCTTCCCAATTTAGATTTGTATGTCTTTTCTGATTTTTTTTTTCAAAAGGAGCAGCAGAGAGGATGGGCTTCAACCTAGAATGAGTCATACGAATAATGTGTTCTTAAATGGCTGTATCTCAAACCACTGAGGTACTTTTTAGTGCTTGTGTGTCTGCAGTCTTTCTTATCTGTAGAAGTTTTCATCACTGCATCTGATCTGCAGAGATGAAGAAATGCCGTACCGTGCTATGAAAAAGTCTTTGCACCTTTTACTGATTTTATTTTATTTTTTTGCCACATTTACATGTTTCAGATCATCAAGCCAATTTTAATATTGGACAAAGATAACCGGATTAAATGCAGAATGCAAATTTTAAATGATGATGTGAGAAAACTATCCACATCTATCTTGCCCTTTATGAAAAGGTAATTCAAGTCCAGCATGAACGGCCAATTTAAGGCATTTGACTGCCATGTTGACTGTTGGTAGGACGTTCCTTTTATGAATGTGATTTCAACATGTCTGGCAGTAATCAGGTCTGGGCGAGTTTAGTGAAAATTAACTCATCTATCCTGTAAATGTGGTTAATCCCACTTAATTAATGACTTATCAGTTTTTTTCACACAGGTCCAGGTAGGTTTGGCTGCCTGCCTAAATGAACTCATCATTTCTAAACTGCATTCTGTATTTAGTTGGGCTGTCTTTGTCTGATATTAGAATTTGTTTGATCTGAAACATGTATCTGTGACAAATGAAAGAAAATCAGGAAAGGGGGAAATACTTTTTTCCACACCAACGTGTATTTCTCAATCCTCCGCACTTTTACAGCCCAGTTCAGTCCTCCTAACTAATATCTCATAATACCCTGTGTGAATCTTCTGTTTCACCTGCAAGGCTCACATTTTATTTCCTTTATTAATCAGCTGTGATGTGTAATTAGAATACACTAGAGGGGTCGGATTTGTTTTTGTTAATTCCCAATTTGATCTCAAGTCAGCTGGACCAGAAAATCCTATGAAGCAAAAAATGTATTCACAAAACACACTCCCAAGTTGGCTTAAGCTCCCTCCTTCAGTGTGGTATGGCAGACCATGGATAATGCCTTTGTCAGTGAGAAGGATGTTAGACTGATGGTGATTCAGATCTCTGGTTCAGATGAAATTACCACTTCTGACAATCACTCTGATCTGTTTTTATGCAAAACAATGCTTTCTGGAGCAATCCATTGAAAGGTTCCAACATCATTCTCCACCGTCTGTGCGGCTTTCACACTATGCCAACCCAGCAAATGGGCCAGATTGGACCTTTTAGGCAGGCTGCTAGCTGTTAGCAGAGGTGGGACCAAGTCATTGTTTTGCAAGTCTCAAGTAAGTCTCAAGTCTTTATCCTCAAGTCTCAAGTCAAGTCTCAAGTAATGTCAGGCAAGTCACAGTCGAGTCTCAAGTCACTGGTGTAAAAGTCCGAGTCAAGTCACAAGTCTGAAATTTTGAATTTCAAGTCCTTTTGAGTCTTTAAAAAAAAAAAAACAACGAAAAAATAATGTTGCAGTTATGCTAAATGTAAATATTAGACCATGTAATTTTAAAATCTGTGTTTTTCTCAACACATGACAAAATAGTGAACTTAGAAAATATACACAAATTGTGAAATTGCACCTCTTTAAAATGCAGCTCAATTAAACCTAGCTCCAAGAATAATTTTCACCGACAGTTCTGAGATAAGCTGCATGTTATTCTTGGATGCGCTTGTAGGACCGGCTTTAAAACCGCATGACAAAAATATCATACACATTAAAAAAAACTGTATCACCAATGTAGCCTGGACAACATTTGCTAGTTAGATGAAGTCAGCTATCTCATTGTAGCATATTTATATGCATATTTGTAATCATACGGTTCTTGGAGTGAGTGCATACACTCATGAAGTTTAGTAACTTCAGGTCACTGCAACAAGCCCAGGTACAGTTTACCGACGGATGGGTACAGGACCTTGAAATGCACCGTGTAGAACGAAAGACCATCGTACATATCATAAGTTTACCAGTCTCACAAATCGTTGTCATAAATACACATTCATTAACCGTTTATTAATATAACCTTTGAGCTCAACGGTAATTAATTAGTAGTGGAAATAATTTCTGGTACGCGTTACAGAAATGTAGCAGTGACAATAATACTGTATGCTGTAATCGTACTGGGCAATTAGTGATACAAAACAACTGTTTTATCCTGTGAATAAAAGTATGTTTTTGTCAAT
This sequence comes from Aulonocara sp. 'chitande type north' Nkhata Bay, assembly GCF_057382095.1. Classification (NCBI taxonomy): domain Eukaryota; kingdom Metazoa; phylum Chordata; class Actinopteri; order Cichliformes; family Cichlidae; genus Aulonocara; species Aulonocara sp. 'chitande type north' Nkhata Bay. The sequence continues at coordinate 13,462,916 of NC_141360.1, forward strand.
GCACCATAATAACAGAAGCGAAACACAATATTGTGTCAGGACAATTCACTATTTATGCACAATAAATAAAGGAGCATAGCGCGACAATTTCTGTTCAGCGCCAGACTTGCTTGTAACCTATATCACCAATTATGTTATGAAAATGACGCATTAACTACTACAGCAGACTGACCTTTGTGTAAATGCTTGGAGCAGACTAACCTGTGAGCTGGAGTGTTCTGGGACGTTATATTTGGTCTTTGAATGGCTGCCATCCGTCGCCTCTTTGTTACTTCGGAAACATGGCTCGAACAATTTCTCTTCAACGACGTAATCCGATAACAACCGATTTCTCTACCTGTCGGCTTCCCGTGGCTGTCATGTGACCGGCTATTGCAGTTAATAATACAACAGCTTCTTGCCATTTTTTGTGTTTCTTTTTATCGCTGTATAACTGATTTCAATTAAAAGCCTGCGTGCGCTAGTACCTCTTGCCACGAGTTCCCAGAATCCTTTGTGGTTCTACCCCAGAATGACATCACATTTTCAATCTCTATATAATATGCATGTTACATTTTATATTTGGGGTGAAATATCAAGTCTTTTCAAGTAAACCGGTTCAAGTCCAATTCAAGTCCCAGGTCATTGGTGTAAAAGTCCAAGTCAAGTCACAAGTCTTACAACATTTTTTCAAGTCAAGTCTAAAGTCATAAAATTAATGACTCGAGTCTGACTCGAGTCCAAGTCATGTGACTCGAGTCCACACCTCTGATAGAAGCCACTAGAAACAAACTATTCCAGCCTAATTGATGACATTTATGGCATTTGTTTTCTGTGCTGACTGATATGCTGCTCGGTGCTTTGCTGCCTGCTTTTAAATCAGATGTCACTCTGAACATAAACACAAGCTACATGTGATGTCTCTGATGTGTATCTGTTTCTACCCGTGCTGATGCTAGCATGACTAAAGCTAGCCAAGCAGCAGTAAATATGTGAAGCAAGGCAGAAGGATATACTCATCAAACAAACAGGATCATAAGAATATAAAACCACGAGCACTACAAATGTAACAGAAATATGTTGACATAAAATGGCATGTTATTTGAAATCTACACGAAACAATGACACAACTACTTTTTTTCAATTTTTTCAATTTATTTATTTTTTACCAATTGTCCAAATTAGTCTGTGATTGGCCTTAGTGTGACAGAAATCATATTTATATACAACTAAATATGACTCAGCAAACATGTTTTAAATGGATGATTCCTCACTTGATGACGAATGATCCATTTCCATATTTGCTGAGTCTTAAATTTGATGTCAGTGAACTTTTCAGTGGTTGGTGTTAAAAAAAAGCCCCCAAATCCCCTATGAGCAAGCACTTGGCGACAGTGGAGAGGAAAAACTCCCTCTTAATAGGGAGAAACCTCTGACAGAACCGGGCTCAGGAAGGGGTGGCCTTCTGTCTTGACCGAGAGGGGTTCAAATGTTCACTGACAATTTAGTTGTATATAAATATGATTTTTAGGACTTGATGTTGACACCAATTATGTGAAATTGGGGACGCGCACAGTTCCGCTTCTTCTTGTTCTTCTTCTTCCTTGGCGGAATCTCTGGCAGGCTCTTAACTTCAGTCTTGAGTTCAGCCACCTTGACATTGAGCATTTTCTGTTTGTCTTGTAGACTTTGCAAAGATTCCTGTACAGAAAATGCAGCTGACTCTTCTTTTTCTATCTTCTGTTGTTCTGTGGTGTCTTTTTCTTTCTGAGGCTCCTGCAGAGACCTTGCAGTGGATGGCCGTGAGTCCTCTTTTTCCATCTTCTCCTGTTCTCCAGTCTCGTTTTCTTTCGGAAGCTCAAATTTGTGCATTTCATTTGCAGCAGTGGAATTTTGTTCTTTGTGCTGCTGTGGGATTTTAAGTGAGGAAGCTTTGGCCCCTTTCAGCTCTCGCTCCAGAGACTCTAGCTTCAAATCATGAAGGGCCTTGTTGGGGCAGAGCTGGGATTTCAGGTCACTGATTTCCAGGTTGAGTGTCTCCTGCTCCTGCCTATGTTTAACGGCCTGCTCTTCAAGCTGATTTTGAGCTGCTAGGAGCTGTTTCTGGAGCATCTCAATCTGCTCTTGCTGAATCCTACATTTGAGCTCAAATTCAGCCTCCTTAGAGGACTTCAGTCCTACAGAGTCAGTGTGTGAAGCCTCTGTGGTTGGAGTGGCAGACTCCACACACTGCTCTGTGGTAGGGTGGCTGATTTGGTCCTGCAGGGTAGCAATCACCTCATCCAATATGACCATAGCTTTATTGTCACTTGCGAGAGTGTCTGTCTCACTGATGTCATTGGGCTTATTACTAGAAGCCTCTTCCAGCTGCTCTATGAGGCCTTTAATCGTTTCCTCGTGATTTCGCTCGTTCTCGTGAATTTCTTCACGAAGTTTGTTCACCTGAAACTGGTGATAAGAGGCCCTCTTGTTTGCACCTACCATTTTACAGTAAAGGTCGTTCTGATGGTATTGGGAGGCTTCCAGTTGGTGTCTGAGAGCAGCAATCTCGTGCCAGGGATTAAACGGGCTCCCTCCATTAGGCACAGGGTTTGGTCTGCTGGGGTTCTTCCCATTTCTCTCTCTCTCCATGTCCTCCTTTGCATTTGAAATGGGGAGGGATTCAGCCTTTTCTTTTTCAGGAGTGGCTCCAGTGTTTTTTTGCATTTCTTCATTTTTCGGGTTTGCTCCATCACCCGTGCTGCTTTGAGCTTCAAGAAGAGCCCGGGCATATGCCCGAGTAATTGGTCTTTTTGGTTCTTCAGCCACTCTTTTCTGTTTTTGCTTTTTTTGTTTCTTTGGTTTCACAACCGTTTCCTTTGGTGGTTGTGCCACAGGAGACTTTTTAGTATTTGGTTGTGCGGCTTTATCAACCTCAGGTTTTGGTGTGATGACCATTTCTATTTTTGCTTCTGCCATTGTAGATGCGTCAGCGTGTGCGTGTGCGTTTCTCTACGTCCGCCTTGTCTTTGTTTTAACAACCAGGTTGCTTTGTGTTTCTGCCATCCGAGATCCACTAAAGTTGGTTGAACGTCTCCCCTATTTATAGGGTTTTCCAGTAGAATGTGCACTGTGACATCACAGGCTGTTCCTGTGATGCGCTGTTCCTTTGAAGTGCCATGATTGGAACAATTCAAAATAAAATGCCCACAAACCTAATGTAAAGGAAAGGCTTTTATTTTGTAGCACATACTGAATTAACACTATAAAAGCTACTCTACAGGAATTGCAGTAAAAAATAAAACAAAAGCAAAATATGTTTTTTAAATGGTTGTTAAAAAAACTAACCAAAGTAGAAGACAACTGTTTAGTGGAAAGTATTCGACATTCTAGAGATTCTCAGGCATAATAACTTCTTTCATAATTTTAACAAGGACAGGTAGAAAACGTTCATATTTAGTGAAAGATATTTATTAACATTATCCAATGAGAGTTACTGAATGTCTGTAGGCAGTGAGATCTTGGTGGTTGATGAGGCGACAGAATGTCATCTATGTTTTGTTTTAAATTCAGTTTCAATGCTGAATCTAAGAAACAACAGACTGCAGAGGGAGACTTTAATAGAGGCTTACTAACTCTTACTATCATATACATTGTGGAAAAATCTGTCTTTATTTAGCATAATATATTTGTTATAAGCACTAAATATGTTTTATGATTAACTGATGAACACTAACGTACCAAGCTGAAAATTCTGCTCACCAGTCAGCAGCTTATATTCACAAAAAACGGATAAATCTGCGATCCATGCAACTCTAACCAGCAGAGGTGGGACCAAGTCATTGTTTTGCAAGTCTCAAGTAAGTCTCAAGTCTTTATCCTCAAGTCTCAAGTCAAGTCTCAAGTAATGTCAGGCAAGTCACAGTCGAGTCTCAAGTCACTGGTGTAAAAGTCCAAGTAAAGTCACAAGTCTGAAATTTTGAATTTCAAGTCCTTTCGAGTCTTTAAAAAAAACAAACGAAAAAATAATGTTGCAGTTATGCTAAATGTAAATATTAGACCATGTAATTTTTAAATCTGTGTTTTTCTCAACACATGACAAAATAGTGAACTTAGAAAATATACACAAATTGTGAAATTGCACCTCTTTAAAATGCAGCTCAATTAAACCTAGCTCCAAGAATAATTTTCACCGACAGTTCTGAGATAAGCTGCATGTTATTCTTGGATGCGCTTGTAGGACCGGCTTTAAAATCGCATGACAAAAATATCATACACATTAAAAAAAACTGCATCACCAACGTAGCCTGGACAACATTTGCTAGTTAGATGAAGTCAGCTATCTCATCGTAGCATATTTATATGCATATTTATAATCATACGGTTCTTGGAGTGAGTGCACACACTCATGAAGTTTAGTAACTTCAGGTCACTGCAACAAGCCCAGGTACAGTTTACCGACGGATGGGTACAGGACCTTGAAATGCACCGTGTAGAACGAAAGACCATCGTACATATCATAAGTTTACCAGTCTCACAAATCGTTGTCATAAACACACATTCATTAACCGTTTATTAATATAACCTTTGAGCTCAACGGTAATTAATTAGTAGTGGAAATAATTTCTGGTACGCGTTACAGAAATGTAGCAGTGACAATAATATTGTATGCTGTAATCGTACTGGGCAATTAGTGATACAAAACAACTGTTTTATCCTGTGAATAAAAGTATGTTTTTGTCAATGAACCATAATAACAGAAGCGAAACACAATATTGTGTCAGGACAATTCACTATTTATGCACAATAAATAAAGGAGCATAGCGCGACAATTTCTGTTCAGCGCCAGACTTGCTTGTAACCTATATCACCAATTGTGTTATGAAAATGACGCATTAACTACTACAGCAGACTGACCTTTGTGGAAATGCTTGGAGCAGACTAACCTGTGAGCTGGAGTGTTCTGGGACGTTATATTTGGTCTTTGAATGGCTGCGATCCAGGCCATCCGTCGCCTCTTTGTTACTTCGGAAACATGGCTCGAACAATTTCTCTTCAACGACGTAATCCGATAACAACCGATTTCTCTACCTGTCGGCTTCCCGTGGCTGTCATGTGACTGGCTATTGCAGTTAATAATACAACAGCTTCTTGACATTTTTGTGTTTCTTTTTATCGCTGTGATTTCAATTGAAAGCCTGCGTGCGGTAGTACCTCTTGCCACGAGTTCCCAGAATCCTTTGCGGTTCTACCCGTGAATGACGTCACATTTTCAATCTCTATATAATATGCGTGTTAAATTTTATATTTGGGGTAAAATATCAAGTCTTTTCAAGTAAACCGGTTCAAGTCCAATTCAAGTCCCAAGTCATTGGTGTAAAAGTCTAAGTCAAGTCACAAGTCTTAGAACATTTTTTCAAGTCAAGTCTAAAGTCATAAAATTAATGACTCGAGTCTGACTCGAGTCCAAGTCATGTGACTCGAGTCCACACCTCTGGCTGTTAGCCCTGTTAGCTTATTCATTTATGTAATTTACAATGAAACGGCTCCACAAAAGAGGGTGGACTGATTGAGCTCATGAATGGATGATTTAAACAGTCACCTCTTTCGGGCCTTTAATGCAGTTTATCCTTAGGTTTTCTCATTATCTAACATTACCTGGCACAATTTCTTATACCTTGCGATCTCAAATGTTTCACATCCTCATGATGGGAGATTATTGGTGCTGAACTAAGGTGTTCTAAATTCTGTGATTTTTTTTTTTTTTTTTTTTTTGGGGGGGGGGGGGGGGGGATTTTGGTCGAGATAGGTCTCAAGAAGAAAGGTGTAGCTGGTGTAAATGGTGCTCATCATAAACATTTACCTTGGCACAAATAGGTATCATGGACAAAAAAAGATTTTCCGACAGCATTCATGTAAGTTAGAACACTTGTATGAGCAATTTTCAGGAGAGGATGAAAAGCAGGTGACCCATATGCCATAAGGCTATCGCAGAGGTCTGGATTCAGATACACCATACAGTATGTCCTTTCCACTCTCAACTGTCATAATAAAAGCTAAAACAAAAGACCTAAAATACTTTTTAAAAGTGCTTTTACTTACTAGCATGCCAGAGAATTGAACTACCAATCTACTGATTAGTAGGTAAATGCTGAGGCACAGCTGCCAAAATCTGATTTCCAATTTTAACTGGCAGTTGCACTGATGGTGCTTGTTTTGGTTTTATGTAATTTTTCATTAGAGTCGTTAGTTATAATATTGGGTATTTGCTGATTTATCAGTACCAACATTTACAACAGAAAGTGTATTTCCATTAATTTTCATTTTTAGCAATTACAAAACAAAGTTATATAATTAAAGAAGACATTCATCTAAGGCTACGTTCACACTGCAGGCGAAAGCGCTTCAAATCCGACTTTTTTGACCATATGCGACCCATATCCGATCATGGTATGACAGTGTGAACGGCACAAATCCAATATTTTCAAATCCGACCTGGGTCACTTTTGTATGTGGTACTGAATCCGATACATATCTGATGTTTTAGAAAGCGACTGCTGTTTGAATGGTCATGTCGCATTAAATTCGTCTTTTACGTCACTGACACAAACAGACGGTAATTATCAGCGCTGGAGAAGACAAACGAGAAAGCGTGGTGGCGGAAACTGGAGACGGAGCGATTCAATGGACAGAAACTGAGGTTTTGGACTTGATTAGCATATGGGGAGACAATTCTATTCAAGATAAACTTGAAGGGTCTTATCGTAACCGGGCTGTGTTCGAGTGCATTAAAGAAATGGTTGAACGAGGGTACAGGCAAATGTGGCTACAGTGTCAGAGGAAAGTGAAGAGCCTCGGGGCCATGTTTAAAGAAGCTAAAGATATAAACAAACGAAGTGGACGTGGTCGAGTCACCTGCCCGTTTTTTGATGAGCTTGACCGTGTTTTGAGCGACAAACCCAGCTGTCAGCCAGCTGTCACCCAGCTGTGACGTCTTCTTCTAGAGCGCGTTTGCAGTCACATTTTATTTGTAGTGTGAACAACCAGACAAATTAAATCGGATTTGATCAAAAAATCGGAATTGAGCATTAAGACCTTCAGTGTGAACGTAGCCTAACAGATGAAAGATTCCTGGTTCGATCCTGGTTTGGGTCAGAAAGGGGCACTGATGTAAAAACTCTGCTAAATCAAACATGTAGAGCGACCGTCTGTGATAAGCCCTTCTAAATAAGGTGGCAACTGGAGGTAGCTTCTACAAAGAAGAGATGGAAGAAACACCCTTCAACCATGTTACGAGTGTTGATGTTGCATAGTCTGTCCACTAGAGGGCACTCTGCAATATCCCCATTGCTGTGCAATGTGCCTGCTAAGTGCAAATGAGTAATCCGTGTCTTGCAACAATAGAATTTTTAAGCTGCATTGTCATATTATTTTAGGAAGGAGGTGTAAATAACAAAACATAAAAAATAAACAAATCTGTTTATGTTTTGTGTTACTTAAAGAAAAATTATTTTGGGCAATATATCAGATTTTTAAGTATTCAAATATATGTATTTGCATCTGTGTTAAAAATCCTGTATCAGCTGGGCTCTATTTTTTCAAACGATCAGTGAAAGAATTTGTGTTTTTGTGTCAAAACAACCTCAAACTTTGTTGCTGCATAATTACAAGATGGACAAAGACTGATCAGTGCATCATTTCCGATGTTTTCACAGTCTGGTAGTTATGTGGCGTTCACAACAATCCCACCTTCTCTTTTAAATCTAGTCACTGTCTGAGTCGCATCCTGACAACCGCTAAAAAAGACACACCCTGGTTTTCCTCCTTGCACTGTGGGCCTGGCATTGGTGTGAGGAACAAGTATGAGGGTCTTCTGGGGTGGATATGTTGCTGCTGAAATAAGCTGAGCAGAGACAAAGTTAAAACAGAGTCCAGCAGTGTGACACAGTTAGGAAATGTGCTCCCAGTTTTCCACTTTAGCTGCCAATTCAGAGGACTTGATAGTTAAGTCCAGGGGTTAGCTGGGTGAAGCGCACACTGCCTCATTATCTCTTACAGACAGACTGGCATTGACACATGAGCACACATACACGCACACACACGCGCAGACACACACATATTCTGTTCAGAATACAAAATGGAGAGTGACGCATACCAAAAATCTCTGGGCAACCAAGGCCCTGAGGCCATTAAACTGAAAACTTATCTGTGCGTGTGTGTGTGTGTGTGTGTGTGTGTGTGTGTGTGTGTGCGCACGCGCGCGCACGTGCAGGCACGTAATGCTTTTTAAAGTGTATTGGTGGTGAAGAGACTAAAGGCAGGGGCTGTTTTTAATGGAGAACTTATTGACAGTTTGAATTCATTTATTACAGTTCACATCTGGATGATATTGATTACATTTATAACTTTACAGAGTTTTTAAAAAAGCATTTCCCTGTGGCAGAACCAAAAATGAACCTGTTGTTGTTCTCCTCTGGGTGCATGATGCCGCATTAGACTGCACTGTGAAAAAGCACATTAGTACAAAAAAATAAAGTCAACTAAGTAAACTAGTTTGGTTTATGTGTAATCAGTCTTTTTGCTCTGGAAAGTTAGCAGTTGGCTTTGCTTTCTGTAGTTATGTTTGAGTTGTTGTGATCAGCTACTACCTTTTAAAATTAGCCTTTCAATTATTTATTTTCGTTTTCTCATTTACTGACAATAGCAACTTCATAGAAACTAAAGCGTTACAAACACTCTCAACATATATTTAGAACCAGCAGATGATGATCTGGGTCTTATCTGGGATTATTATCACTTTTCTCAGTTTGAATATGGTTGAGAAAAAATATTATTTTTTAGGCTAAGACACACAGCCAAGATGCATCTGCCAGGACTGAAAATGAAGGACACGGGTTAAAAATTGCATTTCCTGGTGGACTTCCGGTGGCTCGTAGCACCGCATGGCCGCATAGAGAGTGACCTCCGGCACCAACCGTGTGTTTCCCCGGACTCGAGAGCTGTATTAGGGCTACATTGCCATTTTTCGACTCAAGAATGAGTGGGGATAAATCTAAAAAGGGAGGATACGGGCTACGAAACATTCTTGACTGTGAAATGGAGAAGGACGCCGCGGCTAGTGAGGCAAGCCTCGCATCGGGACAAGATGGCGACCGAGGTGAAGGTCTGGGTTGGCTTCGGGATGCTGTGAGTAGCGTACTGGTGGCCGAAATGGCTACATTGCGTACCGAATTGAAGAGTGACTTCAAAGCATTCGGTACGGAATTTCGGGAGGATGTAAAGAAGCAAATGGCCGAACTCGCTAAGGAATTGAATCAAAAATTACACGAGATGGCGGATCAGGTGGAGGAGATGACTGGTCGGCTAAAGCACGTCGAGGACAACATGGCTGACTCGGAACGCTGGGACATTGGTGTTAGGGATACACTTGTGCAGCTGTTGGAAAATCAACGGGCGCTTCAGGAAAAGGTGTCCGATATGGAGGGCCGCGCTAGACGCAAGAACATCCGGATCTACGGCGTACCGGAAAACTCGGAGGGCTCGTCGGTGACTACCTTTGTTGAAAATCTGATCAAAGAACACCTAGGCGAAGATTTCGGCCCGGACCGTGCTCTCGGCATTGAGCGCGCACACCGCGCGTTGGGACCGAAACCACCCCCGAACGCCCCACCACGCTCAATAATAGTGCGCTTCCTCCGGTTCTCTGTTAAAGAAGAGATTCTCCGCACGGCGTGGAACAAAGGGGTACATATCCAAAACAAACGGGTGTATTTCGATCATGACTACTCTCTGGAAGTGCAGAAAAGGAGACGGGAATATATCCCAGTTAAGAAGGCTTTGAAGGACAACGGGATCCGTTTCCAGACACCACTAAGTAAGATGCGAGTGTTTTATGCGTCAGGCAATGTCCTATATAATACCGCGAGCCAAGCTGCCGAGGATTTAAGAAAGCGGGGAATAGCCGTGGGTAAGATCACCTTGGGGAACCAAACCAACAGGATGACAGAGGACACGATAAAGCAGCTACTTCCTTGGGAAACGCAGACAGCACACTGCGGGGGCGGCTTCCAGCAGCACGTGCGGGAAAAACTCCAAGCATTCCGGAGGGAGCAAGAAAAAGTGTCAGCAGACGAGTGAACAGCTGATGGCGGGACAACGGTGAGATAGCTGGCGGTAGAGTTTTGATAATCTAACCGCAGGAACACTGACTTTCGTATCCTTCAGAATTCATATTTCTTTAGGTTGGTGCCTACGGACATGGTTAGAGAACCACCACGTTATGTCTAGTAGCGATAAGAGACTGTTTCGTTTATTTTTTGCCCTTTTTTGGCTTTTTTGTCGGTCACTCCCCTCTTGTCGGATGAGGGGCCCCACCCTGTGGCCAGTCCCCTCAATGTCAAAGGATACTGTTATATCCTTTGTATTGGAAGCTCCTGTTAATGTTTTGTGTGTTTGCTGTTCAGTGAGTTCTGGTTGTGATGTTCTGAGGTCTGGGTTGATTATGTTGTATTCCACATATCCACTTGATGGCTTATAATTTCTATAAAATGCTGTCACTAAATGTAAATGGCCTGAATAGCCCTATTAAAAGAAGCAAATTAATTGCCAAATTGAAAAAGGAGACAGTAGACTTGGCATATTGGCAAGAAACTCATCTAGATAATGCAGAACATGAGAAATTAAAAAAGATGGGTTTCAGACATACATTTTATTCATCGTATAGGGCCGGGAAAAAACGAGGAGTAGCTATCCTTATCTCAAATAAAATAAAATTTGAACATATATCTACTATAAGTGATAAGGAAGGTCGGTTTGTTTTAGTAAAAGGTAGAATAGAGAATAAGACGGTCACACTATTAAATGTCTATGCACCCCCAGGAAGCAACGCAAGCTTCTTTAAGAAGATATTTGATTTGATCTCTAAGGAAACGGTGGGAACTCTTATTTGTGCAGGAGATTTTAATTTACTGTTAAATCCCAGATTAGACTCAAATAATAGGGACAGGAAAAGCACGTCTGGAGGGAAACGGGTTAAAGGAATGTTAACGGAATTAGGGCTTATTGACGTGTGGCGATCTATCCATGGGTCAGCGTCAGGATTCACTTTTTACTCTGCTCGACACTCAGTGTATTCGAGGATAGATTACTGTTTTATGTTTAATAGGGATTTACACAGGATAAAAGATTGCAGAATAGGTCCAAGAGATGTCTCTGACCACAGTGGACTTTATATAACGTTACATTTGGACGGGACACGGAAGACAACTTTGTGGAGACTAAATACCGGTATGTTAAATGACCCCGCTTTTGTGAAACAAATGACAGCCGATCTTAACTTGTACCTGCAGGACAATGATAATGGAGAGACAAATCACAGTATTGTATGGGATGCAGCCAAAGCTGTCCTCAGAGGTAAAATAATTGCGTGGTCGACCATGATTAAAAAGAAAAAGTCACAAGAATTGTTACAACTGCAGAATAGATTAATGGCCTTGGAACAGTCAGGTCTAAAGGATAAAAATACTACAGTAACCCACCAGATCAGACAGATTAAGCAGGAGATAGATAAGATATTGAGCGAAGAAGTAGAGAAAAACATAAGGTTCATGAAACAGAGGTATTATGAGGCGGGGCCTAAGGCGGCGAAGCAGTTGGCGTGGCGGATTAGAAAACAGCAAGCTGAAAATAATATTTATAAGATTAGAGACCCGGTTGGTAACAATGTTGTAACTGACCTGGATACAATTCAAAAAGCGTTTGAAAAGTATTACAAATCCTTATATAGTCAATCTACTCAGGGTGATGTAAATAAGATGACTGACTTTTTGAATTCCTTAGACCTGCCTACGATTGGTCGAGAAGCAAATAGTAAGTTAACGTCCTTAATATCTCGGGAAGAAATAATTAAAGCTATCTCCAGCCTTAAATCCAATAAATCACCAGGTACCGACGGGCTCCCTGCCGAATGGTACAAAACCATGAGGGAAAGCCTTCTTCCCCTGTTGGAAACTAGTTTTAACTACATTTTGAAAGGAGGTCTGGTACCTCCCTCTTGGAAGGAGGCCTTCATATCGGTTTTGCCAAAGGGGGGACAGGATAGACTAAACTGCAAATCTTATAGGCCTATAAGTGTCCTGAACTCAGACTATAAACTATACACAACTATTTTGGTGCGAAGAATGGATGCTGTAATGCCTTCTTTGATTGATGAAGACCAAACGGGTTTCTTGAAAAATAGACAAACCCACGATAATATTAGACGAGCTTTACACATCATCGAACACATTAATAATAAGAAAAAAAGCTCAATTATTCTTAGCTTAGATGCTGAAAAAGCATATGATTCAGTGAATTGGGACTTCCTCTTCCTAGTGATGAAAAGATTTGGTTTCTGTAGCGAGTTTATAAGATGTTTCCAAGCTCTTTATTCTCTCCCTACTGCCAGAATAAAAATTAACGGTAGCCTCTCCGATACTATTTTTTTAGAACGAGGATGTAGACAGGGGTGTCCAGCAAGCCCCTACCTCTTCAACTTGTTTATCGAACCTCTAGCCCAGGCTATACGTCAGGAAACATCGTTGAAAGGGATTGTAATAGGAGGGGACGAGTACAAGGTGTGTTTATATGCAGATGATGTCTTGGTGACAATCATGGATCCCAGCTCAGGTATACCAGTATTAATGGGGATGTTGGAAACATATGGCCTGTATTCAGGGTATGTCCTTAATGTCAAAAAAACTCAAGTTCTGTCATTTAATTTTTCTCCGGACCAGACACTACTGGCAAAATTCAAGTGTAATGGGGAGGCAACTGCTATCAAATATTTGGGAGTGTTTCTGCCTAGAGATCTGACACAACTGTACGATATTAATTACAGTCGTATTAATAGAGAAATATATAGCGATCTCAACATTTGGGCCTTGCTCCCTCTCGACCTTGGCAACAGGATACAGATAATTAAAATGAATATTCTCCCCAAACTACTCTATCTTTTTCTTGCTTTACCTATTCAAATTCCAGAGAAGCAATTCAGGGAATGGAATAAGCAGATTTCGAGATTCATTTGGCTTAACAAAAGACCACGGGTGAAGTTCTCTACTTTGCAGTTGCCGAAAGACAAAGGGGGCTTGGCTCTACCTTCATTAAGGAATTACTACTTATCTGCTCAGCTGAGGTCCTTGGTGTGTTGGTGTAATCCATCTTTTTGTGCGAGGTGGAAGACTATTGAGATGTCTCTCTCAGACACACCAATCCAGTCTAGACTTGGTCACGCGGCTTCTGATTTGGACGATACCTTGACGCCCAGCCACTGGGTCACTTTTACATTAAAAATATGGAGGGGAGTGGTCAAGCAGGCGCAACTCCAGGAAGAGATAAAACTTCTGAGGTGGCCAGCGTATGACCCTGATTTTCTACCTGCTTCCCACGATAGTAGATTTAAACAATGGGTGTGGCATGGAATCACTGCTGGGTGTTTGGTTATTGTAAAATCTAAAATTATGGCTTTTGATACCCTATGCAAGACTTACGATCTCGGGAAACAAGACTTTTTTCGATACTTGCAACTCCGTGACTATATTGGCAAAAGACTGAAGAGCTGTGTCCGTGGAGACTTCTCGATTGTTAATATTTTCATTGATGCTTATGACTCTGGGAGTAACAGAGCCTCGATAAGTAAACTGTATAAATGTCTGACTAAGCTCAAAGGGCACTCAACGATTTACATAAAGCAGAAATGGGAAAAAGAAATGGACATTGTGATTACAGAAGATGGGTGGGCACGGATCTGGGAGACACAGTTTACCACGACTAACTCCAACATGTGGCGGGACTTCTGCTGGAAGAACATTATACGCTATTTCATAACGCCTAAACAGAAGTCTAAATTCAGTGCTACACCTGCATTTTGCTGGAGGAATTGTGGGGAAGTCATGGCTGATTACGGTCATATATTCTGGTCCTGCCCACTCATACGACCCTTCTGGACGGAAGTTATAAAGATAATTACAGAGGTGTTGGGATTCCACGTGTCTTGTACATTTACCTCATTGTATCTGGGGTATTTTACAGACGATTTAGTTGCAGATGATGTTTACCTTCTGAAAGTTCTCTTGGCTTCTGCGAAGAAGGCCATAACAAAACGCTGGCTCTGTAGAGATCCTCCCACTGTAACACTTTTTACCTCTATAGTGGAAGACGTCAAATTGATGGAATGTATGACTTTCACTCTGCGACTGCAGGGAGATTTGGAAAGGAAACGGTGGAGAAAATGGCTGGACTTTACAGCTTGTGGCAGCACCCTTTGATGCATAGAATTAGCAATGCAGACTTGTTGACGTATGTATGTGTGGATGTGCAGATGTATGTACAGGTGTATGTTATCTTCCCATGACCTCATACTGTTTCTGTTTTTTCTTTTTTCTTTTATCTTGTTGCATAAAAATGTTCCTAAACAAATAAAAAGTGTCAAAAAAAAAAATTGCATTTCCTCAAGGAGTCACTTGAGCAAAAACAAGTCAAGAAGGTCCCTGTAGATTCAGTAGCTGTGTTAAACTGCTGCTTTTAATAGCAGAAATGACCATTTTTGCAGTCTGGAACAAAAGCTAATTTCTGCCTCTATAATGAAGGCAGGTGGGGGGAATTTTTTTAATGACAATGTTTGTGCTGTTGGTACCTTTGAAGTTTTATTAAAATTGTGTGACAAGTTTTAAAGTCTTCTAAGACGATTGTGATTTCTTTTAGTACAGTGAAGTGTGGTGTGGGTATATAACTAGGGATGGGTATCGTTTAGGTTTTATCTGATACCAGTACCAAACCGGTACTTTTGAAACGGTGCCGGTGCTTAAACGGTGCTTAAAGAATGGAGAACACACACTTTGTCCAAAAGCCTCTTGTTTAACTGTTTTTTTGTAAAAAGATAACAATGTTAGCCTTTTCTGCAGCTATGGGGCATATATGGTATCACTCTTGGCTGGAAGCAGTGCTTAAACAATGGAAAAAACACAAACTTTGTCCAAAACCTCTCATGTTTAACTGTTTTCCACTTTTTCTTTGGTCATTTTAGCCTTTTTGGCCAGGGTGAAGGGAGTATCTGCCATCAAACAAGAAGACAGCCGCATGTAGCTATGATGATGTTTGCTAGTTCACCTTACATGCATTAATGTAATAACGTGGTTAGCCTACTCAACGTAAATTACACACGAACAACATTAAGCTACTCACGCAGAGAAGAACGGCTGCTGCTGCCATCATCATCCGTCATCATTCTGCTACACTGGCAGGGCTAGGGGCCAGGACTCTCCTCCGGGTTCTTGGGGGATGTTGCAAACTCCGGGTCCGAGAACAGGCACCACACCCGCAGTAGATGTGCTCGGTGTGAGGTCTCGCAGCAAGCTATCAAATACGGTGCATTGCTCGGCTTTTAACAAAACGCTATAAGTCGCCAGGTGTTTCATCAGATTCGAGGTGTTACCTCCTTTGACAGTATCACAGTATCACCTTAAAGCACTTGTTGCAGGCTGCTGAGTTTGCATCTTTTGCTGTGAAGTACAGCCAGACTTTGACCACTTCGCCTTGGACATTTTTAAACTGTAGCTCTGCTCTAAAAGAACGTACGTACCTGGGCCCGCCCACTACGCTCGCAAAGGTGAAATGATTGGCTAGAATTCAAAGTGTATGACATTTCAGGGAAAGAAAGCACCGAACTGTGCGCTGCTTTTCGGTCTGGTTACTACCGTTTATGTCAGAACCGGTGCACATCCCTATATATAACTCACCACTGTTTATGCTTGTGTGTGTGTGTCTTACACCCAGTGCATTGCAGCGTATGGATCCAGCTTGCTAAGCACCCATGCTACTGTTAGCTGATAATTCAAATTCTGACAAAGGCTAAATCAGAAGGAAGCACTCTGGCATAATGAGAAGAATAAAGGTAACCATGTCAAACATGCAATAAAAATGTCATTCGTGTGGTTTTGTGTGAGTGCACGTGGAAACCTGTGAGAGGACAATTAGGAAGATGATTAAGGAGACTTTATTCTCCTTCTAACTACCAGCAGTGAGAAAATGTCTTGGCTTTATATCACAGCGGCATAAAAAAGGCTTCACTGGCCGATCACTTCTAACACTTAGGCAGGTTCTCCTTCTCTCTCTCTCTCCTCTACTATGACTTATGCTCTCTCATTCATCCTCCTCCTTCTCCAAATCAGTACTTCAGTGGATGCTAATGAATGGTCGAGTCACTGTTATGTAGAATTGAAGTGTGGGTGATGGAGCAAAGAGTGTTCATCCACACAGTGAATGCCACATTGGCTCCAAGTCCACAGACGGTACTACTCTATTTAAGAGGCAGCTGTAAGTAAGAGCAGAAGCAAGAGGTGGTGTCAGAAAGTGTTACGCCTTTCAGAAGCCATGTTTTGAATATTATATATTGGAAATCCACACGCAATATTCATAAGAAGCCACAGTGATCAATGATTGCGTGGTTTATTTATCGCAAATCAAAAGAAATAGGCAAATGTTTTGACTTATCACTGTTCAGGTCAGTTTTTCAGCCACTTATTTTTAAGCCTGTCTCCTCTCACATGAGCTGTCAGTGTTTGGAAAGTCTGAAGCAGTGAATGCAGCACCTACGTCACACAACTGCCCCTGCCATGCCTTGTTGTTGGTGGATATTGCTCCATAGTGTCACTAGTGGTGCTTGAGATATGCAAACAAGTTTTTGAAATAGCTTAAAATATATCAAACCCTCTATATAATTTTTACTTTGCAAGTTTTTACATTTCAGAAAGTATATGTTTAAACTTTATATTCTAGAGCTTCAGTGTTTTGTAAAATATACAGGTCTTTCCCAGTACAAGTCTCACAAGATTTTGGTGGTAATCCTAATGAAGCTAGCCCAGCTTTAGACCATGTCATGTGTTGGTATCATTACTCTAATGTCTAATCTTGGCGATATCTGCATCAGTGAGGCGGGGGCACTTTAACAAGCCTAACATAAAGAACGGCACTCATAAGGATCATAAAACATAATGTGGATAACTTGGTTTTGGTCTTTTAAACCTGATAATTGACTCTATATATTACAGCTCAGTAATAACATGTCGAGCTTTAATGTAGAGTCCTGCTGCTGTTCTGTGTTTTTAATTTATCTACCCAGCTAATGGATGTAGTGAGAGCTGTGGTTATTGTGTCAAGTGTTCCTTGAGTTCATTTAATGAAATTCTCATTGAGATTTGGACGGAGAAGATTGCAAAGGCCAGACTTTTCTCTTGAGAGGGAGATTTTTCCCTCGTGGCTAATTACATTAGAAAGTTTGGGGTAAGGTACAGGGTCAGTACTGCCCGTTTCAGATAAGAGATTAGAAACTAAAATGTCTTAAAGAACAAGATGTGTGTAGGGTGTATATTTTTACGTGGATGGTGTTTAAATGTAGCCACTGTAGATTTTAGCTTTAAAGTGAAGAATCAATGGTTTCCTCGCTGACTTTGTAGAGTGCTGATGTAAAATGATATAAGGCCAATTCAATGATAAGGACTCAC
The DNA here is from genome assembly GCF_057382095.1 of Aulonocara sp. 'chitande type north' Nkhata Bay. Lineage (NCBI taxonomy): Eukaryota > Metazoa > Chordata > Actinopteri > Cichliformes > Cichlidae > Aulonocara > Aulonocara sp. 'chitande type north' Nkhata Bay. Next base: position 13,480,414 of record NC_141360.1, read on the forward strand.
TTTGTTCTTGATACAGCTTGGGGAAGGCAATTGGATTTAATAGCCTTTCAGCACTTTTTATTGAATATCCATATCTCAATGAAATTATCCTTCTGTCTTGAGCTGTAGTCTCTCCTCTCTGTTAAAGCTGCGTTGCTTCTGCACCAGTGGCACGACTAAATCAAAGTTCCAAATCAAACAGAACTGGAAATGGGTTGGCCATTTGTTTTAAGTTACTCCTTTCCTAACACTACATATCAGTCGTGTTATATATTGATGATTAGATTCCCCTGCTGAAATGTAAACACAGGCAGAAGTCAACTGGCTGTCCTGACATAATTACTCTGTCTTATTCTCCAGTGTTTTAGCTTTGTGCTATTTACAACAACCGCTATAAGCTCGCTGAAGCTGTCATGGAACTTGACAAGTCTACCCTTTTTTAAAAAAAAAACATTTCACTGGCTTATTTGATGATTTAATGAGGTTGTTCTCACTCCCAACCCAGGATGTGGTCAGGATCCTTTGGCGTCACATAGTGACACACTAAGCAACCCTTAAATGTCATTTTTCCAGTATACAGGGTAGTGCCGTAGGATAGTGGGAAGTCCTGCAATGTCTAAAACAAGCACGATGCGACTGTGGGCAAAACCGTTGTCCAACCGTGTTACACCATGGTAACCAAGAAAGCAGGAGAAGGTTGTGGCAGACAAAGTTGACAGATGTTTATCATTTTATATTTGTAACCCAAACCACAAGTTCACTGCTTGCCCCTGGAAGCTTCTTCAACAGCAAATTGGTCCCAAAGAATTGGCAAGACCAAAAATAGTACAGAATACCCTTTTGAAGAGCATGAGAGCAAGGGAGCATTACCCTGCCCAGAACAGGGTTACCAGGGTCCCACCCTGGATCCAAGCCTCCTACAGGGGCCTGAGGGCACGGTTGCCCCATCTTTGCCCATCCCAAAATACCTAGATTGGCTGTAGGGGATCAGTGCAGTGGATACAGAGCAGAAGTGGAGGTCCTAGTTGTACCCAGCTGTCAAAACTCGCTAGAGCGACAAAATATGTCCCTCTGTTACTCACTTTGAAATCCAAGCTCCAGTATCTTGGTGTCTTGGGAAATGGCATGTTAAAATATGATGGGAAAGGTTTCATCCCCAAGTGCCAAAATGTGACAAACTAGGACTGAGAATTTCTTACATGTTCTCAAATTCACACCGACAAGATGATGTTCCAGTTTACTGTCTAGTGAGTGACAGAGGAAAGGGGAGAATCCAGAACATTCAGATGCTGTCTGGCACTCCTGCCACAGAGCGAGTTAATTAAAAGATACTGACATTTAAACAAATCCTGGAGAGAGAAAAGGTGACAGGGGAGAGAAAGAAGAATCAAGAAAGGTTGACAGAAGCAGTAAGATGATTGAAACTGGTTTGGGGGGGTTGCATGATGTAGCCATGTGTGGTGCCTCAAAAGCAAGCTAATGGTTCAGAAGAGTCACTGAGACATTATAAATTAATTTCCTTACACTTCGCTCACTTCATGCTGTCATACTCGAGCGCATTCACATGCACACAGAGACTTGTCCATTGATTAGGAGTTATTTCACTCTCATAATATTCACCTGCAGTGCCAGAACTATGTATAATTCATTCCTGTTCCCCCCCCTAATTTCAATCAAAGTGTTTGAAGATCAGACTATGCTGTGCCCTGATCATTATAGTGATCAGAGAGCGTCTAATGCAAATCTTTAAAGGATACGCCAGTGAAATGATCTGTCTTATATGCTATAGAAGATTTGTATACACTGAGCAATGTCTGCGTAAGTTGTAGAAGGACGAGAGGAAACTGTCATCACAGAAGGAATAGAAGACATATGAAGAGAGAGATATGTGGCAATTCTTTAATCACAAGCAATTCCCTTGCTCACCACCCCCGCTCTTGTTTACCCTGCTCTTTCCTAGATTATATTATATTCCCATTTGCCCCTTATTTTTGCCTGTGCCAAGACTTGCAAGTGGACAGCCAAAGCACCGCTCAACCTCTGTGGGTAATTCAGGATAAATAATGCTTCACACTTTTGGACAGACTTCATCTCGTCATCACTGAGGAAGAGCCAGCTCACCAGAGGCTTGATATGTAGAGAAGAAAGGGATAGAAAGGCAAAGATAAGGAAAAGATACACTTTTATTTAGTTGAACTGACAGAGAGGAAAAGTGATGGGGACAGAGTTGGAGACAAAAAAGAGGACTTGACAGGGATGGTGACAGATGTCCAACATAGGCAGCAGCAGCCTTTCCAGCAGGGTATCGAGGTTTTGCATTTGAGTGACAGATCTTTTAGTGATCCTGTCAGCTGCCACAATTGGAGATTAGCTAGAGAATTGGCTGAAGGCAAAAAATGTTCAGATAAAGTGCAAGTGTCTTCATAAAAAGTTAGTTAAAAAAGAAATTGTGTTAAAAGCAGCATTGAACATAGTGGTGTAACACTAAGGACATTCAAGGAGTTTCTATATTAAGAGGACCTCAAAGGAACAGTTAGTTATGTCTTTTTTTAGTTAACTTCAATTTACTTCACTTCAGTTCAGTTCAAATAATGCCACATCACAGCAAGCATTTATATTGTAAAACCCCAAACACTAACAATCGAACTACCCAGAGATTAATAAAAATTTACGATTAAATGTAGAGCATTCTGTAAGCACAAAGATGGGCCTGAAAGCCAAAGACTCTGCTATCCGTTCTACTTTTAAATACCCTAGTAACCACAAGTAAACCAGCAATCTGAGAGTGAAGTGTCTCTCCAGTTAATATATGTTTACCCAACTAAAAATACTTGGTTCATGTTGCGATTGGCAGCATTGGTTGGACGTGTTAGCCTGAAAGCATGCTGTCATGTGTTGAAGACTTGGAGCTTGGTTCTGAGAATATAAAGTCATTGGGAAAGTGTTTACTGACAATTAGGATACTTTTCAGACCCAGAGGCTGCATCTATTGTTAATATGAAGTCTGTGGTTTGGTTCAGTTGCCATAGATAGTTGTATGGAAAGTCCAGTTAGACCAAGGGTGTCCAACTCCAGGCCTCAAGGGTTTTAGATATCACCCTGGGTCAAATTAGTTCATTACCAGGCCTCTGGAGAACTTCAAGACATGTTGAGGAGGTAATTTAGCCATTTAAATCAGCTGTGTTGGATCAAGGACACATCGAAAACCTGCAGGACACCGGCCCCTGAGGCCTGGAGTTGGACACCCCTGAGTATCAGATTTCTGAGTCTGGATCAGAAATCTGATCCAGACTCAAAAGACTGCAGTCTGGTTGAAAAGGTAAACAGCGTACAGTAATGCTATGAATGTGATGTTGGGAATAATTGGAAAATATGGTTGTGTATTTATGATATGCAACTTTTTGTTAACCCAGCTGGCTCTTAAAATGAACAAGGGCATTTTTTCTGGCATTGCCAATCTCAACGGTCATAACTAAGGGGCAAATTACATCAAAAAAATATTTAAAGACTTTGAACAAATGGCTAAAACTGTATTTGTTGAAAGGGACTTCGCATTTGGCACTTTTGACTTTGCAAGGTTTTACTTCTTTAAGATGTTGTCCCAGTTCAGTTTCAACAGAATAGCAACAGAGAGAATCTCCTCCACGTTAATCTCACTGTCTAAGCACTTAATTGTCCATAAGCACATTTGACCAGAAGAAGAAAAAGCTTTTTTTTCTGTCCTTTGACTTCGATTCAGTTTTCCGGTCTCATAGGAGACCTTACCAAAGCAGCAATCAGTTATTTAAGCCCCCATGAAAAGGTTCAAGTTTTCTTTTGTCCCAGCGACTCTGAGAAGCGGGTCTATACTTTTATTACAATTAAACTTAACTACTGCAGCACATTGCACTCTACTCTCCCCCCAGAAGCTTTTAAAACAATTGCAGCTTACAAAGTACTTCTGGCAGACTGTAACTGGAGCAAGTAGAGTGCTCACATCACTGCTGTTTTAAAGTCCCTGAACTGGCTCCTGATGCCTTTGAGGATAGATATTTAAGATCCTGGGAATATGGATGTCTTCTTAAAGAAGCAATTAAACTGGTTGATATGCTGCAAAAAAGACACCTGACCTGTGTAGTGCCCTCAGTCTTTGCTGCTCACTCTAGCAAAGATGAAAGACTGTGATGGATTTGACTTTGCCAGTTTTGGCCCCAAAGTGCCTTAAAAAAATTCTCCTATTTATACATTTATTCTCCATAACCCTGAAACCTGAGTATCTCTGTTCCATTATAAATTATTATATCCATCCATCCATAAATTTTCTTCCGCTTATCCTCATCAGTGTTGCAGGAGGGGCTGGAGTCTATCCCGGCTGCCATAGAAAGGCCATGGTCAGGTGACAGATTTAGGACTTCTTCTTTTTTTATAAGTGTCTCATTGTTGTAATTTAGGTTGTTGAAAGGTTCTTTAAAAAGCTGTAGAGTTGATCCAGTATGCTGCAGAGAAAATATTCTTCCTGTTAAAAGGGTGTTTTTCCTTCCCATTGTCATCAAGTTCTTCCTAATAGGGGGTTGATTGACTGTTGAGGTTTTCTCTCCAGGACTTTTACCTAACAGTATAAACCATCTTGAGACAACAGTTGTTATATCAATGAAAGTGAATTGAAATTGAATTGGATTGTTGCTGCCTCTGCCCTTATTACTTCAGTATGGTATTATCATTGTTGAGCTCCCAGCGGCAGCCCATGTCCCAAGCATTTTTTTCAGCAGTTCAATGAGGTTAGCTCTTTTGTTTAATGGGAGCATTTAGTGGAACCAATTTGGGGTTTTGTTAGTAGGATTAAGAACGAGGAAGTCATCTTTCTGAGCCAGAAGCACAAAAAATGTGTTGAACTGTTGAGTCAATTACAAGAAAGGGGAATTGGAGAGGAGGAAAAAAAGGACTAAAATAATGAAAAAGTATAAAGCATTGTTTTCAATTGTGTGTTTTCCAACGCGTCGGTGTGTGAGGCAGGGGAGCCGAGCTTTGCTGTGTTCGCTGTGTACAATAACACCAGAATCTGCTCTCATCCCCGGTATGACTGCCTGTGGAACAAACATCTTCAAAGGGAAACACGATTGTTTACTGTCAGTCTGAGGACCAGCATGGGGTGAGAAGACATGAATGGGGTCCACAGAGAAGGAGGAGATGATGTGGGGGTGAGATAATGGAGGAGGAAATGAAGAAGATGGGAACGGCAGAGCGTGGAAAAACAGAACCACGGCTCCAAGGAGGAAAGATGAGTGAAGGATGCAAGAGTTGCTCCAAATGTGAGATGCCTGCAAGTGTATACTTAACATTTTTGAATAACATCATCTATCATTTTCAGAACAACTTTTTCCTTGTTTAAAAAAAGTGGAGTTTTGCCTTCAAGGGTCACTAGTTTTTTTCTTTCCTTTCTTAATGCCCATAGAGCGATGATGTCTCACGTTATTAACACTCGTCTCCAGAAAATTAGAAAAGAGAGGAAGCAGATGTCAGAATTGAATACATCTCTTTTAATTTGCATTTTTATCACTATAATCTTGAACATCAGCTACTTGTATTCATGACGCCTGGTTGGTTGATGACACTGTCACTGAATACCAATAAGGAAGATGTGTTAAGACAAACAAACACTAAATTATTTTATGAAGGTGGAGGGAAGCATTGCTTTAACAGCTAATCTGGCAAATACTCTTCAGAAGTTTTCTATATAGTACAAAACAACTACTCAACCTTTTACATTACAGTCTATGAATTTCTGTTTTTGAAGTATGGGTGCTATGTGGGTTGCACGCTCAGTCTCTGGGTGATCAGTTTACCAGTTAGTCACTGCAACTAGCGTGAATAAAAATCCTTAGGATTTCTTAAAATCTCATCATAGCAATATTTACCATTTAAGAGGTTGAAACTGTTAGTTCTTCAATTCTTTTTGGTTCTGAAGTTATTTAGTCATGTCACTGTGAGAATTCTTAGACAGCTCTGTTTTTCATCCCTCTACAAATTAGATTGTGCGGTGTTACTGTATTATTAAACTGTAGATATATAGTTTGATTAGATTTGATAGTTTATATATAAAATAACGCTGATTGAACTCCTGAAAGGACGATGAAGCAGAGGATGATTGAAATTGGAAATGGAAATAATTTGGCACAGATATTCTTGGTTGGAAACAAGCTCCTGCTTTACACAGATCATGGGATTTGACTACCTTAATTGCAACAACCTGTAGCATGCAATGTGGTGGTAGCAAAACCTCCAAATCTGAAGCCAGAAACCAGTGGCATGCTCCTCTGTGGTTGACGGAAATGCTACCCTAGCTAAAGGTTTAACTCTCCGGGGATCTTGACGCAACATGGAGCATGAGCTCAACTGGCGAATTGTACATGGTCAGCTTAACCGTTGTGGTGAACCAGTCGGATTATGTGCCAACCGTCACTTATGGGCTTCACATATGGCCACAAAAATGAGGTCAATGATACAACCAAAATGAGCTTCCTCCGTAGGGTGGCTCGGTTTGATCTCAGAGGTGTGGAGAGGAGCTCGGGCATGCAGAGAGAGCACAGAGTGGGACGCCTGCTACTTAACACTTTAATAAACAAACTTAGGCAATGCTAAACCAAATGCTTATTTTGCACCTCAGTATTCTATTTGAGCTGACAGCAGGGTGTTTACCTGCACAGAGTGTATTTCTGATGTTCATTTTCATTGAAAGTTTGGCTTGAATTTTTATTTCTATGGTTTTAAAAGTGTTTTTTTGTTGTTGTTTTTTTGAGAGAGAGAGAGAGTTTTCAAATGGCTTTATGCTGTCAGTGACTTTTAGTGAGGTACCGAGATCCAGGAGGAAGCTCAGAGGGGACAGGGCCTTCTCTATTGTGGCTCCAAAATTATGGAATAATTTGCCCATGCATGTTAGAGAGGCCCCTTCACTGTCCACTTTTAAATCACGTCTTAAAACCCACTTTTATTCCTTGGCTTTTAACCTCAGTGAGACTTAGTTTCTTTTTTAATGCAGTAGTTATTTAATTAATGATTTCACTCTTCTTTTATTTGTTTTTTATTTATATCTCATGTAATTTTATTTTACAGTTCCAATGTACAGCACTTTGTGTCAGCTGTGGTTGTTTTAAAGTGCTTTATAAATAAAGTTGATGATGATGATGATGATGATGAGGTGACTGAGCACAACAAAGTGGAGGTTCATGGAGCTTTTATGCCAGCAAGGCAGCTTAGTCATCACGACTGTTGACTCTGTAAGGGTCAGAAGGTATGTGACACACTGGGAGGTCATAAATTCTTTCTGCTGGTTGTGCCACCTGATGGCTGGTCACTATGGTAACATCAGCACTAAATTAAACTGAAGCAAGTCGATTTAATTTTAAAAAAATGAATAATAAAATGTGCTGTAAGAAGACTGCAGACAAACATTACTACTGATACAGAAACACATCTGTGGGCTGAGGCCAAAGCTCAGGAGCTCAGTTGCTGTCAAAACCCACTAACTCATCAACTGTTTTCTGATCCCATACAGAGCTTGCACTAATGCTGTTAGCACTTACAGGACACAGCCTCAAACTAGTCCAGTGTTGACAAGCAGGGCAAGAAAGGATTTGGTCCTTCAGTCATGTGTGTATTGTGTTGTGGCTTTTAGGCCACGCTTCATCCATTTCTACTCATTCAGCTGAGAATGAGTGCTTTACAATGAAATCTTTTCTGCCTTTACGCCTTTCTACTGTGAGGAGATAGAGCAGATGCCTGACAGGAGATAGAAAGCGTCTAAGTTGTTTTTGCCTGACCTGCCTTTTCAGAGCAGGGCCGAAGGAGGAAAAAGGAGGAGATGAGCAGAGGCACTAAAGTCGGTGTGCCTGCGGGTAAAGTGAAATCCAGTCAAAAGTAGAAATTCAGAGTTTGGAGTATTTTTTTTTAACAACAGGCTGCTATTTGTTTGAAATGCCTTAGAAGGAGGAAAAAGGAGAAATTTCTCAATGTGCTGAAATACAAACACCCCCACCACCCCACCAAACAAAAAAATAAAAGCAACAAAGAGCTGCATCTACAATACAATAATAATAATAACTAGAATTATTCAGAGAGTACAAAGTTCTGCCGAGGCGGCTCAGTCTCTGGGCAGTATTTACTTTTAAGGGAATAGTATAGTAGGAGTAACCTGTAAATAACTGAACATGAATAAGGTACATATATAATATTATATAATCTAATACTACCGTATATTGCTAATTAACTGGGCACCTCATTCTCTTTCCTTTTGCAATATTTTCTTTGAAGATAAACAATTTTTGGGGTCATCTTAAAAGAAATGCAGATGTGAAATCAAAAGTGAGGTCAGAGGTCATGTGACATGGTTTTTGGAGGCAAAAGAATCCCCCTATATTGTTCCCTGTATTCCTATTTATTAATGCAATAGCAGTAAGAAACATAGTTTTAAATAGCTTCTCACTTTGACCTTAGATCAGTCTATTAACCTAAAAGGAGAGGTCAGAGGTCAAATGTGATGTGATATTTTAAATCTTTATACAGTACTGTCTACATGTTGATAACACACACCACACTTGTAAGAATTATAGTTGCTTTTTGTCAGTTTTCCACCAATAAATCTTGAAGACCTCGGGCGATGTAAGCCACATTTCACTAGATTGTTAACATGACCTCAAGTTTACACCCTTGAAAAAAGTAATGAGAAATTATTCAGAAACTTTCCAGCTAGTGAGTACTATGTGTCATTTTTGTCTCATTTTTGTCATTTATGTCTAATTTTTCTTCTTCTTGACATAAAAAGTTTAAATGGAAACTTCAATCTTTACCTAAACCTTTATTATTATTTTTTTTTTTTTAAATTAAAGAAAATACAACATGTAACTGACGCATTTCTTTTTTAAAAACTGATATAGCTGGGCAACATGTTCAGGATGTAAGCTTTACTCTGTGACAGCTGGGATGGGCTCTCTGAATCGGATCAAAGATAGATGGATGAAAGCAAGTCCACTGAGTCCAAGAGTAATAATTCCACATTTACAGTACATTGGTAGAAACATAGTCTCACGGGTGAAAGCCCGTTCATTTCTTTGTAGCTCTGCCTCTTCCTTATGTAGACTTTGTGACTCTGCATTTTTTTCCACTACAGGACGATTCAGTTTCAGTATTTTTCCTCCCCACTTAAGTTGCAAAGCATCACAACAACATGATTGGTCAGTTGTAATGATGGCCCCACAACAACATCATGATCTCTTAACATAGTGATCTCAGATATCATCATGTGGCCCAGTGCATCCATGTAAGAGTGAATCACCAGCTGACCTACACACCCGTGTTCTGGGCTTGTTGTGTCTGAGACAGGAAATATTCTAAGAGTGATTCTGGGTCCAGTCGGAATCCAACACTGGGCTCAGTCTTATCTGGTAAAATCACCCTGGTGGCTCGTGATGGGGTTTGCATTGCCTTATACCCAGAAACATGTATTGGTTTCTGGGTAAACACCTGCAGAAACCCAGTCAGAGGAAGCCTAAGGAGAAAGATGCCACACTAGATGAAGTCGATTAGAAAATGCAACGCAGCAAAGAGTTTTTAATTTTTCTTTAAAACCAAATGTCAACACAAAAATGCAGCTGATAACACTCTGAGAATCACAGCTACATTTATTTGTCTTTCTTTGTCTCCTCACCCTCGCAGAGCCAGGCCATGCGTATCGTTCGGACAGTCGGGCAGGCGTTTGAAGTTTGTCACAAACTGAGTCTGCAGCACACGCAGCAGAACACAGATGGACAGGACGACCACCACAGCGACAAGAACAGCAATGACTCCTCCGTCACAGGTAGACACGAACACCATTCCATTTTTTATTCTATTAAAGCACTTCTGCTGTGGCCTCAAGTCTGTTAAAAAGTGCTTACTGCAAGTTCAGTTGTGCATACTGTGATCACTTTGGAGAATGGTGGAGCTGCAGAGGCACTAAAGACTGCAAGGTGAAAGTTGCGTGCGAGTTTTCAATTTGAATTGAACTCATTAAAAGACAAAAAAGTAGACGCGAGCTCACTGAGGAGAGGTCAGGAGCAAATGCAACGATTGATTGAGTGACGTTTTGTCTCAGGGTAATTCATTTGTTGTTTTACCTTCAGCAGGCGTTGTTAGTGAACGCTGACAGGCAAGTTCATACAGAGACAGTCTAAGATTGTTTTTCTGCGAGATGCCAGAAATGTTATTTTGCCATGTAAAGCGCCCACTTAGATAAAACGCACTGTGATTTTAAGACGAGTAAATACAGCTGTTTACGAGGTTTACTTTCAGATGAGAACTGCGCAGGGAGTGAGCGGATAGATAGACGTGTGTGGGTTGATGTAATGTAGTGCTTCAGAGGCATGTGCTGTGAAGGAGACTCGAGGCTTGTTTGGCCGTGGCAGTAAAAACATTGTCGGTGTGTCCAAAATTAAAAGCAGACCTTGAGAGCAGACTTTCTGGACCAACAAAGGGCACATCGCTGATAGAAACAGCCAGGCTTGTGCTGCCGATAGACTGATAGACCTTGTCTTTTTTTTAGACGCCCATAACAAAACATTGTTAAATTGAGTGCCTAAATTGTGGGTGGATTCAGTGCTGCTCTTTCATATTAGCTGGAGGTTGTCCAGGTGGCTGAGTGAATAAGACTCATACTTGCAATTTCCATCCTGTGTAATTTCCCCCTGCCTCGCTTATTTCCAATCACCTCTCTGCTTCTGCATTCATAGAAATGCAGAAATTATCCCCAAGATAATTTATGGTTACAGTTGATATGAACATCATTCAAAATGGCATGTTTATGCCTTTTTACTGCAAAAGCTTTTTTTTTTTTTTCTGTTCCATCCTCATTATGCAGCAAGTCGCTCTTCACCTTTGTCTTTCCTCTCAAGAAAGATGTTCTCTGTTTGGATGCTGCACTGTTGCCATAACACTGTAGCATCCAAACAGACTGATGGCTGTTGGTTTTTGCCTGCTCTGCTCCTTGGTTCACCACCATGAGACTAATTTACGACATAACCAATTCATTATTTTTATCTTCTGATAAAATCTAAAGTGATGCCTCCTGTTTTAACATAAATCTGTTGTATAAACTAAATCCGATATAAATTTAGCAGCTATTCTCCTCAAGGTGGCCTCGTTGCCAGCCTCTGGTCTGTTTGTCCCCATCAGCATCAATGTGTAACATACGTGAAGTGGACTACAGTAGAGATATCAAGGTCCTTTGATGTCTAAAATAGAAGCCGTGCAACCACTGGCAACTGAGAATATTAAGAATAGTAACTGAAGGAATGTTGTAGAAGTTTGTTAGTGTCTTTCCGTAACAAAACGTAAAAGCAAAACTGGAAGACATGAAACTGATTTAAAATATTAATATAATACAATTATAATTATAAAATAAGTATTTACTAATAGTCCATAAGCACAAATCTGTGTGTAACCTACGCGTATGAACATTCATCATCATCATCATCATTCATCAGCCATTTATAATATTTGTATCTGAATTTGTTTGTACAAACAAATTTAAGTGTCTCTGACCATATGGACAAGCAAATGAAGTATTATTATCCTTATTATTGTTATTAATGCTAAAAATTACAGTTGAATTTTAAATTATAAAAGAATTATTACATTTAATATAAAGAAAACAGAAGATTCAATTGAAAGGTGTAGGCTTTTAATTTGAACCTGTGTTCTTTGTCGTCTCTTAAATTATCGTATCTTTCATTAAAAATGACATATCGTTGCTGGATGCAACAGGCTAATGTCGTCGCATTATTCCAGTCTGCCCTGAGTTTCTGATCTCTTTTGATGTCCAAATATATTTCCTTTATTTGAGCCACGGTGGGTGTCTCAGAGGAAACCATATTAAAAACTTCTATAATTTCAGCTAGTTCAGTTTTATTTATACAGCGCCAAATCACAAAAGCAGTCGCTTCAAGGTGGTTTATTTTGTAAGGTAGACCCCACAATAATACACGCAGAGAAAGACCCAACAATCATATGACCCCCTATGAGCAAGCACTTTGGTGACAGTGGGAAGGAAAAACTCCCTTTTAACAGGAAGAAACCTCCGGCAGAAACAGGCTCAGGGAGGGGCGACGATCTGCCACGAACGGTTGGGGTGAGAGAAGGAAAACAAGATGAAAGACATGCTGTGGAAGAGAGACGGAGATTAATTACAAGTAATGAGTCAATGCAAAGAGGTCTATTAACACATAGTAAATGAGAAAGGAGCCTTTGGACATAACTGTTTTCATTTCTTCAGCTGGACTTTCTGCTGCTTTCTTGCCTTAGAAGTACAGTAGCGTCACCGCTTTCTCTGTTCACCTGGAGGCATTTCCTTAGAAAGAGAAATGTGGGTGGAAGAGTATGGTGATTATACGAGACTGTTGCTTCAGAACTGTTCTCGTTTATTAACAGATGTAGGAACAAAATAGGCCGGTCACATTTCATTAATTGGACAGTAGTATAGCATACGTGTTTATTTTTACACTGTGTAAGAATGTACATATTAGTACATGAAGACCATTGGGTTTATACCATATTAGTTGTGTTTGGGCTCATTGTCATGCTGAAAAATGGAGATGTTGCCAATCATTGAGTTGATACCCAGGTTATCGGCTTTTCTAACTTGTCTAACGTTGTGTTGTCAGTTTCAGTTTTAACCTTGAGATAGGAAAGAGTCTCGGGAAGAACCAGTGAGAGTCCATTAGCACTTGTTCTATCAGATTGTAATCCTAAAAAGTATGTTTTTAATGCCCTAAGCAAAATGGGAAAGAAGTGTCATCAGTTCCATTGTGGAAGTCCTAAAAGTAAAGCAAAATCTGAAGGGCTGTCAGCACATTCCCCAGTGCCCACAAACACCTACACACTTCGCATAGTCATGTGTCCTCAGACTGCACTAACAGGTTGTACTGGAGACGCACTGCACATACACAGCTGTAGATGTGCTGTAGATGAGATTCCTGCCTGTATTGTGCCCAAACTGGAAAGAAGGAGAATGGTATGCTAGAGCGAATATCATGGATGAGTCAACACAGAGAAACAGCACAACAACACTGGTGGGCTGAGCTACTTTTATCCGCTGCCTGATGTCTGGACGGCTTGGGTTGTGTGGCAGCCCGGGGACACGTGGCTCTCAGTGGGGTCCTGAGAGGACAAGACAAGGAGTCATCAAATGCAGCTCTTTTACACCATTGTTCCAGATCTTACAGCGGCCAGCTGCTGGTCGTCCTCCCTGCCCTGATCTACACCGGGCAGGGATATGTTATTTGCAGATTCCCCTCCAGCCCTCCAAAGACGAGCTCGTTTTCACATGCTGATGAGCCCGGAGATCACCCACACGCTCTAACTGTGCATCGCACACACATTGTAAAGAGGACCTCACATGCATACAAGGAGAGGTCTGTACACACGCACTCACTGTCACGGTGTGTTAAATAACACAAGCGCCGTCACGCACAGCCAATGTGCTTATCTGAAGAACTAATTATCATGGCAATGAGAGGAGAGGGGAGGAAAAAAAGGGGGAGATAGTGTGCTGGAGGAAGGCATGTCTAGTTGAGATGAGGAAGAGGAAATGATGTTAGAGGGGAAAATAAACTCAGGAGGAGGATGAAAGGAAGAAGAAAGACCAAATGTAGATTAGAAAAGAGGAGAGGGGATGGAGAACTGGGATGAACAGCAGGGAGTCACAAGAAGGAAGAAAAGGAAGAGAAGAAAGTGTGCGGCAATGTTTCTGTACTGTTTCAGAGGAGTTGTCCAACCCAGACTGAGTAATATAAACAACAAAGAACTTTGTAAAGTCAGCTTCCAACCTTGGAACTGGATCTAACGAAGCCCACTGAATGATAACAAATGCCAGTGTCATTACAGTTCAATTTAGCATGAGTTATAACAGAGCCACAGGCGTGAATATCCATTCAGCAGTAACTAGATAGTCAGTGAATGCTAAGTGTGCTGGGTAAAAAGCCCACGGGCTATATGATAACTTTTTTAGCTACAGTTTAAAAGCACACAAAACAAAAACTGTTTATTTGAGCAAGTTATTTTGATTCAGTCAGTGTGATTTTTGACTATTTTATTCATGGAGTGACAAAAAGCAACACAACTGCACCTGCTTCCAGTTCATTTATACCTGTTTAACCCTTTTTTCAACTAAGAAACAGTAAAAGCTCAAAGTAATTTTGGTCATTTTAACAGTGAATTGAAGCGCTAGTGATTCCACAGTTTTCTTCCCCTTCTCTTTCAATTCACACTCACTTATAGAGTAATGAACCACTGCTGCTGCTGCTACTTTGGTTTTAAAAGATTTAGAATATTCCAGTAGCTTAAACAAGGTAAATTACTGAATCTGATTACATTTTTATAACCCCCCCCGTTCCCTGTACTAATCAGAAAAATATTCACTGCATATAAGTTTCCATGCAGATGAGTCTAATTAATGGTTGCCCACAGTGTTGTCTCCAGGCTTCCCTCAGCGTTTTGGAGACAAAGAAGGGTTCAGTTCCCCCTTCCCTCAGGTCAACCCTGCCCTTCCCTTACTTGCACTTCTGCCGAGGCACTGGAGGCCTCTGCCACCTGGGCCTCTTGTCACCACCGTCTGCACCCACAGTGGACATGGGTGGGCACTGAGGCTGAAGGCAGCTGGCGGCTGACTTTCTTATATGAGCCGTGGTTTGAGCCTAAAGCTTAATTTGGACTTCTGCAGTGAATCTGTGTAGAGCCTGCAGTGTAACATGCACAGGTGGCTAATTTTACATATCACTTTTCATTTGAATTATAAACTTCGGGGAAATCTACTTTGCTAAACCTTTATAATAATAATAATGGATACTTTATTGATCCCCATGGGGAAATTACTTGTTTTTCTCTGCATTTGACCCATTCACTCAGTGAAGCAGTGGGCAGCCCACTAAGCAGGCGCCCGGGGAGCAGTGTGTAGGGACGGTACCTTGCTCAGGGGTACCTCAGGGTAGCCGTTAAGTGGATTCGAACCGCCGACCTTCCGATCATGGGGCGACCACTTTACCTACTGAGCTATCCCTGCCCCAAGTGCTTGAAATAATAGTTATGCCATATTCATCATACCAGGGTCACACATTCCAAGAGGAAGTGTTGCTGTATGTAATCATTTATCCAAGACGTATAACGCTTGCTCTCTTTAGTCATTTGTAAATGGCTCCCACCCAGGCCCATGTATGCACCATTTCTCAATTTGCAACAGTCTCCCCGCAAAGGAGCTTAGCTCTTTTCTTCTCTCAGTGTAATTAACAATAACAAAGTCATCTGGAAAGAGTTGAGGCTGAACTGGGAAGCAAAGACAACAGGGGGAAATTATGTCAGTAGCAGAGAGCACGGGTAAACACCGGGCAGCAGAGCTTTGCCAGTTGAGTAGAAAGGGTGAGTATTACGAGGTGTAATGGAGGAAAAGGTAAGAGTAGTACTGGCAGCAGGTTTTGAATGGTAAGTATTGGAGATGACAAGCTGTGCTCCTTCCAAACTATTGGAGAGGAGGTTTGAGTGGAGGGGGAGGAGAGGATTAATAGCTGGGTGCACAAGAGGGGAAAACGAGCTGAGAGAAGTGACACCCTGTGTGGTCTTCTGCTGCTGGAGCCCATCTGCTTTAATGTTTGATTCAGACATGCATTCTTCTGCATACCAGGAACATACAGTGCAGATTTTATCCTGTCACTGAATCGAATTGAATTGAATAGACTGGTTGCAACGAGCTCGGAAAGAACTTGATACTTCCTTTTCACACCATTCTTTGTAACCCTAGAGATTGTTGTGTGAGAAAATCCCAGTAGATCGCCACTTTCTGAAATACTCAGACCAGTACCATCAACCATAACACATTTTCTTTCCCATTCTGATGCTCTGTTTTAACCTCAGCAAGTCATCTAGACCATGCCTACATACCTAAATGCATTGAGTTGCTGCCATGTGATTGGATGATTTGATATTTGTGTTAACGAGCAGGTGAATAGATGAAAGTGAGTGTATTTCCACTATATATTCTTATATTCATGCTTATTCGCTTTATTTCGTGATAGCCAGTGGTGGGCAGATGGATTTGCCAGCTGATATAGTTTTGCCAGTGAAGGGAGTGCAGCCCCTATGCCAGTCAAGTGTATTTTTAACAGCTAGAAAACAAATGCAATTTTGTTTTGTGGGCAGTTTTCAAGTGCAGTGCAGTTGTGCAGTTTTATGGAATAAAATATGGAAACACAGGCTTTCCTTGGTTACAAGGTTCACATTGAATTGGGTGAAGACATTCCAGGTACTGGGAGGAAGTGTTTCAGTGATTGTGACAAAGTTCTACAGAGGAAATATCTGAAGGCAGGAGGAATCTCATAACTGAGAAATCATTGCTGGCAAATATCAAGTTAAATCAACATATTTCTGCTTTTTTAATTGACTTTAATGGTACTTTTTAAAAATGTCTTTCAGTGCATCGATCTCTCATAAACTGTGGCAGCTTTCAACAGTGTTTTTACTAAATTAACATGTTTGGATTGCTGGAACTATTAACAGCAACAAAAGTAGTCTTTACCAAATAAAAGGAAAATGGATATCTCCATTAAAATTTTGATTAAAAGCGATGGGGCCACAAGCAGAAGAGTGGGAGGGCTGGCTGTGAACAGCAGCTGTTTTGATTTTGTGTCACAGGAAGCAATTTTGTTGATCATCACAGTTAATATCTGCTTTGTAAAAACTCAGAGACCACCACTGATTTCTGTATTGGAAATAAATTAACAGCAACAGGAACACTAAATGGAAGCCAGAGTGTGCTCCCAACAGTACATTTATTTTAAATTGACATTAAATTTGACATCTGTGTGGCAATAAAAAAAATTGTCAACTATTTAGCATACTGTGGCTGTGTGGAAACTTTTCTCTTAAACGCTTTTATGTTTGTCCACCCATGTGTGTGTGCGTACATGCTCACGCCTACATGTGTGTGTGTGTGTGCAGGTGTGCGTGCTTATCCACCTGTGTGTGTATGTACTTTCCTGGGCTCAGTTCGGGAGCTAACAGGTGCAGAGAAGACGGCGACCGTCGCTGAAGAGACCGACATTGATGCCGAGGAGGTGAGCCAGGCGCTAGCAGCAGAGGATCTGAACCTCAACAGAGGAGTGACTGACCTGGACGCCACAGCCAAGACAACAGATGTGAACCTCTCAGAAAACAAGGTAGGCAAACACTGTGTGTACAGATAGGCAATGTGGTTGCCAAGGTTCATGTATGTTCTCTGTATGTGTGGCAGCAGCTTGGCATTACAGTTGGCAAATGGACAGGCCTTTAGCGCTTTTCTAGTCACTTTATTCTCTAAATTTGAAGCACTTTATCTACTGCACATCCGTGTCTGTTTTGGAATCAACAATTAATCTCACACATGTACGAGGTGGCAGGAAGGCTCTTTTACAAAAGATCCCAAACAGAAAAGCCCAACGTGACCAGGAGAGTCAAACTAGTTATGGTAAAGTTGCAGAGCAATTAGTGGTTGGAGACCACATCAGTACCAAGATTATTGCCACTGTACTGCATGCAATGAACTCACACTCTTGTTGTTTCAAAGACAGGGACAAAGGCCACAACCACATGCAAACAGCTGCCATCTTCAAAGCAACTTTGGTGCATCAAAGCAGTGATAAATGACACAGTCAGTCTGCTATTAGTTTGTGATCGAATGTGGTCAAGTTACAATTACATGCAATCTGTTTGTGATAATGCAGCACTTGACTTTTACAAATCTGTTGCCATCTACGTACAAAGAAAGACGCTCACTTTGCTTTATAAAAAATATACGAAGTTGCCAACCAGTTGATTCAAGTCGCTGATTGCAAAGTGATGAGTTGCAGACGAGTTGTTTGGCACACTCTGATTGATTGTAAAGTGTTGGCAATCTGTGTTTGCAAATTAGACAGCAGTTATTTTGCAAACCTTTAGCAATTCTGAGAGTAGCTGCAGGACTATCTGTGTCGGGCCACGACTGCATGGAGGCAGGTCGCTTTCAGCTAGGTGCTAACTGTGTTACTACGTGACGATCAAAAGTGGTCGAGGGTGTCGTACACTCAGTCATTTAGCCACCACAGCTGCTTGAAATCAGTTGTCAAATGTGAAAATATTCAATGCACTCAACTGCCAACCTCCATTTTTTTTCATAGATCTAGGACGGTTGCTGTCCTGCTTTTATTCTAATGTTCCAATATTCAAACTGAGCCATCAGCAGAAACCAAATGGACACTTTAAGTTGTAAAATATATATTTTTTAAATGTAAGTAGTTTTTTTTATGCCTTGCTTTATGAAACATGACCTTTGCCCCTATGTCAGCGTTCCCCAACCTTTTTTGCGCCACGGACCGGTTTATGTTTAGATTTAGACTTTATACAGATTTCTCGAAGGCTTTCTTTAATGTAAGATTTACTTGAGAAATCATAAAGTTTTCATTTTCATTTGAAGATAAATGCATGTAGTAAACTCCACTAAAATCAATGTTACACCAGCTCTGTGCTTGTGTATGGCATGACTGTTAAGAAAGTAGCTCCCACTACTTGGTTTCTTTCAGGAGCTGTTAGCAGTGTGTTGGCAACTGAGCGCAAAGATGGCCAGTTCACGTCTTTGCATGGCCTTGTAGTATTAGAGATTTGATACTGCTCAGTCAGACCATCTGCTCTCTGGCCTGTGAAAACTCACCACTAGCATCTATCTATAACCAGAGAAAGGCTGTCTGGCCTGTCGGAAGGTGTGAGAGCATGGTTGTTTGGCCTGCTGGCAGAGCAGCATAGTAACTGTTTTTTACTGGATTTACAGTTGTATGCAGGGGTGTAATTGTGTTTTTGATAGAGGAGGCAGTGGGAGGGAAGAGATGGGGTGCAGGGTGATGTTTATTATGCTACTGTTTGGCTCAAGACCTAGGGCTCCATATCAAGTTGGCAACAGCGGTGCATTGTAATAATTTTATTACGTTTTTATTATTTATAGCTTCCCATAGCCTGGCTTTGCTCAGTAGTGAGTGGACAAGTATAGCAGAAAAGCCTGGACTGCTTTTATTTGTTACTTTCTATATTCATTCTTTTGAACCTGTAAAACATTGTCACAGTTACAGATAAGTCATACAGAAGTCAATCCTAACTTTAAGCTATAGTGGGGTTTTTTGTATAACTTTATCAGTCTCTCACATCTTTGTGGAGGAATTTGGGTCCATACTTCTTGACAGCATTGCTACAGTTCCTTGGTAGTTGTGGGCATTTAGTGTTGCACAGCTCCATTAGTGTCCCACGTTACAGTCAGATTGGAGTTTGGACTTTTACTGGGCTCTTGCAACATCTCAATTCTTGAATTCTTCAGTGATTCTGTTGCATTTTCCTTTTGCATGATTCAACTTTAGCCAAGTTTTAGCTGTTGGACAATACTTTGGTATACAGAGTTTGCGGTGAGCTAAACAAGTGCAAGGTGTCCAGATCCTGTGGCTGCAAAACAAGCCCAAACTATCACCCCTCTGCAACTCTGTTTGACTGCTGGTAGGACTGTGCTGATGTCATGCATTTAGCTTTTCTTAAATGTGGTGCTGACGGTTAAGACAAGATAAGATAAGATAACCTTTATTAGTCCCACGTGTGGGAAATTTGTTTTGTTACAGCAGTGGACAGTGCAAGTTGCATAGAAAAATTAGAGAAAAAACACTGGAATAATATATCTATGAGATACTGTACACAATAGAATAGAATAAAATAAAATAAAATACTATATACAATCGAATAAAATAGAATACAAATGTTATATACAATTGAGTATAATACAACGATGCCAGAAAAGAGTATTGCACTTAGTGTTATTGCACATGTGTGGATGTGTGTTTGATCAGTTGAAGTCTTTGTTGTGGAGTCTGACAGCAATGGGGAGGAAAGACCTGCAAAATCTCTCCGTCCCACACCGTGGGTGCCGCAGCCAGCCACTGAAGGAGCTGCTCAGTGCTGTCAGAGTCTCCTGCATGGGGTGGGAGATGTTGTCCAACAGGGATGACAGCTTAGCCACCATTCTCCTGTCACTCACCACCTCCACTGGATCCAGAGGGCATCCTAGAACAGAGCTGGCCCTTCTGATCAGTCTGTTCTCTTCCTGTCTCCGGCAGAGATGTTGCCGCCCCAGCAGACCACACCGTAAAAGATGGCTGAGGCCACCACAGAGTCATAGAAGGTCTTCAGAACTGGGCCCTTCACTCTAAAAGACCTGAATTTAGGGCCAAACATCTCCAGTTTGGTTTTCTTTGTCCAAAGGGCATTCTTAAAGAAGTCTTGTGGTTTGTTAAGATGCAATTTTGGAAACCTGAGTTGTGCTGCCATCGTCTTTTTTAGAGAGAAGACTTGTTCAGTCTTTTGTGTTGTACTGGGACTAAAATGCCAACTGAGGCTTATAGAGTCTGTAATGTAGCTGTTGGGTTTGTTGCAGTTTCTCTGATCTCAGAGTGAACTTGCTGGCACATACACTACTGACGTGTACCTGACATTAAAGTATATAAAGTACATTAAACTCCTTCTGTAGAGGTGCTCACACAGACAGATGTGCAGTTAATAAAGTACATTTGAATAGCAGCACCTGGCAGCTACCTACTTGCTTAAATTCTTATAGAAGGAGTCAAAGTATACTTTCTCCTTTTTCACAGGACAACGTAGAGCTCTGTGGAGATGTTCGTTTTTACTTTTGCTGTGCTGTAGGACTTTGTGCATACCACTGACATGCATACCCTGGCAAAACAGCAGCATTTAACACCCTGGGAAGGAGAACAGGCTCTCCAGACAGGCTACTGTTTTCGCCTTTCTGTAAGCTTTATTCAGGCTAGTGTTCATTTTCTAAAAAGAATGTTAATAAGAGTCATGAACAGACTGCTGTTGTCTAGCCTGAATAAAACAATGCACCAAGATTTATTACTGAGTGCTCTTGAGTGAAAGGCTGTGGCCTGAAGAGTTGCCAGTTTTTGGGACAAAGTTGCAACATTTGCCAAACATTTCTGCTACTTAGCAAATTAAAGAGTTGCATTATTTATTCCCTCTGATGCTCAGACGGTCATATTCACCCCGACTGATTTGGAGTATAGTTTTTGTTTATATATCTTTTTAATTTCTTGATGGTCTTTTTTTCATCAGATCTCATAAAACGCTCAGGGCTGTGCTTAACTCCGGGTAACCAGGCTGTTCCTTATTCATCTTCAGTCAATGCTAAATAGTGAAACAGATGAGCTCCTAGGCAACACTCCAGGCCAGCGTTAAGTAAACGTCTCATCAAGACCCACACAAGAGTGTTATGTCACCTCAGGCTTCAGGCGCACCGAAACATACCTGTTAACACACCACGTGAAGAGATGCCAGATGCTAAATCAGAGTTATAAAACCAAGCTATTCATCTGGTTAACAGTCCTTGGGTCCCATTAACGTTAGTTATGAGACCCTTCATTACAGCTCCTGATTGAAAGCAACATGGCGTGAAATCACTGAAACAACGAGCTCTCGGCAGTGACCTCTATTCTCAGGTCACTGGAGGAAGCGAATGTCTGTGTGCGTGACACATTGTCGTGTGTTCATGTAGTGTGCGTATTAATATATATATATATATGTATATGTATATATATATGTATATATATATATATATATATATATATATATGTATATGTGTATATATATATATGTATATGTATATATATATGTATATATATGTATATATATATATATGTATATATATATATGTATGTGTATATATATGTGTATATATATATATATGTATATATATATATGTATATATATATGTATATATATATATGCATTTTTTCTGACACATGACACATGTGTGCGCGTGTGTGTGTCTCTGTGTGTGCGTGTCCCTGAGGAAAGGGATTTGATTCACTACAGGGTTTCTTTGGAAGCTCATGAAAGGGAAAGCAGTCTGCGAGTGTTAAAGTTCATTCTCTTCCTGTCAGCTCCCATTAGACTGACAAATCCCTCGGCTGCCTGTGTTCAAATGATCCCAGAAGACTCGGAGAGCACGCATCAATCCTACCTTAGGCTTTCGGTCCATGGGGTTGAGTCAGGACGTCTTCATTTAAAGGGCTTGCCTCAGGGATCACAAAAAGTATTAATCCAAGGCAAATTACAAAGTCACTGGGTGCAATGGAGAGACAAAAGTGTGCTTTACATATTTCTGGCTCCTCTTGTGTTTTTGGTGAGAGGTAAATGCTTATCTAATGGATCAGTCAAGTAGAGTAAAAATAGGACCCCACTCTCCTTGTGACTACAAAATCTCAGGGGTTTCCTGGTGATGTCATTGAATTTTCTTTTTGCTGTAGGAGACCGATTACAAGTATTTGTGGTGTCCTCTGTTCGCCCAGAGGTTAAGTGTGCAAAACCACTTTCAAACAGCAGGTGATTCCACAGGTCATTGGGTGGAAAACTACCAGCATCCAAGCTCTCATGGTGCATCTCGTACTGGCTGCGATCACTCTTATACCAATTAAAAGTGAAGTTGCCGAGCCCATTTGTTCAGTAGTTTGCATAAGAGTTCCACCAGTGAATGAATAAAACGTACGTTTACATTGACGAGCTTTAAAGTGTGACTTTAAAACAAATGCACTGATAGAGGTTTTGCATCTGGCCTATTTTCAGATGCTGTCAGGTAGGTGTAAATGCTTTATGAGAGTAATGCTATAGACATCACTCCACTGACAAATCACTTTCTGTCCTCTCCTTTTTTCCGCTGTCCTTCATGACTTTTTTTATTTTGTTTTAAGCTCTAATATGGCCTAACGTTGTTGAATCATTAGACAGGCTTCCCACTCACAAGCTATGGTGCCCAGTGGGTGAGAGGCAGAGTCTGTGTTTAGTTGGATGTGATTTTATTTTCCTTGGGTTTTTTTTCCTCCTATATTTCCCTTGTTATCAGCTTTACAGTTATTACAGTCTGGCTTTGGGATCACAACAAATAAAAGAAAGACACGAGGGAATAACCAAAATTAAGTTTAATTTAGCAGCAATACGTTTTTCTTTTATCAAATGCAACAAAAATTCAGGCTTGGAAATGAGAGTGGCAGAAAAGCAATCTGCCTGGTGAACTCAAATCCAACTATATAAAAAATCAAAACTCAAATAGAAAAGAAAATTGTGTCAGAAGAGTGAGCTGCTACAAGGAGGAGGCAGGTTTTATAGATCCTAGACACAGTGGCCAGCTGCCTCCACTTTCTTGATTAATTCCAGCTCGAGCCAACCAGGAACCGTGGAAAATCTCATGGCCTAAACACAGGAGACTAAATACCAACATATCAATCCAGTATTTGTTTAGATCATACTTTCTTTTTTAATTGAAGAAAATTAGAAGCAATAATACGCAAAATAATTCATTTCAGTTTTATTTATATGCCACCAAAGTAACAATAGTTT
The DNA here is from genome assembly GCF_057382095.1 of Aulonocara sp. 'chitande type north' Nkhata Bay. Classification (NCBI taxonomy): domain Eukaryota; kingdom Metazoa; phylum Chordata; class Actinopteri; order Cichliformes; family Cichlidae; genus Aulonocara; species Aulonocara sp. 'chitande type north' Nkhata Bay. Next base: position 13,503,838 of record NC_141360.1, read on the forward strand.
CATTGAGACACTTTATATTATAAGGTAAAGACCCTACAGCAATAGATCCAAATCCAACAATCAGGCAACCCTCTATGAGCAAGCGTTTGGCAACAGTGGGGAGGAAAATCTCCCTTTTAACAGGAATAAACCTCCAGCAGAAACAGGCTTAGGGAGGGGCGGCCATCTGCTGCAATTGATTGGAGTTAAAGGAGGGAGGCAAAAGACACACTGAGAAAATGCAGAGTGGTATATAAGGCATAGAGAGTGAAAAGAGGTGAGTGAAGCCCTCAACAGCCTAGACCTATTGCCACATAACTAATGGAGCATTCAGGGTTGCCTGATCCAGCCCTAAATTTAAACTTTATCAATAAATAAATATACAAACCATTGTAAGGAGAATAAACTTTCCCAAAATAATTGAAAAATCAACATTAGGGAAAATGTTTATACAGAGCTTTGCTTGACTTTTGGCAATATTAACCCTTTAAAGCCGGTCGGAGCGGACACGCTCCATTTTGCGTAAGTATTTTTAAATCCCGGTAGCACTGCAACCAAGTAAGCTAGCGCAATAATTTTTTTTTGCATATGAAACCGGAGGAGTTGTACTTACATCTTATGCCATCAGCTTGTCCTAGGTCACAGTTTCCTTCCACATATAGCTTTGCAAAAACTGCATAAAAAGCGCTTGCAGCAACAAAAACATAATATTCCAGAAACACGCTTCGCCGATCCGATCAGCTGTTTGTAACACTTCCTACGTCCATCAGTGTGAACTGCCGCATGTCCGCCATGACCTGCCCGAAACCGGAAGTGACGTCATTTTGCGGAAATGTAGTTTTATTACGATCGGGGCCTTATGAGCCTATACTTGTGTTTTTAAAAGTTATGTTTGAATTTATGACTTTCTGTGTCGTTTCTGGGATGCTTAGGACTCATATTGCACTGCTGGAAATAGTTTATTTTGATGCATATGCTGTTATTTTGCAAATTTGCACTATAATATTTATTTTCGTTTTTCCTGCAATATATAAAAATTGGTGCATTTCAAAAATAAAACTATGAAGACACTTAAAATAAATTTCCTGTGGTGGGAAACTAGTTTGTGCAACTTTTTTTGTATTTACAGTTTTGAGGGATAAGCCTCTTAAATTTCTCTAACTAGAAATATATGTTAAAAAAGCAAAAACGATTTTCAATTTTTTTGTAGTTTATTGCACTTTTTTGCAATTTATGTAATTACTATGCACCTAATGCAGACATATTATTAAAGTTTGGGCTATAATGGTTGTATTGATGTATATCAACTTGAAATGCTCCCAAAAATGGCTCCACAGCATGTAAAAATATAATATAAGCTCTGGCGGACTTGGTTCTATGGTAGGTCTTAAAGGGTTAATATCCCTCAAGTATGCAGTCTGCACTTCCTGGAGTGAAAAACCAGCGTAGGGATAAAAGATGCAACACTGCGCAAAAGTCTTAAGCCACCACTCAGTTATTTATGTATTCAAGGAACCAGAGTGTTTTGTCATTTTTCATTCATTGCGATTTATTAATTTATACGAACAAAGTGATTCCCACGGAGCTAGTAGCTAACAACCTGCCATATCTGGGCATGGTGTGCAGTGTGACCTTTAAAAATTTAAGGAAACTGGGTGAGTGACATCCATGATCTGTGTCAAGAAGTGAACAGTCATAGGAGCTACTGTTCACTGAAGACTTATAAGAAATGGTCTGTGTTGGAAGTATTGCTGTCAAGAAGTCATCATTAACAGAAACTGCAAGAAAAGCTGCACAGCTGAGGTATGCCACGTTATACAAGAACCGGACTGAAAATCAGTGGTAACAGGTGTGTCAGCAGCCCTCTGTAAAAGGCTGGAGGCTCTGTCATGGTTTGCATTTCAGCCGGCGGTGATGGGGACTTTATCAAACTTAATGGGATTATGATTGCAGACAAATACTGTCAAAATTGATTTAATTTTCAAGCAGTACCATCTGGAAAATGTCTGACTGACAACACATTCACTTTTTCATATGACAAGGATCTCAAAGACACGGCAAAAAAACATACGTAGATGATAGAAAACGGACAGTTAATTTCATGAGTTATGGATTGGCCTCCCTAGAGTTCAGACCTCAGTGTTATTGAAGTAGTGAGGGGTTCATCCTGAAAGAGAGCAAAACAAAAGGCCACCAAGATCGGAATAAGCACTGAAGCTTCTCTGGGCTACTAGTATAGTTTTAATTTTACAGCCTGGTTCAATCGCTTTCCTCAAAATGATAATGAACTTTCTAGCATCGTGATACTTTCCTTTAACTTCTTGTAGCATGCTTCTGACACACGTGTTTGTGTTTATTCTTCTTGTTTTTCCTGTCAGTTGCATCTTTCAGAAATGGTGTTGTTCTGTTTTTTTTTTAGATACATAAGTACTTGTTTAATTTATGGTTCAATATATAAATGAGTAGTTAAGCAGCTGCAACTGAGAATTTGAACATCTTCCCTGAGTGTGAAAGCTTAGGTAGTCAAGTGTGACTCTAAAGACCATAAATTCTGTTTTCACACGTGTGATTACTCGCCTGGCTTCAGGACAAGAGGGTGATGATGTTGATGATGACATAAAGAGTTGTAGAAAGCAGGGAAGAGGTGTGAGTAGCAAGTGCTGTTAACCTTGAAAGAGTCTATTCTCTTTCAGGAAGTTACAGCTTTAGCACCACTGTTACATATATTAAATCATAGCACTGTTAGTCTATTTCATGAAACAATTTTAATCCTGTTACCATGGCCTAAAAAAAGAAACATTCATGTCTCTTCAGCCTTTAACTCATAGCTTCTAAGCTGCAGGCACACTCACACTTGGCCCTTTTCCCTGTCTCCACAGCAGCCTTACAGGACTTATCTTTCCAATGCTCTTCACACAATAAAAATGCAGCCTCTCAACTTTTCACTGTAAACTCAGCGGGGTTTTGTGAAACTGTCTCTTGACCCATTTATATTGGAGGCACTAGCTGAGGTGGTTTCTCTCTGTAGCCTCACTGTCTGATTTGATTTCCCAGCATGCGTGTGCGCGCGTGTGCATGTGTGTGCAGACTTGTAAAGTTGTGATACAACACAAGTCTGCCAATAACCAAGGAGTCCCAAAGCCAAAATACTGTCATCCTGCAGACCTTAACATTTAAGCATGCCTCATTTTTACCCTCTATTTTTATCCACATCTGCTTTTAAATGCGTATATGTGGGAATGTTGTGGTATTTGGACCTGGTATCATCCCATGTAGGAAGCTATTTGCTCTGAGCCTGTAACTCGTGTGTTGTTGGCTGACAGCAAACCACAAAAAAATGCGGCCAAAGAAAAGACAAAGTAAAACGGTGACCTTTTCGCCTCAGGCAGGCTTGAGTTAGTCCAGGATTGATCTGCATTCCAAAGCCTGAGATGATCGTACATCTTTTTTACTTCCACACAGAGGGTTTGTTTCCCCGTTCATCATTTGCTTGTTCTGTCTCATCCATCATTACACTTTCCACTCCAGTAGCCTGCATTTTGTGTCGACATTCTTCTTCTTTCGGCTACTCCCTTTAGGGGGTCACCAAAGCAGATCACCCGCCTTCATCTCACCCTACCCCTAGCATCCTCCTTCAATACATCCATGAGTCTTTTCTGAGGTCTTCTTTTTTTTCTTCGCTACTGGCAGCTACATCTTTAACATCCTTTGTCCAAACCATCTCAGCTTTGCTACTCTAACTTTACCCACCAAACTGCTCAACCTGCCCTTCTGTTATACTCATTTATAATCTTGTCCATTTTGGTCACATCCAATGGAAACCTTAACATCTTCAACTGTACCCCCACTTTGAACCCATCTGTAAAGCTTGGTTTAGCTTTAGCTTTTATCCCTACACTGTAACTTTCCACGCTATTTAAGTTGTTGCAAGCTGCGTCGACCCAACGTGTAGCAACATTTCTTGAGAGGTTCTTGGGAGTTTCTTCATCAGGTTACACAGAAGTGCAACTGCTTCTGACCTTTTCGGTACTTCTCCATCAACACTGGCATGCAGTCCATACTGCTCCATGCTGATTGTCACCTCTCTTCTTAACCTATCTTTAAACAACTCTTTTCATGGCATGGCTCATCAAAATTATCCCTCTGTAGACGGCTCTGCACATCACCCTTGTAAATTGGATCCCGTACTCCTCTTCTGCATTTGTCAATATCCAATTGATACAAGTCCTTTCCTCCTTTCTTCGTGTCCAGCCTCGCATACAACACTAAGCCTTTTCTGGGGGTTTTTTTTAACCCCTACTCCACTTCTTTCCCTAGCTTCACCATAGTCTACATAGGAAGAGTTTTCCCTGCGACAGATTGACGACCTGTCCAAGGTCCACTCCACCTTTCCATGACAGCTGTAATAGGCTCCAGTCCCTCCCCCCAGATAGCTGGGTGGGTGGATGGGATGAATGGAGCTGTAACTGGCATGTCTGATCTGTAGAAGAAATTGCGAGGATGACTGTAGAAGTCCAATGTTGGATTAAGACAAATTAAACTACCAGCCTGGCTTGCAAATCACCTAAATATAACCTGGAAGAAATCCAGGTATACCAAATAGGTTTTGCAACAGACTTTTGTCAACTTGTTCACCACTCCCAATTACATGTTACTTATTATTTATAATTGTTAACATAAGAGTTGTTTTGTATGAACCCTCCACAGACCCTACTGCCTACTGTTTTTATACTACAGTAATAAGTAGCTCTCCCTTTGCTTCCCAGGTCTGAATCAGTCTCTGATTAGACATCTTGAAGCAAAACCAACAGAGCTTTGAGTAATAAGAACAGCCAGTGCCTCAAGTACAACGACATGCAAATTAATGCCCGCAACTATGTGACTGGCATCATTAAAAAGTAATGAGGCAACCATTAGCCAGGGAAACAAGAAATGTCATTTGACAATAACAACAATGGCTGTGTTGAAAGATCATCAAAAGCAGCTCAAATGATTCTAATGACACTAAGGGCAAAGAAATGTTCGACTTTGTTGCACGGTTGTAGATATTCCCTAACAAGCTCTGAGTCTAGCTTGCAGACTGTATGCATTATTTAAAAACAAAAAAAACAAAAAAACAACCACCACCTGATGCTTGTGTCAGAAGTGAAAGGACTCAGTGGAAATTGGAAAGGAAATATGAAAAGGCTATTCTGAAGGATGGGACAACGAGGTTCCTTTCTCAGGGTGTTGATCAGTGTGGCATGCTGGGTTGAAAATGTGGGTGAGCTTGCCACAAACTGTGGATGTGATTTTAAAACCTGCTGAAATATTCTCTGATTTAGTACACTCCTATTTCATCCTGTATCAGTACACAGGATATATCACTGAGACATCATTTGGTGACCATTTCCATGATCTTGTTACATACACCAAACAAAACAGACAGGCAGACCTGCAGAGCACCCACTGAAGCTAAAAGGCTAGCTAAATCAAAATCCAAGACAAAGGAAAGTTCTTGCTGAAGGCAAACAATCTCAGCTGGGACTGAGGTGGGAGAATGAGTAGCTTAAATCTTTACCAAGTGAAAAGAGGGGTCCATGGGGAGCTTTTTTCACCTTCGTGGCTCAAGATTTGGGAGTTCGCCTTGTAATCAGAAGGTTGCCGGTTCGAGCCCCGGCTCGGACAGTTTCGGTCGTTGTGTCCTTGGGCAAGACACTTCACCCGTTGCCTACTGGTGGTGGTCAGAGGTGCGCCCCAGGGTGGCTGTGGCTACATGTAGCTTGCCATCAACAGTGTGTGAATGTGTGTGTGGATGGGTGGATGACTGAATGTGTAAAGTGCTTTGGGGTCCTTAAGTGGCTGAACAAACAAACAAACCCTGAAAAGGCATAGGGAGCTATTCCACCACTTGAGCTTCTTGGAAGCAAAATATAAAAACTTGAAGGGCAGTTCAAATGTCTATACAGTACTGTACTGTATATTTACAGATTAAAGCATGTTTATGGTTCTTGGTGTGATCCTCGTATTTCAATATGGCACTCGGTAAACCTGAATTTGACACCCCTGGGTTAGAATATTGCTCTTTCAAGTAACCCCGTCAAATAGTTGTACAAAGAAAACAAATTATTCAGAGAAATATACAGTAATTAACTTAAAATCTACCAAGTCATTGCTGATCCATCTAGGCCAGCGGTCCCCAACCTTTTTTGCGCCACGGACCGGTTTATTCCCGACAATATTTTCATGGACCGGCCTTTAAGGTGTCGCGGATAAATACAACAAAATAAAACTAGTACCGGTACCGAAAAAAAGAAAATTTATTCATAACACACGTGAAAAGACCCAGGAAAACCGAGTAAACGATAAAAACGATAACAAAATAACACTGAAAACCGATAAAAACCCTGAAAACCATACATTTCACACCTGAGCCTCAACTCTCGCGGCCCGGTACCAAACGACTCATGGACCGGTACCGGTCCGAGGCCCGGGGGTTGGGGACCGCTGATCTAGGGTACTGGTTGTAGTTAACATGCACCCTTTTTTTTATAAAAATATCACCTGTTTTGTAGAAAACTGGAATGCCAAAATGAGTGGGAATTTTTTTTAAATGTCTACTTGTTTCTCAAACTTTGCTAATTTAGCTAATCCTGACACTAGGCAAGTCTTTGGTTAAACAATAGCAAGATGGCTAGGATATTAATAACAAAGTATCAAGACACAATAAATCAAACTATTGTTTTAAGATAAACAGCTCTTTAGTCTTGCTTTTCACACCAAAGCTTTTCTTAGCCCCAAATTCTTCTTCTTATTATTATTATTCTGTTAGTCCCAAACCATTTTTCTTTTGGAACATCCTTTGAACAATAACAGATTTGTTACATTAGGAGGCATCACGCTATCACTATATTATCATGAAGTCACCCTTAGAAGTAAAACATAGTGGAGGAGTAGTCTGTTAATGGGGTTATTCATAGTAACGTGCCCAAGCACGTCAAAACACTTCCGCCAAATTAAGATATTCCCTTATACTGCTATACCATGGTTTAGGTTGTTTAGGTTGATGTCATGCAATTTTATTACAGGCAGAGCCACAGTGGAGTAATTTGTGCAGATTTTATTTTCTTTTTTCTTCTCGAGAGCCCTTGATAAAGTTGTAAATCTGTAGCCAAGGCTGTCAGCAGTGAAGGAAGCCAGAACCTGTCAGACTGCACAGTGTTTTATAGCCAGCGTCCGTGTGTGGGTGTGGGTGGGAGGGCACTGTCTGTTTGACAGACAGAGAGCAGCTAGTGTAATCACAGCTGTAGGAGGAGAATTAAAAACTTCCTTTATCCCTCATCATCTATCTTTAGCTTTGTTTCCCTTTTCTCTGCTTCCCTGTTTTCTGTCTGTCCATCAATGAGTACAACCAGAGGCTAAAAGATAAAGGGAAGGCTATAAAGGGACAACTATGAACTTGTTAGTGTGTGATATAATAGCAACTTTTCCCTTTGGGTCAAACAGTTATGAGAAATTTCAGCAATATGGCTGATCCTCCCCTTTAAGCCCCCCTTCTCAGTTTGAATATTCACTCCCTCTTCCATAATTGGCTTTTTCTGTGGTAAACAAGTTTAGCATTCAGGCATGGACTGTTGTTTCTTATTCTAGGCAGTAAACAGTGCAGAGAGGCCGAGTCTGTGTTTGAATATGCAGGATTGTGTTTAACAAACTTCTAGCTGTGAATACGGGGGTGTGAGCGTTTCATGTGTGGGTTTGACTCAGTGCCTGTCCTCGGCTTTTGTCGTCGGCATTGTGGATGTTTTTTATTTATCCACCCATTATCCAAGTTAACATACCCATTGTTGCGTCTCATATGGAAATTCAAAAGTTACTTTAAAAAAAAAAGAGACTGATCTCATCACCAGTTTGGCTTCTTTTTTTTAATGAATGGACTTCTTGTACCCATTAACACAAAGATTACAAATGTTCACAACTGAGTGCCTTCTACGCCCACATTTGCCTGCCCCATTTAACATCCTTGACAGCTTTTCATATGCATCAACCCTCGCTAGCTCAGTCACCAGTTTTTTAGGAGTCACTCCAGGCATTGTGCAGTTTATGGGAATATGTTGGCATCCAGCATTCACACAGCTGTGTGGGCCCTCTATGCAGTGGCATTTTTGGAGTTACAGGATTTGGCTCAGAGGAAGTGTGATGTGTCATGTGTTTCAGGGACAGCAGCTTACTATGCATCAAACAAAGAATTCCAGGCCTGGAATCCTTTGTTGGATGCATAGTAAGCTGCTGTTTGCGTCTAGTATGGTACCATATATTTGGCCTGCCTTAGCTCTTTTGTTCACCATTGATGTTATATGAGGGGGAAAATGACAACTCTTGAACTACCCACATCCCAAAGAGGCTGAAATTTCCTATGTGCTTCCTCAAAACTGCTTATTAGGTGCTAGAACAGCTCCAGTCCTCCGTGACACATTCTTTGGATGTTGACAATGGATTTTGCAAAAGCAGTATAATGGCTTTTCTAATATGCAGTTATGGCATAGACAATCATTGTTATAAGTGATGGGAAACATCACTGGTAGTAAACAGTTTATGGGGCGATCGTAGCTCAAGAGTTGGGGGTTCGCCTTGTAATCGGAAGGTTGCCGGTTCGAGCTTCGGCTTGGACAGTCTCGGTCGTTGTGTCCTTGGGCAAGACACTTCACCCGTTGCCTACTGGTGGTGGTCGGAGGGCCCGGTGGCGCCAGTGTCCGGCAGCCTCGCCTCTGTCAGTGCGCCCCAGGGTGGCTGTGGCTACATTGTAGCTTGCCATCACCAGTGTGTGAATGTGTGTGTGAATGGGTGGATGACAGGTTGTGTAAAGCGCTTTGGGGTCCTTAGGGACTAGAAAAGCGCTATACAAATACAGGCCATTTACCATTTATCAGATGGGAAAATGTTGCAGATGACTAAATCAGTGTACTTTTGGAATGGGATTTCTTTCCATCTGTGTTATGTCTTCTTCTGCGCCAGCTGACAGTCTATTTATGTCTGTCTTCTCCTTTTGTTTCTCTATAATTGGGAATAGTTCCTGTGTCCACAGTACTCGTGAGCCAAACATGCCATCCTCTTTCCTCTGTGTTGCTTTAAGTGCTGAATTATCTTATTCACGCTTCCACTTGCTAAACCTTCTCTGTCTGACAACCCAGCTTCAAAGCTACCGCAATAATCCTGCTTACCGTCCTTTACTTAGCAGCTGAGCAGTTGTTTTACGTATCTCGGAGTAACTCCAATGGAATAAAGGTGAAGGAAGTGTGTGTTAAAAAGAGGCACTTTAGAGAAAACACGTTTATCGGGATCCTGCTTGTTACTGAGAAGTCATCGCCAACAAATTCTCTCTTATCTCACATTTATACACACACACACACTCTCACTCATTCTGGAGACTTCTGTCTTATTATTCAAATCATGATGGCGCCAAACAACCTGTCAACCTGGATAATTTCCTCTCGTTAACATAAAAGGTCCGTGTCAGGCAGGCCATCAGTCACATTTTCCTCTCATGCAGAGTGCGTCTGCTCTTGGTGTCACCAGAAGGCATGAGAGACAGACTGTGAAGTATTTTGGCGTAGATTCCTTAAGGCAGGTTAAGGTTCAATTTCATCAGGTTTCTGATCGCCAGTCGCCCCAACCGTCCAATAGCATTTGATTCATTATGAAACACTTTGCCCTCGAATACACAGCAGCTCTATTCAAAAGCTTTTGATATCCACATATATCTGGCTGGCTGACCAACACTGTTACACATAAATATCACAGTTTTGTCAGAAACTGGTAGCATCACAGGTGTATGCACAAGGTGGTCTGTGGTGTTGCTGCTACGATACACTAGTTGTGCAAACTGCTCCGTTTTTAAGGGCGACAATGTCCACATCAGGAGGTAAGAGAGGTGGCAGTGGAAGTGATACCACCCAGTGTTTTCACATTTTAAAGCATCCACTTTGGTGTGATGGCCACCACCAGCTCATTCTTGCTTTATCGGCATGAAAGTTTGGTTGCTAAGTTGTAGCCACAGATGACACAGTGATGAGAGGCTTATTGATAAATACAAACTTTCCGGTCACTAAAACTAGATTGCAGGCTTTCAAGCCACAATATATATCCACCCATTTAAAATTCCTCCAACTACACAAACTCAGTGAAACAGTAACTTTCAAGACAGGTGGAGTTCAGTAACTTCAATTAAAAGAGGCCATCTACACAGCGTGTGCTGTTACACAGATCAGTCAAAGCAGCCTAACTTAGTCGCGACAGCATTTAGGGGTTTTAAAATAATCAATTTGACTCGCTTTTGAAGCCAGCCTCCAGTGACCCTTAAGGAACTGCAGTTTTTGGCACTTGGCTTCATTTATTAGGCCCCGAGGTTTCCGAATTTATGTCAGCTCGCTGTTAGACTCCTCTCACTACTGCCATGACTGGTCCATCACAGCAAAGCGCACTAAATGTTTTACCTTTGGGGCACTACATGGCCTTCAGCCTGTATCAGTCTGTGTGGTAAATGCCTTTGGAGGAAAACATGTACGCTATAATCTCAAGGTCTCCGTGTATGTCTGAGAGTGCTTTTTTTTTTTTATTCCTCTATACCAACGTGTAATAGTCTGTTTTTAAGGACCGCTTCAAGAGGGGATTTAATACCTGCATTTATCTTCCTATCTGATGACGGAGAAGAGAATATGGCTGTGTATTTTTTGGAACAGCACGTGTTTTAAATGTATTTCCATGTTGTGTCTGCTTGGATGTCATCATTAGCATGGATTATGAGATATTTTATTTGGCCATTGTATTACAGAAATATATATATTTTGACTAGTTGAATGACGGAAAGGCCACGAAGTGTGACCGGTAACTAAAGCCTTGAAACTATAATACGATGCTTCATGGCGTTAGATGAAGGAGAGCTGATTCCCAAAGCTCATTATTGTTGGAGTGGAGCATTTCAGTGCTACTGATCTGCATTCCAGGGCAGCACCACTCATTCCACACTGGTGCAACTAATCAGCAACTCTACATTTTAAATTCAGATTGTTGTTTTGATGACGGCTTGTTCTCCAAGGCATTTTATTGACGCTATTGCTTGTCCTGATTGTATTTATTTATTCATTAGCAAAGCCTTTTCTTTTCTTTCTCTTTTTTTTACTTTTGATTTGCATCATCGGCTTCTTATGAGCAAGTTAGAAAAAGTGTTTGAAGTAGTACATGGTTAAAACGAGCATGAGTGTGCAATTTTAACAGATACACCTGCAACATGTGAAGCAAAACACAAGCTCTGATATTCATTTTACTTTTTTTACATGAAATATTATGTTTTATCAAATTATGTATTTCTTAAATATCTGGGTCATTTTATATGTCCTGTACTACTTATTAGCAGTGTTGGGGACGTTACTCACTACTGTAGAAACATGGATAGGTGAAAATGGAAGTTATAGTGCTGCAAGTTAGAGTTGGATGTCTCAAGAGACCACTTTTACGTGGTCTTGGTCTTGACAGACTTTGGTCTCGGTCTTGTCTTGGTCTCACTGTCTCCATCTCGCTGTCTCAGATCGACATAGTGGTCGGGAGATTTGGAGTCAACAGTATCCATGATACACAATGTAATGAGCGCGAGCCGGCTCCTCACTTAATTTCCTTTCGCTGCTCAGCTCTCACACAGTGGCTCAGCTATGCTCCAATCCCTCCACATTGTGGCCAATCACATGCGAGGATACAAGATAATATCATTATGTGGAAAAACAGAGAGGGTGAGAGACGCGACAGTCAAGTGGAGCGTGCGTCTGTCCTCTCAGTGAGTGAGTGAAACAGTAGACAGCAGTGAGAGCTAAAGTTGTGTTAGCAATTGTTTCTGTTCTAGACGTAGTTTGCATGTCACTACAACGCTCTTGTTCTTTAGTGCAATAACAATTTAATGTCCAATCCTCAAAAGCTGTAGATCACTCCAACAGCTAACCGTAGTAATAAGACGTGAAGGCAGCGCCATGCACAAAACTGCTGTAAATAACAGATTTAAAACTGTCTTCTTAGACTGATATTTCATTTGTATTTTGAAAGGCGGTGTAAATAAATAATGTACTTACGTACTGCTCCCTTCACAAAACACCACAGACTGACTACTGGAACAGACAGCGTGTCCAACAGGGACCTTGCAGACTGTCAACTAGCAGCTTTGTTAAATAGTGCCCGCATGAGCAAGGCGAAGATGTATGACATCTTCCCTTTTTTGACACTTTGGATGATATATGATACACTTGCATTAGGTAGCACAATGTGCCATTAGTACACTGACGGTTGCTGGAAATATGTTTCGGGACTTGTATCTAGATATTCTGTCAGAAACCATGACAAATTAATTGTTAACTTGAACTATTTTCAACTTTTACAACCAATTTCTTGTTATATTAGAACAAACGTACTTTGATTTTTGGAAAAAATGCCATCCAGGAGGGGCTGAGATGGATGGATAGACGGATGCATGGACTTATGTATCATTTATTTTTGTATTTTTGGTCCACGGTGATTCATTTGAAGGCTCTTCCACCCGTAAATGTGCTCATAATAACAAGTTTGCAGGATTTTCTGTTTGAAGCCTCATCATGCTGACCTCATTTCCCCCTTTTCCCTCTGGTAGCAGCCTTCAGAGGAGGCTTCCCTGCTGGTGTCCAGCCCCAAGATGCTGCTCCCAGCATCAGGCATACTGCCACCCAGCACCCCGTTGTCTGTGCACCACCAGATCCAACTGCTCCAGCAACAGCTCCAGCAGCAACAGCAGCAGACACAAGTGGCTGTGGCACAGGTGAGTGTCATCCAGTGACATTATGTCTCCCATGAAATCTGCTTGCACAGGAATAAAAATATGCTTTTTTATACATTTAAATTACATTTCACATCACTCCAGTACTTTCACACTGCTCACTACAATCCTCACCATAGTGAAGTTGCTAAATTTCTGCAGAGTAAATTGTTACGAACCTCCAAACTTCATGTGGCCTCTTTTCGGCTATAGTCTTATGGGTAAGCTTGCAGAATGTAAGAGAAGATGAGCACAGAGAAAACACTGTAGCTATGGTCAGTGTGATCGCTCATATATTTATTCACTTTTAAAATATAGATGCAAAATAACAATAGAAATAGAGCAACAGTCTGGTGTAAGCTAATGAATCATGAACAGTGTATTGGTACACTGGTGATTGATTTTAAATCAATACACAACACTAACCCACAGACCTCAGTTTAAGAGCACATTTCTTTCACCTGTAGGTTGCAACAACCACACCCTCGGTCTATCCGCCCATGCTATATCAGTTACTGTTTCTGCTGTGTACAAGGATGCTAGAGTACCTTCAAGCTTGTTGCCAAAATTCATCTCTAATTGGGACTTGTTATTCTGCTTTCCATCCGACTTTGCTGAAGTAGCTATTCAGGATTGACAGCTCAGAATAATCCTTCTTTGCATTAGACTAGGACTTGGTGAAGTCCCTTAGTTCACCTACTGTCTGAAACAAGCTGTTTACACTCGTTCCACCCACCTTTAAACCAACATTGTTCTGACAGCTGGTGCTGAGCGCCTGAAAGAGAATATTTAGAGCAATCTGAACCCTGAGCTTTTGGCTCACAGGGATTACACGTGATCTGAAACTTTGGCCATGTTTGATATGAGCATCCATCACTATAATAGTGACTGAAAATGAGGCAAAAGAATAATAGGCCTCTTTTCATTTTGTATTAACAGTAATTTCTGAATTCCCTTGGGTGGAAAGGATAATCAGTGGAATGACTCACGGGTCACTGACAAATTAAGGAGATCAACACATGCCTGTGGTCTTGGAGAGGAAAAAAGTGCAAAGCACATCCAGCATGAGACATCAGTCATCCAGTTTGAGTGGCTGTAGTGGGGGAGGAGAACAGTGACAGAAATGGCTTTGGGTTTGCGAGCTGGATCAACACACATACACAGAAGGCCTTAAGATTAAGATTAGAAAGTGCCATTTCATAGCTCAGCACGCTTTCCCTTGTGGATTCTTCACTCACACTGCTGACCCAGAAGCATCCCAGAGAGTTAAATTCTGATGTCTCAAAGCTTCTAGAGAGGGAGGCGGAGGTCCTGATTAAACTGCCCGGCCACACTGAACTTTACTGTTCTCATCTTAAGATGGAGATGAACAAACAAACTGCTGCCACAACTGACAAATCACACATTCAGACTGAGCATGCCCATACATAGGTGCGATCAATTACACACTAATAAGGCCAAAGGTAGCTGCCCACGGGCAGAGGAACTAGTGTGTGTATTTTTTTTTAATGTATCAAAACTGCTTTGGAACATGAAGTAACGATTTTCACCTCATGAAATGTTTCAAACGAGTGCGTTCCAGGCATTTGTGTCTGACCTTGGTTCTTTTGCCATTTAGCAAGGTTTCCCAAGTGATCGTAACTTGTCTGAGATGCTGTAGCAGTTTGCTTCCACACAGCATCTAAATTAGTTTCACCTCAGTTTATTTCCTTATAGGCTTCTGGCTGCACTCTGCTGTTTCTACCATCCATCTCTGCAATGCTTAAATAACTACCTCAGCTATCGATCAAATAATTGACAGAAAAATAATCTAATATTGAATCATTTATAAGGCCTAACTTCTCAACTTTATGAGGTCAAAACTTAAGCAACACTGAAGAATAAAAAAATATCTCCATTACTTCTTTACTTGTTTTGGCTCGTGCTCTAAATCAGGCTCGACATAGAGACATATTACATATATTGGACATAATGTAGGTTTAAATTACAAAGCAACCATTCATATACATCCACAGCCATATCTGCCAGTGAAGCACCTACAAGGATGGATGGCCATTTGTTTTCAGCCCACACTCAGGGAGGGGCGCGTCATCTTCCCAAATGTGGTGCTATCCACATTTATCTAATGCTCGGACAATGACAACGTTTTTAACAAGTCCTTCCATACAAGTCTGTATCAGAAGCTCCGTAAACAGATCCCCCTAACATTTGTTATGTGTATTCATTTGTGAGTTCTTGCTAAAATCACATGACGGCGCCGTTTAAAATGATCTGACCGTACTGGATTAACTGGCTGCTCAGATTAGCTGGTT
Source organism: Aulonocara sp. 'chitande type north' Nkhata Bay (assembly GCF_057382095.1). NCBI lineage: Eukaryota > Metazoa > Chordata > Actinopteri > Cichliformes > Cichlidae > Aulonocara > Aulonocara sp. 'chitande type north' Nkhata Bay. Next base: position 13,518,934 of record NC_141360.1, read on the forward strand.
TTTGTTTTTTGCCATTTGTGTTACCAACGGGGAAATTTCAGAGTGCCCTCTGTTGGACAAACGGTGCAACTTTAACACTCTTAACATGGTTGAAGGCCATTTCTCCCGTCTCTTGTTTACTTTTTAAATTTTCATTTGTCAGCCATTATGAATGCAGATCAGCAGATTGCTCATATTTCCTGATATATCACCGAGACTTTAGTGAGAACAGTAGCTCTAACTTTATGTGTTACTATAGAAGATGAACGCCAACTGTGTTGTGAACTCCCGTTTTGTTGCCTTCAAACTTGGATTATAGCTCTTGTTTTTTGTCTTTTGTAGCCAGAGGTTACCGTATTTAGGAGAACGCGCTCCTAATTTATCAGCTCAAGCTTATCCAGGAGGGGCTAGTTTGTCTGCTAGTTTGGATAGTGGCTGCACATAATAGCACTGATGTAACCTACAAATACAGTCTTCAACACAGTTACGTCCTTCATGGAGGACTTTTAGTATTAGTCACATCAGGCACATTTGTTGCCTGGGAATTTTCAAGTGCTTGAAAAAGCCCCAATGTAGCCAACATAGTTAAGAAGTTTACTTCATGCCTATGAAGCTACTACTGACCTACTTGGAGGTGACCACTTTTTGTCACCCATCACTAGCTTTAAACTCTGCGTCAAAGGGAGTGGTTTTAGCCGTTAATGTGGGAGTTAAAGTTACACGTGACCATATTTGAGTAAAAGGGTAGAGCGCTAAGTTATTAGCTAATGCTTACGAGGTTAATTAGCAAGCTACAACCATCAACTGTATGGATGCAATGCACAGACGCACATATCGGCTAATTAGTCCTATAAGACTGATTAAAATTCAAGAATTTTATTCACCAAGATGGGAGACAAATGACTTTTTTTAAAGCCAGAATTAGATGGATTTTTACTTTTTGACAGATGTTTCCTCACTTTAAAACGTAACTATACAGACGATCATTTCTCTTCTTATTTCAATTTCAGAATTTCAACATGTACACAACACACAACACAATCTCTTTCATCAGTGTGCTTATGTGAATCTCCTGAGCATTCATAATGACTGATAGTTTGCCAACAGAAGTGATTTGTGCTGTTTGTGGCCAAGAAAAACTATTAAGCCCTCGTGCGTTCTCTCCCACTGGTCCAGTCAAATCGGTCTCTCTGATGTATAAGCATAAACTTTTCTGAAACTGCTTCTAAGCACTATTAATAAGGAAAGGCAGCTAACTCTAGTAATAAAGGTCAAACAGTAGAAAAGAAAAGGCTACATGGTTCTGCTCAGATAGTCCCAATTATGGATGAAGACACAGAGGAAGAGAGGAACAAGGAGATCATCTGGCTGAAGATGTGCTTGCACATGCACGTCTTTAGCTCTGTGTATTTTGTGTAATTTAGAGTTCTACAGTTGGTTTACTTATCAAAACTAATAGTCGTCCCTGGCGTCTTCGCTTCAGTTTCACACCAATAAATGAAAATGACAGTGTTAGGGGTTTTTTCAGGGGTTGTGTTGAAAGTAAATGCTGCTGGATGACAAAGTAACCTACTTAGTCATCTTTAAGACAGCTGTAGTTCTTGTTTATGGTTCTAATGTCTCAAACAGGGAGTCCCTTCTGATTTTTAGAGCTGTCAGACACGAGCGCATAGTGCTGTTATACAATAACAAATCAGCCACCCACAACTTTGATAAACAAAGCCAGAAAAAAACATAAGGACTTTTAGTTTTGCCAAGACTCCAGTGTATATACGCATAAATTATAAAAATTATCTAAGGACTTGAAATGTGAGAAAAAATACTGAAACAGGCTCAATTGCTGTATGTACGATAAACAGCTTTTTTTAACGGATAAAATGGGATAGACAGACATCAGCGTTATGTGTTCACCGTCTTTGAGACATTTGCCCTCGAGACAATGTGCTCTTTGTTATGCAGCAAAGGCAAACCAACTTTTGTGAACTTGTTTTGTCAGTCAGACAAAGACACGTGCCATTGTACTTGGCAATTGTACTTCATTCCATGAAGAATCGGTCAGCTGACCCCTTCAGAATCAATTGGGGTTTTTTTGTAGGTACTATTCGTGTATTTAATAAGGTCATGTGAATTTTCACCTTTTGACTGCAGCAATTGTCCATGTTACAAAAAAGGGCCTCTAAGTGCAGGATGTTAGGTTGAATTTTTCCACTTCAGTAAATGAAATTAGTAGGAATTAATGATAATGATGATTTGCATCATTTTTGCAGCATTTTCTGAGCTTTTATTTTGTAAGTACAGGAGCTAACCACATTATGTTTTCATTGTTGAAAAACTGTAAACAAATTAATTTTCTTCCACTCAAAGTCCCACTTTTTCATAGTTTCAAGCATCTTTTTGAGCAACTTTAAGCATCAACATCAGGCATATATCAGAACCATCCATCCATCCATCCATCCATCCATCCATCTTCATCCGCTTTGTCCGGGGCCGGGTCGCGGGGGCAGCAGCCTAAGCAAAGAGGCCCAGACCTCCCTCTCCCCAGCCACCTCCTCCAGCTTATCCGGGGGAATACCAAGGCGTTCCCAGGCCAGCCGAGAGATATAATCTCTCCAGCGTGTCCTGGGTCTGCCCCGGGGCCTCCTCCCGGTGGGACATGCCTGGAACACCTCACCCAGGAGGCGCCCAGGGGGCATCCTTGTCAGATGCCCGAACCACCTCAGCTGGCTCCTTTTGATGTGGAGCAGCAGCTGCTCTACTCTGAGCCCCTCCCGGATGGCCGAACTTCTCACCCTATCTCTAAGGGAGAGGCCAGCCACCCTTCGGAGGAAGCTCATTTCTGCCGCTTGTATCCGCGATCTCGTTCTTTCGGTCACTACCCACAGCTCGTAGCCATAGGTGAGGGTAGGGACGTAGATCGACCGGTAAATTGAGAGCTTCGCTTTTACACTCAGCTCCCTCTTCACCACGACGGACCGGTGCAGCGTCCGCATTACTGCAGCTGCAGCCCCAATCCGTCTGTCGATCTCCGGCTCCCTTCTCCCATCACTCGCGAACAAGACCCCGAGATACTTGAACTCCTCCACTTGGGGCAGGAACTCATCCCCGACCCGGAGTGGGCACTCCACCCTTTTCCGGCTGAGAACCATGGCCTCAGATTTGGAGGTGCTGATCCTCATTCCCGCTGCTTCACACTCGGCTGCGAACCGTTCCAGTGCGAGCTGGAGGCCCTCACCCGATGAAGCCAACAGAACCACATCATCTGCAAAGATCAGAGATGAGATTCTGAGGCCACCAAAGCGAAAGCCCTCCGCCACTTGGCTGCGCCTAGAAATCCTGTCCATAAAAATTATGAACAGAACCGGAGACAAAGGGCAGCCCTGGCGGAGCCCATCACCCACCAGGAACGAGTCCGACTTATTGCCGGCAATGCGAACCAAGCTCTTGCAACGGTTGTATAGGGATCGAATGGCCCGTAGCAATGTAGACTGGTTGGGCAAACTCCCATGAACCCTCAAGTATCCTGGAGAGGATAAAGAGCTGGTCCAGTGTTCCGCGACCAGGACGAAAACCGCATTGTTCCTCCTGTATCCGAGGTTCGACTAACGGACGAACTCTCCTTTCCAGCACCCTGGCATAGACTTTCCCAGGGAGGCTGAGGAGTGTGATCCCCCTGTAGTTGGAACACACCCTCCGGTCCCCTTTCTTAAAGATGGGGACCACCACCCCGGTCTGCCAGTCCACAGGTACTGCCCCTGATCTCCACGCAACATTGCAGAGGCGTGTCAACCAGGACAGCCCTACAACGTCCAGAGCCTTCAGGAACTCGGGGCGGACCTCATCAACACCAGGGGCTCTGCCACCAAGGAGTTGTTTAACTGCCTCAGTGACCTCGCCCCCGGAAATTGGCGGGTCATTCCCCTCATCCCCAGACTCTGCTTCCTCCTCGGAAGACGTGTCAGTGGAATTAAGGAGGTCCTCGAAGTATTCCTTCCACCGCCTGACAATTTTCTCAGTCGACGTCAGCAGCGCTCCGCCAGCACTATACACAGTGCAGGTAGAGCACCGCTTTCCCCTCCTGAGACGTCTGACGGTTTGCCAGAATCTCTTCGAGGCAGTCCGAAAGTCTTTTTCCATGGCCTCTCCGAACTCCTCCCACACCCGAGTTTTTGCTTCAGCCACTGCCCGAGCCGCATTCCGCTTGGCCTGTCGATACCTGTCGGCTGCCTCCGGAGTCCCACAGGCTAACCAAGCCCGATAGGACTCCTTCTTCAGCCTGGTGGCTCCCTTCACCTCTGGTGTCCACCATTTGGTTCGGGGATTACCACCACGGCAGGCACCAACCACCTTGCGGCCGCAGCTCAATGCAGCAGCTTCGGCAATGGCGACGCTGAACATGGTCCATTCGGACTCAATGTCCCCAGTCTCCCTCGGAATGCTGTTGAAGCTCTGCCGGAGGTGTGCGTTGAAGATCTCGCGGACTGGGGCCTCTGCTAGACGTTCCCAGCACACCCTCACTACGCGTTTAGGTGCACCAGGTCTGTCCAGCGTCTTCCCCCGCCACCTGATCCAACTCACCACCAGGTGGTGATCAGTTGACAGCTCAGCCCCTCTCTTTACCCGAGTGTCCAGAACATATGGTCGCAGATCTGCTGATACGATTACAAAATCGATCATCGACCTACGGCCTAGAGCGTCCTGGTGCCACGTGCACTTATGGACACTCTTATGTTCGAACAGGGTGTTCGTTATGGCCAAACTGTGATTAGCACAGAAGTCCAATAACAGAGCACCGCTCGGGTTCAGATCAGGGAGGCCGTTCCTCCCAATCACGCCCCTCCAGGTCTCGCTATCGTTACCCACGTGAGCATTGAAGTCTCCCAGCAGGACAACAGAGTCTCCAGGTGGAGCACCCTCCAGCACCCCCCCCCCCCCCCCCCCCCCCCCAGGGACTCTAAGAAGGCTGGGTACTCTGAACTGCCACTCGGCGCATAAGCGCAGATGACAGTCAGGACCCGTTCCCCGACCCTAAGGCGCAGGGAACAAACCCTCTCGTCCACCGGGAAAAACCCCAACGTACCGGCAGCAAGCCGAGGGGATATTAGGATACCCACCCCAGCCCGCCGCCTCTCACCAGGGGCAACTCCAGACTGAGACAGAGTCCAGCCCCTCTCCAGGAGACTGGTTCCAGAGCCCAAGCCATGTGTAGAGGTGAGCCCGACTATATCTAGCCGGTACCTCTCAACCTCACGCACTAACTCAGGCTCCTTCCCCACCAGAGAGGTGACATTCCATGTCCCTATTGCCAGTCTTGGCAGCCGGGGGTCAGTCCTCCAGGGCCTCCGCTCCTGGCCGCCACCCGGCACACAATGCACCCGACCCCTATGGCGCCTCCTGCGGGTGGTGGGCCTGCGGGAGGATGGGCCCATGTCTTTTCTTCGGGCTGTGCCCGGCCGGGCCCCATGGACTAAGGCCCTGCCACCAGACGCTCGCCCTCGGGCACCCTCCCCGGGCCTGGCTCCAGGGCGGGGCCCCGGTAATGGTAACGGCAGGGTAAACTGTTCCCTCGGTGTCCTTTTCATATATCAGAACTTTGTAGCAAAACTACACCAGAGTAATGTCTATGACAGAGAGTAACAGACACAAGTAACAGAATAAAGTGTATTTTGGTTAAACGTCACCGTATAACTTATGGCTATAGTGTGCCATATAGCTGTAAGACAAAAATACATTTCAAAGAGGTCATTGGTTTGATCCCAGGCTTCTCCGTTCTTCATTCTGAAGTGTCGCTGTGCAAAGTGCTGAGCCCCAAATTGCCCCGATAGACCCAGTGTGTGCTATGTGGGTGACACAAATACCATATAAACCCTGTTTAATCATTTAGTTTGAAAAGAATCAACTGCACTAAGCTTGTTTTGTTTTAATGTTATTGTCACAGTCCTTTGGGCTGATTTCGGCACATGCTGTTTGGAGACCCAACAGCAGAACAAGTGCTGAGAAGTTTGAAAGGTAATCATGTTCTTATGGTTTTAATTTTTCTGCCACAGATTAATTAAGAAAATGTGAAAAATCGGTGCTGCCAACTTCGCCGGAATGCAGAATTAGGTGTCTTGTCTGTCAAAACTTCCTGACGGAGAGTCCTCCCACACTCCCTCCCAACCATTAGCTTCCTATTTATACTTGAGGAAATAAGATAGTGATTTAATATCCTCAGACTCTATTAATCAATCCACTGATTAAACGAGAAAATGAATCTGCATCTGTTTTGAGAAATGATTCAGTCATGTTTTGAAGCAAATTTGTGTCAGCGTCTTTAAAGTAATATCCTCTGTTTCCAGCTTTGGAAGCTGAAATTAATAGAGGTTTGGAACAGAGACAAATCTGAGCATGTGATCAAAATCAGCATGTTTATCTACACGAAAAATAAATGTGTCCATAATTTTCTTTCTATTTGTCCCACTGTTTGCATATCTTAGCTGTCCCAGCTGTATTGCAGAGTGATGGATAGAAGCAGCAGCGTTTTAATTTTTTTTTTGTCCCAGGTTATTATGGAAGAAATTACCATGAGGGGTGAAGAAGAGATTGCTTTCAGTGTGACCCTGTGTGCTGCTGAAAATAACGGTGACTTTGAGGTTTGACCAGGGAACTGGAAAAATATTCTCACAGTTGAACTGTGCCGCAGAGGTCACAGTAAATGGATGTAAATTAGTGAGCTAGCCAACACTAATCACAGCTCACTTAGAGATGAGTGGAAGTGGAGATGTTTAATGAAGTCTTGAAATCGAGGGAGATACGGTAGCTATCTGATTCAGGACAACTCGTATCTGCAGCTGCTGCTCAGCCGCTGCTTAATGGAATCTGACATCTGGCTTTTGGTCCTTTTAGCTTGTTTCAGAGCTTTTTCAGTCATTTCTTGCTTTCTTTGTCCTCTTTCGTGTCTTTCCCGCCACACACTGCTTTCAGTTTTTCATCTTCTTCCATTGCTCTTTCCTTTGCACATTTCCTTTCCTTCCATTCTGCCTCCATGTGTTTAGCACGTTCAGTTCTGCTGCCTCTCTTTCCCACACTGCTGCTTTTCTGGTTCTCCCTCACTCTGCCAAGCCCTATCTTGCCGTCTTACCCGCATTACAAGTATGCATGCATTTCTAATGATTTCTTTATCATTGCACCAGTAGAAATGATAATGTTCCCTTTAGTGCTCTCCTGCAATGAGATAAAAACAGAGGCGAACCAGTGCTGGAAGGGTTTCAGACACTTCCACATCAAAAAGCCCTAGCGTGGGTGGGCAGTGCCATACCGATAATCTGGTGTGAAGAGCACATCCTCGGCAACCAACCCTGTGAAGTCGCAGCACACAACCAACACATCTAATCCTCTTACACCACCACTGGGAGAGTCTCTGCGTCTCAGTCTGAAAGGGAAATTGTATCATTCAAGCAGTTTTTCTGTAATTTCTGCATTTCTACAACACTGGCCAATCTTAAATTATCGCCGTCTTTAATGAGGAATTTTACATAGCTGAAAATTTGCCTGGTTTAGAGGCTGGAAGTGCTTGGGTGAGTTGGTGAATGCATGTATTTGTGTTTGTATGAGATATCTGGCAGATTAAAGAATGGCTAATGTCCCATTCCTCTGCAAGAGAGATTTGCCTTCTCACATGCGCCCCTTTCAGGTAATGCTACAAAAATTCTGAGCTGCAGTGGATGTCTAGAAGCATCTTTACGTTAGACTCATTCAGCGACGTAATCAGTAGCGGTGGGTGGATCGATCCAAATATCTAAGGTATCGATACCAACTCTGGTATTGGTAATCCCATCGATACTGGCGCGATAGGATCGATACTTTGTTTGCTAAAAGGTGTGTTTTGTTGTATTAGCTAATTATTGTGAAACGTAATCACAGTGATTTAATGGTCGTTAATGATGGTTCATCTCATAAATCATGGCACACCGCATAAGCACTTATAAGTTAAAAGTATTAGTATTAATCAGAGTTATTGTCAGCAGTAATGGCCCTGTATTTACTCGATAACATTTATTGCAGTATCGCACACCGCTAGTTATCAGAGAATAATAAAAAGCAACCCAGTCTATGTGGGAGACATCTAGAGGTGGAGTGAAGTAGTGCATGTGAAAATAGCTAGTGTGGTAAGTTAGTAAATCCAGCTTCATGTAACTTGTGATGTGTGTTATTAGCAGGTATGTGTTCCAAATTTTGATCTTGTCACATGTATTCCTGGTGCCTGAATCTAAGCAGTGGATGAAAGTGAAAGCAGAGTGTATGAGAGTCAATTGGAGACTGCCTCAGCCAGACGACCACCTAATGAACTTTTTGTAGCAGCCGAGGAAATTCACTGCTCACTTCTTTGGTTTAGCAGGACGGATTGACTTTGTTTGAATGATGTTATAATGACCTAATAGTTGGAGCAGCCCACATACTGGTGATACGACTGGGATGGATAACAGGTGATGAAGGCTGTTCTTTGGGCCAGTAACGATGAAACTTTGAAGCAACAGAAAAACTGTAAACACTATGTTAATGAATCATTGATGTGTGACTTGGGATTAGAATAAAGTAAAACGGAAAGCCCTGTGGAATTCCTGCATGTTAACGTTAGTTAGAGACAGATGCTCTCCGCATTGTAAAGAGCAAACAATGGAAGGATGGAAAATAGGTACTGAGGTTTCACGTTGTTTTGAAAGTGGGAATGGGGAAGATCAAAACCGTCCTTGGGTGCCGTTCTGCTGGGAGACGGTTTTGAACAATAAAAGTAATAAAAAGACAGAGAGATGCTGCTCCCTAATTAGAGATTTAACAAGACATTTTAGGTGCTTGAAGCGCCTTCACTTTCACGAAACTGAGATAAGAGAGCAGAATGGATTGGGTAGCAGCAGGTTTACTACCAAGGGACCACCACAGTGAAGCACAAGTGGTGCACCTTTTAATTGGCTCTTTGTCTGAGTTCTGCTTTTAGAAAAACTTTTTACGCCTCTTCAAGGAACAGCAGCGTCATTGTTTCCAAAATACCGCGTTTGTGGTCCACAAGTGAATTGTCACTCTGTCAGGATTTCTGCCTGGCTGATTGTGCCCGTCCTTCCTTTGCTGAGCATTTACAAAGGAAATGCCAACCTGTTTGTTCATATATGTCACATTGCACCAGTTTGTGTGAGATTTGAGAACACTAACCTTTAAGCCAGTTTTCCATCCATTTAGCATTTTCTACAAACTGAATAGACTGTAACTACTTTGATAATTGTTCCATATATTACGCTAAAAAACTGATGGAACTATCGATCCATAAAAAGATTATTTCTTTTCCATTACTGGGAAGCATTGCACTTTCTGCCACTTCATTCATGCCTTTTCTTCTTTACTATGATTCATACACTGTCTGGTAATAGAGTAAGATTTCCTTCTCTTCTCTAATGGGCGTGGCTCTTCTGTAGGGTCCAGGACTGAGTTCAGATTCAGGGTGAACCCCTATTTCTAAGCAGGACAGGTAGCATCAAATTACTGCACTATAGCTTTCAGGCTTTAGTGACTCTGAACAGAACGTAATCTGCCTAGATTATTTTCCGCATTCACAGCCACTGTTCGGGGTAATTCGTTCCAGACTAATGCATTTCTGTTATCTGTTCTATGTGGAAAGAGGAGAAAAGTGAACAAGCAGCCTATAACTTTTGAGGAGTGGAGATATAAACATTATCTGTCACTTTTTTAATTTTACAAAAGGACAAAAACATGGCAGTAAAGTACAAACACACCAAATAACAGTCTGTTGCCACTAAAACGCATCGCCAAAGTTTCCATGCTAACACAAAGCTAGTAATATCAGGGCTCAGTATATGGGCTGGTCGTTTTCAACAGGCAACAGAAGGAGAGATGATTAAAGCCTCCATTTTTCCATGAAGTGCTCTTGGGGCTGGTTTTCACCAGCTTTGCTGTCAGGTTTGTGAAGCACTTGAACAGCAAAAGAAAGATCTTGCGTGTGTGTCCTTGTTAAGACAGGGATTTGTGCTGGGATGCGTGACAGTAGCCTAAAGCTTATATTGTTAACTGCTAATTATGTGGCAGTGCGTCTCAGACCATTTTATAGAGTAACATGAAAGTAATGCAGCAAGTAGGTTGACAAATGTCTCTTTCTTCGAGAAGTAAGTGTGTAGCTTATGCTGTGGCCACAGTGGGGAAAACAGTGTCTGGAGACTGCAGCACAGGAAAGATTATTGCAACTGTGTGGAATTAACTTGCGATCTTGTTGCCTTTGAAATGGTCACTTTAAAGATGGGGATCAGGTCTACGACTATTCGCAGTTAGTGACGGGGGTGCAAAGACAAGTTGATGAAACAGCAGAGACAGAGTCATCACTCGTCCGTCTGCCACCGAATGGGATCAAGTTGCCAATTGCATGCAATCTGTTTGAGAGAATACCTAGCTCCTGAGCTACACCCAGACCTTAGTGGCTAGAGTGTGATGTAATTGCAACAGGACAGCAATTTAACTGGAAAACAACATAGTTGCTAGGCAACCTTGCTTTTTGTATAAGAATATAACCAGAATACAATGAATTGGCAACCAGTTGAGTTGAGTCCCCTATAGCAAAGAGATACATCGGGAAATGATTTGCACTCAGCACAGATCGACTCTGACTTCAACGTGCCGATAATCTGTCCGCATACATAAGATGGAAAATATTTGCAAACCGTTTCCAATCTGCAAGTGAGTCGGAGTCAGGCTGTGAAAGTTTGGAGACAGGTTGCCTTCCACCAGGCAATCTGTGCAATCACCTTGCAATAAAAAATGACATCCTGAGCATGTTGCACACTCAATTTAGGGTAGACCAGTTAGTTGCCACAACTAGTCTGTTGCCAAAAGGCACAGTGCTAAATGAAGTCACTGTTCAACCACCGGTTTTGGGGGGTTAATGTTACTGCGCCATAAACACATTATTTTAAAAAATACTGTAATGACCCTAACAGTGTTCACCACAATATTGCCCACCAATTCAGTCAAAAATGGCCAAAGAAAATCTGTGAAAGAAGGGCAACACATAGGGTAAAAGATATTCACAGGTAGAGTGCTAACACTGACTGTAATTACACATCTGCGAACTGGAAAATGTGTTCCATTATTCATAAATACTACCTGTGCTGCTTAAGTGACAGTTCACTTTAAGTATAACAATGGAAAGCAAATAGAACTAACTACAGGTGGCCAGACAGAAAGGCGCACCGCTGAACAAAAGGCAATAATCTTCGAGGTCAAGCCGTAGTAACTTAGGACTTGTTATCGTTCATCTTATCTATTTTCAATTTTATTTTTACATTTTATCTCTGGGAACAGTTGTGTTTTCAGAGAGTTTGCTGAATAAAGTTTAAGTTTAACCTTGTGTGGCCACTTCAGACATTTTTTTGATCAGATATCCAGATGATAAAGCTTAGCTTTGACTTTTAAAAGAAATTGTTTTTGTTCCTAGATTATTTGAATTATCTAATTTGTTCACTACAGCTTTTATATTGAATTATTCACTGTCCTTTTAGCAGCCACAGCAGCTCAGTGAGACATTTAACAATGGACAGCTTCAGAACAAATGTGACTCTTGTGGCCAAGGCCTCAGTATAAACCACGGAGGAGTGGCTGATGTGCTATTAGAGTTGTCAGCAGGGCAGCACAAGTCAGAGTCAAGCTCCTCTCTTCCATAGCTCAAGATGGGGTCCCATCTGCTGTAAATTAAACCACCGCAGTCATCATCAGGGTGTCTATCTTTACAAATGAGCTCTTCAGAGGCCGAACACAATCTGTAATCACCTCTGTTTGTTGAGGAGTACGGGGATAATGGAAGTAGATGACCGTCTTCCTTGACACTGTCTGGCCAGTGAATGTGGGAGAGGAGGAGGGATGGATCTCTCCACCCCACTGCCTCCTCATTAGAATGACAAAGGAGTGATGAGTCAGTCTAATGCAGAAAAGTAGCAAGGAGGAGTAAATGAGAAAACAGAAAACGACGCACAAAATGTAGAACAGAGCCATAATAAGAGAACAGAGCCAATTTTCCATAAAATGACAATATCTCTGTGTAAAAGAACCTGCAGATCAGGTTCTGCTTTTTTCTGTCTTATCGCTTAAACCAGGATTAGACAGGGAGTCACTCCTCATGGCCTCACATGTCAAAACACTCAACTTTACAACAGAAATAACTAGACAATTACGTAAAATTAACAATAAGTTAAAGGGACTAAAACAGTGGGAAGCATTGTAGGACATGTCCATAATACCTCTCCTAGTAGGCCTCCAGGACACATCATTATCAGGTGCCTGAACCACCTCAGTTGGCTCCTTTTGCTGTAGTCCCTCTCGAATGATCGAGCTTTCCCCCCCCGTCTCTAAGTGAGAGCCCAGCCACTCTTCAAAGAAACTTCTTTCTGCAGCCTCAATCTTTCAGTCACTACCCAAAGCTCATGACCATAAGTGATGGTTAATTTATGTGTTAGTTTGATTAGCAGCAACAGTAACCATTAACAAAGTATGACTGCCATCGATGACCAAAAAGCTATCACTTGGTCAGATGTTGGAGCATCTGCAAAAAGTTAGCTAAAAATGTTTTTCTGTCATGACAAGCAAGAATTAAAGTTAGACAAAATATTATAAAGGACCTCGGTACATGAGCTTGTTGTGTTCTCATTAAAGCCTGCAACACGAGCACTGCAAATGCAATAGTGAATAGAGGATTTTTCTGTAGTGCATAGCTGTGTTTCATAGGGGCTAGAATGGCCTTGGTACATTGTTCCAACTCTGATTACAGTTTGTTTTGTAGAGTTTTTTTCCTTCCTTTCTTTGACACGTGGAGGCATTGACGTCAACAGCCAAGAGCCTTCGTGCTACCACGATAACAAGTGCTGCGCTACCGCATCAAGCTCAAATTAGAAGCTAAGGAGTGATTAGGAGTTTCAGTAACTTGCACCTCCACATGAGGCCCTGTCATTCACACTGCTCTGAAAATACACCGTGAGCCCTTCACTCCAGCTGGTTTCCTAGGATTGTAAGGGAAACGGCTTGTAATCACTTTGGTATTGATTAAGCTTCTTACATGTACACTGACAAGAAGCTATTAAAAAGGCAAGAAACCACGTAACTGTCACTGTTTAACATTAAAACGTTTTCCACGTCCGTGCAGAATTTTTGGGTAAAAGGATGTTTCACCCTTTTTTTTGTTCGGCTCCTTTTTGCCTGTTAAACAGCCGATGTTTGAAGCACCGCTGGACCATGTTCAAACTCCAGAGTTAAGCTTAATCAAATTATTGAGAGCCACGTCGCCTCTGCTGTCAGAAAATCATTAATAAGTGGTCTCCTTTAACACACTGGGCCTCTTCTGAACCATTCTTGTGATTTGAAACCTTGAGAATTTCTCCTTTGAAACTGTTGAAAGCAAATACGTGCTCAGGATAGGAGATGGCAGAACAGGGTGGGAGGTGGGACCAACATTTGATTTGGAGAGTACTTTGAAGTCAGAACGGAGAGTCATTGCTGCTATAAAAGCTATGAGAGTGTGTGTGTGCGGACATCTGTGCACCGACTGAACAGTTTCTTTCTCCCCTTCCTCTCCTTTTATATCAAAGTGTAAAAGAAGTTGAGCCGTTCAGTCTTAAATTGAAATCGAGTGTGTGCTTTAATCTCGCGGGCCACAGCAGGCTGTTGCATTAAGGTTACATGAGGATCAGAGCTGCCAAACGAGCACCATTCGTCTTGTAATAAAAGATAAAGCCGCTGTAATTACAGCACAAAGAGGTTGCATCTATCACTAATGTTCTGTCTGGGTGTTTTTTTTTTCTTTTAAACTTTTAGATAATGTAATAGAAGGTGATCAAGTATCAGAAAGTAGAGTCAAAGCTGGAATATTTCATCATGCTTAATTAGCTAAAAAAGTAATAAAATTTGTCTGAAACTGGTAAAAAAGTAAACAAAAAAAACTGCCCATCACAGTTTCCCACATCTAAAGGCGACATGTTTCAAATTACTGATTCCACATGTAGGAAGCAAGTAAGGTTTATTTATATTGTGTTTTCCAGTATAAAATGACATACACCAGTTAAAAGAGTATAAATGGATCAAAGTAAATAAAAGAAAGCCTGCACAGGTGGGTTTTAAGCTTCTTTTGAAAAGTGCCAGCAGTCTCCACAAATCTCCAGTCCAACGGAAGCAAAGTCCACATCCTGGGAGCCGGAAATTCAAAAGCACCGTCTCCTTTTGTCTTTGATCTGGACCCAGGTGCCACCAACAAACATCAGTCAGCTGGCCTAGTAGTGGCGTATGGATGTAAATGTTAACAGCAATATAAAGAGGAATGTGACCAATGAAGAGCTCTGAAAGTGGTCACCAAAATCTTAAACTGAAAACAACTTTACAATCCCCAAAGATTTTCGCTGATTACTTCATTTGCTTCTGACTGAAAAACGCTCAGATGATTTAGTTGGTTTGCTGTTTTGTTCTTCTTTCCCTCTGCAACTTTAATTAATGAAAACACTGAAAATATGGTGCGATCGATCAATCGCTGCCATCTCCTAAGCTCACATCCTCTGAGCCTCTCATCTCACAATCGGCGTAGTTACTAGAAGATGGCCCACACTCGAGCTACATTCCCCACATAACTGGAGACAAATCCACTTTGTATTTAGGCTCAAAGTTCATATTGTATTTCATGAGAGTATATTTTAATTACAAGAATTTTATCCACGTTTCTCTCATCTGTGATAAAACCCAAGCTCTCAGTGGAAATAATAATCCATCGTTTTTGTTTTTGTTGTAGTTTTTTTATATGGTCTAAAATTCAACCCAGTTTATAAACAAAACGGTGCCAAAATACAGGGGGAAAAAAAGATACAACTGAATACATAAAAGCAGAGAGCCCACTGATGAAAGCAACACAGTGTTGATCTGGCATTTTTAATACTTTTGTATGGTATTATATTCTGCCAGACCAAAGGCGATTGTTTTGCAGATTTATACATTCATAAACGAGTCAGTTAAACTTATGGGATATTGTTGTTAATCACTCAAGCTGCTTTGGTGTTAATGAAATGAACAACATGTGCAGCAACAATGAGACAACCCTCGAACCAGGAATGGTTTTAAAGGTGGCGGCCACTGATGTTTTTTTTCCTCCTCATCTTTTTTGACTAGTTTTGACTAATTCTATAGTTTTACATTTGGCTAGGGTTAGTGTCATTACTGGGAGCATCACGCAATACCTGGACCCTACAGAGGTTGTGCAACTCCTCCAGGATGGCACATCAATATGTGTCATTGCTAGACGGTTTGCTGTGTCTCCTAACAGTCTCAGGAGCACGGAGGAGATTCCAAGAGACAAACAGGTACCCTAGGAGAACTGGACAGGGCCGTAGAAAATCCTTAACGCATCAGCAGGACCAGTATCTGCCCTTTTGTGCAAGAGGAACAGGATGAGCACTGCCAGAGCTACAAAACGTGGAAAACATTACCCTGCCTGCAACATCGTTCATTAGGAATGTTTTGGTGGTGGATCAGTGATGGTCTGGAAAGACATATCCACAGAGGGATATCGAGACCTCTACAGGTTAGCCAGCGGCACCCTGACTGCCATTAGGTACTGGTGCACTGGTGCAGTGGGCCATGGGTTCCTCCTGGTTCATGTCAATGATCAGCCTCATGTGGTGAGGGTATGCAGGCAGTTCCTGGAGGATGAAGGTATTAATGCTACTGACTGGCCCACACATGCTTGCCTGACCTAAATCCAATAGAACACCTCTGGGATGTTATGTTTCGGACCACCTGCAAAATGGACTAACCTGCCACATCATTTTATCGCTTTTCATGCCTGTCTTTGAATCTGTAGGGTGATCATTTTCGTTTCCATCAAACAATGTGTCGCCCTTTCATTCACCTTACACTCGATATAAGTGTAGATACGCAGCATGATTTATTTTATTTTCAATATTGAGATCTGATGTGTTTTCAGAGTTCGTTTAAGTTTTTCAAGCAGTATATTTAATTTGAGTCCACTCTTTTCCAGGGTAATTAAAATGAACTTGTATGTGACATGAGGACAAAATATACCACAAAACAAAAAAGGATTCAGTCTCAGATGTAGTCGGGCTTCTTTTCATGTGTGCCTAGTGTTTTAGAGCCAGATGTCATGCTTGATACTTGCAGTGACTGCACATTCAGATGCTGATAGAAATCTGTCCACCCTGTCTCTTAAGCTGTTACCCTCGTGGTGTTTGACTGATTCTAGTTTTCTTGTTGAGCTCAGACTCAGTGGTTTCTGTGTTGGGGGAAAGAGATGCATCAACATTTTGTTTCGCTCTCTTTGGCTTGTCAAATCTCTCAGCCTCTTCCTCTGACTGTCATTACTTTTCTCGCTCCTGGAAAACTGCTTAGACATTTAAAAAAAAAAAAGGAAAAAGGAAAAAAAGGCAGATGCGTTACTATGACAACAACCTTGAGTCACGTCATTAGCTTCAGAAAAGCTGCAACACGGACCCATTCAAAGCATGTAAATGAACTTTTTGTATTTTCTTGTTGCCATTAAAGAAATATTTGCGGCAAACAGCATGCACCGCTGATTTCTCAGATGAGAAAAGTGTGTTGGTAAGGTCAGCACAGTTTGGCCTTGGTCTTCACACAGACTGGGATGAGGTGCATTGTTTTGTTTGGGGAATTCAGATAAGAGGAGCAACCTGGGAAAAAATGTTTCTGTGAGCTGGATTAGGTTTGCCTCGCTCATTACAGAGAATCCCTTTCTCCCTGCTTGTCAACAGACTCTTGACCCCTCACATCTTCTGTTGCAGGTCCATCTCTTGAAGGACCAGCTGAGTGCAGAGGCCACGGCTCGGCTGGAGGCCCAGGCTCGCGTCCACCAGCTGCTCCTCCAGAACAAAGACCTGCTGCAGCACATCTCTCTGCTGGTTAAACAGATCCAGGAACTGGAGACCAAAATGTCTGGACCAAATTCCAGTGAGTGGACCTATAGACATGCATACTGTATAATACACTTTAGATAAATAGAGATGTTCTGATGATATAAAAGTGCTCACACATCTACTGAATGTACAGGGCAAGAGTAGACAGGTTGCACCGGGCAAGTGTGTAAATTGTGACCTGCATCAGCCTCTGCTGGCAGTCAGTAGGAAATGGGATGTAGTTTGTAGTTCTTGCTTGAGGAAAAGACACATCACCTAAAGCAAGATGTGTCAAGCATAAGGCCCGAGGGCAAAAATCAGCCTGGCAGAGACTTCAGTCTGTTTGACCGGACAGCTTTGGAAAATGTGATGCTCCCTCAACTTGTTCTGTAAATTTAGGCAATTATATCTCAGAGCTTAAGCCCAAACAGCCGTAGCAACAGATTTCTGTTTTACTAGAGCACCATTTCTTTGTCTGACCTACTCAACATTAACATGGGCTGTAAGTGTGTGAACATAATGTGCAGTGCCTTTGACATCTCTGATCTAGATGATAGGCTGCAAAAACACAGCACAAGGGAGCTTTTTGGTTTCAATTCGGTTTTGGCCCTTACACAAAATGTAACTTTAATTCTTTAACTATAACAAGGCAGACTCATCCTTCAGATGTGTCCATGAAAATAGTTCTTTGCATTATAGTATCTTATTAATGCATTAATTGCTGACGCTTCAGACTGCTGTGTTGTTCTTTGAGCTCAAGTCTTCGTTTTCATAAAGTTTCACTGATTATTTTTAACAGGCTTTGGATGTTTCTCACTGATAGAGAATAATCAGCATGCACACACTGCAAACATATACTACAAAATAAGCATATTTAAGTTTCAATATAATTCTAAAATATATAGAGACCTTAAAGTATTTAACAATAGTTATAAAACGCAATATACATATAGAATGTAATAGGAAAAAAATGGTAAATGACCAGTTTTTCATTAAAACTGTCAAAGACTTTTACTCCCAGGAAGTAAAAGGAAGTAAAAGGTTCCTGCTTTTAGTCTGTTTCCGCTTTCTTTTAAAGACTTGATCTTTTAAAGACATTAGCTGGAGGGGGTTTATATTTATCTGGCCATGCACAATTTTACTTGCACATTATTTCATGTATTTTGTGGGCTATAGATCTAAATTATTTATTATATAGTTTTATATTATTTTTATATAGTATATATTTTTTCCAGTAAGTAAAGGAAATATTACGTTTTCAGGTATTGGAAGTGGGAATTTTCTTATTCCCAGTTAGAATTTTGATCTGGAAGGTTCCTTCTGATTCTTTACTCAGAAAGTCGGAGCAGCCCCACCAATCCTGAGTTAACAGTCCAAGATGGTGGCGGTAAACGGCACTAAAACTGTAAACTGTGAGGCAGCAGTGTTAGCCACTGATCCACTGTGATTAAAAGACAAACATAAAATTAACACAGTAGTAATCTATATGATAAATAATAATTGTAATACCTCCATAGTTGATTCATTTTTACCCCTCAGCTGTAAAAGGCTCATAGGATATTGGCGCGTTAACTCAAGTTTGTGAATTCGATAACCCGAAAACGAGGCAACGTAGGAATTTCAAATTAACAGTATATGTTTATTTACTAAAGATCTTTTATTCTGTACTGCCACTGTTGTGTATGCACTCTTGTGACTCACAAAATAAGCCACATCCAGAGCACTGACCAGGCTCTGTCCATGAACGTGCTGCTGTGGTGTTCTTAAGCACAAAAAACATGCATTATGTTGTATTGTTAGTGATGCATAAATCGCTCTACCTTTCCAAAAGCTGAAGCAAATCCTGTTTTTCCTCACATTTCCAGCTATCCTACCAGAACGCACAAACTTACTCCTGATTTCCAGCATCCAAGAGATAACTGGAACGTGGCATTAGTCGCTGTTAAAAACTAAAAGCAAATCAATTTTACACCCAGTGCAAGCAGAGGTGGACCAGTTTAGTGTCAATGACATAGTCTAATACAAACAAACATGTTTCTGAATGTCTTGTCTTTTCTTCTCATATTTCACTGGAGAAAACTGGAGGAAAGTGTCAAAGGTCCTTTGATCATGCTGACTAGGTGATTGGTCAAAACAAGTCATGTCCTCTGATGTGTCTCCTTTATATCTACATTTCGATACAAGGTTTACAGTTGTAAATTGTTCTGTTTCAAGATAACATTATATCCCAGGCAGAAAACTGGGTGCCAAATAATTCCTTTCATTTAGACATTCATCTGTCCCTTGCCTCTAACAACGTTCCTGCTGTGGGAAAAAATTGTACAACCAAGGCAAAGAGAAACTCTACCAAGCAAATGATATGGGAAAAAGCTCAGCTGAATGAGCTGTGAGTGAGATATCTCACAGAACAGAGCTGTTCGGTCACACCAAAGGTGCCGTGACAAACAAGCAAATGTACAATGACAGTGACGAGAAAAAGTGAAAAATAGGCATGAAGGAGGCAGAAAAAAGGCATTAGTAATTCTACATCACACTCTAGGTCAACACACATCACTGTCAGACATGCAGAGCAGACGTCCAGCAACACACGGCGCACAAAAGCATTAAAACGCAGACGTGTCCAGTATAAGATGTCCTTTCCATGTCTCCCCCCTCACTACCACACAATTTTAGTCATCAATTTCATCTGCTGTTGAGACTGTGTGTGTGTGTGTGTGTGTTCCTGTCTAGCTATCTTTGTGAGGACCGAAATCTGCATTCTACTATACTTGTAAGCAGAGGTGTGGACTCGAGTCACATGACTTGGACTCGAGTCAGACTCGAGTCATTAATTTTATGACTTTAGACTTGAAAAAATGTTCTAAGACTTGTGACTTGACTTGGACTTTTACACCAATGACTTGGGACTTGAATTGGACTTGAACCGGTTTACTTGAAAAGACTTGATATTTCACCCCAAATATAAAATTTAACATGCATATTATATAGAGATTGAAAATGTGACGTCATTCACGGGTAGAACCGCAAAGGATTCTGGGAACATGTTTCCGAAGTAACAAAGAGGCGACTGGATTGCAGCCATTCAAAGATCAAATATAACGTCCTAGAACACTCCAGCTCACAGGTTGTCACGGTCTGCAGAGACAGGCCGTGCGGTGGTGTGTGTGATGGACCCAGGTGCATACACAAGTGAGTAGACGGGAGTGAACTTAACAGAAAGCGAGCCTTTATTATGGCTGAAGACAAAGTGCACAAACAAAGCAGGGATGGCGTGACTAGACTATAACTAAACTGGGAAAACTAATACTGCGACAAACTAAGAAAACTCAGACTATGATGATCACTGCAAGGACTGACCGTGAAAACATGGAGGTGAGAACACAGACGACGCGACACAGACTGTACGAAACACAGAGACTAAATACACATGAGGGATGATCAGGGGAAGTGGATGCACACGGGGAACACAGGTGACACTGATAATCATAACAAGACACGGTAGGAGTGAACGTAACACTGATGGGAGATGGGCAAAGTAAAGCAGGAAGTACACAGAGGTTCAAACAGGAGGAGAGAGAGCACGGGGAGAACGCAGACATAACGGGCTGGGGAAAACATAGAATAAAGCACAAAGAGAGACGAGGGCTCATAAATACACAGAGGGGCACACAGGGGGTAAGAGTCACGAAGGGAAAACACATAAGGAACAACGTAACAGATCAACCCAGGAAGCATGGCCTAAATAAAGAACAAAATACAAAAATACATGAAAACTAAGAATACTGGGCCCACATGGCCCAGGACCATGACACAGGTTAGTCTGCTCCAAGCATTTCCACAAAGGTCAGTCTGCTGTAGTAGTTAATGCGTCATTTTCATAACATAATTGGTGATATAGGTTACAAGCAAGTCTGACGCTGAACAGAAATTGTCGCGCTATGCTCCTTTATTTATTGTGCATAAATAGTGAATTGTCCTGACACAATATTGTGTTTCGCTTCTGTTATTATGGTACACTGACAAAAACATACTTTTATTCACAGGATAAAACAGGTTTTTTGTATCACTAATTGCCCAGTACGATTACAGCATACAATATTATTGTCACTGCTACATTTCTGTGATGCTACCAGAAATTATTTCCACTACTAATTAATTACCGTTGAGCTCAAAGGTCCTATTAATAAACGGTTAATGAATGTGTGTTTATGAAGACGATTTGTGAGACTGGTAAACTTATGATACGTACGATGGTCTTTCGTTCTACACGGTGCATTTCAAGGTCCTGTACCCATCCGTCGGTAAACTGTACCTGGGCTTGTTGCAGTGACCTGAAGTTACTAAACTTCATGAGTGTATGCACTCACTCCAAGAACCGTATAATTATAAATATGCATATAAATATGCTAAGATGAGATAGCTGACTTCATCTAACTAGCAAATGTTTTCCAGGCTATGTTGGTGATACAGTTTTTTTTAATGTGTATGATATTTTTGTCATGCGATTTTAAAGCTGGTCCTACAACCGCATCCAAGAATAACATGCAGCTTATCTCAGAACTGTCGGTGAAAATTATTCTTGGAGCTAGGTTTAATTGAGCTGCATTTTAAAGAGGTGCAATTTCACAATTTGTGTATATTTTCTAAGTTCACTATTTTGTATGTGTTGAGAAAAACACAGATTTTAAAATTACATGGTCTAATATTTACATTTAGCATAACTGCAACATTCTTTTTTCGTTTGTTTTTTTTAAAGACTCGAAAGGACTTGAAATTCAAAGTTTCAGACTTGTGACTTGACTCGGACTTTTACACCAGTGACTTGAGACTCGACTCTGACTTGCCTGACATTACTTGAGACTTGACTTGAGACTTGAGGATAAAGACTTGAGACTTACTTGAGACTTGCAAAACAATGACTTGGTCCCACCTCTGCTTGTAAGAACCAACAGTAACTTGTGAGGACACACACACTGGTCCTCACAAGTTTGAAGGCTTTTTTGAGGCTCAAAATGTGGTTTTAGTGTCAGGGTTACAATTAGGTTATGGTTAGGTTTAGTTACCCTAGGGTTAGGGTTAGGCATTCGTTTTTAATGGTTAGGGTTAATGGGAAACCATTATGTCAATGAAGGTCCTCACTAAGTTAGCTTCTCCAGCAAATATGTGATGCCATCAGGTGAATATAGGTCAAAATCTCTAAGGAATAATCCCAACGCCTGGCTGAATCCATGAAAAAAGTGATCCTCTTCAGAGCCTTCTGGCTGGGCAAAGGAGCAGCAGTGGCAGACAGTTCCTCTCAATGTGCTGAGCAGTTCAAGAGGTCCTTTATCCCACTGTAATAAGACTTTTTAAACACCCTCCGTGTGTGTCTGTGTGTGTGACAAAAAATACATCCCCTAAAAAACAAACCAAAAAAAACAAACAAACATACAGTATATGTAGCATAATCTAAAGCAGATTATACTGCAGAAGCAGTCTGAGAAGTTTTTGTAGATGTTTGATTGATGGAGTTGTTTAAACTCGAACACTGCAACTGCTGTGAACCCAAACAAGCTACTGCTACTGTCCTCTGCAAAGGAGTGAGTGAGTCATCCTTCATGTTTGTTCTGGGTTGGTATTGAAGACGTCTTTCTTTAATGCATCTCTTTCTCACTGTTCCAGCTCCAGGTCTGTGCTGTGTGCCCGTGAAGAACCCTGCTAAACCTGTTTCACTGAGCAGTCGTGATGATGATGAAATGTTTTGAAACATGTTGTTTTTTCTCCTCTGCTTATGCTGTACGAGCATGCACTGATTTATTGGTCACAGAGTGATTTATTTTGCTGGGAGTTGTAATCTTATATTCACCACAATTCACAGATATGTACGTCACATACATTTTATCTTCTGCCTGCAAAGGTGATGGCAGATTCATTTCAATCAAGGCTCATTTTTAAAAGTGGTTGAAAACATTTTATGTATCTCTGTTCTTCACTTTCCACCTTTTGCTTCACCTGAAATCTCCTTGCTTTATCTCCTCCATCCAGTGGGTTCCCAGGACAGTTTGTTGGAGATCACCTTCCGGTCTACAGTACCTCCGGTGATATGTGACCCCACGACACCTAAGCCTGAGGTGTCAGCCCTCAACCTGCACACATTTGGCAACAGCGACGGGACCAGCAATGCCTTCTCATCATCCAACGGGACCCTGGGAAGCCCACTAGGTAGGGACCAATGTCTACTCAAACTGGAGTGTTTCCGTTTCCTCCCGGGACCCCCGGGGCCTCCACCTCCTCGACTCCCCTCGCCTCCTCATCCGCTCAAGATTAACAGGCCAGAGATCAAAAGTCCAGAAGCGTCAGAGGGTCCAGTAAAGTCTTTGTCCTGCGACGTCAAATCTCTGGGCTGCCTGGAATTTGCAAGGTTTCGCGAGTCGGGTATTGCCTCGGAGTACGAGTCAAACACGGACGACAGTGATGACAGGGAGGATGAGGATGAGGATGAGGATGAAGGGGAGGATGAGGACGAGGAAGACATGGAGATTTTTGGATGGGGAACAGATCAGGAGACAGTGAGGCTACTTAATGTTCTCAACAGACAGGGAACTCCTGACTGCCTGGGAGATGAAATAGCAGTGTAACACTTTAACCTGCCCCACCCCCCCATCCGGAGAATCCTATGGTGGCTTGTTTTGTTCACTTACTCAAAACTGCTGTGTGAGAGAGACATATATTGGATGTACACAACTACATAATCAAGGCTAACGTGAATTTACCAATCATATTTTTTTTAACCTGATGTTGTTGGCAGATTAAAGTTATGAGCTGTCCTCTAAGGCACATTCAGCTTGAACTTGAAGTGAATTTAAGATAACTATGGTGTCAGCTGTTTTTAGACGGACATAAGGCTTCTATGGGAAAACATAACCTTGTCCTGCATTCGAAGTCAGTATATTAAGTCACACTGGAGAAAACACTGCTGCCACGGTCTTTTGCCTCTGAAATGGTTGGCTTTAAGACCAGAGTAGGGCCTGCGATCATTCGTAGTGACTTGCCATTCTCAAAGCAACTTTTGGGTATCAAAACTGCAAAAACACTGAGTAAGTCTGCTTTCAGTCTGAGAGATGAGAATGAGGTTAATTTGACCATTATGCGCAGTTTGGTCATAATGATGCTGCAGCAGTGTGAAAAGTTGCAAATCTGTTGTCCTCTACATAGAAATTCACGGGTTCGAGTCCGACCCACTGCACTTTCTTCTACTTTGCACATCTTCCTCTTCCTCTCTCTCCCTCCGCTTTCCTGTCACTCTTCACTGCTCTGTCCAATAAAGCAGAAAAAAGGCCAGAAATAAAATATTAATGAAATTCACACTAACTACTTGAATTCAGCTCATAAATTTGAAACACAAACTCAGAAATATGTCTGTGCAGTCAGAGTTGAACTGATGGGATGTCTTCCATCGGGACATGTGCTATCCCGATGGGATTAACAGTGGTGTCCCAGATGTAGAGGGCAGATAACTGATGGCTCTAAAACTGGACAACTCACAAGAAAACAGTCTAAATCAATTAATAAGGCCAGAGCATCAAATGTAAAAAGAAACCTAATTAAAATAGTGTCCCTTTAAAAAAAGGACACATGTGGGCACAAACAAATTAATAGCAGAATGATAAATCAAAAATCATCGACAGCATGACATCAGAGAGGAGACCAAACAAGAACATGCCAAGCATTCTAAATTTTAGGTTTGTCAAACTTATCATCCTCATACAGGAGGCAAAAAAACAAGTTCACACAGGGTAACAGGACATTTTGTTAGCTAGAGGTTATCACAAATCAGCTGTAAGCAAATAAAGTTTGATTATAGATAATTTGCTTCTAGTTCATGCTGAATTCGCCTTAAGAATAATAATCTGAGTTGGTCACGTACCCTTGGAAAACAAGAGTTTGAGCCTAATCTGTATGCACACTCATGCATATAGGGATGGGTATTGATAAGATTTTCACGATTCCGATTCCATTTTCGATTCTGTTTAACGATTCGATTCTTTATCAATTCTCTTGTCGATTCTTTTTTAAAAAGGAGAACACTAAGGTCGATCAGCTTAGAACTTTGTTTTATATCTTCTCTTTGAACAAGATAGAAATTTAGGAGTAACATGGCTTTACAAACCCAACAGTGAGATAAGAGATCCACAGCCTACGGCTCTTCAATGGGGTGTCACAGGGTCCCCAGGGAAAAAATTGTAAATGTAAAATAATAAAATAAATATTCTCCTGTAGTAATAACAAAGTGTAACATAAATTATTCTGTAGCAATTACACAAGAATATCCAGTAATGTCCCTGCCGACAATTAAACACATTCACTTACCGAAAATCGGGGCATCTGCTGTGGCAAATGGGTTCAAGCCTTTTACCACAAACTTAGTCACTGCTTGGTGACATTCGTCTATCCTGGCCTGAAAGGAGACGCTAACGGTAGACTGCAGGGAGAACTACCAGCATCTGAGCCAGACTCCCTCTGTCTCATCACGGTCACCTAAATGCACAGTAATGGCAGGTTTTGTAATAAGGCAGATCGCGCTAACATAATATGCACTGTTAGTTGATTATTTACCTGCCGCATTAACGGGAGAGGACGTGCAAACGTTACCGCTGCTGCTGGGTTGAGATTCACGAGTCCGGAGCGGAATTAAAAACACGACATTCATTTAAGGTCATCGTGTGTTTTGTGAGCAAATGCTTTTGCATATTCGTAGCGTTTCCTCCCTTAAATGAAATATCTACTTTGCAAGTATTGCAAGTTGCCCTGTTGTCATCCGTTCTCGTAAAGTATAACCAAACTTTTTGACCGTTTGAGCCGCTTAGGCACCATGTTTCCTGCCAGGTAAATGACGCTCCGCAACGTGGTGACGTGATTCGGGGCGACTGGAATCGATAAGGGAATCGTTTGCAAAAACGGCAAACAACTCCAAGGATTGAAACAGTGGGAACCGGTTCTCAACAAGAACTGGGTTTCGATACCCATCCCTACATGCATATACTCTTATTTCTCTGAATCTGTTGCTCCTGTTTGCTTCCTTTTGTTTCCTGTTTTTTCATGACACACAGGCGTCCATCTATCAGACACACTCATCAGATTCAGACTCTTAAGTTTTCCCCTTTGGGTAAATTGAAGTTGTGATTCTGCGTGTACGCTGATGGTGTCATGGGGCTGTCAGGGTGTAACAGGAAATCAATCACTTAGCAAATGGAAGTTGTTTGAAAATGTACATATACAATAACTCCTCAAGGTTAGTTCAGGGGCAAGTGCTCACTCTGTCAACACGGACGGAGTAGCGATCATTCACGCTGACAGGAACAAGACAGAAGTGTTCGGGACTAAAGAGACCTGAGACTGACATGCTCTCGTCACAGCTGGAGTGAAAAGCGACTCTTCCTGCGATGAAGCACGAACAGTTGGGTCTAACTTTTGGAGGGACTTTGTTACTTTGGAAAGGGAAAGTCCTTTCTTCCTCTGTTCATAATTAATCAAAGACTATTTTTAGACAGAAATCTCTATCTACCTGTACAAACTTTGTTTTCTACACAGAAACTGTTGGAACTGCTCCATCCTTGACCCTCTTTTTTGTCTCTCACTGTTTGTCAACTTGGTAGTCAGAGCATGTTTGCACTCTTTTCAGCTGTCCACGCACATATCTCCCCACTTTTTAATTTATGTAAAGCTGGGATTAGTTGGACCTCGAGGAACGCTGTTTGTTTCTTTTATTCATCCGGTATTCAAAACCTCTTCCCGCGTGCCAGAACAGCGGCTCGCGGATGACAGCCAAGAGCGGTCCCGTTTGTTTTAACCCAGCTCTGTGTACCGGCCTCCAGGCACGAGTCAATATTAAAGTATTCGTTTTGTTTCGTGGGGAAAGCTACAGAGTTTTCATTTTTGTGTACCGTAGCCATAGTTTAACAGGACAGCCCTTCGCTCAGATCAGCGCAGACAGTCATCCTTGGCAAAGGTAGACCTTGCAGAGATTTGAAGAGGAAGTGAGCCAAATCTCTAAGTGCTCAATATCTTTTTGCAAAGAGCTTTAGTCAGATTGGATTAAACCAGTAAACTGCCAGCCACTTGCCATCTGATTGTGTTTGTATTAAAAGATAACAAAGATCCTATCTGCTGTTTGTCTAAAGTTTGTTTGGATATTCGTGCCAAAGTGGTCGCACATGAGAACTAACTAGTGTTACCAGTAAAGAATATGCAGGCCAGCTATAATTAGTCAACAGCATAGGTTTTCTCTGGCTTGACTTAAAATTGATCCAAAAGATCTAAATTACATTTCTAGACATATAGAACCGTTCTTAATTTCTGCGCTGAGACAATTACGGAAGATGGAAGCAAAAGAAAAAGTCACTAATACTGAAATAAGCAAATGGAGCTAATAGTTATACAGTCAGCACAAGAGCATACTGGCAAGCAGCCTAATCTGTTATCACAAAGACGAAGCACTTGATAGGCGAATGAGTAAATAATGTAGATCTGGTCGTCCTTCAGTCAGAAACGCGATGTGAGGAGTCCTGACCAAGGTGAAACAGAGGGACACCACATAAATCAATAAGTAGCAATAATATAACTGTTGATTTTTCGATAGCCTACCTTTACCGGTTTGTTCAGTGTGGAAAGCAGAGGTGCCAGCCAGCTACTAGGTTATGATTCACAGAAATGCCCGTGCCTTCTGCAATTCCCAGACATCTCAATCAGCTCTATACTGCTGTATAAATCGGTGGATCTTGATAGACAAGTTCCAGTTTAGGCATAAGGTTTATACCCGGTTACAGGGAAAAGCAGGTTTAAACCTAGATGGTCCCGAAACAACAGCAAGTTATACCTTAGGACCAGAGTTGTAGACAAGTATCTTAGTCCCATCTGTCGTCGACTTGACAGATCCAAACAGACTGAAAACACAGCAGAAAAATAACATACTATTAGCTGTTAAGCAGCAATGGCTTTAAAAAAGAGAATCAATAATTCTTCACCTTGGGTAGATTTTGAAATATGCTCCTCAACAGCAATCATGCATGTTAAAAAAGAAAGGGTACTTGATGGGAATTGTAGTAGCAAAACAACCATGTTTGATGGAAGCAAAGACCTGCGTCTACTGGTGAACAGAAGAACTACAGTTCGGGCAAGTTGCACGCTTGGATTTCCATATTGATATTTTCCATTCACAACAGAAAGAAGCACTTCCAATATTCCAGCTCTAAGAATTCCCAATAGTGTACTCTTAAACTTCTTTGAAGTGCTTGCTTTTCTTTTGACTGTTGGAACAGTCGGCTAAGGCGTCAGATCAAACCAGCAACACTGTGGTGTATGTCCTCTGATCGAAACCTTATCCTTCACATTGTCTTTTTTATCCCTCTTTCCTTGTGTTGTGTCTCTCTTTTCCCCTGCTGTCTTTTGTACGTGTTCATTTAAATAGTTTAAATCTTCACGAGTGGTTGAGCGCATGGCACAGGGGTGCAGATGCCTTCAGCGATCAGTCCCTCATTGAATTCCCGGCTGTCTAGACATTTGCTGCTGCTAATGTCTCATAGTCTCCTTCACTATATCTCTACTCCCTCTCCCCATTGTCGCTATGTAATTAAAGCAGAAATGCCCAGAAAAACCCCCACACACACGTTTAAGTCACATTTCAGCTTTTGATGCAATCACCGTCAGATAATGCAGTCATTTAAATATAATTAGAGGGCGCTTAATATCGACCAAAGACAAATTCAGACCTGTTGTGATAAATCATCAGTTAAAGCTCTGCACTGATATTATGGTGATTTAAAAAGATGACCTTACCTCATGATTCAGGTATTCATTTTAATCAAAGAATGTGTCTGGTCATCAAGACCGAAATTACCTCGGTGTCAGGCTCATTCACATTCTTTGGCTTATACAGAGGAAGATTATGTGAAAGCCTTAGACAAGGTATTCCAGGAGGCCAAGCATTATGTGACTTGAATTACACAAAACTAGCTTTTTTTTTGGCAACTTTATCTGTTTGCACTACTTCTCAAATTCTTATTGTTGATTATATAAAAAGTTGTATTTTTTCTTCTGTTTATATATAAAAACACTAAGGGCAAGATCATTAGGTTGTGAAAATAACTTGAGTTTAGCATCTTGATCTGCCCAGTCGATTTGTCTGAATGCGAGAGTGAATGAATAGTGGCATTGTAAAGCGCTTTGGGTGCCTTGAAAAGCGCTATATAAATCCAATCCATTATTATTATTATTATTATAATTTCACTAATGTGTGACCAGGTAAACAAATTCTACACTACTTTAAACACAGCTTCCAGTCTGTAAATCTAACCATCCTCCCATACCCTCAGTTAGTGAACGGGTGCATCAGTGCTGTAGGCAAGTTGTGTGAAATACAAGCAAAGCTAAATTCAAAGGACTGTTCAGAAGACAAGGGGCAAAAAAGATCCTCAAATCAAAATATTTTCCTTTTTTTTTCAGTAGCCAGTGGTTGTAAATTAAATACTTTGAATTTTGGATTTGATGGTAAAATAAAACACACTGGTAGAACCTTGTCATTTTTATTTTATAAAATTGAAAAAACAGATTCGATCCATCCAATCTCTTCCTTTTACCCTTATCACAGTCGCGAGCAGGCTACAGTCTATCCCAGCTACCATAGGCAAGAGGCGGTGTACACCCTGGACAGATCACCAATCTGACACAGGGCTAACATAGAGAAAACCAACTAACCAAACCCAACTAACTGCATGTCTTGGACTGTGGGACAAAGCTGTAGTACCCAGAGAGAACCCTCAGAAACACCGGGAGAATATCAGACATAAAAAGGCTGGTCAGATGGTGGAGTCAAACTCAGGACCTTCTTGATGTGAGGCACCACCATACTGCCCTAAAAAACTAATTTATTGATTAAATTAGATAAAACTGTTTTGTTACCTTTAGTTATCCAGTAATGAAAAAGTTTAAATTTCCACAGGACTCTGCAGGACTATGTAAAAATTAAATACACCTCATCATCATCCAGTAGGTTGTAGAACTTGACTTGAAATTTATCGTTCTCTGTGTCTTTATCGGTCTGCCACACTGTTTTGGAAGAATTTTTGCCCACTCTTCTTTACAACATTAGTTTAGTTGACATTTGTGGTCATTCATTTATGCACAGCTCTCTTAAGGTCCTGCCACAGCATTTCAGTTGGGTTGAGGTCCAGGCATTGACTGGGCAATTGCAACACTTCGATTCTATTCATTTTCAGTCAGTCTATTGTAAACTGTCCTTTTATGTGACCCAACTTTTCCAAGCTTCAGCTGTTGGACAGATGGCCTCACATTTGACTCTAGAATACTTTGGTATACAGAGGAGTTCATGGTGGACTCAATGACTGTAAGGTGCCCAGGTCCTGTGACTCCAAAATAAGCCCAAATCGTCACCTCTCCACTACCTTGCTTGACAGTTGGCATGATGTGTTTGTGCTTATATCCTATGTTTGGTTTTTACCAAATCTGCCACTGCACATAACAGATAAACATCTCCACTTGTCTTTCCAAAGGACATTGTTCCATAACTTTTTTGGTTGTTCAGATGCAGCTTTGCAAACCGAAGCCATTCTGTCATGTTTCTGTTTTGTTTTGCTTTTACAGAGAAGAGGCTTTCTCCTGGCAACTCTTCCAAATCAGCCATACTTTGACATTTTCTAATTTCTAATGACATTAAGCATACTAATTGAGGCCTGTGGAGTCTGACATGTAGCTCTTGGGGTTACGCAGTTTCTCTTGTTTCTCTAAGGATTGCTCGGTCTGACCTCAGGTTGAATTAGCTGGGATGTGGCAATATGTTAACATGCAAAAGCCAGATCAGCAAATGACCAAAATTGCCTCTTTTTTTTCCAAATGGAAGAAGTAAGTATGCACATATTTGTTATCACAGATCTGCACAGAGTGCTGTAAAAAGCGTTTTCACTTGAGTGTATGTTCGTACATTTACATTTTAGTAAACCCTTTTGGTGGTTTAACAAAATAAGTTACCCCAAAGTCAAATATTCTATCAAATATTAAATATGCTGGCCAGTAGTGCTGTTTGTTGTTAAAATTATTTTGATATGAAGAGTGTACCTTAATGTGATTTGGGGATGAACTATCCCTTTACCAGTATTGCACAGTGCATTTTACACTCATGGTTTAGCCATTTGCATGTCTTAAGTTGCATGTCTTTATTCCTAACCTCGCTATTCTGCTCAGGCTTTGGCTAAATAGTCTTTTCTACTTCCATCTGATTTCATCTATATTTCTCTCACACACTTGACCTTAACTTTATTCCCCTGATCCCCACTTTTGCGCCGACCTCTCCAAAATGTCAGACACGCTGTAATTCTAAACAGTCTCTTGTTGTTGTTTTCTATATTAGTGATACATGTTGTGTGTTTGGAGGAATAAAGTACAGCCCACAGCCTTTAACCTTGACAAAGAGGTTAGTAATTACTGCTAAAGTACATGCGGAGGACAAAGTGTTATTATGAGGGTCTGCTTTTCATGAAATCTTTATTAATATAACCATCTGTTCTGTGGATTTATAGGGAGATCACATTCGGAGGCAAAGCAGACAGGATGGGTGTGTGCAGGTTCAGTTTAGTGTGAAACTCATTTCTACTTTGTAACTAGTTATTGATTTTGCTGTAATGAATTTACAGGACAGCTGAATTCTGGAAAGAAAGAAGTGTCTGTTTCTGGTTGCTCGTCTGCAAGTAGTGTTGGACTGAAGACATCTAGAATTGATAGGCCTCTATTTGCATTCAAGGGTAATAGCAAGCACCATTCCTTACCAGTGAAGAGTAAAAAATTCAATTTGTCCCAAACTCCTTTAAAAGTAGAAAATATTTGACCTTGAGAGGTTGAGATACAATACTGTTGTAATATAAGAGGTTCGCCTCCACACTCACTCGCCAGTAGATTGTGTTGAAAAGGTTTAACTCTCGTATCTACAGATGCTTCAAGTCGGGTCCGGTCTTAAATCTTTATCTTTGTTGCAGCTTGTCTCTCTCACGCAAACTCTGTGATTTCCTCCCTCTTCTCAGCACTGATAAAATGTCTGGCTGGGATTTTCGCTGTGATTCGGAGGCCACGTTGCCAACCCGTCTGACCAAGCACAGCAGGGTTTGGTGACTTGTATCGATTTCCCCGTCACAAGCGCGTGTTGTTTGAAACCGGGGTTAACTACTGGGATAGAAAGGGAGCGAATCAATACACAGTACACAACTCACGCTGTCACCAGCAGGGACACGCTCAAAGGCAACACACACAAAGCAAATGCGTAGCAGGTTCAGAGCTAGCCAACCAAGGCATGGCACACACCTACAAGCAGTGGAACTCAAAACTGTCTGGCCTTGGTTGGCCGTGGCATGCACTGTGCAGTCTTCAAGGGGTACAGCAGAGACTGTTTTTCATTACTTTGCTTCTGTGCTTCAGCAAATTGATTTTGAACTTACAGTGGGGCAAAAAAGTATTTAGTCAGCCACCGATTGTGCAAGTTCCCCCACCTAAAATGATGACAGAGGTCAGTAATTTGCACCAGAGGTACAC
Organism: Aulonocara sp. 'chitande type north' Nkhata Bay; assembly: GCF_057382095.1. Classification (NCBI taxonomy): domain Eukaryota; kingdom Metazoa; phylum Chordata; class Actinopteri; order Cichliformes; family Cichlidae; genus Aulonocara; species Aulonocara sp. 'chitande type north' Nkhata Bay. Next base: position 13,551,414 of record NC_141360.1, read on the forward strand.
TTCAACTGTGAGAGACAGAATGTGAAAAAAAAATCCATGAATCCACATGGTAGGATTTGTAAAGAATTTATTCGTAAATTAGGGTGGAAAATAAGTATTTGGTCAATAACAAAAATACAACTCAATACTTTGTAACATAACCTTTGTTGGCAATAACAGAGGTCAAACGTTTACTATAGGTCTTTACCAGGTTTGCACACACAGTAGCTGGTATTTTGGCCCATTCCTCCATGCAGATCTTCTCGAGAGCAGTGATGTTTTGGGGCTGTCACCGAGCAACACAGACTTTCAACTCCCGCCACAGATTTTCTATGGGGTTGAGGTCTGGAGACTGGCTAGGCCACTCCAGGACTTTCAAATGCTTCTTACGGAGCCACTCCTTTGTTGCCCGGGCGGTGTGTTTTGGATCATTGTCATGTTGGAAGACCCAGCCTCGTTTCATCTTCAAAGTTCTCACTGATGGAAGGAGGTTTTGGCTCAAAATCTCACGATACATGGCCCCATTCATTCTGTCCTTAACACGGATCAGTCGTCCTGTCCCCTTGGCAGAAAAACAGCCCCATAGCATGATGTTTCCACCCCCATGCTTCACAGTAGGTATGGTGTTCTTGGGATGCAACTCAGTATTCTTCTTCCTCCAAACACGACGAGTTGAGTTTATACCAAAAAGTTCTACTTTGGTTTCATCTGACCACATGACATTCTCCCAATCCTCTGCTGTATCATCCATGTGCTCTCTGGCAAACGTCAGACGGGCCTGGACATGCACTGGCTTCAGCAGCGGAACACGTCTGGCACTGCGGGATTTGATTCCCTGCCGTTGTAGTGTGTTACTGATGGTGACCTTTGTTACTTTGGTCCCAGCTGTCTGCAGGTCATTCACCAGGTCCCCCCGTGTGGTTCTGGGATCTTTGCTCACCGTTCTCATGATCATTTTGACCCCACGGGATGAGATCTTGCGTGGAGCCCCAGATCGAGGGAGATTATCAGTGGTCTTGTATGTCTTCCATTTTCTGATGATTGCTCCCACAGTTGATTTTTTCACACCAAGCTGCTTGCCTATTGTAGATTCACTCTTCCCAGTCTGGTGCAGGTCTACAATACTTTTCCTGGTGTCCTTCGAAAGCTCTTTGGTCTTGGCCATGGCGGAGTTTGGAGTCTGACTGTTTGAGGCTGTGGACAGGTGTCTTTTATACAGATGATGAGTTCAAACAGGTGCCATTCATACAGGTAACGAGTGGGGGACAGAAAAGCTTCTTACAGAAGACGTTACAGGTCTGTGAGAGCCAGAGATTTTCCTTGTTTGAGGTGACCAAATACTTATTTTCCACCCTGATTTATGAATAAATTCTTTACAAATCCTACCATGTGAATTCATGGATTTTTTTTTCACATTCTGTCTCTCACAGTTGAAGTGTACCTCTGGTGCAAATTACTGACCTCTGTCATCATTTTAAGTGGGGGAACTTGCACAATCGGTGGCTGACTAAATACTTTTTGCCCTACTGTACAATAAGGTTAAAATACAGACTTTAATACTGTTTGTTCATGTCCAAGTTGGATGGCCGGTGTTGGAGCATAAAAAGGTGTCAGAACTTTAAAAATGGCTACTCAGTTACTTTCATCTTCTTTTTGTCCAAAAGCAAGATGACCTGAAATGTATTTATATATAACGAGCAGAGCAGCACACTCGATAACCCGGATACCTGCTACGCAGCTTTGCTCCTCTGACATAAAAACTCAACCAACAACTGTAACTGTAGCAAACATAGAACAAATCAATATGAAAGAGTGTGAATGCTATGATCTCTGCTGTCTATAATTTTCCATGGCAAACCGAGGATGTTTCTGAGATGAAACAAGTGCTCAATATAGTAGACGCATACAGGAGAAGTAAATGTCTTAGACAAACCAACCAAGCAGTGCTCTAGGGAAATGTAGTCCAAGGCTCTTGACTGACGGGAAGCCAAATAAACAAAAAAACTGTCAGTCTGCTGCTAATCTGCTCAAGCATATCAAGGGTTTAAAGAGAGTATTTCTCTTATGTTGAGGTCAGAGGCCAGAAGAGAATGGCCAGACTGCTTCAAGTAAATAGGAAGGCAACAGTAACTCCAATAGCTACTCATTAATATAAAGGTATGCACAAGAGCCTCTCTCAGCATGATGAACCTTGACCCAGAACCCCTCACAGGCTCGTCGAAATTTGAAATTGACAGATTAAAAAAATGTTCCCTGTTTTTATAGTAGGGTCAGAATTTTGCTTAAACAACATCCTGTCTTATATCAGTGGTTCAGGTTGGTCATGATGGTGTTATTTTATGGGGGATTGTACCAATTTAGCTTTGTTTCTATGCTGCAACTTTCCTAAGTGTTGTTGCTGACCATGTCCATCCCTTCATGACCAGCAAAGGGAAGATGGTCTCAAAGCTTCATATCATTTCAAATTGGTTTCTTGAACACGACAATAAGTTCACTGTACTCAAATGGCCTCCACAGTCACCAGATCTCAATAGAGAATCTTTGGGATGTGGTGGAAAAGGATATTTAGATGTGCAGCTGACAAATCTGAAACTGTGTGATGCACTCATGTCATTATGGACCAGAATTTCTCACATTTGTTTCCAATCTGTACCACAAAGAATTGATGTAGTTCTGAAGGCAAAAGGGGGTCCTACCTGATACTAGAAAGTAGGGGTGCAACGATACTCGTATCGATATTGAACCGTTCGATACAGTGCTTTCGGTTCGGTACACATATGTAGCGAACAATACAAAATTTTTAATTTATCTTATCAACTTTTCTTCTGACGATGCTGTCTGTGTTGACAGCTCAGTGGATCTCTTTGTTCGACTACTCCGCCTAGGCTGCACTGTCGAGCGCAGATCCACTGAGCGCAGCGCAAGCTAACAAGACAGAAGCTAAGCTCGTTGCAACATGGCAAATTGAACCTCCCCCACCCTCATTCAGATCTGGCCTTTGGAACTATTTTGGTCTTCATGTGAAGCATGACCCTGAAGGTAAGCGTGTCATGTTAAAATATATATTTATAATTTTAATAAATGACAAATTAAAAAAGCATGAACATTTTTTTGTATCGAAAAAATATCGAACCGTGACACCAAAGTATCGAACCGAACTGTGAATTTTGTGTATCGTTGCACCCCTACTAGAAAGGTGTACCTGTTAGAGTATCTGGTGAGTATAGGTGTAATGTTTTCTGATTATTTTCAGCTATTATTTTTACTCTTTGACTCTACTACTGCAGCTTGTCATGAGTCACAGTTCAAAATAAACCCTGTTTAACTCTGCAGCCCCTGAGTTCATCTTCTGTCTAAAACAAGTTGTTTAGCTCATTTTACTCTTCCTTTAAGCCTACTTTTTGATTGGCTCCTCCTCGCATGCAGAAGGTTTACACAGCCTGTGGCTTATGGTCATATTTTAGATGGCTTCTCTTGTTGAAATCTCACATAGCCAAGAGGAGAAAACACTGTGTGAGGCGGAGCTTTGAGACCAGTTTAAGTATTTGCCTCACAGGGATTGCGCAGATACTGATTTCATAATTTGAAACATTGACCATATGAAAGTTCATTATTGTAACACAATAAATAAGTAACCAAGCTGACCTTCAACTGATGCTGGCTACAAAGTAAATATGTTCAGGTCATTTTATCTTTGAAAATAAAACACATAAACAACAATAACATTTAGTACATGAGAAAAACACTGGATATGATGAAAGTCACTTCCACATACGGACACACATTGATTCTGTTCATGTTTATTTCCCCCGGCTCTTTGTGTATGAGCCACATATAAAGAACTGTGTGTGCCAAGTGCTGTGTGCTTGTTAGGAACTGGCTGAGGTCGTTTTCTTTAATGTGAAAGTAGTGCTGACAGAGACACGAGGAGTTAGTAGGTCGCATATAAACAAACAGTCACGGCAGCTCCTCACAGTGCTGAAATTAATGACTGTGTTTGCCAGAAGAGCAGAGGGAATAAAGGACTTCCAAAGCTGAGCAATTAATCCTCTGACTTCGACATTAATGATTGGAGCCAAGTAGGAGTTCACCAGAAAAGATTCTCACTAACTAAACTTTGCAGACCAAGCTGCATCAACCAAAAAGATGGAGTTCATTAGTGTATGTCTGTGGGTGCATTAGCGTCGTGAAGTTTTATGCTTTCTTAACATTTTGTGTCCATTGAGCTTTGGTTCCCCATTAGTATCATGTATTCACAGTCTCTGACAGTGGTCTCCCACTGGGTCAGAGGATTTGAACCAGACGCCTACCACTCACTATCAAACTTTTTCAGCTTCCTCGAGGAGGCATTTTTCTTGCTTCTCTCTCAGCATTTACACACGTCTGCATATCCATTTGAAGGCAGTAGAGACCTCAGCGAAAACCATGCTCATGTTCTGACTCGAGTCTTGCTGTGCATTGACATCTGGATGTCTTTGATGTTCCCACGGTGCAGAGCTAAAGGCCATGCTAAGCAGCAGCCTGGCCTGATACATAATCTGGAACAAGTGCAGCTCCAGATGTAAAGAAATAAAAAGAGCAAACTTATCGCAGCACAGCTGAAGGCCCGTCTCATCCGCATCTGCCTGTCAGCCCGTCTGTCTTGTCCCATTTCTTCCCTTCTTCTAAAGCTTCCTTTGTGTCTTTTCACTTATGCGCTGACAAAAGCGAGCTGACAAATGTAGTGCGTACACATGCTGAATTTAAAGTGGAGGTGGAAGATGGAATCAGCCTCAAAGAGAACAACTCCCACTGAGCCAGGTGGGGGCTGAAAGGAAAGACAAGAGATAACTTTGATCACTTTTAGCTCTCAGTTAGATACAGTGTGGCAAAAAAGTATTTAGTCAGCCACCGATTGTGCAAGTTCCCCCCACTTAAAATGATGACAGAGGTCAGTAATTTGCACCAGAGGTACACTTCAACTGTGAGAGACAGAATGTGAAAAAAAAATCCATGAATTCACATGGTAGGATTTGTAAAGAATTTATTCGTAAATTAGGGTGGAAAATAAGTATTTGGTCACCTCAAACATGGAAAATCTCTGGCTCTCACAGACCTGTAACGTCTTCTGTAAGAAGCTTTTCTGTCCCCCACTCGTTACCTGTATGAATGGCACCTGTTTGAACTCATCATCTGTATAAAAGACACCTGTCCACAGCCTCAAACAGTCAGACTCCAAACTCCGCCATGGCCAAGACCAAAGAGCTTTCGAAGGACACCAGGAAAAGTATTGTAGACCTGCACCAGACTGGGAAGAGTGAATCTACAATAGGCAAGCAGCTTGGTGTGAAAAATCAACTGTGGGAGCAATCATCAGAAAATGGAAGACATACAAGACCACTGATAATCTCCCTCCATCTGGGGCTCCACGCAAGATCTCATCCCGTGGGGTCAAAATGATCATGAGAACGGTGAGCAAAGATCCCAGAACCACACGGGGGGACCTGGTGAATGACCTGCAGAGAGCTGGGACCAAAGTAACAAAGGTCACCATCAGTAACACACTACAACGGCAGGGAATCAAATCCCGCAGTGCCAGACGTGTTCCGCTGCTGAAGCCAGTGCATGTCCAGGCCCGTCTGAAGTTTGCCAGAGAGCACATGGATGATACAGCAGAGGATTGGGAGAATGTCATGTGGTCAGATGAAACCAAAGTAGAACTTTTTGGTATAAACTCAACTCGTCGTGGAGGAAGAAGAATACTGAGTTGCATCCCAAGAACACCATACCTACTGTGAAGCATGGGGGTGGAAACATCATGCTATGGGGCTGTTTTTCTGCCAAGGGGACAGGACGACTGATCCGTGTTAAGGACAGAATGAATGGGGCCATGTATCGTGAGATTTTGAGCCAAAACCTCCTTCCATCAGTGAGAACTTTGAAGATGAAACGAGGCTGGGTCTTCCAACATGACAATGATCCAAAACACACCGCCCGGGCAACAAAGGAGTGGCTCCGTAAGAAGCATTTGAAAGTCCTGGAGTGGCCTAGCCAGTCTCCAGACCTCAACCCCATAGAAAATCTGTGGCGGGAGTTGAAAGTCCGTGTTGCTCGGCGACAGCCCCAAAACATCACTGCTCTCGAGAAGATCTGCATGGAGGAATGGGCCAAAATACCAGCTACTGTGTGTGCAAACCTGGTAAAGACCTATAGTAAACGTTTGACCTCTGTTATTGCCAACAAAGGTTATGTTACAAAGTATTGAGTTGTATTTTTGTTATTGACCAAATACTTATTTTCCACCCTGATTTACGAATAAATTCTTTACAAATCCTACCATGTGGATTCATGGATTTTTTTTTTTTCACATTCTGTCTCTCACAGTTGAAGTGTACCTCTGGTGCAAATTACTGACCTCTGTCATCATTTTAGGTGGGGGAACTTGCACAATCGGTGGCTGACTAAATACTTTTTTGCCCCACTGTACATCTCAACTATATTAGTGTTTGATGTGTCATAGTAGGACTGGAAGTATGACATATTTAGATACATCGTATCCCTCACCATGCCTTTAAGAACCAACTCAGATTGCCAAATAATGTTGAACACACAAGAAGCACAGTTTGTTTCAACCCCCCCAAGCCTTTGAATAACTGCCTCATTACTGCATAGCCAAAAGGCTCAGTGGACACACATTCTTATCTGTACACTTTGTACTGTTGTTCTGCTGCCTTTCTGGACTGGGTCATTGATTCCAGTGGAATACTTGGGGATACCTGAAGCTACTTTTTGCCAAGTCACAAGCTGGTCACCACAGTGGGTGGCTATGCATGTTTGATTTGGAATTTTTGGGCTGGATCCTGTCCCTGATGCAACCTCCAAGGGAATTTACAACAGTTCTTAATAGAATGGACCAAAAACACACAAACCTGAACTAAGAGAATTAGATAAAGCCAGAGAGTAACCGAATACCCGGAACCACAGCCCCATTATTTTCTTGCTGCCTCGTTTCCCCCTTGCTGCTTCTTTCATGGCGACACTCATATTTTGGTGACTCAGACACTCTCACCGGGAGCTGTGGGGTCAGACAGACTGTGATGTGGCAAATGACTGAATGAATTATTGATCTGATGACTTTGATCTGGAGGCGACTGAAGGCACACAGACATGTCTGGCTACAACTAAGCAGTCTGTAGTCTACCCTCTGTTTGTAGGTCTCCTATTTCTCTGGCTTATTTTCCATCACAGTGGACGTCTCGGTACATTAATTTTAGCAGCACAGTTACCCTACACTGCAGATTATTGTAAGGCCAGTGGGAGAGTTTGAGAAATCTTCCACATGATACATTGTTGCAGGTCACCTGTATTTCAAGAGACATCTAGTGTTATATGTCTCCATCTAGTAGACGTATAACCATTCCTGTCTGGGCATGCACAGTCTCATCTTCTCAAAGATGACCCGTGTGTGGGCAGCCCCACACACGGGTCGATCAGCGCCAACTCGCTAACGGAGATTTGCCACATTAATGCAGTTATGGCATTAATGTCATTTTAACGAGATTAACGCTGACAGCACTAGTCTTTTTCTTGTTCCAGCAATTTGAACCTGTCTTAACTTAACTACATTGAATATCCAGATGAGGTTTTCTGGGCTTTTTTGTTCTTTCTTTCTCAAAACAATTATTTTCCATAAACCAAATTCGAGCATCAGTGTGATGGGATATGAGGACACAGCACTGAACACAAGTGGCACATCAGTTGGATGTTTCCCTCTAACAGTTTAGCCTTGTAAAAAAAAAAAAAAGCATCCACCGCTCCTGAGACTCCGGTGTTGCTGAGTCAGATAAAAGAAGGTTGCTTATGATCCAGTAATGATGACTCATCATTTGTATCATTTCATTTCATCATTTCTTTGTAAAACCACCAGTCATTTCGATTTTTCACCAATCCGGTCAAAGTGTCTAGATACACTGGAACAAAATTAGATTTAAAATGTCTTTCACCATAATGAAAGTGTCTCATAAGCAGAATGTCAACATGCAAACAAGTACTAAAGGTTTAGCAGCATTGGTGTGTGATAGTCAAACAGGTGTGCCACAGTAATTGCTTTATTGAGCAGTCAGGTCAGGTCGACTCACTCCATTCAGCATTTCTAACCTGTTTACAAAAACATAATCAGTATTGGATTCGGTGGAGATTATGTGGGATTAGTCATTGCATGGTCTAATTTAAATAGCAGAGATTCATTAGTTTTAGTTTTAATGGAGAATTTTGGCTATGCAAAGTCAGGAGGCTTGTTTCATTTGTATTAGTTTCATTCAATAGTTCTGGCGCCTTGTAGCCTAAATGCAGTTTCTGCCAGTAAAACAATCCCAAAGGGAAGGACAGAGTAGGGTTGTGCACAAAGTTTACCTGACGGAGAGGATGAAATGGAAGAAGATGGAGAGGATGGGAAGAAAGAGAAGGCAGGTTAGTTTTTTTTTAATAAGATGGGGGTTTTTTGTCCCCTGAGACTGAGGGTCCAAGTCTCGCACCAAGACAGATGTCGACTGATGTTTAGAGGGATGAAGTTTAAAGTTTAAAGGATATCTATGATCACGTGTGTCCAGTTTAAGAAGAAGAAGGGGAGAGCAGGTCGGGTATGGCACTAGAGGAGGACGGGGCAGCTTTGTAATAATCTGCAGAGTTCAGATTTTACTGCTGAGCTGTTAGTTCCTTCTGATGCACTGCTGAGTCCAGCAGGAAAAGCATATTTCACTAATTAAGTTAGATAAAACTGAAATGATCTCCTGGGGGGGAAATTAGGCTGGAGATAAGATGCAGACAAAAATGTGTGAAGATAATTCTACTAATTAAAACAACTGAACAACCAGGCAGGAGATAAATGTGTCAAAATTTGTCTTAATTTAAAGTTTATCAAATCTATTAAGATTGTGTTATTTGTTAAGTTCTTTCAATTAAAAGCTGATTGATTTAGCATTTTCTTCTAAACACTGCAGATGGAGAAAAAGTGCACACTAATGCAGGAATATTTCTTAATGCAGAATATGATATTCCTCCTACTGTTGACCTCTTGTGGCTAATTAAAGGACTGTTGTGATGCACCACTTTTGGACTTGCAGCCTGTAGGCTGTTCCAATGAAGACAGCTGTGTGGTGTGTCGGTTGTTAGCCCAAAGCTCACGTCATGTTAACAGTGATGATTGTAGACATGATGTTTGGGTCACTTTAGGACAGAATCAAATATTTGCTTTTTTTGTGAGTTCTTTGGTAAAATTACAAATGTGAATGGTCAGGGTGGGACATCCAAATGTACCCCAATGAGGCATAACATTATCATCACCTGCCTAATATCATGTTGGTCGTCCTTTTTAATGCCAAAACAGCCCTGACCCCTAAAGGTTTGCTGTGGTATCTGCACCAAGATGTTAGCAACAGATCCTTTATGTCTTGTAAAATGGTGAGGTGGGGTCTTTATGGATCGAACTTGTTTTTTCTCACATACCATGTCAAAAGTAACATCCAGATGGATGGCAGGACCCAAGGTTTTTCTGTCAGAACTTTGCCCATTACACTGTCTCTGCCGGCTTGCCTGGGTCCTATAGTGCATTCTGGTGCCATGTGTTCCCCAGGAAAGCAATGCACATGCACCCGGCTGTAATGTTCTTATTCCTCTATGAATAAAACATCAAGAATTGCTCCTGGTGCTAGCTTCAGCTAGCTGTTTATTATTCTTTCTACCACGATAACTTCTTCTTCTACTCTGTATATCTTATTGATTCCAGAGCGCCCCCTGTGGGTAGCTTCAACAATAGCAACTATCATTACATCCCCTTTCCAAACAGGTTGGTGTTATAATAAGCACAATTCCAAAGAGAACTGTTACTCGGTAACATCTGAACATTCTTGTCTAACATTCAACATGTTATAAATTGTGCAACAAACTACATTCAGTAGTGTTCTCTTTTTTTTTTATAACCAAAAGTTGTAGCACAAGTCAAACAAAATAAATCCAAATGTATACCTTACATCTTCCAGAATGAGCCAAATGAATCCCATACAGCCCTCAAGCACATTAGAACGCTTCACCTGTGACAACTTGAACAGTCAGTAACACATAACTCAGTAGGTCTCAATTAAGTGTGAACAATTACTATTCTAAATGAATTATTATCCGTTATTTACTTGTGATTTATTATTATTATTTTTTAACAATTCTTTACCACAACAGTTCACACTTGTTCTATGAGCCTCTCTGTAGGTTTCTTAGGTCTGGTAGACCTTCTCAGTATCTCAGACATTGGGGAAGTTGAAGGAGGCTCACTGTGGTGCTCAACAGGGTTAGCACCTCGTTGTTCAGTTCCAGTCTCTGTGTCCTGATGTTTAACATCCTGTGTCTTTAACAGACTTCTCCGGTTTCTTCTTAACACTTGTCCATTCTCTGTCTGAACAGCAAACGATCTGGGCCCTACTTCGCTGAGAACTGTTGCTTTTTTGTCCCAGAAATCTGGACCCGCAATCCTCACAACATCTCTTTCCTGAAGAGGTTCCAGACGCCTTGCAGTTTTGTCATAGTTCATTTTCTGTCTGTGCTTGAGTTTCATCCTTTTGTCGGTCAGCTTGTTGTCATGTGCATTGTCATTTTCCTTGGAAATGTGTGGAAGTGTGGTGCGGAGCTTGCGATGCATGAGTAGCTCAGCAGGTGATGCCCCACACTCCAGGGATGAAGCTCTGTAGCTTAGCAGAGCCAGGTAAGGGTCGGTCTTACTGTCTCTTGCTTTTTTGAACAATCTCTTTACTATTTGGACTCCTTTTTCTGCCTGTCCATTCGCTTGGGGATACAAGGGACTAGAGGTGATATGTTGAAATCCATATTGTTTTGCAAAGTCACTAAATTCTCTACAGTCATATTGTGGACCATTGTCACTGATGACACACTGTGGAATTCCATGTCTGGCAAAAAAGCCCTTCATGTGTGTGATGACTGACTGTGCTGATGTACTGGAAAGCTGTGCCACTTCTGGATAATTAGAATAGTAGTCAATCACCAAAACATAGTCCTTGCCATCCAGATGAAATAAATCCGTGCCTACCTTTTGCCATGGTGCAGTGGGTAGATCTGCTGCCAGCATTGGCTCTTTTGTTTGTTTGTAGTGATGTTTGAGACATGTTTCACATTTCTGTATCATCTCCTCAATATCCCTGTTGATGCCTGGCCAGTAAACTGCTTCTCTCGCTCTCCTTTTACATTTCTCCACTCCAAGATGTCCTTCATGGATACGCTGAAGCATGTCTTTCCGCATGGATTGCGGTATGACAATCTGGTTTTGTCTCAGCACCAGCCCATTAGCCATGCATAAATCAGCTCGCACAGAGTAGAACCCTGGACAGACTCCTTTTGACCACCCATTCTGTATAAGGTGGGATACTTTCTGCAGCACTGGATCTTTTGTCGTCTCCTGTACAATTTGCTGCAACATGACATCTGATGCTGGGAGTGAGGCAGTTACCATGTTTACATGTGTTTCAGCCTCCTCGGCTGTAGCGCTGACTAACCTGTCACCACTTGGTGCTGGCGCTCGGGATAAAGCATCCGCAAGTACGATATATTTCCCAGGCGTGTAGATCAGCTCAAAATCATAGCGCTGCAACACCATCATCATGCGCTGAATTCTGGGTGACATGTCGTTGAGGTTCTTTTTTCTGATCGAGATGAGAGGTTTGTGATCAGTCTCTGCTGTAAAGGTTGGTAATCCATATACATAGCTGTGAAATTTTCCACACCCAAACACTAAGCCCAAAGTCTCTTTTTCAATTTGAGCATAGCGTTGTTCAGTTTCTGTCATTGATCTGGACGCATATGCTACAGGTTGCCACTTGTCTTTGTTCCTTTGGAGCAGAACTGCTCCCAAGCCATCTTTTGAGGCATCTGTTGAAATTTTTGTTGGCTTTGATGGATCAAAGAATGTCAAGACCGGCTCTGTAGTTACAGTTTCCTTCAATTTTTTCCACTCTTTCTCATGCCGGGCCGTCCACTCGAACACTGTGTTGTGCTGTAGCAGCTCCCTTAGGCATGCTGTCTTGGAGGTAAGATTAGGAATGAACTTACCCAGAAAGTTGATCATCCCCATTGCTCGCAAGACACCTTTTTTGTCAGTGGGTGCTGGCATATCCAATATGGCTTGTACCTTTGACTGATCAGGTTCCACCCCTTCACTTGTAACCTTATCTCCCAGGAAGGTCATCTCTGAAACACCAAAGAGGCACTTGTCTCTATTCAGTTTAAGTCCATTCTTGTTAACTCTCCACAAAAGTTTCTCCAGCCTTTCATCATGTTGTTGCCTTGTATTTCCCCAGACTACGAGGTCATCTATGTAGACTCTGGTGCCTTCCAGCCCTTCGATCAGGGACTCCATTGCCCTGTGGAAGATCTCTGGTGCTGATTTAATTCCAAATGAGAGCCTCAGGAAACAGTAACGCCCAAATGGCGTGTTAAAGGTAGTGTACCTGCTGCTTTCTGGGTCTAGCCTCAGCTGCCAAAATCCATGTGATGCATCCAGTTTGCTAAAAAACTTAGCTCCTGCCATTTCACTCATTATTTCCTCTCTCTTAGGGATCTGATAATGCTCTCTTTTAATAGTTTCATTTAGATCTTTGGGATCAAGGCAGACTCTTAAGGCACCTGTATTCTTTTTCTTGACACAAGTGATAGAGTTCACCCAGTCTGTGGGCTCTTCCACTCGTTCAATGACACCCATTTGAGTCATTCTTTCAAGCTCTTTTTTCAAACTTGTCCGTAATGGAGCAGGCACTCTCCTTGGGGCATGGATTGCGGTAGGTGTAAGGCAATGTTCCATGTCCTTTGAAGACTGAAGGAAATTTACTGATAATGTCTGAACTTCCTTCATGCCCTTGGTGTTCCTGTCTTTTGCCTTGTTTGGCTTCTTTCATGGTGTCAGTATTAATCTGATAGATCCTCTTTACTAGTCCCAAATCCTCAGATGTTTTATCTCCTAAAAGTGACTCGTGTCCATCAGGTACGATGGTGAACAAAATGTTATGCTGTTTGCCTTTTGCTGTCACTTTAAGTCTGCATCCTCCTTTTGTTTGTATTGGCTGGTTATTGTAGGCCCTCAGCGGCGTGACTTTCTCTGTAAATCTTCTAGGCTTCTCAGTCAGTGCCTTGAAATCCTTCTCATTGATCAAGTTAGCTTTGGCCCCTGTGTCAATTTTAAATGTTACCAATGTCCCATTGACTAACAGTGGAGCAGTCCATTTATCATCTGTGACTGAACTAACACTTTGGCCAGTGTTATGTCTTGAAGACTGTGCATTGACATCTTCTTCATGTGACACCATCTTAATGAAAAATGTTTCACTTAGATCATCACTGTCATCTGTGTCTTCCTGCACAGTGTGTACTTTTTGTCCCTTGTTTTTGGAGAGACACATTTTTGCATAATGGTTTTGTCCTTTACATTTTGCACATTTTTTTCCATATGCGGGACATTGTTTTGGTCTGTGTTTCTCTCCGCATCTCTTGCAAGTGAACATTTCATTGTCACACGTTTTGTTTTTGTTGTCGTTGTTTTTGAATTTACTCCATGGCTTTCTTTTAATCGACACTGCGTTCACTGCCTCATTTTCTTGTTGCGCTGCTCCTTGAACAGGCTCTCTAAACGTCAGTACATGTTGTCGTGCTAGCTCACTGGCTTGACTTATCTTTATAGCACTTTCCAGCGTTAATTCTGTTTCTCTCAACAGTTTCTGTCGGAGCTTCTTCTCATTAGTTCCAAACACTATTTGATCTCGTATCATAGAGTCTCTGAGATCACCAAAATTGCAGGACTGAGCTTTGATCTTGAGGTCTGTGAGAAAAGTATCAAATGACTCACCCTGATGCTGTAAGCGTGAGCGAAAGACGTATCTCTCGTATGTTTCATTTTTCTTTGACAGACAGTGCTCGTCAAATTTCTTCATGACTTCATCAAAGTTATCTTTGTCCTCGGGCTGAGCAAACACAAACGTGTTGAAGACCTCTATTGCTTCTGTGCCGGCGATGGTGAGCAGCATGGCTATTTTCCTTTCATCTGCCCATCGATCCACTCCGACAGCTGCAATATACAGTTTGAACTGCTGTTTGAAAGTCCTCCAACTTGCATCCACGTTTCCAGTCAGTTTCAACGGACTTGGCGGTTTTATTGCATCCATCTTGTTGCGTTGCTTCTTATTCTTAACCCGACTCCTGGTACCATGTAATGTTCTTATTCCTCTATGAATAAAACATCAAGAATTGCTCCTGGTGCTAGCTTCAGCTAGCTGTTTATTATTCTTTCTACCACGATAACTTCTTCTTCTACTCTGTATATCTTATTGATTCCAGAGCGCCCCCTGTGGGTAGCTTCAACAATAGCAACTATCATTACACCGGCCAGCCACGTGTTGTCAAAGAAAAACCTGATTCATCAGACGAGGCCACCGTCTTCCAGTGCTCCATGCTCCAGTGGTGGACAGAGGTCAGCATAGGCACCCTGAATGGTCTGAGACTATGAAGCTCAATAGGCAGCAAACTGTGATGCACTGTCTATTCAAGCCAGCGCGAACTTTTTCAGCAATGTGAGTTACAGTAGCTCGTCTTCTTTTTTTGGTACTGGTTTTATTTTGTTGTATTTATCCGCGACACCTTAAAGGCCGTGAAAATATTGTTGGTCATATATATATATATATATATATATATATATATATATATATATATATATCAGTGTCAGTGTTTTTCACTTCATCTGTCTGTGGTCGATGTAGCTTTAGTGCTGAAAACTGCAAGACAAAAAAGCCTTGAAGGAGTGGTCCCCAATTTAAATCGGGTGCATTTATTTTATTTAAAGGTACAATAGCAGACTTTTTGATCTTGTGAGAAAACAGCAAGATAACACTGTTGTATAAGAATATTTACAATGGAAGTGAAAAAGTAGAAAAAGACTCAAAGCAGCCTGAGAGCAGTCAGTGAGAGTTCAGTCTGAACAATCAGAAACTTCTTCCATTAATCCTCTCCTGCATTTGCCCCCTCATCATCAAAAGCAGACTTTTACCAGAGCCCCCTCGCTTTAATCATTCATGTTAAACTGACACCTAGTCATAAATTGATAAGCGGCTCTACCTTTTTCCGTTTCCTTAGCAGATTTTTTCCCCCTTGCTTTGAATTTGCATACGTGATTGGCCTCTCTTGTACTAATACTTTTCTCATATGTTAATGTAGCCAAGCGAGAGCTCTAATTTAATACATCAGCGATAATGACCCTGTCTGGCCTGAAGATTAGTATGTTTAGTGTTCAAGTGAGAGTGTTTCAGTTCACACATCCTTTCAGCCCTGCACGCATCTCTTTGCATATTCACAGCAGCTCACTGGGATGCAGCTTTGTCTGCTTCTCTCATCTCTCACTGAGCACTACTGATTTTTCAATCAAAATTCCAAAAAAGGTTGACTTGCTAGTCTCTCATGTTTTATTCACAGTAGAACAAAGAAAACATATCAAATGTTTAAACTGAGAAAATGAAGATGTCTTCAAAACGTGGGACTAGAAGCAGCAAAGAGCTGGAAAAGCAGTATTACATTAAAGAGCTGAAAGAACATTTTGTAAATAGTTACGTTAATTGGTCAGTAATGTGACTGGGTATAAAAAGAGCAGAGGTCAGTAATGTGACTGGGTATAAAAAGAGCAGAGGTTCATCTGCATCTACAAATTATTCCAGATATTTTAGAATAATGGTCCTCAACATAATATTGTGAAGATTTTGGTGTCGTTATCTAGAGTACAAAATTCCATTAAAAGATTCTGAGAATCTGGAGAAATGGCTGTGTGCAAGGGACAAGGCTGAAAATCAGTATTGGATGCCTCTGATGTTTAAGCTTTCAGGAAACAGTGAACAAAAACAGAGCTCATTCTGTCATATATCATTACACGGGCTCAGTAACACTTCTAGAAATCACTGTCTGCGAATGCAGTTCACCGTGCCATCCACAGATTTGCGCGATAGGTTAAAGATCTATCATGCAAAGAAGAAGCCGACCGTAAAGGATACTGTGGGCTGACACATGTCAGGGTGTGAAATATACAAGAGCGTGTCTTTCCAACAGAGCCTGGAATGTTAGTGTCAGTGCAATGGGCAACAAGCAGATTTCTTCATATTTGGACAGGCCTTTACTCTTGTTGGAAAGCAGTTAAAATGTTTTAGTTTTTGGTAAATTTTTTCTTCCATATTAACATTGGGGGCTTCGGTCAAATTCTCTCAGTGAAGAGGAGAAAAGGCTCTGAGTTTGTGTGTCGCTGTGTGTCTGTGTTTCTGTGTGTGCTGTCTCTGACAGAAGTGGGTTACCCTCAGCTAAGAACAAAGCAGGGAGTTTGCCACTTTGATTGGTGATGCCAAAGCCAAGCTGGGATGATTACAAGCTCACAGGGAGCTCCCTGGGAGGCCAGCGAAAACTGATTTGGCCAATTACCAGTACCACATAATAAAAACTGTACTCAATAATCACATCATAATTCAGCATTACTACTTATTAAGATAGAAGATGTGCGTGGAAAAATGGACATTACCACAGAGACAAAAGCTTTAATCAAGATTTAAGGAGCTGAGGTGCTATTAAGCGTCAGAGGCAATTACACCTTGATTAAACACCAGATAGGTGAGTGACTGATTGAATATGAGTGATTAAACATGGTGCTGTAGATAGACTATGTAGGGACATTTGTTTTACAGAGGAAGTAGGAGTGAGGAAGTGAAGTTCAATGCTCGAATAAACATTTCTCAAAGCTGAGGTGTGAGTGCACTTGAAAGCTACTTTTTTCCCACTGGTGTAAAGGTTACCAGCACATAGCAAATACCTCTGCTGTTCCCAAATGCTGCTATTACCTGATTCCTGCTAAGACTATAACAAGTACAATCTTCCTGAGCCAAATCATGTGCTTTTCTTAAAAGGTATTGACAAAATGCGCTGCTTTTAAAAAGTGATGTTGCAGTTCAGTAAACAGCAGGTCCTATTACAGCAAAGTGAGGTAAAAGCTTTTCACTGTATTAAGTGCATTCAGTAACAAAAGCACATGAGAAGCCAAGTAATTAACTTTATCTATAATGTATGTTTGATTAACCTATTACTCACCAACCAAAGTACACTCATGACATCACCCACTGGCTTTGACATTTTAAAGCCTCAAAGTGTTAAATGGGAATCAGTGGCGATTGATTGATTGGCTTATGGCCGGGGTGTCCAACTCCAGGCCTCAAGGACCAGTGTCCTGCAGGCTGGTCCTTGAGGCCCAGCATCACCCCAGTGATGCTTTCTAGTGAGCAAAATTTGTAGATGATTAACCAAACAGTCCCTATAAACACATTGTTTTTAATGTGATAGTCAATTATTTAGTTATTTAGCTCTAAAAGCATCATTTGCTTGAAGGTGAAATGAAGAAACTTTATTTTACACTGTGCCCACTGACAGCTGGGACAGGCTCCAGCTCCCCTCCGACCCTGAATTGGCAAAACAGTTAAGAAAGTGGGTGTACATCTGGACCATGCTATCAGGAACACCCACACTCTGCCATTAATTCTTAACATCATTATTCCACCTGCACACAACATGGCTGTTTCCAGCTCTGCCAGCATGCAGCTTTGGAAAAATCCACAAGTTGTGTAAAGACAAATGTGAATACAAATCATTTTTGAGAACAGCCTAATCTAACTTGACGGCCACTGAACTGTCTGTGGACTCTCTGGCCACTCTCTTAAGGCGTCCTTTGTTCACACACACACAGATTGACCTACAGTCAGACTGTAAGATTGTAGATTGCAGAAGATTGCATGAGCGTTACGTTGGATTCAGCTTAGCATCCAAAGCGAGTACACGAGTGGGAGTGAGCTCTTTGGTTTTGTTGACTCCTTTGTTTGGTGCTCAGTAAATGTCTGTTTTTACTCCTGTTTCTTTCGTCACTCTCTTTCCTGCTTATTCTTCAGGGTGCAGGACTGATTGGATATCAAAAAAGCTATTTTAATTAGGTGGTATACATGAGGATGGGAGGGATTACACGTCGGATTACACATTAAAAATAGCCCCTTCCCACTTTGCACGCTTCCCTGTCTCTGTGTCTAATCTGGCTGTTGTCTGAATAATGCTGTTAATCCACAGCAGCTCCCGAAGAAACAAACAAAATCCTCATTTCAGTGTTAATGAACGATAATTATTACAGATGGAGTCCTTCAGGCGTGTTTGTAATTAAAAGA
Source organism: Aulonocara sp. 'chitande type north' Nkhata Bay (assembly GCF_057382095.1). Lineage (NCBI taxonomy): Eukaryota > Metazoa > Chordata > Actinopteri > Cichliformes > Cichlidae > Aulonocara > Aulonocara sp. 'chitande type north' Nkhata Bay. Next base: position 13,569,644 of record NC_141360.1, read on the forward strand.
CAACTCACACACACAAACGCAAGCGCACAAGGAGTAAACAAGTCAATATTGTGCACACTCCTCCAGAACTGAACAAACAGGCTGTGGGAGTTTTCTGACTTAAAGTAACTGGAGTGATTAACATTTATACCTTCTTCTTTTTTTTCCAGAATATGATTATTCTTAACCTCTGTCTGAAGACATCTCAGTTTTCAGTGCAGAGGAATTTGAAACATGGTGCCGCGTCTCTTCAGGGGAGTGCAGGAGGTAAAAGGGACAAGTGTTTGGTCCACTCATCCACACAGGCAGCAGCTGGAGCTGCAGCAGAGTCTCAAACAGCTCACAGAGGCAATTTACGGCACTTATGCTCTCTCCTTTCTGAGTCATACCTCCATCAAGGGTTTGCACATGCACAGTTTCAGATCAAGTCTGAATCAAAATGCAAACGGTCTTGAATAATTATCCACAAGCTGCTTTAAAGACAAGATGTTCTGCATAAAAGGACAGAGTACAGAGCCATAACAGCAACAATCTGAGGTATAAAAAGCACCTGTGCAGTTAGCTGTTGATTGACGGGGGCAGGACATATTTTTAATTAGATTGCTTGAATATAAACTGTGGTTGGGCACACACTTTCCCAGGATGGCAACTACACCTCAGTAAGTGCAGTAGAGCTGTTTGTTGGTAATACGGAGTCTAAACACAGTACCTGTGAAGGTTCTCTGTCATCCAGGTCATCGTAGTCTAAGGAGCTTAGAAAGAAAAGCGTCTGAATTTCTTTAAGTTGCTTGAAACTCGTGAAACTTGAAACTCTTTCAAGCAGCTTAAAGAAGTCAAGACGCTTTTCTTTCTAAGCTCCTTAGAATAAACACAGTATATTGATAATGCCTCAGTTAAGCAAAATGTAATGAGCTGTAATAGAATCTAGCTTGATCATTACCAAAAGAGCAGCTAGTGTTCATTGTCATTTTCAAAGCTCTGACACTATGCGTATAGACTCAATCAATTCTCTCCGTGTCTGTGTTTCAGTCACTGTTTTGTGTGAGATTTATTTGATCCTCTGTCAACCTCTCAGTTTCACAGTTCCACAGACGGGTATAAATTCAAACAATGAAATCACTCACTGCAGCTTAGGTTCCACATTAATTCAACACACTGTAAGACTTCAGTGTGTCTAAGTTTACATTTAAACACTTTTGTTCAGGATTCTTTGAGTGTCTCTGTCGCTCTTTCATTGTTCTTATAACCACTGTATGCTTCCTGTGTTGGGCGTTGCCATTATCTCCAATCATTTTCAGCATCAGGCACTGAAAGTCTCTGCACCAGCATCTATTAATACTACAAAGCATGCAACTTGCAAATGCTGACAGTGCGTTATTCTAGTTATTATGCAGGAGCTTAACATGTTTCACTGAGCGCGCTGGAACATAAACACGTTGTGGCTCACACGAGTTTCATTCTAACTGTGGAATTCGGCCTGTGCTTTTTAATCTGTGGTTCACTTTTCAGACTGCACACTGAAACCACAGCAACTGGTAAAAGTTTGAAACTGGGACATCGCGTCATTGTTGTGGTTTTAACATCTAAGTTGCACTACTTGTCTAATTCTAAGGCTTCAGTAGGCTAGATTTGTAGGATAGAAATACACCTGTGTGACCTTATATGAGATCACACAGGGGCTGAGGCACAGAAGCCCATCCGTGAGAGGCCAAATGAAATTCTCGGTTAAGAGGCTGGAAGTAAATCTCAACACAGGGAATGACAAATCAAACAGAACAGCTCGTAAGCTGCTGTGAATGAGCGTCCTGTCAGGAGGAAGTTGGACTCACTGAAATCTGCCAGTTTGCTGGTAATGAAGGAAGTGCCTTTTATTTGTTATTGAAACCCTCCATCCATTTTTTTGTTCATTTATTCAGTTCAGGGTCGCGGTGGGGCTGGAGCCCATCCATGTCCATGTCACAGGGCGCTGTGCCAGTGTACACCCTCAACATCTGTTTCAGAGCCAACACGTAGACTATAGGCTTACCTTCCTATAGTCAGTTGCACCAGTTAATCTAACCCCATGCATGTCTGTGGACTGTGGGGAGCACCCAGGGAGACGGCGCTAACCACCACACCGCTGTGTCTCCCCATGATTGAAACCACCTAAGCAAAAGAATTTGCTTTTTAATGTGGGCTTCACGGAGGTTGCTTTGAATTTAGATTTTTGCTGGGAATCTGTGTAGAGCCTACGACATAACCAATGCAAGAGGCCGACATCATTGCCTGCATTCATGCTCGTGCTGCTGTGTTACTGTATGTGTTGATTACCTTGTAGTCATCTTCCATGTTTTCTATGCGGTGTAAACTGATAGCAAGAGCTTCCCACTGTTGCCAAGTACTTGTTGGAGATCATCTGACTGTTGGGGTTTGCTCTGTATTATTGTAGTGTCTTTACCTTACAATATAAACTGCCTTGAGGTGACTGTTGTGATTTGGCACAATATAAGTTGAATTGAATTGGATTTGTGAGTCCATCTATTGATCATTTTTTTCTCATATTGAGATGACGTTAGTCAGTCTCTCACTGATGAAAACTGAGAAGAGAAAGTTGGAAATGCACAAGCAGAATCACCAGGACTGAACAGGCCGGTCACTATAGCTGTAGGCCCTTCTTTGATTTCTTGGGAGATGCACGTCAGATTTTGGTGTAAGGTTTCAGAAGGGTTTGATTTTATGAGTAGAGATACAGAGACTGTGTGTCTGTGCGCTGTTTACATGTTGCTCTGACATTAGTTTAGTTGGTGTTTATTTTTCAAATCTTATTTTCTTCTAACTTTGAAAAGAATCCATCATGCAGACTGGATTTCTACCTGTGTGAGCCTTTGTTTTACCAGGGGAGCATGTCTCACAGCTGTATTAAGTTAAGTTGCTTTTGAATTCTTAAATATTTTCTTTTCAAAGTAGGATAAATGTTGTTGCTTTTTTGGTATAGAACTCAAATGGATCCAGTGTTGTTGAAACGTTACTTTCAAGCACAGGAATACTTGGAATGTAAGAGTTTGCGCACATCTTTGAGAATTTCCCTCAGTTCTTTTATGAATTCAGGTTCTCAGAATCTCTTGTCTCTTTGTGCAATCCCAGACTGGCTCCATGATGTTGAGATCAGAGCTCTGTGGGGATCATAGCATCTGTAGCAGGACTCCTTGTTCTTCACTTTTTATAACTGTGGCTGTATGTTTGGGCTCATTGTCCCACGGTACAAGGAATTTGGGACGATCAGAGTCCCTCTTGATGGTAGTGCATGATGACTACAAGTCTAAAAAATGCCTGGCATGGTATTGTACATTAAGATGGTGAATACACAAGGTTACGTTAGGTGTCACACTCCCAGAGGAAGCACAATGTGTAGTATTAAACTTAAGATAATAGATAATCATCTTATTTTTGGACTGTGATGTAAGTATGTTGGACTGTGGGAAATAGAGAGGTGCATGGTAAAATGATTCATATTTAATGAAAGCAGACACTTGTTTTGGAAGGTGATCAGAGATCCCATTTGTTTAGAGATAAGAGTGATTCCACCACTTTATTTTCCATTTAAAATGAAAATGGTATCACAAGGCCCCACAAAGAAACATGGGATGGATTTAACCAATGTATTGTAGTTAATCGTCCAGGCCTAGTGTTTGAAATATAACCACACTGCCATGTTGGGTTTTTTAAAAAATCTTTTTTTAGAAACTGGTTACCTTTCAAATAAGGTCACCTACATTTTCGTATCATCACTTCAGTCATCATTGCTGCTGATCCCAACCCTAACTCTAACTAGTGATGTTCCCGGCAACTGTTCCTGGCAGTTTAATAGACAGTGACAAAAAATGTCTATTGTTTTTCTTCATTAATGAATCATAATTTAAATGCTGCTGTTTGGTATGTTGCATTATGCATTATAAACATTGCACATTATATGTGCAAAAAGGGAGAAGAAGGATGAAGAAGAGTCTCTCCAGAGTGTCCTGGGTCTACCCTGGGGTCTCTTCCTGGTAGGACATGCCCAATCGGAACACCTTACCCAGTAGGCAACCACTTGAACTGGTTCCTTTCAACGTGGAGGTATAAGGGCTCTACCCTAAGCCCGCCACCAACTGACTGAACTCCTCACTGTCTTTTCTGTCCGTTGTATCCACAATCGCATTCTTTTGCCTTTAAAACAACTAACAGTAATAATAACAATAATGAAAACATAGCTTTAAAGATTTATGGCCTTTCTCATAAACAATGCTCCTTCTGGTGGCAGATGCTCCATAACATTTAAGACACAGCAATTTACTGGGCATCAATCAAATGTTAAACGACTACCACGTCTGGTACCGACTAGTGCCAGTAGCAACAATTAGTCAACTAATCGCGTACATCCCTAATGAATATATTATTTTTACTTTCATAAAATTTTTCTCTCAAGTCTTGGCATTCAGGGAGCAAAGACTAACTATTCTAAATGACACACTCCAAAAGACATCCGCTTTGCCTTTCTCCAAAATGCAGAATTAGGATAAGGTTATCGCTGATAATGATTTAAAGCTTTTCAATCTAGGCTTTCCAAACAGGAAAAAATTCTATATAAAGAGGTTAAAAAGGGATGGCCATTAATCTGACTCTGACCCTAGATGGGTTGCCTTTGACTGGGTGGATCAAACAGGTTATTTGTTTGTTTGGTGTGATGGATTGCTTTTTGAACATGGAGATGGATGGGAACGTCTATATATTTAATAAAAGCAGCTGCATATTTTGGAAGATGCGTGGAAGGTCACACATGTCCTCATTGTCCATTTAATATAAACTGCTGGCAGGAAATGCATTCATCCAGCACTACACTTAGAAATGCATTGCCAGTAATGTCCATGAAGACTAAATATCTTTTTGTTTTAAAACCTTTAAGTCTTTTGTGTTTCACTGATGGTATATTTAGCCAGGACGAGCTGACCTCTAGTCCCAGTGGAAATGCTGGCATTTTAACATAGCACAATGGAAAGCCTTTGAATTTGCATTCATTTTAGTGAGCCATAAAAGCAACAGAGGTTCAGAGCTGGCTCGGGGACTGTCCAGCAGTGAAATGCCCATAAATAGTGATGATTAACTGCATCTGTGTGTAAATGAGCCAGCCAGTGACACTCTGGCTCATTTTCAAACAGCGGGTTTCACCTTTTCACCATGCAGAGAGGAAACCTGCAAAAACATTTAACGTTGAGACTTACACATACATTTTTCAGAGTACAATGGAGGCTGTATCACAAACACCTCTCTTCCTGGTGCCCTTCACAGGCTACTGTGGGGTTACTACATTACAAGGTCTTTCCGTTGACTCTCCATTGCAAGGTAATGTAGAAGTGTGTGGCCTCATTGTCTGGTGGGATCAACAAGGATGTTTTTTGGCCAATGGAACAGGAGACTATTGATCCAGAGATCACTCGATTACCTTGACAAACAGTCAGAAGATAAGAATAATGTTCGCAGGCAGGCCAAACATTCCAGAAAGATTCATAAATTAGCCTCCAGTTTCATCACAGCTTTAATTAAGCAAATCTGTGCCAGTATACCATTTGTTAGCAATGTCAGGAACCTGTTTGTTATTTGTGGAAAAATGCTTAGTTGAATTATTTAAAGAAGTGTGTTTGTGGAACACAAAAGCATAAATTGCAGTCATGCCAATACACAGAAACTTAGAATGATGCACACATAATAAGCACTTATTTGGTGGCAGGAAGTGCAGAGTTATGGTTAGTGATGCTAATGACTTGCTCGCTGATGTACTGTATTAGCTAACTCTTAAAGAGCAATATTTTCTGCAATATTGTTTTTGTTAAGTATCACGTAAACCACTAACTGATTGCCTGTTGAACCAATTAAAGGTTTGAGATATATAACATCAGAAAATACTGAAATATTCTAATTTTCTAAGCCTGAGGTCGCATCGTCAGTTTGCTTATATTTACTGCTGCAAATGCTAAAGATATTTGAAAATCAGTGCAGTTAATATTGTGCAAATGTTTGGGCTGTTTCAGAAAACGGGCTGAACATTGCCACTTTCTTAAAAACACACAACTGCTGTGGCACCAGATATTTACAGACCAGGACTGTTGTTGTTTATTGGCTTTATTTTACCCACCAGGTGGCGCCAAAATAGTAAGATTATCTGTAAGGTTTCGATCGTACTTCCAAGTTTGACATTTCTTTTCTTTGCACTTTTCTTCTCTGCCTTCTGCGCGCTCTAAAGTACCAAAACGTATCCTTTTCTGTTCTTCACTTAGCTCTTTCTCTCTCCTTGAAGTCGATGCCTTCTGTATCCAGTTGATTCATAATATCAGATCACATTTCCTCTGGCCTTTTGTCTAATGGGCTTTTTGCAGATCTCCTGATTGGGATGGCAAGTGAAATATTTGTGTGTGCACAAGAGAAGTCAAGGTTACCCTTTGATACGCCATCTGATTCCAAATAGCTATATTTTCTCCACATTTATCTGATGAAGACAATGTACCTTTCAGATATGCGTACACAGCTGCAGCTGTGCTCTTTAGCTGTTGAACCTTCCCCAAAGTGTCCTCTTGTAGCAGTACTGTATGACTAAGCAGAAACAGCTTGACTAGTACAATGATTGATATCTGATACTTTGTGTCTTACTGAATGCTTTCCGAGAACTATTTCTCTCCAAGAGGTAAGATCGTCTGTCTTAAGTGGACTGAACCTGAGCTGCCTTTTTGTTTTGTTTTGGGTTTTTTGCTTTTTCTCATCCTGTATTTTTCTGCTTGATCGTTCCCGCCTATGTTTGTGCATGTGTTGCTGCAGTGGTGTTATTTTGTTGTTGTATTGTTTTATGTATTATTCTGTGATATCAGTGGATCTACTACGCTTTGCCAGCTAGATCCCTCCCATGTAAATGCATTGTCATGAAAAACCTTTGAATCGTCGTGTTACAATGCAAAGCTGCAGAGCGCGTCATAAGAACGTGACATGTTTGAAGAAACACTCTACAAAAGATGAATTTGGTTAGAAAAGTTTGCCCAGTAGTTTGGAAGGGGGAAAAAATAAAAGAACTTTTTAAAACACCAATCAGAAGTGTTCGTTTCAGTGGAATATTTCTTTGTTTTCTCTCAAGATCCAAGTTAGTGTATCCCAGAGTAAAAAATCCCACCAGTATTGCCTAAGACTTGAAAGGCCTGCAGCTTTGCAGCATGCTCTTTTAAAAGCAGACATGCTCTTTTTTTGAAGTCCTACTGTGTATTCACCTACCCCTCTCTCTCTCCCTTTCTGCTCTTTCCCTCTCCATTTTTCTTTTGTGAACAGTTGATCAAAGTATGTTTGAGAACTCCATTGCGCAGCAGCAGAGTCCCCAGACCTCGAGGCCAGGGCCGTCCTCGACCCGGCGCGCCGCGGCGACGACTAATTCCAACCCGGGGTCCAGCTGCGTGGACTCGCCCTCCTCTGGAGGACAGCAGAGGCTGAAAAATGCCATTAACCTGGGCAAGGCAGTCGGGGCAAAGGTTAGTGCGACACAAGCAGAAACGGGACATTGAGCTCAGCAGGTCCTGTATTCTTTTACCCTTTGAAATAAGCTCATATAGTGTGACTTATTGAAAGGGACGCAGGTTTAAGCTCTTTTTATTCTTTCAGCTGAGCCGATAAACATTTGTATCAAAACTACCTGCAAAGGTTAAACCTTTCTCTCCTTCTCGTCTCGCCTTCTTTCAGGTCAATGACTTGCTAAGAAGAAAAGAGCCCAGCAACCTCGGAGACATTGGGGTCACGGAGGTCAACAAGAATGTTGGTGCAGTTTGGAGCTGCATGGAGCAACTCAGTGAGACTGCTGCCAGCAGGTATGCACCCTCATATCCACACACACATTCATACTTCATCTTAATACTGAGCAAACCGCTCCCCCCAAATAATTAACAGGCTTCTACGTCAAAAGATTTTAGGATGAATATGTGAAACTTGGAGGCCTTTCCACACGTCTAATTAATTAATAAACCCACTGAAAGACATTATCTTAATTTATTCAAAAATATTCCATTACCTATACTGAGCAGAGGACGTATCTATCACTGCAGAATTGGGCTGTGGGTCAGAAAAAGTGAATAATTTACGATTTTTCCTGTGAAATGTGGCTTTAAATTAATGATGATACATCAGAGGTGCCTGGGAGATGCCTGGAATTGAATAAGCCAGTTTTTCACTTTGAAGTTTTCAGTTTCAGGGGGTTTATTTTATTTTTTGTTTTTTTGAATATGCCGATTTGACATGTTTATGTACTCTCATAAACGTACTTTGGAGGATTTTTCGTCTGTTCTCCTGAAGATTGGCCGAGTAAAAGTCATTTTTCAGCCGCTCAGGTTCCATTTATCTCCATTCGCTGCACCCAGAACAGATTTAGCTTCATTTAGCAGCGATCTAAAGATTGTTCTGGACCACCAGCTGGTTCGGCAGACTTATAGCTGACTCACTTCTCATTTTTGAAACGTGAATGCATGCGATGAGGTGCACAGGACCTTCCCCTGTTCCCCAGACAACGCAAGTCCTGCAAAGCCTCTGACCTCCTTAACAAGATTTATGTTTTTTTCTTGGGTTTTTGATGTTAAAGATGCTGTTTTTGTGACAAAAAGGTGCATTTTCTGAGGACAGACAGCACAGCAGTGCTTATTGAACTGTCTCCACCTGTCAGCTGCAGTGAAAGGTCACACAACAGTAATAATTTGTGATCGCCTTGGCCTCTAGCTACAGGATTACGTGCTGACGTCATCTGGAACAGCTTAAGAATTTAGAGTGTTTTTTGTAAACACGCTCACTCACTGAACTCAGTGAGGAGCTCCGAACACGAGCGAATGTAGGTTTAAGCTCTTGTAGCTTCTCTCCAGCCGCCTTCCTCCTCCGTCACTCAGCTTGTTCTTATTAGTAGGCAAGAGCAGCTTTGAAGTCTGAGTCATCCTGCCAGGTTTCATTCTTCTATCAGCTGAAGCGGCATGCAAACTTTGGATGGCTTTTGTTCGACAAAGTTTCATTCAGTTAAAATATGAAACAATTGGTGGTTCTTTGATGCAACAAACGCCCCCTGACAGGATTCTATTATTTTGCACATCGGGGCCATCAGCCAATTAGCTGTCAATTTTTCTTGACATGTTTAGTCATAGTCCCGCCCACAGTTTTAATGTGTACCGACTGCAAAATCTGAAGTTCATTTTGCTGCGTTTTTTCTTTGTCTGAATAGTTTGTGCCTATTGTAAATGCAGCATTACATATGGGTTATGTATGGATTGCTTCCTTAGTTATTACAAACCCTAGCTTCAGTGTTTGTTCCTGTATGTAGGCTCTGTGACAGGTCATCTACTTTTATCTGCATCCAAATGCAGTTCTAGGATGTTTTACACAACGTAACGTTGTTATGAAGGAGGAAACCATCTATCAGAGCCTAAATTGTTTTTGTAAAGCAACAGACAGTGCCCGAGAGAGGTGAAGAACAGTGCAGGCAGGGTGGAATGGGTGGAGACAAATGTCAGGGGCAATTTGTGACAGATGGATAGTGGTGAGAGTGAAAGGGAAGGTTTACATGATGGTAGTAGACCTGCTACACTATGATTTATGGTTTATAGAGGGTGCCACTGAAAGAGAGACTGAATCTGGAGGTGGCAGCGTTGAAGATTTCTGTTGGGAGAGAACAGGAAAGATCGAGCGGTATGAAGACAAAGTCAGAGAGGCAAGACTTAGATTGTTTGGACAAAGGATGTTGAAGATGAAGCTGCCAGGAAGGAGGAAAAGAGGAAAAGCGCAGGGAAGATTCATGGATGTAGTGAAGGAAGGCATGCAGAGGGATAGATGCTGGGGATAGGCTGAGAAGCAGGTTGATGATCTGCCATGACGACCACCAAGGGGAGTCATGAGGCTGTAAACATGCTGTTTAAGCTTGAACAGCTCTGGTCAATTCAAGCAGCTAAACTTCATCAGCATAAAATATGTTTAGGAATCGATTTCTTCTTTGTGGCAGCATATGGCAGAAGTTTCAACTGTAGTCACCACTTAAACGTTCTCTGTCTGTCTTTCGTTGCCTCCCTTAATCTCCATTTTCCCTTTTCTCCCCCTACCTTTATTCCTCTCTTCTATTCCAGCCACATCACCTCCTTTGACTCCTTCCCTCGGCTGGACCCTCCACCCCCATCGGGGAAGAAGCGCCTCCCTCGAGCACTGAAGACGACCCAGGACATGATGATCTCCTCTGACCCCGTGGTCTCCTCCCCCGACCCTGTGGATTCTTCCTCTTTCCCTTCCTCCCCTGAGAAGACATCCCCCATCACTCAGGAGGAGATAAGGAATGAGGAGGAGCAGCAACAGGGAAAGGAGGAGGAAAAGAGGCCATCGGGCCCAGCAGAGAGGAAACCCGGAGCTGATTCTGAGACAGCTGAGATCAATGACAACGTGGATACAGTGATAGGTGGAGAAGAGGATGGCGTAGAAGTGGGAAGCTCTGATGAAGGCATGGATGAACACAGGCTCCAGCTCCAGCTCTCTGTACCAGACCTCATCAATAAAGATCCCCCTCTGGAGTCCAAAGCCAAACAATGCGATATCTGGCAGAAGGCGCCGGGGCCAGACTCGCGGCTGGCTTCCACTCCCTGCTCGGGCAAAACTCCCTGCCGCATCAGCCTGGGCGAGGATGTCCTGCTGGGGAATGGCGCCCCCTGTAGCAAAGCCACTGGAGGGAGCACTGAAGACATGGAGCACCATCCAGACCTGCTGTCGTTTGAGTAACACACAGAGCTGCGGCCAAATAACCAGTTCAGTAGATTTCAAAAAGAATTTGAAGTTTTTCTCTTAGTGTCCATCCCAGAAATGTGTGTGGAGGTAATTCAAACAGACTGCAGCGAGTACTGCAAATCAAAAATTCACTGCCACTTTTCAATTTTTCAACTCGATCTTCTCTGGGCTTTACTTTAGGAAAAGAGAACACGTACTTCCAGAACCGAGGGCTCTTTATCTTTTTTTAATCTGATTTCCGGATGTGCGATTAGCTGAAAGGTCACGGTAATTACGCCTTGCTTTCTAACACGGCTGATCTGAGGTCAGCTGGGCGCTTCAAGAATCTTGTTAATGAATGAAAACAAAAACTGACCAGCATGAGACAATGAATGAGCAGCAACAGAGGAAATAAGCGGGACTCTTTTTTGTGCAGTTTTTTAATGCTTCTGATTTATTCACTGTGTATTTCTTATGTATATCAGGTGTCTAACATATCATGCCTTCCTCACTAATGTAATGATGATGTAACAATGAATGTTTTAAGTGAGATGAAATATCCTTTAAATGGGCTAAAATGTTACAGACAGTTATTGGCAAGTGTAACCACAAACATTAAATTTTATATTATTTTATCAGTATTAAGATAAAACACTATTGTATTTAGCACCACGATATTTTCGCTCTATTTAAAGGGACATTTCATTGCATTTTTGGTATAAATCATACAAACGCTGCTGCAGCTCAAAGTTATACAGCAATATAATGTACATTTAGACTCATTTAACATAAAACTCAAGTGTTAGGAGTTAGGCGCAGGCTCGGGAAAAGAAGACGGAAGTGAGGGGTGGAGAGGCGGAAAGGATGTGAATGTGTAAGATGGAAAAGGTTAGCGAGGAATTTCCTTTCAGTTCAGTCGATATGAAATGTCACGCAGCACTTTCTACTGCAGGAGGGCGAAGCCTTTTGACCCTCAGCTTCACCCTAAAGAAATGATTCCTGTTCCTTCTTGAGCCAACCTGGAAGAGAACTTTCTCCAAAATGGATTTTTGGAACACACTTAAACTTTTGTTTCAGTTATATTTATATAGCGCCAAATCACAACAACAGTCACCTCGATGCGCTTTTTCTTGTAAGGTGAAGACCCTACAATTACAGAGAGAAATCCCAACAATCAGACGACATCTGATGAGAAAGCACTTGAGTGAGACGTAACGTCCGGCAGAACCAAGCTCGGGGAGGGGGGCGGGAATCCAAACCTACATGGCCCTGTGTAAAAAAGCGTTCGCCCCCTAAACCTAATAACTGGTTGGGCCACCCTTAGCAACAACAACTGCAATTAAGCGTTTGCAATAACTGGCAATGAGTCTTTTACAGCTCTGTGGAGGAATTTTGAACCACTCATCTTTGCAGAATTGTTGTGACTCAGCAACTGTTTGTACCATAAAAATTTGATTGCCTGGAAGGCGAAGGAGCTGTGTGTTTGGATCCAGGCTCATAATTTGACCATAACTGAAACACCAACATGATAAAGATTTCCAAAATCATCTTCCCGCTGTGGCTGAACTGAAAGCGAATTCCAGTGATCTCCACAAAATCCTGATGGAGAGTCGAAAGAGAGACGGGTGGAGGGACGGGCAGCTTTTGGAGGGAGGGCTGCTGGAAAGTTGTTTCTGAGCTGAGGAGGAGCAGGATAATTAGCTGTCAGCAGAAAGAGATGAAAGAGGTGCGTTTTTATTTGAGCAGATCATTAAGTGACAGACCAAAGACAGAAGCTCAGTCAGACATGCTGTTTTTTGTCACATTATTTTAGTGAGAAAGCAGGAGCGAAGATTTCTGCAGAAGAGAATCTCTCTCATTTACTTTCACTTCATCGGCTCTGGAAAAAAGAACCCAAAGCCTGTGTATTAATACCTTTGTCGTAGCAGTTCGCATTTGAAACTTTCTGACTCAGAAAGGGTTTTTTTTATCACTGTAAGAGTAGCACAATCAAGTTGCCATGGTTATTGTAGCACAAGCAAAGCTGTATTTTTATAACACTACTGTGTGAGCATCTGTTCTGCAGATCTGTGTGAGTGCACTCAAAAAAATGAACTCAGCCTATCTCTGCTTTTACTAAAGTAGATTTTGTTGTTTGTTCTTAATAAACTCGATTTTGCAAAAATCCTTAAAGTGTTTGTGCAAATTTAATGAAATGTTGTTACTTTTTGTTGTTACACAAAGTCATTGAACTGTGTCAACGTAACATTGTTGAGTAAATTCACAGGTTTGTCCCTCTGCACATACTGCTGCGTGCAGAGCCCGCCTAAATAAGGGCCAATGCGCATGCGCACCACCCTCTTTCTCAAGCTTGCTATTTCTTCGCCATGTGGACTGGTTCAGCCGCATTTTTGTCCAAAAATCAGGTAAGAAGTCATTTTTCTTGTAAAGCCCGTCTACATATATATGTTCACACGTCAGTTAATGTCGCAAGTGCTACTAAGAAAAGAGTACAGGCAGGGTTTTGCCCGGTAAAGGTTTGCTAACGTGGACTTGCTGCACGTGAGTTTCCAAATGATTTTGGAGGGGACTCCATTGCAATAGCAAAGCTCTGTTTTCAGCCCAAATGTAGTGTAGCGCTAGCGTCGGTATGCGTCGGTACGCGTCGGTACAGGCAGCGCATTCGGTCCGGCACGCACTTTCGCGCCAAGTTTATACTCGGACGCCTGACTGCGTTGCACTTTAGCCAACAACAGTGGAGAAGCGCTCCTCGCTAGCAGACAGGTTAGGGTGTATTTTCTGTCTAATATTTCAGCTTACGTTTTGATGTAGCTTGCAGAAAGCATTTAGTAAGCTGGTGTAAGATGAACTGCATTAATGTTGTACAATGTCCATGGGATTTCTCACTCGACTTTTAATGTCAGATTACACACACATTTACACAATATGCAGTGGTGATGATGTAGATCAATAAATTCATTGTTGTAGCATACAATATTAAAAATAAAACTGATTAATATGAAACATTAACAATGTGCAAATTATTTAGTTTTTTCAGGGACAGTGTAATGAAAATGTCTTTTGTGCTTCTCCCCCAGATACGTTGATGTGGCAGTGCAAATTGTGCAAAAAAGGGGTGTCATCACGAGCTCTGTTATTAAAACACTACAGGTTAGTTCATAGTAGACAGCAGTATCCATGTGCCTATTCTGATTGTGTCTGTGTTTTCAAAACATGGAATGCTCTACATAGCCACTTAAGCAGATCACATACCCAAAGAACTCTAGACAAGTCTGTGAGTTTGGCAACATTTAACTGCCATTTGTGTTCCTGCTGCAACATAGCTTCGGAGCAGGAGTATTTTTCTCACATTAACAACCATCTAAAATGTAACGAGACTGTGCATTGCATGTTTGAGGGTTGTTCTTTCAAAACAAATATCTATGGTACATTCAAGTCTCATCGAAATAGGAAACACAATCCTTATACCTTAAAAGACTTTAAAATCGGTATTGCTAACACTATTGTAGGCCAAACATCAGCTGATGACAGTACAGACACTATTGTAGAAGAGGACATAAGTGCAAATATTGATCACGATACAACTACAAGTGAGACTGAAGATTTGGCAAATGTAATAGAACTTAATTTTGCATCTCTTTTACTTAAGTTGGAAAACTATTTTCATGTTCCCAGCATAGCAATTGACGAGTTGCTTTCAGAATTGCACTACCTGATAAGCTGTGCATCAGTGCCTTTGACAAATCAAGTAATTGTAGACATACTCAAGAATCATAACCTTTGTCTAGACCAGCCTGTTATTGAAGAACTGACAAAGGCAGTTTCTTTTAACCCTTTGTTAAAAGCCATAGAAAAGGACGGCACACTTGCCACTGCCTTCAAACGCAGACAGTATTACAGAAAACATTTTGAAGTAATTGATCCAATTGAATACATTCTCGACTCCCAAAGCAAGAGGACCTTTCAGTATATTCCTATTCTAAAATCATTACAGCAGATATTTAAACAAGAAAACATACTGAACAAATTTGTCACTAGCCACAATCAGAATCCTTTTGTAAATAAGGAAAAGTATACATCATATAAAGATGGTCTACATTTTCAAAATAATGAGTTTTTCTCAGGCGGTGAACTAAGAATCTCTATTTGTCTTTATGTTGATGATTTCGAAATTTGCAATCCATTGGGGACATCACGGAAAAAGCATAAACTTTGCTCAGTTTACTGGATTTTAGGTAACTTGCCACCAGGTAGTCATTCATCCCTCTCTTCTATTTATTTGGCTCTCTTGTGCAAAAGTGAGGACCTTAGGACCTTTGGCTATTCAAAAATATTTGAGCCACTTTTGCAAGACCTTGTCATTTTAGAGCAGCAGGGAGTGTTCATTGACAATTTAGGGGTCAACTTTAAAGGCACTGTCCAATATGTAGTGGCAGACAGCCTCGGAGCTCATGGATTGGCCGGTTTTGTGGAAAGTTTTTCTGGAGATTACTTTTGCAGGTTTTGTACTGCTACACGCTCAGAAATTGAATCAAAAGCTACAAATAGTGACTTTTCTCTGAGAACTGAGGAGCTCCATCGTGTACACATAGCAACTGCACGTGAGACAGGGGTAGCTTGTTGTGGTGTGAAAAGCTCGTGTGTCTTAGCAGACAGTCTGTCTTTCTTCAAGGTCACTACAGGATTCCCCCCTGATCTTGCACATGACCTTTTTGAAGGTATTGTGCCTTTTGAGATAGCTGAGTGCCTTCGAATACTAATAGGCAAGAAGTACATCACTTTTGAAAATCTAAATAGACTTGTTCAGTCATTTCCCTACAAAGGAGGGGATCAGACTAATCGCCCTCAGAAATTGCCTCACAATTTTCTTAGTAAAAAAACTGTTGGTGGCAATGCACATGAAAATTGGTGTTTACTAAGACTTCTGCCACTTATTATTGGACAACACATACCTGAAAACGAACCAGCTTGGGAACTTCTACTAGATTTGAAGGATATTGTTGAGCTTGTTGTGTGTCCTGTTCATAACAGTGACTCAGTTGCATACCTGGAGAGTAAGATTTTAGACCACCATCAAAGGTACAAAGAAGTATGCCCAGATAGAAGACCATTGCCAAAACATCACTTTCTGGCTCATTATCCCTCAATAATTCGCCATTTTGGTCCACTTGCCTTATTATGGACAATCAGATTCGAGGCAAAGCACACATTTTTTAAAAAAGTTGCTAGACACACAAACTGCTTCAAAAACATAACCCTGTCTTTGTCAACCAAACACCAGCTCATGATTGGCCATTACATGCATTCATCAGGCTGTAGCAAAGCCACTTTTGAGGTTTCACGAGTCTCGGCAGTCCCAGTAGAACTTCTCAAACGTGAAATTGCACATTGTCTTGCTGAAAAGTACCCTGACACAGCTGTAGTTAGCCTTGCCCAGAGTGTGTCTGTTGCAGGCATCTACTACAGGAAGGGCATGTTAATAGTACATGGATCACTGGGGGGTCTGCCAGAGTTTGCTGAAATCCTGCAGATGTGTATTTTGGCAGATTCGTTGGTGTTTATAGTAAAAAAACTGAGCTCGTGGTACACTGAACACTATGGATCCTTCAAAATTGACCCATCTCCAAAGGAAATTTCTCTTGTTGCACATGAGGATCTGGTGGATTGTTATCCACTTTGTGACTACCAAGTCGGAGCTTCTCGCATGGTTACATTAAAGAGATACATACACTGTTCAGGTAATTTTAATGTCCATGTTGCCGATTTAATTTTTGTGCTGTATAGCAGTTCTTCTCAAAGTTTGGTTCTTAAAAATAGTTGGACCAGAACTTAAATCTACTCGGATATGTTTCAAGCCTTGTAAAAATACTAGAAAAAAAATTGTGCTGCAAAATTCTGAATACCACTAAAAAAATGTAACATGTACTGAAGTTTGGGAACCACCTGCTCATGTTCTTGCACTTATTTTTTAGAGTAACAGTTGGAGATTGGGACATCAGAAATGACAGCCCCAACAAAGCTTCTGATAATCCTGGGGGAGAACAACGCACTCAAGTTAACCCTTCCTTTGGGGATACCAAAGAATGTTAACGAGCTCAAAGCGGAGATTGAAAATCAGTGCGGAGTTTCTGAACAGTTCAGATTGCAGTACATGGACACAGATTTTAATCAGTTCCTTAACATGACATCCACATTTGATCTAAAAGACATGGACAAAATAAAAGTGATTAAAACAGGTGTTCCAGAAACATCCACTGGTAGTAATGAAAGCAGTGTGTCCTCATTTAACTTGGGTAGCCCCTGCTCTGGCCACAACCCTGATTATGACACAGATATACTGTCATCGCCAGAATCCAGGTCATCAAGCTCCTCGAGCTCAGCAAACTCCACGCTGCGATCAGAAGCCTGGCCACTGGACTTTCGCATACCTGAGTTTAGCTTCGATGTAGAGCTGCAATTGACAAAAGGCAACCAGGAATTCCAAGCCAATGGAACACTTTTAACCCTAAAACCAAAGCTCAAGTCTGACATTTTAGAGAGCTTGTCTTCAGAAATTATGAAGTACAAAGCTTACCCTTCAGACAGCAATCTTAGTGATGTTTGCCAAGCTTTGGTTGTAAAGCATCCATGCTTGAAAGAGAAGGGTTCAGAAACTGGATTTTCTGCATGGAAGATCAGTTTGAAGTATAAAATGTCAAACTATCGTGGAAAACTGAAGAACTTAGGGTGTAGTGAGTTGGTCATCAATTCTCTCAAAAGAAGAGGGAACAGTAATGTGCATCCCAACCAAGTCAAGAAACCCAGGAGAGCAGAGGTGAATTTCTGCCCTGATTATCCAGCTGGAGAAACCCGAGAGAGTCAGGAAGAAGAAAGGTTGGTGCTGCTTTCAGAGTTCAAGAAGAAGAACAACAATGAAACCATCAAAGCAAAAATGGCCCAAACCTTTCCTCACCGGAGGCAAGAAATTCTTCAGGACATGCCCTTCGTAGCTGACTTTAAAAGCCGATGGCCAGCTCTTTTTTCTCCACGTGAGGTAACTGAATCAGTTGATCTGCAAATGCACTCCACATGCAATATTTTAAACCCATCACGCTAAACATTTGTTTATTTTACAGATAAATGCTGAATTCCAGCGCATCACTACGATCCCGCTAACATCCACATTTATGGCACGGCTGGACAACAACACAACCAAACTGACCAAAGTCTTCAGAAACAAGGGAGGAACATCTGGACGCAAGATCACAGAAATCATGGCTGCAATTGATGAGGTTTGGAATTAATTTTTTTCAATGCTTCATTCCCTCTTTTAATACATATGATTTTGTTGTCTCCTTCTATTGTAAGGTAAAGTTTAATGTTGGTATTATGGGATTGTTTATTCTTTGTCCTTTTCATGATAGTGTTGTCACAGTAATAAAGTTTTAAGTTGATTTGGATACTTTATAAAAAAAATTGCCAGAATTAAAAGCTGTTTTTACAGGACAGTAGCGTTTCCAAAACGGGATTTGCCGCGGCTCCCTGGGGAGAATTTTGGCATTTACAGTAGAAAAGCTGAAGCTAGAATAAACTGCCATCAGGCACCTTTCAAACCAAGACGGGATAAAGGGAGGTCTCTGAGCTTAGTACTACAACTGTTTTTTCATTTGTCCTTGCAAAACCTCCTGTTCAAGTCCTCCAAACACACCCACGTCACCCCGCTTCTCTTCCAGCGTCACTGGCTGCTGGTCAACTTCAAGGTTCATTTCAAGATCCTGGTTCTGGTCCTTAGGGCCTTACATGGACAAGCACCATCATACAATGGAGATCTTCTCAGTCCCAACACCCCCAGCAGGTCCCTGAGGTCCAGTGATCAAAGCCTGGTAGTGCACAACAGTCTAAAGACCAAAAGTGACAGATCATTGCTGCTGTGGCCCCCAAACTCTGGAACTCTCCTCCTAAGCCTTAGATCAGTGGACTCAGTGGTTTACTTTAAAAAAAAAATCCTCTGTTCAGGCTGGCTTTGGTGTGACCTCTTGTTCATCCTCTTCCTCACTGGATTCTTCATGCTGCTGTTTTTGGTCGGGTTTCTGTTTTTTTTGGGATCCTGTGGTTACCTTTTTTTTGCTCGTCACATTTTTTCAAATGATAATGTTCCTTCTTTCCTTAATTTTTTTTATTTTAAATTTTGTTGTTCTTCTGTAGTGTGTCATGGACTTTTTTTCTCAAAGCATTATATACATTTATTTTGCTGAAGTTAACTGAAAATGTCTTTAAAGTTTAGCTAAGTCAAATTTGCTTTTATGTTTTACAGAACGACACAGTTGCAATGAGAAGAGTGTGTACGCTGAAAGGACTTGCAGTCTACCTCAATGAAGATCCGAACAGCTTGATCAAAGAATATCAGGCAAGTAATCAAATAGAAACAATTTCCAGTAATAAAAATTTAACTGACGGTAATTTTTCCTCACACACATTCATTAGATTATAACAAAAAGTTAAAATTAGAACATTATTGGAGATATAAAAGCACAAGCTTATGCGGGAGTGACCCTTGCCATTACAGTTGGGGTGTAATGTGGGCTGAGTGTACTGTCTTTCTGCTTTGTTGTTCTGCCGTGTAATCTAGATGATGGACCAACACCTCTCATCTCGCTCTGAGCTGTCTACTGTTTTGCAGCTTAAAGGGATATTCCACCCCAAAGTGAAAATTGGTCTATTACCATATTACCCAGAGTAAGATAAGTGAGAAAAAATAATTTTGTAACCAGTGCAATAATTCTCCTGATCCGGCAGCAGTCTATTTGCTTTTGCCTAGCATTTAAAAAATGGAGTGAATGGGAACTATAAGCATTTTGGTTGCAAATGACTCTTTAATGGTACGAATTATTCCTGGTGAGCTCAATAATCATGTCGACTTTAAATGAAAAGTAATAAGTAACTTGAAGGATTTGGAGGAGTAGATTTAGACTTGGGAATACATTATGGTTACCACATACAACACTGTAAGCCGCCGCTGCATGGTGCATGGATATTCGAATATGTGTTTATTTATGGAAACCAGAGGCTTTTTCAACCACTGTTGTTGTATCCAAGTGCTATGCCATGGCGGGTTACAGGGTGCTTTGGCGTAACCGTAATGTAGGCCCAAGTCTAAATCGCCTCCTCCTGCAAATCCGTCGTGTTACTTTTTACTTTTCATTTGCAGTCGACATGATTATTGAGCTCACCAGGAACAATGGGTATAAGATCAGAAATGTACTGTGCTGGTTACAAAATGCTTTTTTCTCACTTATCTAACTCTTGGCAATTTATGGTAATAGACAAACTTCCACTTTGGGTGGAATATCCCTTTAATTGATATGAAACCCTGCAACTTGTATTATTATGTTTATTTACTTATTAATTTTTTTAGGATGTGGACTTCCATGAGGCCGAAAGTGAAATGGAGAAGACGCTCATTGGCATCTACGTCATCAAACCAGAAGGAGAGCGTGACCTTGACCCGGCAGAAGACATTGGTATCATAATTGAGGGTGTCGCTGTGCTCAGAGATCTTCCTGATGTTGCCACTGCTGTTGTGTTGTTGTTCGGCCTGATCTACACTTTAAACATGAGCTACCCATCCAACCTCAGGTACACTTTTGAGTTTTTTCAGAAAGTACTGATGGGACTTGATGCTAAGAAGCTATCAAACAAAGTTCAAGTGCTCAGAAACAAACTCCTTGAATAAAGAGGAGGAAGCGGGAGGCCCTTATTGCTTAACTTAGTTTGAATGCTTTACGTTCAGGTATAGTTAAGTTGTTCATAAACACTTTTTTTCATTGTCAGTACTGTTTCTTGGGAACATTCACCAGTTTTAGAGAACAATAATGTTCATTTGCATTTTAGCAAAATACTGTTACTTAAAAAATTGGTGTTGCACTTCTTCTACTGCTACTTGACAACATACAGAAAATGACAGACATTTTAAAAAGTTCTAGCGGTTAGGCCGCTGTGATTTGATATTTCAAAGAATGTGACATTTGGCAGCTGTCTGCAACTTGGGATGTAACCATAACTTGAAAAACTGAGTAGCACTGTTTTACAGTACAGTTTTTGAACAAAACAGCCAATTTTCACTGTTTTAAATGAGTTTAGTTTGCTCTTTCATGCTTATCAGTGTTTGAAAATAATTCCTGAAACGTCCTGTAAAATGTAGGATTTTTTTTGATAATTTGGATGCTTTCTGGACCAGTTGAAAGACAAGTTGGTTAGCACTTCACTGATCTTTGAAGTAAAATATTGTTTTATGCACAAAGTATTTAGTTAAAGTTGTAACAAGTTGTCTGCATTGATTGCACTTTGTGTTAAGCTACGGCTCTACAGTCTTTTCGGTCTGTCAACAAGTATTTAATATGCACTGAATGTGCTTAGTAAAGACAGGACTTTGTTGGATCATTTTTTTTAATCATTTTAGTTTGACGACAAGTTGGTTAGCACTTTATACTGATCTACATTTTCTGCACAAAATATTCACTTGGAATTTGTAACAAGTTGCATTGATTGCACTTTGTGTTAAGCTGTTGTGCTTGGAAAAAAGTATTTTATATGCACTGAATGTGCTTATTAAAGGCAGGATTGTGTTTGATAATTTGGGTGCTGTCTTCATTTCTTCCTAAAAGATCTCCCTAAGATTTACTTAAAAATGTTATGTCAAGTGGTTCCACATAACTGCTTTAAGTAACTTTTAAGAAACTTTGCTATTTTGTATGGAAGTAACCAGTGTAAATGATTTATTTGTAATTGTATTGAATAGAAATTACTTAACAATTTTATATAATTCAAAAGTAACAAAGTTATGTAGCAGCTACATAACAGTTTTACAAAGATACTACCTAACCAGGTTATGTCCTTCTAAAGCAGAAAAGTTATGTACCAGCTAAGTAACAGTATTACAAAGATATTGCCTAAACAAGTTATGTAGGCTTAAAGCAACAAAGATAAGTATCAGCTAAGCATTGCAATTAAGTTACATTTAGCCAATGCACTTACGTAAATCTAACTTAACAGTATTGAGTTCAAACTAAGTAACAACATTTCTTAAAAGTTACTTAAAGCAGTTGTGTGGAACCACTTGACATAACTTTTTTAAGTAAATCTAATGTTTTATTTTTTTGAGTGTGGATTAAAGTGGACTTTTGAACTGTGGAAAGTGAACACAAAGATCCCAATGCCCAGACACTGAAAAGAACCCATTTTCTGCGAGTGGCCTCAGTGAGTGACCTGCTGTCCTTGTAGGGATACACTAAAAATATCAAAGAGCTCCCAGAGGACAGCGAGACAGAGGCACAGCCAGCATTGGTCATGGTCAGGTCGTGCCCGGCAGAATGAGAGGAATGTTGGAGCTAAAGAGAAATAGATAAAGGAAGCTTTGTCTCAGTCTGTCTCTCTCTGACTTGGTCTTACTGCCATCTACCACCACAATAAAGCAGCTGATGTCTCCCATTAAAGAGTTATTTCACCCAAGTCACAAAACATAATTGTCCCATTAGCTTTAACAAGCAACCTGCAAGACACTGTGGAGATTTTCTGCTGTTTTCAGCACCCAGAGCATTGCTCATGAAGTGAGAGTGGCAGATGACAGGTGGAAATGAAAAGTAGCTTTTTTAAAAAAAAAAAAAGAAAAAGAAAAAAGAAAATGTGTAAACTGACCCTTTTAGGTAGATGCAAGAGTGAAAAAGTATCATTTACTATTACAAAAAAACATAACTACTGACAAACACTGGTGTACAGCATGAGCAGGGAAAATATAGCCACCATTATTAAAATGGGTTTCTTAAACCAAAGCAGTTTGTTATAGAGGATAGCTAAGGCTGATGATGTCAGATATCCCTAATATGGTCATTTAAGTCCCACCCACTTACTGTACAAACTTACTGTTTGTGAGAGGCAACCAGTCAGAAGGAATGTGGCTTAAAGTGAGGGGAGGGCTTGTGTTTGGCCTGATGAGCTGCACCAGCATGAGGTAAATGAGGATTTTCTTGAACAGCAAATATTACAAAACCTCTGAAGTAGAGTCCAAGAATATAAATCTGTTGTATGAAACGTGAGCAGAAGCCCTGCCCACTTTAAATGGCTCAGAAAAACTGAAATCTGTCAAGTAACGACCAAAACTCTTTTTTTTTTTCATGTTTATGTAGAGCTCATCGGTCCCTAAATGAAACAAAAACCACCCTAAATTAAAAATTGTAACTTGTCGATGATAAGCCAAGTGTCTCTCAGCACGGAGATGAACCACTTATCAGAGAGGCTTTGATGTGATCTAACAAACACGCAGGAACGGATTGATAACAGCCACTCGGATTGAGTCAGAAGGTAAAAGCAATGCAACGCGATCATTAGTTCAGAGAATGCAAACGAGCAGCTTTACGAGGACACAAACACTAAAAAGCTGAATTCTTTTATTTGCTGATGAAGGAGGAGCAGTGTACTTTTTATGGAAATGTTGTAAGGCTATTTTTGAAAATTCTGTGAAAATGCTAATCACTTTGTTGCTCTAACAAATGAAGGAAAGATTTATTTTGATATACAGTCAGAGGCAATCTGCGTTATTTAGCTGCTGCAGAATTTGATAAATGGAGAGGAAGAAAATGACCACCCTTTGTCTGTGACGTCGTGTCTTGCTTTTGTCTTTTCAACGCTGGTCGACATGATTTCAGCAGACATGATGAATGAAGGAAGCTGAGTGCTGCACGTGGAGGCTTTTTCAAAACAAGCCCGAAGACTGGGACCTTTTAGCAATTCTGCTTTAACTGTTGCAAATTATGTGACTGTGTCTCTTTTTTTATAATGAAAAATCAAAATGATTCAATAATTTTTTGCCTTTTATCCTCCTAATGTAGTTTTTTGTTTTTTTTTAAGTGGGGAAATAATTCCTCCAATGGCTGTAATCTTCTGAGAAAACAAATCTGAAAATAGACTTAATCATGAACCACTTTTTGTCTTCTGTGTCTTTTTCAAAGCTTAACAAGACCTTTTCTTCATCATTTGTTCTGGGAATAGTCTGTGTTTTGTCTTTCCTTCGGCTCACGCCTGCCACTCAGTGACTGCTTGCACAGAGCTCTCATCCTTATCAGTTCCATCAGTCAGCGTCGATGGGCCCCCGTGTGTCCTTACTCTGTTTGATGGATCATACGCTCTGAGAGGCGCGGCGGTGGCGGGGATTCTAGAGCGGAAACCGCTCTGATGTTTAATTCATCTATGTTTGTCCTAATTCGTGAAACTCCTGGTCACTGGCCACCCCTGGTGTAAACAACTGGTCAGCTCAGACGTGTGTACAGGTCTTGTTGCTGTTTAATAATTCAGACGTGATGCACTTATTGATTTTCTACAAAAGAACCCAGACCTTCATGCATAATGAATCATCTAGGGCGCGAGATAGCTGGGTGCAGTTTCTCGACCCAACAAGTTTCTCTCTGCTGTGTCCTGCTGAGCTTCTCAGCTAGTTTTGTATAAGGAAGCGCCCCCAGCAGTATGAACGAAGGTCATGCTGCGGTTGTTCTCGAAAGATTAATTTTTATGTAGTTACTCAAACTGAGATTGAGCTGAGATACTCTGCATAGCTTGAGCTTATATTTCACATATTGCAACTTGGTAGCAGTGTTGGGGAGTAACGGAATACATGTACCGCCGTTATGTATTTAAAATACAAAATATGACAGGCATCTTAACACAGGCAGCTGTAGCTAATTTGTTTTTTTTTTTGGTGCAGCATGCTAAACAACCTTGCTAGCATTAGTTACTAACTGTGTTGTCCAGTTATGATCACTTCTGGCTCTAGTATCAGCATAGCTGCATCCAAAAAGATAATGTTATGCCTCCAAAACAACACAAAGTCTGAAACCAGTCTGTGATATCCCAGTGGCTATGGCAATCTTTTATATACTGTCTATAGTGCAGTCCACCTCATAGACACCTATGTTGTGAGTTTGCCGCATTGTGCTCCAAAGCACAGGCTGGGTCTGACTGAGCCTTCATGAGTACATCCACAGTATGTTCTTTCCATCACAGCCTTATTTATATGAGCCGGTCTACAAGGCACGGAGAGATTTGAAAAGAAAATTAGGACAGACAGAACAAAGCTGCTGCTTCTACAAATGAGCTCTTCCATGAATGCCTTTCAGAGCGTTGTGAAAGTGAATAGATGTTCACATTGATTATCAAAAATAAATCCCATAGTGAGCGTGAAGCCATAATATGATATGTAATACAGGCTGTTCTATTATCTGATGAAACGAGCAGTGTCTTCGCAGATGCTTCTTGCTGCTAGGACATCAGAAAAGTTTGCTCACTGACTCCAGCCCTGTGATGAAGAGGTATGTGTCAAACTGATGAAAGGGTGCACAGCTGTGCCACAATAACAGCCAAATTCTTTCTAAAAGTAGGCTAAGAGACATTTTTGTAAGGAGGAGTAGTCGGTGTAAATCGTCCTGCCTTCTGACTATGAAGATGACCTTTTCCAGGATAGCTTTACTTTGTAGCCTGGGGGATTCCAGCTTCTTGAACAGAGGGTAGATATTAGTAAACTCATTATTAACAGTGCATTAAATGTCTATTGTATATTCTTAGCAACTATTAACTGTAGTTTTAAACAGGAGCTTTTCTAGGATTTTTCAAATAAGGTGGCACATGGGGGTCCAGAGCCAGTGATGGGGTGGCAGGGTGTCTTTGTATTGAGTTAACCTGCGCATGTCACGGTCCTGGGTCGGTGACCCAGTGTTTTGAGTTTTGTATCATTATTGAATTTTGATTTTGTCATAGTTTATCTTTTCTAGTCTTTTGGTTTCTGTTTCTGTGTTCTATGGTCTGCTGTATTCCCTAGTCAAGTCTGCGTCTGTTATGTTTCCTGTTTTACTTTGAAAGTCTGTGTCCCATGTCAATGTATTGAGTCTCGCTTCCCCTTGGTCTTGTCATGTCAGATTACTCCCAGCCGTGCTCTCTTTGTGTGTCTCATTTCCCTCGTTATCCCTCAGTGTATTTAAGTCCCGTGTTTCTTTTTGTCAGCGTCACGTCGTCTGTGTTACATCCCTCATGTCATGTCAGGTTAATGGGTTTCAGGATTGTTGTGCAGTTCATGTTCCTGTAAGTGATTCATGTGTTTCATCATGCACTCTGCACAAGGTCCTGCTCATAGTCATTGCCAGTCTTCCTACTTTGTCATAGTTAAGTCACAGTTTTCTTAGTTTAGTTTTCCCAGTGTAGGTTCTACTTTAGTTTCGCCACTGCCCGTGCTGCTTTATGTTGCCCCCTGTATCAGCCATAATAAAGGCTCGCCTTTTGTTAAAGTTAGTTCTGTCTCCTCGCCTGTGTCCACACCTGGATCCAACACACACACCTCCGCACGGCCTGCCTCCACCAATCATGGCAGCGCAAAGGAAAGTAGTTAGGAAATGATAAGCACTGAACCTGTGAGGCCACAGCAGGAGTTCATTCTTTTTGTTTTACAGTGGAAAAAAAGGATGTAGCAAGCATTATGTCACCCGCTGATTTGTAAAGTCCTTTCACAAAGCCTGGATTTGAATATTTTTATGCCATCACAGTCTTGGTGTTTTGAAATCAGCTGTGAGCAGGTGCTCAGAGTAAACAATCACTTCTGTAACTACCAGTCCATTTAGCCCATTCCCTGGTTTTCTATTATATCGACACTCAGACTGTATGATCTAAAAAAGTAAAGTACCCTTGCCCCTCTCTAAGTCAGGTAGCAGTAACTGAGTCAGTTAATTATGTAATAGTATATGATGTGACCGGTGTTTTAGTGCTACTTGGCTTTAAAGGCACAGTCAGTAATTTTTTAAAGATGACTTAATAGAAAACCAGAATGTTTTACTCGTAAATATACATTGATTAATGCATAACAAATTGATGTTTTCTCATAAACTTAGAATTAATCCATTAAAAGTAAATGGGAGCAGGTATCAGTTTGTGGAAGCCGCCACATTGCCCCAGCATTTTAAATACAGTAACTAAGATGGACTGAGATGGATATTCTGCCTAAATGTGGATATGTGTGTGGTTAGAGAATGGCCACACACGTAGTATGACTTATATGTTACTTTTAATTTAAAGTTCACAAACTCTTTCAAACAATTTTTGATCATTTAACATTTGTAGCTGTATGACGCGTCTTTCTCATTCTGTCTTTATCCCCCATCACCACTCCTCTCATTCCACCCTCATGTTCACCTCCTCACCTAAAGGTAGTAGATAGTGACAGGACTGGAAACCAAGCATCAGACATATGCACGGGTAGCAGCAGCAGAGAGAGGGGAGCCACCCGAGCAAGAGCTACGCTCTTTGGAAGAGCAGGTAATGGCCTTCTTTAAAAGCAAAGGTATAGAAATGGACAGTAAAAATATTGAGGGATGCCATCCTCTTCCGAGAAAAAATCAAATACCTGCCATTATCATTCGTTTTGTTAATAGAAAACAGAAAAAAGAACTGCTCAAGCAAGGAAGAAAGCTAAAAGGTACAAATGTTTATTTAAATGAACACCTAATCAAGAAAAATGCAGACATTGCAAGACAAGCAAGAATATTAAGAAAACAGAAGAAAATACAGTCAACTTGGACGTCAGACTGTAAAATATTCATTAAGTTAAATGGAACACCAGAGCAGGCTAAGGTTCTAGTCATCAAAGAGATGACGGAACTAGAAAAATATAACCGATAAATGCAAAGCAGTGCTAAATATGATGTGACCGTCCAAGTGCACAACCAACGCAGATGTCTGACAATTTTCAACTAACAACTCATATAGATATTGAAAATAAGACATTGATGTATGACAGCAACATAGATCCTGATTGTAATTTCTTTAACAATAAGACAAATGAATGCAATTATTATACAAATGAGCAACTTAAAAAGGAATTCAAGGTAGAACAGGGTATAACAATGGTTCACTTTAATAGTCGAAGCTTATATGCAAACTTTCAATCCATCAAAGACTACATAACACAGTTTGAACAGCCATTCAATGTGATAGCCATATCGGAGACCTGGATAACTCCTGGAAAAGAAGAAGACTTTAAAATAAATGGATATGAATTCCTTCATGTAGACAGGATCAACAAGAAAGGAGGTGGGGTGGCACTTTACATTGATAAAAACCTAAAGTACAAAAGAATGGGAAGAATGACAACTGTTATTGATGGAGTGATGGAATGTTTATCAGTGGAAATAAGTATAGAAAAAAGGAAAAACCTAATTGTCAGTTGTATATATAGAACACCAGGATCTAAGATTGAGATATTTAAGGATAATATGGAGGACTTATTTACAAATATAAATCAGAAAAGAATGTTTATTTGTGGGGACTTTAATATTGACTTATTGAATCCAAATCATAATAAGAGTACAGAAGAATTTATTGATTCCATGTACAGCATAGGTTTATTTCCACTGATAACAAGACCGACCAGAATAACATCTCATTGTGCAACTCTATTAGATAATATATTTACAAATATAATAGAAGGAAAGATAAAAAGTGGGCTGTTAATCAATGATATAAGTGACCATTTACCAGTCTTTGCATCGTATAATTGCCATTATAAAGTGAACAACGATGGACATAAGATTATTTACAAAAGAATAAGAACAGAGAAGACCTTAAATTGTCTTAGAAATGAACTTTTAAAGCAAGATTGGAATATTGTATATGAACAAACAGAAGTTAATAAAGCTTACGAAGGATTTTTAAGAACATTTAACACATTACTTGATAAAAACTGCCCAGTAATTGAAATCAATAGGAAACACAACTATGCAGGAAGACCATGGATGACAAAAGGACTACAAAATGCCAGCAAAAAAAAGAATACCTTATATCGAGAATTCATAAAAAAGAGAACAATAGAAACTGAAATGAAGTATAAAACTTACAAAAATAAATTAACTAATATAATGAGATCCTGTAAAAGAGAGTATTACATTAAAAGGTTAGAACACAATAAAGATAACACAAGAGATATATGGAATGTATTAAACAGAATAATCAAAAATGAATCAAGGAATAATGATTACCCTGGGTACTTTATAGAAGGGACAAGAAGTATTAATAACATGGAGGAGATAGTAAATGGCTTTAATGAATTCTTCGTAAACATAGGGCCAAAACTGGCAGAAGAAATAAAGGTTGATGGAATAGAAAGGGATACTGGTGAAAATATTGAAAGGAATAGTAGCTCAATGTTTTTAAGAGCAGTGGAAGAGAAAGAGATTTATGACATGGTTAGAGGACTTAAGAACAAAACCAGTACAGACTGGAATGATACTGATATGGTAACGGTAAAGACAGTTATTGATGGTATCGTAAAACCATTAAAATATATATTCAACTTGTCGTTTCAAAAAGGAGTTTTTCCACAAAAAATGAAAGTTGCTAAAGTTATTCCCATTTACAAAACCGGTGAAAGACATCATTTTACAAACTATAGACCAGTGTCAATACTCTCCCAGTTCTCTAAGATACTGGAAAAACTCTTCATAAAAAGATTTGACAGTTTTGTGGAAAAATATGAATTAATGACAGATAGTCAGTATGGGTTCAGAAACAACAGATCAACAGCTTTGGCACTGATAGATTTAATGGAAAAGATAACGGAATGTATGGATAATAAGAGGTATGCGCTCGGAGTTTTCTTAGATCTAAAGAAGGCGTTTGATACTGTTAATCATGAAATTCTATTAAAAAAACTGGAAAAGTACAGGTTTAGGGGAGTGGTTTTGGAATGGTTAAAAAGCTATGTAGGGAATAGGCAACAATATGTACAAATAAATGAATATAAATCTAATTTGATGGATATAGCTTGTGGAGTACCTCAAGGTTCAGTACTGGGTCCAAAAATGTTTATTATGTACTTAAATGATATCTGCAGAGTATCGGAGATTTTAAAGTTTGTAATATTTGCAGATGACACAAATATACTGTGTGCAGGTGGGGAATTGCCACAGGTTTTGGAAATGATCACACAGGAATTAACGATATTAAAGAAGTGGTTTGATATAAATAAATTATCATTGAATCTCGATAAAACCAAATTTATGTTGTTTGGAAACCAAAAGAAAAACATCGAAGTAGAAATATGTGTTGACAATGTATATTTAGAAAGAGTAAATGAAATAAAATTTCTTGGGGTGATCATTGACCACAAGCTCTGTTGGAAGCCACACATTACTTATGTTCGGGGGAAATTGGCACGGGGCATTGCCGTCCTGGGAAAAGCAAAGCATATGTTGGATCAGAAAGCACTGCACATTTTATACTGTGCTTTACTACTGCCATATATGAGCTACTGTGTAGAGGTCTGGGGAAACACATACAAAAGTAACACACAAACAATAACTATAATACAGAAAAGGGCCATTAGATTAATAAATAATGTAGGGTACAGGGACCATACAAATGCACTCTTTGTCAAAATGCAAGCTATTAAATTCCAAGACTTGGTGAAGCTTAAAACAGCGCAAATAATGTATGAAGTCAGAAATAAATTGCTTCCCAAAGAAATCTGTAAATTGTTCATAGAAAGAGAAGGTGGGTATAACTTAAGAGGGAAATGGAATTTAAAAATACAAAGTGCTAGAACAACTTTAAGAACTATGTCAATCTCAATTGCAGGAGTTAAATTATGGAACAGTCTAACAGAAGAAATAAAAGACAGTCAAAACATAAAACAGTTTAAAGTAAAATATAAAAACCTAATTTTAAATAAGTATAAGAATGAAGAAAACGGGGTTAACCCAGGATGGTAATGTTGCTGGTAATGGTGTTGCGGTTCTTTTTTGGTTGTTTTTTTGTTTTTTTGTTTTGTTTTGGTTGTTGTTTTTCCATAACTTGTGTATCTGCAAATATACACATTCTGTATTTTTCATATGAAAGAAACTATACTGTGGTGGGGCTTGCTAATTTCTTGTTTTTGATTTATGTATGTTATGTTTTGTTTTACTTCATATGTTTATATGTTTCATATGTTGTTTGTTTAATTTAAGACAAAAAAAAATTAAATGAATGAGAGGTAAAACTTGAGGGGGTAGGGACAAATAAGTAAATACTTCAGCCTACTCCTTCAAACAAATAATGGAATGATATTTTGTAATGATTGTGAAGGCACATGTTTGAAATGTTTGAAATAAAAATGAACTGAACTGAACTGAAAAGGCTTATCTCTTGAACTGAAGTCACGGTTCTAAAACATTTATCTATTTTCACAATTGCTAACATAATGTCAGCTTATGTTAGACTTAAAAAACAGACAGTTTCAGTAACGCTGGCTAACAGTTTGTGTATTTGTCCTTTAGGAGCCACCATAGTTAGAGTCATGGACTTGAATTGGTTGACTGCAATTTGCAATCTCCTGACATCTAGTGGTGAGATTTTGCACACTGTACCTTTAAAAACATTGTACCAGTTTAGCATTTCAACCAAAGCTTGGCCCCTGAGAACACCCTGATGAATATTAACTCTGGTGTTGTTATTAAGCCATTGATCTCTGACTTTCTTTATGCCTACAAACACACCAGGTCCTCACAGTGTGGCTTGGATCGTTTGTGGTTAGTGAACAAACTTGTCTGGGATCTCATCACGCTGAACACGTACAAAAGTTTTCTCATCCTCTGTGTGTTTCTCATATGTGGGCAGCACTCTCGACCCTCAAGAGAAAACATGTTTTCCAACCCATTAGTCACTGCCAACTGGCAGGATAGAGTTCTTATCACGTTTATTGATCAGCATGGGAAAAGATTGAAGTTTTTTATTTGTTTGTGTGTGTGTGTGTGTGTGTGTGTGTGTGTGTGTGTGTGTGTGTGTGTGTGTGTGTGTGTGTGTGTGTGTGTGTGTGTGTGAGAGAGAGAGGGAGAGAGAGAGAGAGAGAGGTAAGAAAAGGACTCTGTTGCCCCTGTCAGGCAAACAAAGCCTCAAACCAGCTTTAGCCACACTGTAAAACCAATACTGTCCCCATTAAAGCTGCTTGTTGCTCTTAACAAAAGCAACTGCAACACAACAGCGCACCAGAAGTGTTCTTCCAAAGTTCTCAAGTGTCCCTGGTGTTCGCAGATTATTGCTTATTGAAATGTTTTGTTATTCAGTGTAAGTGAACAAACAGTTCCTAAACTGCATTTTAGTGAGATGTTTGCTGAATGAACATCACACTGATGAAACAGCATTAGATTCAAGTGTTTTCTTTTTTACGATGTTACGCTTATGTGCACTCATAATAAAAATCATGGCAGTCCCTGATAGTACAGCTTATTACTTATGTTTTTTGGTGTTTTGGGGGGTTCCAGTCAGTTAATCACCAGGTTTTTAAAAGAAAAAGACACAAGAAAATATAACGTTGGTATTTTGAAAGGTAGTGCTTACCTTTCAAGAAGATGCTTCTTATATTGCAGTTATACATTACCTATAAGGGTGCAGACTATATTAAGTGCTTTGGGGTGACTGCTGTTGTGATTTGGTACTATATAAATAAAACTGAATTGAATTATATCATATTATTTTTGGATACTTAGATAATATTTATGAGCCATATCATGAGATCATTTATAGCGTCTGTCTTTTTAAAATACCTTGCAAGTAACTAACATATAAATTAGTATGATTTGTTTCTCCTTTGCTTTAAAGCTGACAGTCATCATTATCTACATTTTAACTGTCACGAGGAACAGGTAAACAATACTATCAGTGTTACACCAGTTCTGAATTATTACAGGGTAATGTTGGTAATTTAGAGTCATGGGGTTTGTTATGAATTATAATTATAGTTTTTAGAGGAATGTTTATTTTACTTTCTGGTTGTTTGTGAAGCCCCTTACCACTGACATATAAATCATTCACGCATAAAAAAGCATCAAACTCAAGAGATGAACCAGTGTTGTGTCCACACATAACAGACAACTTACCGAAGAAACAAGTTTAAATTGTATTGTAATTGCAGCCTGTCACAAAAAAAAAAACATGATTTGTTTCATTTCTTTAGTACATCTATGAAAAATGATAAAGATAACATGGTTTGACAAGCATGAAATAGTATCTTTGCAACAACAAGGTGATTCAAAAAGAGCTACTAGCCAAAAACCTACATATTTCAGCATGGGCTGTAGCGCGTCCTGAAAATGTGAAGAAACTGGACAAGTGAAGGACAAAAGAAGTTGCCGGTGTAAAAACTATCCACAGCAGATGAACTGTATCTGAAAGTCTTTTTTTTTTTTTTTTTTTTCAGAAATAGGGGGTAAAAATCCAGCAAGGACCTGATACACGAGCTGAGAGAATCATCTACTGTTCACTGAAGCTTCATCAGAAACAGTCTCAGTCTTGATGGCTGTCAAGAAACCATTCTCAGGAAATGGGGGGGAGGCTTAGGTATGTCAAATTACAGGCAACAGATATGGAGTAGTGAATCTAAACTGGAAATTGCTGGTTCAAGTATGTACAGAGGAGATCAGGAGAGAGGTGAGTGTCTAAATCTGTAAAACATGCTGGGGGCTCTGTCATGGTTTGGGATGAATTTCACTTACTGGTGTTGTGGATCTTATAAAAACTTGTGGACTTTTGACTGTAGAAAAGCACTGATTGCCATGAATGGCTGTGTGGCAGGCAGGATTTGGAGACGAGAGACGGGAGATAAGCTAAAAAAAAAATCAGCTTTGATGCTGCACTCAAACAAAATACACAACAAATATATATATATATATCTATATATATATATATATATATATATATATATATATATATATATATATATATTGGTCGGTAGTTGGTCCCCTCCAACTACCGACCAATAACCTGCCTCAGTACTACATGGAAGCTCCTGTCAGGCATCATATCGGCTAAGATGAACAGGCACATGGGTCAATACATGAGCGGGACACAGAAAGGAATTGGCAAGAATACCAGAGGTGCAAAACACCAGCTACTGGTAGACAGAACAATCAGCCGAGACTGCAAGACCAGACTGACCAACCTGTGCACTGCCTGGATTGATTACAAGAAGGCCTATGACTCAATGCCCCACAGCTGGATACTGGAATGCCTAGAATTGTACAAGATCAATGGGACCCTAAGAGCCTTCATCAGGAACTCAATGGGGATGTGGCGTACAACACTAGAGGCCAACTCCAAGCCCATAGCACAAGTTACCATCAAGTGTGGGATCTACCAAGGAGATGCTCTGTCCCCACTGCTGTTCTGCATAGGCCTGAACCCCCTCAGTGAGATCATTAACAAGACTGGCTACGGATACCGACTACGGAACGGAGCAGTTGTCAGCCACCTCCTGTACATGGATGACATCAAGCTGTATGCCAAGAGTGAACGAGACATCGATTCACTGATCCACACTACCAGGCTATACAGCAATGACATTGGAATGTCGTTCGGACTGGAGAAGTGTAGTCGGATGGTAACAAAGAGAGGGAAGGTAGTCAGAACTGAGGGGATTGAACTACCAGAAGGCAACATTGCAGACATAGAGGACAGTTACAAGTACCTGGGGATCCCGCAGGCAAATGGGAACCATGAAGAGGCCGCTAGAAAGGCTGCAACCACCAAGTACCTGCAGAGGGTCAGGCAAGTCCTGAGGAGTCAGCTGAATGGTAAGAACAAGATCCGGGCCATCAACACATACGCCCTGCCCGTGATCAGGTACCCTGCTGGGGTAATAGGCTGGCCAAAGGAGGAGATAGAAGCCACTGACATAAAGACAAGAAAGCTCCTGACCATGCATGGAGGGTTTCACCCCAAGTCCAGCACCCTGAGGCTGTACGCTAAGCTGAAGGAAGGGGGCCGGGGACTGGTGAGTGTCAGCACCACAGTCCAGGATGAGACAACGAACATCCAAGAATACATTGGGAAGATGGCCCCAACTGACCGAGTGCTCAGTGAATACCTCAGGCAGCAGAAACCCAAGAAAGAGGAGGGAGACGAGGAACCATCATGGAAGGACAGGCCCCTGCACGGTATGTACCACCGGCAGATAGAGGAGGTGGCTGATATCCAGAAATCCTACCAGTGGCTGGACAAAGCTGGACTGAAAGACAGCACAGAGGCACTAATCATGGCAGCACAAGAACAAGCTCTGAGTACAAGATCCATAGAGGCTGGGGTCTATCACACCAGGCAAGACCCCAGGTGCAGGCTGTGTAAAGATGCCCCAGAGACAATCCAGCACATAACAGCAGGGTGCAAGATGCTAGCAGGCAAGGCATACATGGAACGCCATAACCAAGTGGCCGGCATAGTGTACAGGAACATCTGTGCCGAGTATAACCTAGAAGTCCCGAGGTCAAAATGGGAGATGCCCCCAAGGGTGGTGGAGAATGACCGAGCTAAGATCCTGTGGGACTTCCAGATACAGACGGACAAAATGGTGGTGGCTAACCAACCGGACATAGTGGTGGTAGACAAACAGAAGAAGGCGGCCGTAGTGATCGATGTAGCGGTTCCGAATGACAGCAATATCAGGAAGAAGGAACACGAGAAGCTGGAGAAATACCAAGGGCTCAGAGAAGAGCTCGAGAGGATGTGGAGGGTGAAGGTAACGGTGGTCCCCGTGGTAATCGGAGCACTAGGTGCGGTGACTCCCAAGCTAGGCGAGTGGCTCCAGCAGATCCCGGGAAAAACATCGGAGATTTCTGTCCAGAAGAGCGCAGTCCTGGGAACAGCTAAGATACTGCGCAGGGCCCTCAAGCTCCCAGGCCTCTGGTAGAGGACCCGAGCTTGAAGGATAAACCGCCCGCAGGGGCGTGCTGGGTGTTTTATATATATATATATATATATATATATATATATATATACATATATATATACACATATATATATGTATATATATATATGTGTATATGTATATATATATATGTGTATATGTATATATATATATATGTATATGTATATGTATATATATGTATATTAGGGGTGCAACGATACACAAAATTCACGGTTCGGTTCGGTTCGATACTTTGGTGT
The DNA here is from genome assembly GCF_057382095.1 of Aulonocara sp. 'chitande type north' Nkhata Bay. Classification (NCBI taxonomy): domain Eukaryota; kingdom Metazoa; phylum Chordata; class Actinopteri; order Cichliformes; family Cichlidae; genus Aulonocara; species Aulonocara sp. 'chitande type north' Nkhata Bay. Next base: position 13,605,365 of record NC_141360.1, read on the forward strand.
CACGGTTCGATATTTTTTCGATACAAAAAAAATGTTCATGCATTTTTAATTTGTCATTTATTAAAATTATAAATATATATTTTAACTCAAAAGTACAGTTTTTAAATTTAACCCTAACCCTAACCCTTGTGCGCGTTTTTTATTTTGACAGCGAATGCGCACCTGCGGACCACTTATGTGCAGCCCTGGTTATTTAGCTCATCATATTGCAGCCACAGAAATTATTTTGTCCATGAAACCATAAAGCTGCACTTTCTTTTTGCCTTATAGTCTGATTTGTCATAACTTCTCCGTTTTGTGGTAAGCTTTTATTTGGCTGTCACTTCTTCACCCTGACCTGTCTTATTTGGCTCAGCAGAACTGAAATGCTTTTACACGCGCACTCACATAAGCTCAGCGATTCTCTGCGCAATCAACCTCTCACATGTTTAAGCTTGCTGCGGGAGATTTCACTTGTCATGTTTGCATAGTAAGCTAACGATTAATAAGACGATGTCAGAGGAATTGGTGCACAAATTATCATCACTCACAGATCAGTGCTGTCGCTCTCTATACACAGTTCGCACGATTGCAAAGTGAAAGCAAAAAAACAAGCGCAAATTCAAACGCGACTTCAATATGTCACATATTGACAGTGGCTCACCGATGCCAATGACATAATTACCCAGCTACATTTCTGAAAGAATGCAAAAGCATTGACATATATTTTTCCTACAATAGCCCGACGGGCAGGGAAGAGATAGATTTTGGTAGCCCGACTGAAAAAATCGCTAGCTCCGGGACGTTGGGCTAGCGATATTGCAAGCCCTGTATCTGATTGAGGAATCACTCATCTTTGGAAAAGAGAGTTTATTACAGAGAAATGGCTCTTTCCAAAATAAAAGCTATACTATCCGCTTCTTCTGGGCTATATTCTCAGCAGCATAAGGAGAATCATGTGCTAACAGCTGTCTAAATGACTCTGCTAAAGTTAGTAGCATGCTTGTTGTTTTTGTCTTTGCACTAGGATGATGTCGGTGTAAATGTGCAGTCATATTCGTTGTGTTCCCGCTAGTGCTTTCAGGTTAATCTCGTCGAAATGACCTTAACGCCACAACACGGCAAATCTCCGTTAACGAGCTACCCCTGATCGCCCCGTGCATGGGGCTAGACGGCCAACACGTTAACGAGCTAACTGCGCTAACACACTAGTTCACACCAATGTAATTGAGCATTGCATGGCACATCCAACATACTATTTTACTTTAGTCCATGACTCGCTTACCTTCAGGGTCATACGTCACATGAAAACCAAAATAATTCCAAACGCCAGATCTGAATGAGGGTCAATTTGCCTGTTGCAAGGAGAGCTTAACTTCTGTCTCGCTAGCTTGCCCTGTGCTCTTCCTTCTGACTATGCTGTCTGTGTGGAGCGCTCAGTGGATCTGCGCTCGACAGTGCAGCCTAGGCGGAGTAGTCGAACACAGATTCACTGAGCGCTCAACACAGACAGCATCGTCAGAAGGAAAATTGATAAAATAAATTACAAATGTTGTATTGTTCGATACATATGCGTACCGAACCGAAAGCACTGTATCGAACGGTTCAATATCGATACGAATATCGTTGCACCCCTAATGTATATGTATATGTAGATATATATATATATATATATATATATATATATATATATATATATATATATATATATATATATAAAACACCCAGCACGCCCCTGCGGGCGGTTTATCCTTCAAGCTCGGGTCCTCTACCAGAGGCCTGGGAGCTTGAGGGTCCTGCGCAGTATCTTAGCTGTTCCTGTATATATATATATGTATATATATGTATATATGTATATATATATATATATATATATATATATATATATATATATACATATATATATATATGTATATATATATATATATATGTGTGTATATATATGTGTATATATATATATGTGTATATATATATATATATATATATATGTGTATATATGTATGTATATATATATGTAGATATATATATATGTATATATATATGTATCCAGCACCCTGAGGCTGTACGCTAAGCGGAAGGAAGGGGGCCGGGGACTGGTGAGTGTCAGCACCACAGTCCAGGATGAGACAACGAACATCCAAGAATACATTAGGAAGATGGCCCCAACTGACCGAGTGCTCAGTGAATACCTCAGGCAGCAGAAACCCAAGAAAGAGGAGGGAGACGAGGAACCATCATGGAAGGACAGGCCCCTGCACGGTATGTACCACCGGCAGATAGAGGAGGTGGCTGATATCCAGAAATCCTACCAGTGGCTGGACAAAGCTGGACTGAAAAACAGCACAGAGGCACTAATCATGGCAGCACAAGAACAAGCTCTGAGTACAAGATCCATAGAGGCTGGGGTCTATCACACCAGGCAAGACCCCAGGTGCAGGCTGTGTAAAGATGCCCCAGAGACAATCCAGCACATAACAGCAGGGTGCAAGATGCTAGCAGGCAAGGCATACATGGAACGCCATAACCAAGTGGCCGGCATAGTGTACAGGAACATCTGTGCCGAGTATAACCTGGAAGTCCCGAGGTCAAAATGGGAGATGCCCCCAAGGGTGGTGGAGAATGACCGAGCTAAGATCCTGTGGGACTTCCAGATACAGACGGACAAAATGGTGGTGGCTAACCAACCGGACATAGTGGTGGTAGACAAACAGAAGAAGACGGCCGTAGTGATCGATGTAGCGGTTCCGAATGACAGCAATATCAGGAAGAAGGAACACGAGAAGCTGGAGAAATACCAAGGGCTCAGAGAAGAGCTCGAGAGGATGTGGAGGGTGAAGGTAACGGTGGTCCCCGTGGTAATCGGAGCACTAGGTGCGGTGACTCCCAAGCTAGGCGAGTGGCTCCAGCAGATCCCAGGAACAACATCGGAGATCTCTGTCCAGAAGAGCGCAGTCCTGGGAACAGCTAAGATACTGCGCAGGACCCTCAAGCTCCCAGGCCTCTGGTAGAGGACCCGAGCTTGAAGGATAAACCGCCCGCAGGGGCGTGCTGGGTGTTTTTTTTTTTTTTTTTGTATATATATATCTATCTGCATATATATATGTAGATCTATCTATCTATCTATCTATCTATCTATCTATCTATCTATCTATCTATCTATATATATATATATATATATATATATATATATATATATATATATATATATATATATATATATATATATCCATCCATCCATTCGCTTCCGCTTATCCTTTTCAGGGTCGCGGGGGGCGCTGGAGCCTATCCCAGCTGTCATAGGGCGAAAAGGCGGGGTACACCCTGGACAGGTCGCCAGTCTGTCGCAGGGCTAACACATAGGGACAGACAACCATTCACACTCGCATTCACTCGCACATTCACACCTAGTGACAATTTGGATTAATCAATTAACCTATCCCCACAAGCTGCATGTCTTTGGACGGTGGGAGGAAGCCGGAGTACCCGGAGAGAACCCACGCAAACACGGGGAGAACATGCAAACTCCACACAGAAAGACCCCGGCCTGATGGTGGAATTGAACTCAGGACCTTCTGAAGGTAAGCGAGTCATGGACTAAAGTAAAACAGTATGTTGGATGTGCCACGCAATGCTCAATTACATGGGTGGGAACTAGTGTGTTAGCGCAGTTAGCTCGTTAACGTGTTGGCCGTCTAGCCCCACGCACGGGTGATCAGGGGTAGCTCGTTAACGGAGATTTGCCGTGTTGTGGCGTTAACGTCATTTCAACGAGATTAACGCTGACAGCACTAGTGGGAACACAACGAATATGACTGCGCGTTTACGCCAACATCATCCTAGTGCAAAGACAAGTGGAAGCAGACAAAAACAACAAGCATGCATGCTACAAACTTTACTCGAGTCATTTAGACAGCCGTTAGCACATGATTCTCCTTATGGGAACCTGATATGTTTAATATTGTGGCGAGCTCAGACAAGGTGGAGACGGAGGTGTCGTTTGGTCTTGCTTCCCGTGAGCTAGCCAGGGAGCACAGCCGTTTATTGACATCTGCAGAAGAACACTGCCGCTAGCTAACTGCTCAGCGCGGCAACAGCACAGCAACAACAACAACAACACACAGGGCGCCCTCTGACCCCGGAAGGACACACCGTCGCAGCGAGAGGGCGTCACCCATCACTATGGCAACATAAACAAAACATAACTGTACAAACAGAACCCCGAACAGCCCTGACCCGCTACATAGCCCCCACCTAAAGGGTCAGTCGTCCCCGACGACCCCATTACCCCACACAAAGTCCTGCAAATGTCCAGGTGCCTTCTTTTGGCGCACCGGCCGGTCACGACCCGCGGGGGGAAAGTCACTCGGGTCAGAACATGGGGTGCCACCATCATCCCACTTCTGACACCAATGTGGCGAGCTTAGACAAGGAGGAGACGGAGGTGTCCTTTGGTCTTGCGTCCCGTGAGCTAGCCAGGGAGCACAGCCGTTTATTGACATCTGCAGAAGAACACTGCCGCTAGCTAACTGCTCAGCGCGGCAACAGCACAGCAACAACAACAACACCACACAGGGCGCCCTCTGACCCCGGAAAGACACACCGTCGCAGCGAGACGGCGTCACCCGTCACTATGGCAACATAAACAAAACATAACTGTACAAACAGAACCCCGAACAGCCCTGACCCGCTACAATATGCTGCTGAGAATATAGCCCAGAAGAAGCGTATAGTATAGCTTTTATTTTGGAAAGAGCCATTTCTCTGTAATAAACTCTCTTTTCCAAAGATGAGTGATTCCTCAATCAGATATTTATTTTTTTAATTACTTTTGTTTCAGCAACATTCAATTTAAAAACTGTACTTTTGAGTTAAAATATATATTTATAATTTTAATAAATGACAAATTAAAAAGGCATGAACATTTTTTTGTATCGAAAAAATATCGAACCGTGACACCAAAGTATCGAACCGAACCGAACCGTGAATTTTGTGTATCGTTGCACCCCTAATATATATATATATATATATATATATATATATATATATATATATATATATATATATATATATATATATATATGTGTGTGTGTGTGTATATATATATATGTGTGTGTGAGTGTGTATATATACAAATAAAGGATATATTAGGAAAAATGTTTGAATTAGAACTACTCCTGGTACTCCAGCAAACTAGGCCAACAATTTTATTTTCACATTCATTCCACAGCATGACGTGCTTTGTATGCGTTTCTTAAAGATAGTAATTAAGAGGAAAAAAAACATGCATTTTATGTTATTTATACTAATACTCTTTTCTTCTCACTTTGCTCAAATCTGCCAGTGGAGTGGTAGTCTCTGGGGGTTTTCTTTCCTTCCTTCTTCACCCTCCACCCTCTCCTTTGCCTTTCTTTCTCCTGGGGCTGATGATGCCTCAGACAGTAAATGCTCTCGTGTGTGTTTGGTGTTTGGTCTTGTTTGACTTTGACTTTTGTTTGGGTCACTCATGACTGACCGAAAGACAGATGTTGTGAAGCTATTCTGAGTACATCTGCTTCACAACCTCCCAGTCTTTACTGCATCGATCCATTCATCCATCTGCCATCATGGGCCCATTGCAACCTTTCAAAGCCCAGACGGGGCCTCCTTTATAGGGAGCAGGTTGTCAAAGGATGCACAGACAGATAATCAGACAGACAGGCTGTTAGCTGAGGCAACATTAGTCTGTCTGCAAAGTGAAACAGGCCGCAGGGGCTCTGCTGCTACAAAAACCCTGTATTTTAACAAGCCATTAAATTCACTGTTGGCTCTTTAAAGCTTATTTTTCTTCAGGGAAGAGAGGCAGAAACCTGTCAGTGAGGTATAATTGTTTCATTTGTTTCTAGCGCAAATCAACATCTCATTTAAAGTCAAGCTCCCAGTGGAGGGAAAAGTGAAAGCTTTTGTTACTTTTTTTGTTTTGCTTTGTTTTTTCCAGTGGTAGATATAAATCCCTAAACTAGTTTAGATACATTTATTAACTGCCATTAAATGGGGTTCCCTCAGGATTCAAGTAAAAATAATCACATACCTCACAAAAATACTGGGAAAAAAAGAATGAAAGCACCAGATTGGAGCAGTTTACAGGAAGCAGAGAGACTCTTTTTTTTTTTAACCCATTATGGAGCTAAGATGGTAAATACTGAAGAACGCTACAGACATGTATGCATGTGGCTCATAACACACTAATCTTGTTCAGACTGTTTAGTGCAATTAGTCACCCTTCTTACAAAATGATAACACAATGCTTGGTGAAGTCTAGCCCCAACACTCTAAATATATTGCTCCATAACATGCACATATTCCTACAAACTTAAATTGTTCCTGACTAGCTTATGTGTTTATATCAGTTACTTTGGATTTAGAGATAGCAAGTGATTAGCCTATATGCCAAAAAATGCATTAGCATACGTTTGCTTTAAGTGATAGCTTGCTGAGCCAGTAAACCAGAAGAGAGAACATGTCAGATCAATAGTTTAGCTTTTAAATTTTTAGCATGTTAGCATTGTCTTTTATAGGCTAATTATCTTGCTACTGTTAGCATACATCTCAAAATTTGTTAAGACCAAAAACAATCTTTCAAAAATAGATAAAAGCATCAAAATTTAAAAACATGTCTCCCTGGCACCATTAATTTATTGGCAACTTGAATTTAAAAAATTTCAAAGTTTTCTAGTTTGACAATCATTCCCATTTGGATAACAATTATTTTATGAAAGAATTTCAACCACTGGATCAATTTAGAAGTTTTTTTTCTTGATTTATATACGTCTAGCTTGTTTGTTTCAAACAAGAAGTTTTATGTTTCAAAAACTAATTAATTTCAGTTATAGATGTGTTACATTTTGCACCAATGATCCAATGACAAATGTTGCTGCACAGGTCAAGGGATCACATTTTACCTCTAAGTTAACGCTATGAAGTTGGTTTCAGAGATTCATTGGTGCATGAAGACTTCTTTGCCCTTGGTTTGCTCTGCTGGCACACCCTGTCATCGGCTGTTATTGTTTTTCTTACAGGCTAACACAGAGAGACAGATAACTGTCTGTCAGGCTGCGCTGCCCAGCTATCAAGTTCCAACTAGGAACTCAAGGGTAATGTTCTCTGCATTTTAACTGTCCTAGTTTAAGCCATTATAATTAGATTGTAATTATATTTAATGTTGGTTTTATTTATTGTATTTTTAGTTTATTTCAGGTTAATTATTACCTCGTTTTAAAAAATGCTTTATTGGATTTTATTGTTATTGAGGTACATATGTTAAAATATTTGTTTTTATATTTGATGTTTTTAACCCACCTTGTAAGAAAGGAATTTCCCAACTTTGGGATGAATAAAATGTATCTGTTTTACATGTTATCTTACCTGGCAAGTTCACCTTAGTCTGTGTCTCTGGGTGACCTTCCTACCCAGCCAATATAATACAAGGCTAAATAGTTCTATCTAGTGGACAAGTGAAAGCATTGCATCCTCAAAAGGTTACTAAGTGGCCCAGAATCACTTTCATTAAATAAATAATGAATAATAAAATTGTATTAAACCAGTAATAAGCATATTTCACTAGTAAGTCAAATAAATGTTACTATGAACTGAACAGAACATCAAGCCTCTGAAAACTTCCACAACTTTATCTAAAATATGAGCACACGTGGAATTTCAAACTTTGAAACTCTTGTGTGTTTGACTCCTTGAAATTCAGAAATCCATCACAGTGATGATAATGCTTCATTATTATTTATCATTTCTCTACCGTTTCTCTAATAAGCTCTGGGAGTCACATCACTCAGGGGGACAAGCTGACTTCACCCTAACTTTCCTCTCTGGGTTTTAAAAGGTTTGAAATCTGAAAAATATATAAAAAGATCTAACTTAGCGAAAGTGAATCATCATAAGAGGTACCTTTGGTTAAAGCAAGACACGGGGGTGAAAATCCTGCGATTAAATGAAAACGTCGCTGTAAACATCACCAAATAAGAGCTGCTCTTACAGTTTACATTACTGTGTGTACATACATTTGAATCCTTCGTATGTATGTGATCAGAAGTGGAAGAGAGAGACAGATCTTCTATTTGAGTGAACAAAAAATTAAATATAAAATAAACTATCCCAGCTTTCTTGTTAATCTGACGTTGGATGAGAAGTCCTGGCTCAGTGTCCGCGCTAATCCATCCCAAAGGTGTTCTATCAGGGTCAGGACTCTGTGCAGGCCAGTCAAGTTCTTCTACACCAAACACACTCGTCCATGTCTTTATGGACCTGCTTTGTGCACTGGTGTGCAGTCATGTTGAAACAGGAAGGGACCATCCCTAAACATTGTCCAGAATGTCTTGGTGTGCTGAAAAATAAGAGTTCCTTTCACTGGAACTAAGGGGCCAAGCCCGAACTCCTGAACAACAATCCCACGCCACCTTTGAAACTTTACACTTTGCGCAATGCAGTCAGACAACTACCATTGGTTTTGGTGGTTGCCAGGACAAACTCGCCCATTGGTTTGCCAGACAGAAGCCTGATTCCTCACCCCAGAGAACACATCTTCACTGCTCCAGAGACCAGTGGCAGCGTACTTTACACCACTACATCTGACACTTGTGCTTGGTGGCGGCTTGGGAGTAGCAGTTTAGCCATGGAAACACATTTCTGTCAAAAGTGGGAAACATGGCAGAATTAGATGCTTTTTTTTTGCTGTGTGAGTAAACTGGTTAAACAGGAGGAATGATCTCCTGGAGTGTGACTTGCACCTGTCTGACACTGAATGAGCACTACTACACCTCCAGCTTCTCTTACTCACACTGCTTGTAGTTTGTAACACAGAGGTCCATGTCCTGTACAGGGTGGAGGAAAACTTCAACAAGCCTCTCTATCCTGCTGTGTAGCTCTACTATCACCTTTTGTATTGTAACACAGCCAGTCTTCTTTATATTAGCTGTTTGATGAAACCAGGCTTTCTGCTTTAGTGTCTGTGTGGCTTTTAATGCATGATTTGACTCTCTTGTGCACAAAATGAAGACAAATGGAGATAGACTGTGGGAGTGGTCCTACAATCCTCCAATCAAATTGTTTTTTTGTTTGTTGTTTAAGTGAAATTGCAAGTGAATATTAATCAACAGCCCACAGAGAGGTAACAGTTTCTAATTTTTCATTTTTTATCTGTAATTGTGTATCTGCAGCTGCAACTTGAAACCAATAAAACATGCATTTTTTGTGAAGAGTCTGTGGAAATGTGGAACTTGAAGCCTCAACATAACCTGCTTTATTATTTTACTATGCATCACTAGGATCTTCCAGCCAGGTTAAAAAACACAGACACCTACCTAAAAAGATAAAAAAGAAAAGTGCTGTCCAATAAGCTTGCTTTGTGGTACACCCCTCACCTCAGACATCTTTTTTCACATTCCTCTTGGAATGGCTGAATACCACATTCAGCCATGCAGCAAGTTTTAAATCCATCTGCTCTGAGACCTCCATCAAAATACGAGAAACAGAGAAATTAGGTTCAGTGCAAGAGGTTATTTTATTATTATTATTTTTAACCGTTGACACAATCAGCAGAGAATCAAGGCATGACATGAAGACATGAAGAGGACGGGGTCAGATCTTGTTGAATGCTGCTACGTCGACACTCTGGACCTAAAATAAAGCAAAAAAATGCAAGTGTACCAGGATTATTCACGACAGCGAGTAACTGCATGAGATACTGTTCCTGATGTCACCCTGAAGAAAAAAAATGACTCAAACTGTTCTTGTACAACTGCTCGTGTTATGGAGTCTTTCAGCTTCACTTTGTCCCTTTCTGCCTCAAGGTGGCAGCAGTGTGCTGACTGTGGCAGATAATGTGATGATTCTGACACACTGCTCTTATTTTCCTAGGTGAGCCATCCTCACTGAACCTAATCTGTTCACTCCAGCTTCTCTGATGCTTTTAATCTATTTTAATTTCTATGTTTGAGTATGTTTACCTACATTTTAATGATAAAAAAATGCATATATGTAATTAAAATTAGCATTAAAAGAGTAAGGAGGAGTAGAGGGGAAACGGTGGCTTTGTCTATTAGCCGTTTTACTATTGCAAGTTAATGCGATTTGGATTTCAGCAGCAGATGGCTGTCCCTCCATGAGCCTGGTTCTTTAGGTCTTTCCAGCAGTTTGAGTGTTCTCCCTTCCTACTGTCACTAGAGCATCATTTGATTTTGGGGGTTTTAGTGGGGTGATTGCTATTGTGATTATTAAATTCTGGATGCCCAGTTAGTCTGTTATTGTATTGAACAAGACTTACATAATCCTCAAACTTGGTGATCTCCTCCTCTAACATGTCTGTTCCCACTTTGTCGTCCTCCACCACACACGCAATCTGGAGCTTTTTGATGCCGTATCCAACAGGAACCAGTTTGGACGTCCCCCATAACAGACCGTCGGCCTGTACTGAGCGCACACACTCCTCAAGCTTCGCCATGTCTGTTTCATCATCCCACTAAAAGAAGCAGAAAAAACAGACAGTGAGCTTTTTTTTCTTTTTTAAATAATTGACCTATGACCGGGCTCAGACAGAGCAGACTTACAGGTTTGACATCCAATAAGATGGAGGACTTGGCGATGATGGCAGGCTTCTTGGCCTTTTTCTCTGCATACTCTTTCAATCTCTGTTCTTTGAGTTTGTCTGCCTCTTCATCTTCATCACTACCAAACAGATCAATATCATCGTCGTCATCCTCCTCCTCCTCCTCCTCCTCTTTAGCTGGGGTGCTGGTCTTCTGCTGGACAGCGGTGCCCTGAAGAAAATTAAAAGAGTAGAAACATCTCTGGATTCTAAAAGGTGAAAGCTGGTTGAATGTTTAAAAACTCACGTTTGTATAAGGGACTGGAGGAGCAGAAGCTGGGCTGACGGCTGCAGGAGACTTCTCCAAAACTGCAACCCGACATTCCAGTTTGGAAAGTGCTGCCCTCAAGTTCTCCACCACTAAAGAGACATGAGATACAAGAGTGCGTTTAGCATGAATGAGGAACATGTGAATATGAATAAAGAAGTGATGCATATTCTAGCAGATCAAACACTGTGAGAGTTAAGACAACAGCACTGAATAATCCTTTAACTTTACAACCAATCAAATGTAAATCAGTAGTTAATCCTGTTCATTCACTTGTCTCTGTTTTACAAAAGGTCTCCAGCTCTGTAGGTCTGCTAGACTGGTGCCTGCATTTGCAGTTAGAGAGCTTGTTGATTAGGGGAAAAAAGTGTGATGACACCATTTTCATGTATTTTTAAAAAAAAATCCTGTCAAAGTCATTTGATCATTATTAGCTGCAGTTCTAATAATACTTAACTTCAGCTGAGGGCACCAAAATAGCTCTGCTGTAAGTAAAGAAGGAAAATGCATTAACACCTGAGCAAAGCTGAAAACAAACCCACCTTTGTGTAAGCTCTGGTTCTCCAGCTCCAGGCTCTTGATGCGGGAAACGAGTTCTCCGTGATCAGCCGAGCTGCTGCTGATGCTGCTGCCTGTGCTCTGAACCGCAAAGACAGAAACGGAGAGGGATCAATACAGTTTAATGAGAACATCTGATGGAGGATGTGGAATATTAGTCGTTTCATCAAACAGAACACCCATGTGTGAGAAAACAGCAGGTTGCAGTCTCAACAGCCAGGCTCTAGAGCCAGAAAGTGACAGCACAAGTATGCAGCAGTTTACAGACCCCAGTAGAAATATGCAGGTGACTGTGTCTGAATTGGAAACTGCACAGAAAAGGCATCTGTAAGCTGAGGTATTCAGATCAGTAAAGTGTGGTTTTCAACAAAGTCCACTGACAGAGGTGCTTCCAGTGACACACAAGCTTTGGTGGCACTTACAAGCTGAGAATGTTGGCTTATGGGAGGCTGAGCAGACCCTCTGTTACACAGTGTAGTCTTCAGCTTGGGGCCAGATTTCAGGGAAGAAAGGAAATGAGGAGAAGGGAAGGAGCAGGATTTATTGAAGTTCATGCCAAAAGGAGAGCAATGAGGAGCACAGAACAGAAAGCAACTGGAGCAACCACAGGAAATAAACAGAGCTCGGAGGTCACAGAAGAGATAAAAGACTACAACCACATTTTTACACTAAACCACATTTACACTTTAGAGCCTTCAGATCAACAGAGAGCTTCAACTCAAACAAAATCTCCCTTATCAGTTAGTTTAATCCATCTCCGTCAAGGAAATGAAAGCTAGGAAAAGTCAGAGAAAAGGAGGGCAACTGGTCCTATGTGTATTAGACTGTCACCATAAAATGATAGCACTATAGCTATGTTATTTCTAAATTAAAACTAGTTTTTGAGCTATGCCGATGTCAGACTGCACTATTATTTCTTTTTAAAAAGATGATGATCACAGTGCCTGATAGTAGTCTGAACTGGGCATTATGTGAATATGTAAGCTAAGATTAGACAGCTTACATTTTGGAATAACTTGAAATTATTTCCAAGACAATTTCAATTTGTCATCTCCATTTACTTAAAAGAGAAAGACACTACCCCCAAAACTAAAAGGCTGGATGCTCTGATCTAAATGGTCGGGATTGGTGAAATTATATTAGTATGCATACATGTACTTGGATAATTTAAGCACTTTTAATACCACATCAATGTTATCCATCAAATGGAAATACAGCGTGTTCGATGATACTTACCCCTGCTAGAGACTTTTGGATGTTCTCCCGGGCCCGGGCAATGTCCTGAAGAATGGTGTTGGCGCCAGCATCCTTCAAGAAAAAGAACAGCTGTCAGTGTCAATTCATCTCTGACTTTATGACGCAAGGACAGACTCCACAATTAGAACATTTCATTCCAAAATATTAGATTGATTTACACCCCCCAAAAACAAACAAACAAAAAGGAAAAAAAACAAAAAACTGCATCTATACAGCTCTGGTCAAACCAGACCTCTAGCAGATTTGTGCTGCAGGTGCCTTTTGTATCATTTTAATTAGTCAACTAATTATTCTGGCTCAAAACACATGGTTGTGTCCAAAATCCCAAAATTAAGGCTTCAGAATCCAAAACCAGCAGAAGATGTTACAGTGGCGATCTACTTAGATGTTTACATTTTAATGTGGCCTGCGACCAAGGCCGTAATTTACTTAAATTACAATGTAATTATATTTACATACAAATATTTAAGGTTGGTACACTAGAATAAGGAGCTAACAAGTCAGGTTTTTACAGGAAACAAAGATAATTATACTAAATAATTTTAAGTACAGCGCAAGTAAAAAATAAATAAATAAATAAAATAATTCAATAATAAATAAATAATCAACATAATGAATATTCAATAATGATGTACAAAAATAATAATGTAAAAAGGCAAGATTAATCCACTTCATAATACCAAAATGCCCTGAAAAGTACAAAATACTAATGATATAAGATGGCGAAAAATTGTTTGTTTTCCCCCTAAACTACCAGGAAATTGTGTAGTACTTAAAGTTACTTAGAGTACAATTATTTTCTGTTTCCAGTAAAAATGTCCTGTATCTACCTTTAAGTATTTGTATGTAAATATACTTACATTACAATCTCAAATAAGATACGCTGAAATTCATCCTTAGACAGAAGGTATATTCTAACGTATTACTTTATTTATTTTTAATTACAATAAAATATAACTTCAAATTCAGCCTGTGGAATAATACAGTTTTGATCAAATACAGAACAGAACAAACAAAATCTATGCACTGTTAGAATCTAATCTCTACGCAAAGACACTTAAGATGTAAATAATCCACATTAATATGGTACAATGGTTTCAGATTAGATGTGATGATTAAAAGCTTAAAGCACAAGATTTAACTTGTAAGGCAGCGTGGTTACCTTTGTAGGTTGTGGTGAGCCATTCATGTGCTCGTAGAAGCGCCTCTCTGCTTCGTCATAGCGTGGTTTGTCAAACCAGATCTTTTCCTTGGCCAAAAAATCCACTGCACTCATTTTTCTACAAAGTAGAAAGCAGGGAAGGAAAAGACAGGGATGTATGAACAGGACACAGAAGGTCAGGGAAAAAGGAAATGAAGCCTAAATTATTACTAATTCTTATACTAAAAATCACTCAGCATACAGAGATTTCACCAATACAAAATCTGACTTTTTATTCTGTAAGAGACTAATTTTAATTTAGTTTTAAACAGCTATTCTCCACCAACAGCCACCCCAATCCAACTATACAAATGCATAACAAAAAAAAAGAGGATGGTAAAACACAACAATGGGTCAGATAGTCAAAACACAAAGCATAAGGAAAAGATTGAACACAGATGAATGACAAAGAATGGCTTAAAGGAAAGAAAAATCAAATTCATGTGGGAAAAGAATGGAGGTGATATGATGGTCAAAAAACCCAAAAAACAAAAGATGAACTGAAACATCTGGAGCAGTTCCCTTCTCCCGGTTTGATCATACTTGTCCCTCAGTGGGGCGGCCGAGGCAACTGATGAGGCTTCTGCTTCTGGCCTGCGCTCCTTCTTCACAGCTTTATTCCCACTGCAACCATGGAAATGGCTCTCAGCAGCATCATACCGCCACTTGTCCAGCCACACCCGCTCACTGTTCGGATGGAGGAAATAGCGAACTCCTGCAGCTGCTACTTCTTCCTTCTCCGGGAGCTCAGCCGGCTCCTCTTCCTCTTGTATCGGGTGCAGAGCATGGAAGACCTCAGCTTTCCCCTGTGGGACCACACGTGTTTCCTCTGCTACAGTTTCTTCGTTTTCCTCCTCCTCTTCCTCTTCTACAAGGCTTTGAGGGTGGTCACTACATCTGGAAGTAGCAGTGCAGCTGGACCGTTTGGTGGAATTGTTACCATACAGGTTTTGGTAAAAGGCTGCCTCAGCACGGTCATAAAGTGGTTTGTCCAGCCACACGTCTCTGAGCAGCTCCACTGGGATGCGGGGCAGTCCGTTAACTGATTGCCGTACGGTTGGTGTGATGGCTGCTTGGATGACAGGGGTTGCAGGACTTGGGGCTAGAGACTGATATCCTTCATCAGGTGTTCTGGATGCAGTGGAGCGACTGGATGGAGCTTGAAGGTCCAGAGAGTTTGGAACTGATGGCTGCATCGACCCCTCAACAAAGCGGCGTTCTGCTTGGTCAAATGTCGTCTTGTTTACCCACACTGTTTGTACAACATGGTGGCAGGCCACTTGGTCACCATGGTTGCATGATGGGCCAGCAGAAGGTGGAGCTGCAGTGGATGAAGAGTTCAATTGTTTCCCGGAGGATGGAGGTGATCGGTTCGACTGGGTGGTCCCATTAGAAGAGCTTGCCAGCCAGCACTGGTAGAGGCTCTCTGCTCTCTCGTAGACGCTCCGTTCAAACCACACATTCGCGCACTCAGACTGCAGACCAATCAACCCAGAGAGGTGATCAGACGGCTGACTGCTTTGTTTGTTTTTCTCCTCGCTCTTGTGCTTGTCGACTTTTTCTTCTGGGCGGCTCTCAGGATTAGACAAACGTTTTCTGCGGCGACGGCTTTTGCCACTACGCTTTCCTTCTCCGTTTATGCTGCCGCTCTCCGGAGACGACGACGCGGTCTCTCCATTTCTCTGGCCTGGCTCGGCCTTCTTTCTACAACCCAGCATGGTCTTTGTGGACTGATCCACCTGATAGTGGCTGGGAGGCTGACCATGCTCTGACTGATCATCTACAGAGCTCTGGGTGTTCTTCTTAGACATCTTTGCGCCGTTGCGGAGACAAAGGAAAGAGAATAACAGGCACAGGCTTTTGGGTTAGTGAGAGAGAGGCACGGAGGTTTAAAGACACAAAGGGGTCGATCTATTTTACACAGTGCTGCTGATGAATTATTGAACTTTTGCTTTGTTACAGAGATGCACATTTATGGCAATACACTACAAAACAAATTCTACAAATCGGTAGCAGAGAAAAACATGCAGCATGCAAGCAGATGGTGTAGACTGAAGTTAGGTGACTGGACAAAGTCTGTCACCTTGAGAATTCAGCACTGCACTTTTCACACTTTCGCCACAGCAGAGAAAGGAGCAGGACAGTATTTGGAGACAAGTCCATCATTTCAAAATGCTAATGATCAAAGCAATTACGAGACGGTTTTAGCCAACTGGCTATGGAATACACATTTTTCCTTAGCATCTGGCGGTTGCCAGGACTGACTGGTCTGTAGGTTTGTGTGACTCAGACGTTAGTGCTCATAGTGGCCAAACCTCAATAAATGATGCTCTTGGTTGCTATGTCATCACCTGTTGGTTTAGTGAAGTCCTGTTATGGAGTCTCGAGCTAAGTTTTTCACCATATTTTCAGACTGTGAAACAGAATGCTTACTGGCTTGTCAATCACAATGGATAAGCTTCACTTCTGACAAGATACATCGTAGCCTCTACATATGCTCAATCCAGAAGTCTAAATTAAGCTTTGCCCCAATAAAGCAAGTTAATCCACAAAGACTTTAAATAATTGTGAGAATTTCTATGTAAAAAAAAAACCCCAATCCTTTCCATGTGGTTATGATTATAAACTATTAATTCATAGAATTAGTAGATATGAGATACTGTTCATACAGAGGTGCCTTACCCCATTAATACACAGGCAATGCATGCCTGTCTGACTGATGTTGAGAAACAATAATTTTAACATATCGCCCAGTTCTAACTAGAGATGGCATGATACCACTTTTTTATGTCCGATACGATATCATAAATTTGGATATCTGCCGATACCGATATGATTCCGATATAGTGTGTTTTTTTAATAGATAAAACTGTTTTTTTAATATCTTGCTGCATTTTGCATAAATTCATACTGAAGTTTAAATAAACAACAACACTAAAGCTATTCTGTTATACCTGTATGTAAAAAATACACTGCACCCAAAAGATTTCATAGTTCAGCAACACTGATCAATCTAATAAACTTAAACCTACTCCATCCTCCCTATTCTAGTATTTTAAAGAGTACTTAGCAGAAATATTAAGCAACCTAACTAATAGGGTTGCAAACTCCCAGCAAAAAAAAAAAAAAAAAAAAAATAGGGAACCACCCCCCACCCTCATGATGCTTAATCGACGTAATCAACTTTAATTTCATGCAGTGTGAAAAAAAATGCACAGAAATAAATTATTTTTCAAGAACAATTACATAGATTCAACATCTTTCTTCAACAGAATTGCAGACTGCACAGCCTTCCCAAAGGAAAAAGTACTATAGCTTACTAGGGCATATTAGACTTAATAGTTACTATATACAGTAATGGACTTCTATATATTTTATATAAGATTAAAACTTTGGGTGTAAGATTCAGATAATTATTTATTAAAAGCTAGACATTTTAAATGAGAATAAGAAAGAAAAGTGTCTTTGTGCCCCCTTTTCCCTGTTCATGCCCTATCCGCCCCCCTGGCTAAACTTTGCTAGATCCGCCCCTGCACAGTTACCAGCACTCAGCTACTTAGAAAAAGATCCTGGTGTAGAAAGTAATATTAAATAAATTCTAACAACAGTTTATCAAGCTTAAACGTGCTGCTGTTATTCAGCCGCTGGTTTCCTCTTTCTGGTGCGAAGTGGGCCAAAAACAAACAAGAGAGATGGACTCGCGACAGAAAAGCTGATCAGCTGATCGTTAAGCAGTTTCATGATTGAAGTAGCAGCAGGAGAGGGAGGGAGAGAGAAGAGGCAGTCGCTCCATATATCGGTTGTTAAGCTTAACGTGGGAATGCTTTACAAACATTCAGAGATGAACTTACACACTTGTTTTACTTCTCTCTGGGATCACTTCCTCGGAGATGAAATGCTGGTTTGGTAGCGAGGCTCCAAATACACACAGCCGCTCTATCACGTGAGCACACTGCTCCAACGTGCTACGGTTATGAGCCGAGTTAGTGTCGCAAATTTTGTGAGGTGCTTTTTTGATATTTAATGGATCGGATTACATTTTTTTATTTCTCTCCGATATCCGATCCAGTAATTTACGTCAGTATCGGACCGATACGTAATATCGGATCGATCCATCTCTAGTCCTAACCCAGATCAATCGAATCTAATTTTTTATGAGTTTTCTAGAATCTGATTTATCAATCATGTCTTTCACAGAGGACACTGTATTATCAGAGCTAGTAAGATATCCAGCATATGCCATAGCTTTTATATTATTAGCACCATTTATGACTAAATATTTATGCAAAGGATACACATTAAACTGACCTTATAATGCACTCCTTTGTTTACAGCTTCCATTATGTACTTTACAAACCTTAAACAGCTTTGCAACACTGAACATACACAATGACATGATAGCAATCACAGGAAGAAAAGGGGTCATTGAGTAAAAGAAAAACATTAGTGGACCAATGCAACGCATGCGCATGCAAAATAAATAAATAAAATTAAAATAATAATACAGTGGGTATTACAATTCAGACATGCACTAAATCATGCATCTTTAAGTTTTAGTAATATACTACAATACAGCAAATGCATTCCCTATTGTTCATACAGAGCTTAGTTAAAATGATCCAAACTAATACAAAGCTATAACAACTTTGGGTACTGGTTTGGGAAGTCATTTCCTGCTTGATGTTTATGAGGAGATCTTAGTCAATCTGTTAACTCACCTTCTTCAGTAAAGGTGTTGAGCTCAACCTAGTATCAAAGTCAAATGCTCAACACGTTCTTTTCATCCAGTTAACCGCAAGCCATTGAAAAGAAATTTATCAATCACCACCTTGCAAAATGAATCAGACAATACAAGGGATACAACATTTAAGGAGGGTGGAAACAGTACAAAAGACGGACATAACTACCATGATGTGACCCATTGTTTTCTGCACTCCTGTTTTGAAGCCAAACGTTTCTACCATTTCCATTTTGGTTGCAAGAAACTGGATGTGACTTGAAAGGGTATGTCTGAATGTGAAACTGCTTGGTCATTGGCTCCCGACTTGTGATTGACAAGCCGTTAGCCAATGAACAAGCAGAAAATACCACTGATAAGCCTCCTATTTGACATGTGGTAGGTTTAAGATTTTATTGAGTATGATCTTAAAGGAGTAACTAAGACAAAGAACTAGCAAAGTGTTTACAGAGGTCAAAACAGAAAGGCTTTTTTCCTCATAGACTAAAGGACAGGAACACTCATTGAAGGCATAGTTTTAGCCATCTTTAGGCTTTCAGACTAAAAACCGGTTTAAGGCACTTCCACATCGGCTTAACTTTTTCAAACCAGGAAGCTACATCCATCTTTTGTACTGTCTGTGCTCAATGCAAGGTATGTGACAGCGTTACAAGGAATACTCACATGTGAAATTCTGAAGGCAAGATGGGAGAAGACAAGCTATACATTAAAAAATTTATCTAGATCAGATATTCAACATGAAAGTCAACCTTTCCGCAGTCTTTAAATGGCTCCACTTTTAGCCTTGGATGATGCTGAATGGGAAAAATGCTTTCACTGAAATCCAATTTAATCCTAGAACATGAAGCAAAACTTGGACCCAACCCCCCTTCAGTTGGGAGCAGTTTATTTTCCTCTACATCATCAAAAGTAGACATTTGCTGTTAAAGCACATCACACCTTTCAATACTCAATCTAATTAACAGATCAAACAAATTAGATACGATGTGGAAAACAGATTTTATCCATCTTCTTAAAGAACTGCTGCCTAGGCTCAGCTGCGGTAGGAGGGGAGGTTCATTTATCCGTTTCAATTTCTGTGCATTTTCAGGGAGAGTGTATCCTGTATTGAGGAGCTCCACTAGCAGCCAGTATGGTTGCCTGTCACTGAAGTTAAGAGGATAGCACTGTTGGGGTGTGTGTGTGTGTGTGTGTGTGTGTGTGTGTGTGTGTGTGTGTGTGTGTGTATGTATATATATATATACACACACACAAAACTAAACATACTCTTCTGAAGGCACCCCAAAAATATTTCATACAGTAGGAAACTGCCGTTTTTAATTTAGCTTAGTTTTATTAACAAAAGTTAATACTTAATTTCTTGGGAGCTATTTCGAGCTGCAGCTCTGGTGAGTATTTCTGGCAGCAGGGTGGTGCACTGGGTGCTGGATCAGCTCAAAATAAACTACATGGCAATTTTGGAACATGTCATGGCTTCAAGCAGTTTTTGGAAAAGAAAAAAGAAGAATTCTATGCAATGGTTGATTTAGATATAGATATATTTAGATATAGGCTGACGTATACTTAAGACAGTTTGATTGTCGGTTTTGGCTGGCTCACAACATTCAGTTGATATCCCTGTGACTTTAGAATTTGGAGAAAAATGAAATCACCCCAGACACCCTGTGGCATTATATAGAATATGCTTTGTTCTCCTTTGATGTAGAGTATCCTTGCATGTATATAGTTGGTGCAATTTCATTCACAAATAATTTAATTCATCAGTCCCCCCTTGATAACATTTAAAGAGGGTGGCTGACAAAGAATATATACGTGATTTAGAACAACAAGAATTCACCTCTCCTGTCCTGATCTGTATAGAAGCTCATCAGTGACCATGTTCCAGGATTCAAGGCAGCACTTCCACTTAAAGATACTTGTGTAACGTCATGTAGAAAACCCTGTCATGCCAAATGCTAAACAACAAAAGACAGAGCATCAGGAGCGCTGTCAACTTCCAAAGGTGCGCGCCCTGCTAACCTTTCATCTTCTTTAATTCGGTCCTAGCTAGAATTCTGCAGTAGCCATTTCATTTGCACCGGAATAAGTCTACTTGTTTTAAAACGTGGCCCTAAAGAGCTTCTTTTTAATACTGACAATGCCGTAAAAACCTAACCAGCACAAGCAGCCACTGAAGCCGGTATCCGGCAAGAGTGACTGCCGCTCCGACAGTGTTAGCACTAGCACGCTGCTCATTCAGCTAGCAGCTTGCTAGCCACGGCTAATCCCAGCCAAGCGCCTGCTCTGTTAACCACTGAATATCCATCAGTTTACCCAAAATGTATTTTAAAGATTCCCACCACTAACAACCACACTGAAACCTGGCTGTCGGTCGGCGTTGAGCTTACTTACTATTGTGGGGTTTTTTTGTCTTGTCGGTGTGAGGCCGGGCCAGCGGATAAAACGTGTTTCTCCGGTCGTGAATGACAGCGGGAAGGAGGAAGAAGCGGAGAGGAAGCAAGGAACAGCGGTGATTGTGTGATCTTAGCGGGTGGGGGAGGGAAGGTATGAATCATTAATGTTGCCTCATGCTCTGTGTTGAATGTCATGTCGTTTTGATATATTAAAATTGGAATAAATGTGACACTGGAGTATTTGCATCTCACCAAATTAGGTCACAACTCAGTTTAAAGCTACACCTCATAATTTCCAACCGCTGTCTTAGTATGACAGGCTTTACTGTTTATGATACCTTCACTCAGTTATTATTGTAAGTCTCTAAATTATTTACATCTGCTGTTATAGACAAATCAGTGACAAAAAAAAAAACAATGTTTCATTCTCTTTGATCTAGATTTCAAATCCTCTGAACTTTTTATTTCTATTGTTCAGCCAGTTCAAGTGAACAGTCTTGAATTTTGACTCATATGACGCACTGGCAGATGAACTATGTAATGTTATTCAGGGCCAGAAAAGGTACTAAATGGACTTGTCTGGAAATTTATTTTTCAAGATTACAATTAGTTTTGTGGTGCCTTTTGTTATCAGTGAACTCATGACTTTGTCCATCAATCCACACACACCCATTCATTCATTTTTTAATGTGTACACAGGTCTGGGCTGCAGTCTATAAAGAGACCAGACCTTTCCTCCCTAAATGCAAACTCAAGCTTTTTCAGAGGAATTCCCAACTGAGGCCCACCTCTCCTGGAGCAGGAAGAGGTGGGCCTCAGGTCCAAGTTGAGACCTTGCTAATGGAGAAGGGGCTCCATGTGGCCTAAGACGCAGCAAATTGTCCACCCTCTTCTACACCCACAGCACATGCTTTGTGGATCAGGCCACAGTCAAAGGGTAATACATTGTCAGTCAGATTCTTGGCTGACCACTGACTTCAGATCTAACAATATTCAGTGTATAATTTCCCAAAACAAATTAAAACAAGAATTTATCGAATTTATCTTAAATGATTTATCCATATGGCTGCCTATTAATGTTTCTTTCTAGGCTTACTGACTCATTGTTGCAGTGGCTTGTTATCTTTTGTATTGAAGGTCAGAAATTAAGTCTGAGCTGTCAGCTAATAGCTGGTTTCAAGACTCCAAAACTAACAGAAAAATAAGGAACAGAACCTGATAACATGACACTTTATGAAAATTGATACTTATTTTTAAATTAGAACCATTTTTTTTTTCCATACACCATGTCATACACAACCATACAGTAGCTATACTTGGGACACTATCATTGTACTGGAGCCACACAAATGTGATTACTCTTATCCTAAAATTTAGACGTATGCTTTATCCAAACAAATATTAAATACAATAATAATAATTTAAAAGATTAAAATGATCCACTGACTCTACATTACAATCCAATCAAGAGCAGTAAGGCAGTACAGCAATGAAGATGTTCATAACAGGGGCTTCTGTAGTGATGATGAACAATATGGTCTGCATAACAGCTTTTTTTCTACTCGTTTAGCCTCTCCTTCAGCCTTCGAGTCTCACGTGACTTTTAGTAAATGTGACAAGTTGGATTTATTCAGCATTTCGTTATTAGAATATATATCAACAAATACTGGTACAATCAAATTTGGGTTGTACCTTACTTGCATCCAAATCCAATAAGACAGGGTTATTTGAGTGCATGTAAAAACAGAAGTCATGGTCTAATATTAAACTGTCAGAATCAATTTTAAGATTAAGCCAATGTTGACTTTTAGATTACAGAGACTGAAAGAAGATGAGAAAATGTGATTTAAAAAAAGGACAACTTGGTTTTTTTTTTTGAGTGTGATGAGAAGAGAAGAAGAAAAAAAAAAAAAAAAAGGAGTTCAGGTTTCCATGTTGGGTATTTATCAAGTTAAAAGTCTAATGAGTAGTTCTTAAAGGCAAATTTGTCCATCACTTTCTGCTCCCTGCTGTTGACTTTCGGCCGAGTTCCCTGGCTCTCTCTGTGGCGGACTCCACAGCACTCATGGTTGACGCCCTCACACCGCCTTGTTCCAGTGTGTGAAGCCCATATATGGTTGTTCCACCTGGCGTGCAGACTTCTGAGCGAAGTTGAGCTGGATGCTTCCCGGAATCACGTAACAACCTCCCAGCACCCTGCAGCAAATAGCAGCTTTCAAATATTATATTTGGACACGCAGGAGTCAGAGCTCTGAAGTGAACTGTTGTAAAACAGAAGTGAGCAAAGTGTTAAACTGACCAGAACAGTCTGAGAGGCAATGCTGTGGGCTAGAGCGCTTGGCATGCCCATTTTAACAGCTCCTTCTGCCAGAGCTTCAGCAAAAAGATACACCTGCAGAGAAGAAGCTCACTGATCAGAATAAAACATGAACTCTGTGTCAGTAAGTCATTAAAGACTCTGGAAAAAGAACAGTTAAAAGAAATCATAAAAAGCCCAAAATTGACATGACATTCATGACCATGGTGAGCTCAGGTAAACCTCTGAGCTCAACTGTGCTCACAGGAAGCTCAACTTCCAGGCAGGTACTACCAGTGACAGTGAAGAATACCACTGATTGACACATGACCTGGGTGTAAATAGATTAGAAGGACACCTAGGCAACTGGAGCCTGGAATATATAAGCAACCGTCATCTTCAAAGCAATGTGTATGGTCTGAGAAATTCATGTTACAATTGTAAACAAGAAGTTACAAAAGCCGCTTTTCCATTAGTACCTATTTTCACCACGGTTTTCAATTAGGTCCCAGTACCTGGTACCAGGGTTCCAAGCGATCCTAACAGGCACCAAGACGTCACCAGACTGCATGCCAGTGATTGGCCGGTTAGGAGTGTCATTTGATGTGTTATGAGAGCATCTCGTTCATGAAAATCAAAACCACCATTTTTGAAACCCAGCAACGGGTTAAATGGCTACCAAAAGCAATGCCATGTTCCCCAAGTCTGACGAAAAGCCACAGAGCGAGCAGCACGTATATTCTTGCCTGAACTTCCACCTTTTTTGTAGTGTTCGAGTTGCATACTAATTACGTCATGTCATGCTCGGACACATTGCTATAACAACAACCACACACATTGGGTTGTACTCTGCTGCAATGGAAAACCAGTCGATCCGAGTAGGTACTAATGGAAAAGCGGCAAAAGACTTCAGATAAAACAAATAAACCAACCAAAAGAAATAAAATCTAGGACACTCACAAAGGCTACTCCGCTCCCGCTCAGCCCAGTATGGATGTCAATCCAGGCTTCAGGTCCCTCCTCCACCAAACCACAGCGATGCAACAAGGAGCGAAGTAGTGCGCCGTCCTCCTGTTTTGCGTGTGATCCTCGAGCAAACAGGAGAGCACCTTCCTGAACTAAACACGGTAGATTTGGCATCAGCCGGATGGCAACAGAGTTCTCAGGAAGGAGCTTGAAGTTAAAAGAGGACAAATATAGATAGATCAGCATTGAAAGTTACAGCTCACCCTAAAATGAAATCTGTGCATGCACATAAGTACAATTAAATAAAAAGAATTAAAAAAAATAAAAAAAATCAGCAATTAATAAAATGTAACATGCAAGTAAACAATTATAATTTGGCATATTAATAAAGAAAAATGTGCTTTTTCATAAAACATAAGAACAAGAATCATATTTTAGCATTAAAATATCCCCTTTATTAATGAGTTTGTGCACACTGGTGGATTAAGCATTAGAGAACCAAATGATGTTGTAATTACATAGACTGCTAATTTAGGGCAGCTCAGCTGTGGCATAAAGATGTAACTGGGTGATGATCTGATACATGTGAGCACTGTATATATAATTTGTGTGTGTAGTATTAGTTTCAGGTAGGAACTATTTTCTTTCCATACAACTATACCTTTATTTGGAACCTTTATTTGTGCCTCTGCCCATGAAGACAGGCGACTCTACTCTGATGTTCGCTAGCTGCACTCTTCTATTGGTAGATGGAGGTGGTATACAAAAAATACTTGAAAAACTTGAACATGAAACTGCTCAGAGAGATCTGTGGTATTTGAAATAATGGTTCGTGATTTCCATAAAGAGACACTGCTACAGAGTTAATAAAAATATACAAATTGGGGAGCTTTGAGCAACTTATACACAAGAGAAGAGAGACATCTCTGCAGCCATCTCAAAAACTCGTTCACACCATGACAGTACAGACATAAACACACTACAAGCCAAAAGAAGAACACAAATCTGATTCAGTGGTAATCTGTCCCTTAAAAGACACCAGAAACTATGTGGCACTCACCTCCTCTAACGTTGCTAGTGTTACTCCTGCTGCAACAGATACAATCATGTGTCTGCCAGTGACGTGTTGTGTGACCTCCTTGAGAACTAGCGGAACCAGGTGAGGTTTGACTGCGACAAAGACCACATCAGACCCACAAACCACCTCTATGTTGGAGTGAGTTACAGCAATGCCCAGCTCCTAAAAGCAAGCCGGTGTAATATTACTTAGCCGAAGCACTAGCTCGGACACAAGATCAAATCATGCTGATGGCACACAATTCCTTTATATTGTTAATTTTTGCAGAAGCATTTACATTTCTAGGACTTGGAAGATGTCCTCCAGTATTACAATTATTTGCTTATGACATGATTACAGTTCATGTTGCTTTCTAAAACTCTGCCATGATAACAGACTCAGTGTTGTTTCAGTGATATTAGCAAACCAGTGTTTAATGCCATGCAAAGTGCTGTTTAAGAGTTTAGAGGAGAGGAGTAAACTTTAAATGGTCAATTAATCATTTACTGGGTCAACTTTAAAAAAAAAATAAATCTATTGGATATAATCCAATTATCTATTCAGCAACTTTGTTTCTCTCAACGAACAGTACAAAGTTGCAAAAAGTTATAGAAAATTATTTTTCATTCTCAGGTGAGAAAAGTGTAAAACACTCATCAGTCACCATAAAAATATGCTTTTGGGAAAAAGAAAAGAAAACAGAAAAACAAAACACTAAAGTGGTCTGACGAGTGATTAAACCCAACAACACAGTTTGCTGACTCATTTTTGGGGAAAGATTCAGCAGACTGAAGCTTAATAACCACAGCTGTCATAGACAGAAAGGTTAGGCCCCAAATCTAAAGTGGTATACATTTCATTTCCAAGCAGTATAAGAATATATAAATGCAAAAACCACCTCTCCAAAGAGCAAATTCATATAACATTCAAATCATTAAATGTTCGTGTAAAAACACACACAAAGTTAACTTAAGTGACAAAAATAACAAGGGGTTAAGAGAAAATGCAGTATTGTTTATTGCGGTGCCCTGTAGTGGCCAGATGCAATAAGGTTTTTATTTCTATTGGTCACAGTGTTGCCAAGATATGACTTTACTTTCTGTTTGTCAGCTTTCCACACTTATGATTAGCTGTGACAGCCAGAAGACCTCCCATGTCAGCTTTAGTGACAACTGAAAAGAAAAAAAAAAAAAAACATTTGGGGCTTGTGAAAAATTGTAATACCCCTTCATAAAACCCAGTGGTTTCACACCGGGCTTGAGAAATCCAACGCTTCCTTGTTTTTTAAAATCTAAACTAAACTTTGATGCACTGATCTATTGATGCAAGCCGAAAGACGATGGCCGTAATCTAGGAACTGACTTAAAAAATGATCTCTGACTTCATTAACACTGAGACTGATAAATGGACTCTGGTCAGGACGCGCTTTAATGATCCTTAAAATAACCTTTGACAAGAAACCTTTATGTGGATCTGGTTCAGGCTGACCCAATGAGACCATTTAAGGTGATTTTCAGTAGAAAATACATCGAGTTCAGATTCTGAATTTCAGACATTGTACCTTTCAAAACATGGAGGCATCATTTAATGACTGAATTTCAACCTGTGACCACATTTTAACATGAACTGCTTAGAAAACAGACTGTCTGCAGTTTTGCCTTAAAGTCATGTCAGGTTCACAGTCACATCATCCCCAACATCCCAGCTGTGGCAGACATTTTTTTTTTAATAAGGACAAATGATTGATCATTGATCAGTTTTATATACGTTTGATTGAAACAGATTGCTACAATAAAGGGAAGTAAATGTTAGCGGTACAGGAACCTAACTGACAGCCTGACACCTGCATTATTATACAAAGTATTAGCGTTAGAAAGATGGGGAGCACAGATTTTATATTCTGACCAGGTCATAGATCAATGATGTAATCGCCATTTCCATCCCTAAATATAGACGAATGAATGATCGTAAAAGTGCTCATGTTAATTACAAAAAACCCACATCATCTAACTGGGATTTTAGCATTTTTAAAACAAACTTTTGCAGTTTCATTTACTCCAGTATGTCCTCTGATGGTGACTTTATGAATGAAGAAATGAACGTGGATGTCAGTCAGTCGTTTTAGGTGCAGCAAGAGGGAAGAGAAAGAAACTCAGAGCAGGTTAAGTTCACAGAGTTTACCGATTGACTGACTCAAAGTTTAAGTTAACCGTCTTTCTGGAACAGAAAAGCCAGAATTTTCCTCATCTCAGAGTTAAAAAATTCAGTTGTTAGTAAACCTGATTCCCAGAATAGGGACCATGTCTACGAAAAGGTAAAAATGTTACAAATACTTACGCTGCTTAAAAATAACTGGCTGCTTCACTAGTTTTAGACTGAACTGTAAACTGATCTTCACCATAACTGCTTACTTCAATGCAAAATGATTCACACTGAGAACTTAAATGATAGAACAATAAACAAGATGGAAAAAAACCTCCACAATACCTGAAAGCGTCCCAGATTCCTTGAGGATGGTGCACTAACTTTGACGTTTGCAGGAAGGACATTTCCTACAAAGAGAACATTTATTAAATACTAATGTGTCCTTCATTCCAGTCCTCCTCACTTCTTCAGTTCTCTCTACACTCACCGGATAAGATGCCTTTGGCGATGCCAAACGCCATGTTCCCTGCACCGATAAAGCCAATCTTAAGCTGAGAGTCCATCTCAGGGTCCATTTTGATCTGAAACCAAAGCAGGCAGCAGGTTACAGCAGGAACATCGAGATAACATGATGCCAGTGATTAAAAATCACCATGATGACGCATTTTCCACTGTAACAAGGGTTTCACACGTTGTTGTTTGAAGATATTAAACTGTGTACATTTTACAGACCAAAAATAAATAAACTCAGGGAATGAATCCAGACAAGAATCAACACTAAAAACGTCACCACTCCAAAGACAATCAATTTGTGTTCAGATCTTTGTGTCCATGCATATGAGAAACCCGATTACTATGAGAAATCAGGTTAAAGCAAAAAAACAAAACAAACTCACACATATATGATAAATCCTAGTTGACAGGTGGTCAGTAATCAGATTCCCCTCCCTCCTCCAGTAAAATGCTGCCACAGCCTGGTTTCCTTGTCATAGGTCATTATGAAACGGCATCCTTTACCCAGTTCTGGGTTTGCAGGACAAAAAAAGGCTTAAGTACAGAAACCAGTCAGTGTGCACATCCGATTTCTCTCGTGTTTGGACTGCAGCCTGTATCACTGTATGTGGTCAATGAGCAACTGAATATTGTTGGTTTGACTGAACCTAGAAACACGTGACTCACACTCAACTGCCAGTCTCCCAATTAAACAAAGACAGTCAATAGAAGCGCACATGAAAATATGAATAAACCCCACTAAAGATGCAGTGGAAAAAATAACAGTGGTGTTTGGACACATGTTGCAGAGACAATAATTTAAGTGTTTGTTGGGGTACACCTGGATTAATATAGAATTAAAATTGTTGCGTTTTTGTTGATCGATATTATAGTGTTGTTATTAGTGTTGTACATGTTTCTACACAACATCATACCTACTAATTCAGGAATCTGAATTACCCTTGTAATGGAAACACTTTAATAGGAAGCAGTGTATTTTTGTATATGTAAAAATGTAAATTTGACTATGTTGATACTGAAAGCTTTTCCTATGTTTTGTTTGGAAAATGATTCGAGACCGTTACTTACCTGACAGAATATTAGAAACACCTTATTTCAGTAACAGAGAGTCACTCTGACATTACAGTCTTAATGAATATAGAACTGATTGCCAGACAGGTATACTGTATTTAAATTTAAAAAAGTGAGCTACACCTAATATCAGTGTATACTGTAATCCAGATGTATTAAAAAACAAGCAGACTATGACATCATGTAGCATGATCTACTGACTATTATGGCATATTTGGGCCATTTTAAGTTTAATTATGGAGCCAGAGAAAGGGTGTGTTTTCTTGCAAATTTAGTTGTAGTCTGATTTTTTCATAACAAACATACAAGTTCAATATTGGAGTGCATCTGTTTTTGATTTTTTGTAAATCTTTTTCTTCCCATTTTAAATTTGACACTTTAATATTTGAATCTACAGTAATGTGCAAACATCTTGAGGCACCCATCAATACTTTATCTTTTGCTTCCACCCTGCATGTGTGATGCTTTGGGCTCTTCGGTTTCATCAGAAATTGTCTCTGTGGAAGACGGTTTGCCATTGTTAAGGAAGGGAAATCAGGAGGCTGAGGTATGCAAATTAAACAAGAACTAGGTTGAAAATCAGACGCTCGGGTCTTATGAACTGATGAATCTAAATGTGAAATTTTTGGTTCAAATGATGTCCAGAGGAGGTCAGGAAAGAGGTACAAGAGTTAGTGTCTACAGCTATCGGTAAAACATGTGGAGGTTCTGTCATGGTTTAGGGCTGCATTTCAGCCAGTGGCGTTTTTGATCTTGCCAAAACTGCCATAATACCATCAGATTTTGATCCACCATGCAATACTATCAAAAAACCTGACTGGCAACGGCATCATTTTTCAACAGGTCAAAAGCCCAGACACATGGCCAATGCAGTAAAAGCATAACTGGACAATGGAACATAAAAAAAATAAATAAATAAATAAAAAAAAAAGACAATGGGGCGTGATCAGCCATGGACTGATCTCCCCAGAACTTCAACATTACTAAAGCAGTGTGGGATCATCTTAACTGAGGCAAAAAGCAGCAAAAATTTCCTTCAAGACGCCTGGAGATCTATTCTTGAAGACAAAGAAGTCAAAAGGCAATCAAAGCAAATATTGACTTTCAAGCTTGTTAGAGTTGTACAAACTGTTTTTGCCTTATATTCTGTATTTTCATGCATGCTTTGATTTCTCAATAATTCATCACACCCATTTCACATTTTCCTAGCAAAATAACTGAATGAGAAGTGACTCAAGACTTTTGCACATTACTGTATCCCGGTTCTCTCCTTCTAAATTTAGGGCTTTATACTGCCAGAATATTTGAACGTCTTCCCTTTTGAAAGTTGTATAAGTTTATATCTTTAAATTAGAATATTCGACACATTTACTTTCCGAAATTTTGAATTTCCAAGGAATTAATCCCCGTCTTCCCAGGCGCCATATTTCAGTTATTTTAATACCTACAATGGCCCTCCTACGTCATCGTAAATTACATACGACACCGCCTCCACGGTTATCACCCCTACAATTAAATCCAGGTTCTGGGTGGTATTGTCCGGGCAGGGCTGCGGCCAGTGTAGTACTGATGCTTCGCCATCTGACTCTTCTGTCACCTCGTCGTTTCTGTCAGAGTTAACCCCGGGTCCCACCAGAGGGTGTCTGGACTCCATAATAGCGACCATCGTCTTTTCATAGCGCCACCAGCCCTGTATTTTAGTTGGGGCCGGGGAGTCGGGCTCTCGCTTGCACTTGTAGTATGCGCTTTTGAGAAGTTTCCAGCGAAACTTTAATTGGTCCACGGATCTGTGATAACCAGCCGCTGTCATTCTCCTGTGTGCCACTTTGAACAGTTTGTTATTCCTCACTTTCCTTCCGTCTAAGCACTTCTTCATGTCCAGCTCCTTGAGAATTTCCAGAAACAACTCCGTTTCCTTCACGTCCCAGTTCTGCTTCTTGATGCCAGAATCGTCCATTGTTTTAGCAATGCAGTCTCATGAAAACTCACACGAACTAGCGTTCACACGGCTAGGTTGCTAATAGGTGCTAGCATGCCTGCTGTAGCATGAGCTGTTGTGATGTTGCTAGTTTAAAATCTTTAAGCAGTATTTAGCACGGAATCTTCAAAACCGAATCAATAAAAGGATTACAATTCTGCGTTTTAAACCCTCTAAACATGAAAAAAAAAGCCCCGCTCATGCATCTGAATAGGAATAGCTTGAAAATAATCCAGGAGAGATTAGATTAGAAACACAATGCACGTGTTTCTTTTTGACTGGACAACTATAAAGTAACACAGTGACACAAACACGATAGCGTGAACAAAACCGGGTAACGCTGGCGGTAGGACATTTATTCACCTGATTTGTGTTTCAGATTTGCTAATATCCGGCGTTTTGGCAACCGCAAACAGAAGTTAAATTTAAACCGTGGATGCACCCAGAGCATACACAGAGCCAACCAGCTGACTCTAGCTCCACTGTTGGTTCGTTTGGTTTTTACTTCACTGTCGCTGCTGTTCCAGGTGGGCGGCGCCGCTCAGCATCCTCTGCGAAACATTCCGCGCATACCGGTTTTTTTTCCCGCCGTGTCCAGGACGTTTCAACCGTGAATTAAATGAAACGCACCTTTTTAAAGAACGTCTGCCATTCCATTGGTTGTGGCCTCGTCGTGACGAGAAGCTTTAAACGGGTTGAAGAAAGTTAGTGTCTGTCATTTGAATCAGCTGTGTGAGGGGGACGGGGGCGAGTGTTTTACCTTGTCAAGGACCTCCTTGAACAACAGGTATTTGTTTACAAATTATTCTATTTTATGCATTTAATAGGGCGTTTTTATTTTAACTGTTCATACATTTCGCAAAATATGATAGCTAATTTTTTGTTATTTTTTTAATGACTGCAGTATTTTAAAATCGGGGAAAACAACTTAACATTTTTACAGTAAGCTAATTAGCTTCGTTTCCGTCCCGTTTAAGTCATGCAAAAGTGATTATTTGTTAATTAAATGATGTTACTGCAAGTATTCAGCAGAGCGCTGCAGCAGTGGGCATGCCTGGGCAAGCCTCGGTAGGATCTTCATTCAATCAGAGAAATAAATGGTAGTTGTTATTTCCACATTGTCTAATGCATCCAATGCAGCAGAAACACTTTATAGTCATATACAGAATGCTAAATGCTAAACATCGTCACAATATTCGTTTAAATATGCACAGATCATCAACAATGTTGAAACCACCTGGCTAATGTTTTGTAGCTGACGGTCTCACCACCAGAACAGCTCTGACCAGTCCGGACATTTCCATAAATGCCTGAGTGGAATGAGCTCTGGGCAGTTTGGTGCTCGGGTCATTGCCTTGGGCTCTTTGCTAAAGCTGTCCCTGAGCAGGTTTTGCCCTGTGGTTTAGGCACGTTATCAAGGGGTGTTACGATACGACCACCTAACATCCACAGGATTTAAGTTGGTTAAACATTTTTAGTTCTTCTCTCCACTGGTCAATAGTTTCGATGCGTTGGCTGATTTGCTCTGTTGCTTTTTGTACACGGCTCAACAACAAAAAAGAAAATGAAAGCAACACATCAGATCTGAGGGTTAAAAAAAAATCATGCTGCATATCTACACTGATATGAAAATGATCACCTTACAGAGGGCTGAATTCAAAGACATATTGAAAATCAAAGTAAAAAAATGATGCAGCAGGCTAGTCCACTTTGCGGAAATTTTAATTGCAGCTAGTCATAATGGTACTTAGTAATTTGTATGGACCCCTGCCTGCCCCCTGCCCAATGTGCTTGTAAGCATGCCTGACAAGGTCCGGGCATGGTGATGGTATCCTGAGGGAATCTCCTCCCAGATCCGGACAGTCTAAGATGCAACCTGCTGGTGTTCAATTAGTTGAAACATAATGTTCTACAGGTGTTCTACTGGATTAAGGTAAGGAAAGCATGGGGGGCCAGTCAGTAATATCAACTCTGTCCTCCTCCAGGAACTACCTTCATACTCTCGCTACATGAGGCCAGGCAATGTTGTGCAGCAGAGAACATCAGTGGTGGGCCTGCTAATTCTGGTATTCTCTGGCAAATGCCAGTCAGGCTCCATGGTGTGGGCAGTGAGCACAGTGCCCACTAGAGGACGTTGGGTCCTCAGGTCACCCTCATGAAGTCTGTGATTGTTAGTGAGAGACCTTCACACCAGGGTCCTGCTGGAGGTCCTTTTATAAGAGTGTGGCAGTGTTTATCCTGTTACTCCTTGCACGAAGGAACAGACACTGATGGGATAAGGACCCTCTACAGCACTGCTCACCTCTGAGTAACTGCCTCCCAAAAGTGATTTAAAAAAAAAAAAAAAAAAAAAACAACCCATAAACACACCTAAACTCAGAAGAGTTGAAGCTGCAAAGGGTGGGCCGACATCATATTAAACTCTTTAGATTAAGAGTAGGATGAGAAGTTCTTATGTATGTGAAGGCAGACGAGCAGTTACTTTTGGCAGTATAGTGTGGTTGCAGGGATTATGAGAAATGTATTTCCCATGTTTGATGATTTGCATGCGCACCTTGTCATGTTCTGATCCAGACATGGGTCACCTCATCCACTACCTGCACCTCCTGCTGGCCTGTCAGTGTCTCGCGGTCAACGGGCTGTTTGAGTGGCTGAGGCTGACAGAGGCACCTCGAGCAGCAGCGCCTCTTCAACCAGCTGCAGTGGCTCCAGCACATCTTGCCAAAGACGCTCAGTTTGAGATGGCAACTGCAGATGAGAAGTTTTTAGCTGAGGCAAAGCAGATGGAGCTCAGCCCATTGGACAGCTGTCATTACAGGGTATGTGGGCCTTGAAAATGTGTATTTAATCCAACGGACAAATAAAATGTTTTTGAACAATATTAGGTTTGAGTTTGGAGAAGGCTGGGCAACAGTGTTATTAAGTGTCTTTCATATAAAATTCTCATGGCACAGTTTTCAATACATTGTTTAAACAGAGGAATCATGTTTCTCTGGTTTGTCTCCTCCTGTAGGTGATCGCTCGGCTAAAGTCGAGCTGTGACAGCCTCTCAGAAGAAAAGCTCGCAAAGCTCGGAGTGGAACTGTTTAACTGCCAGGCAGAGATTGAGGGGCGCCAGACGTACCTATGCACAGAGGAGATGGTAAAAATACGATCTTGTAGTACTTGTCAGAAATGGCTTTAAAAATATAATGAAAAAATATATAATGTTGTGTGCTAATCTCAATTTTATGTGTTAGACCATCAAAGAGTGCACAGCAGACATGGATTCAGATACATGGAATGCTTACCACATAGTGAGCAACCGAGCGCGCTCCGTTTGTTATGCAACTCGACAGCAGCTTTTCCGGCGCAGAGCAGAGCACACAGTCAATGCACTCATCTCCACAGCCACCAGCCAGCTAGATGCAATGAAGGACCTGAAGGTAAGGCTGGGTTAAAAAAAAATAAATAAAATAAAATTATTTTTATTTTGCAAATCAGTGGTTTCTTGGATTCATGGATCATTTTCAAACAGGAGGGCCAGGTAGAGTTGAAAGAACTGACTGCAGCATCACTGGACAAGCTGCTTGAAGGCCACAGTGTTCTGCAGGCTCAACAGGGGAAGCTCCACGAGGGCCAGGAGCAGATGACGAGTTCACTGAGGGACAACCTGGAGCGTCTGGGTCAGGAAAAAGCTCTCATCGCCTCTGGACAGGAGTTGGTAGCTCAGCTCATTCAGGGAATTACACAAAGAATGGGTGAGAATTTTACATTTTTCTGTATTTTTATTCTATTCTGTTAAAATTGACTTTGGGCGCGACTGCAAATAATCCGACATAAAGGCTCTTTTCATGTGCTAACAGTCAAATTGCAGCAGTTTGTAAATGGGTTTACTACTGACCATGGATAAAAGAAACTGTTTGTCAAAGTACTCGAAAATGACCTGATACAGTTCGATGTGCTGAATGACTTCTGGAAGTTTTAACTTTCCCCTTTTAAATAAGATAAAATATTGAACTGCAATTCTCTTTAAGAAAACTCTGTAAACACACCTGATGCCACATCATGTAGCATGGATTTTATTCTTTCTGTCCACCTTATTTTTATTTTTTTTATTTTTTTATTTTTATTTTAGAGAATGTGAGCGAGCATCTTCAAATCCAGGGCTCTGAGGTGCAGGACAGCTATAAGGCGATTGTCAAGGACCTGGCAGATGTAAGACACCAAGCTCAGGACATCTATCAGAAAATTGGTAAATGGCTGAAATCATTTGTAGTTTATAAAACTATCCCCCCCCCAAGCAATGTGCTTACATATCTTTTTGTATGTGGCTGAGTAGACCACAGTATGATAGAGTTTCTGCAGTATCAGGATCAGACCTCCCAGTACTACACTGACCTGATGAACAAGTTGGAGCGCATGAACAGCACCCTGGGAGGCATGCTGCACTACCTCGATAAGATGCAGAGCCGCATAGAGGACAGGCTTCACATGATCCAGGGCTACCTCGGATGGGCAGGTGAGACACGGCAGCCATAGGGCACACTCCCTTTTTATAGGGTCTTTTCCTGCTACAGAGAAGTTGGATAATTGACTGTCAGCAGGACATATTTAGAAATTAATTCTTTACATTCTCTTTGACTAAAAAAAAAAGGTTTCTGTATGACTTAAGAATTCTTTTTCTTGTGCTTTTTGCTTGAACAGGTTTAAGTCTGACAGCTATATGGACGTGCATCACACACACAGGCTACTTTGTACTGTGTGCAGTCCTGCTGACATTCCTGCACTGTCCTGGTTTCTCTCGAGCCATGCTGCTGCTAACTGTGCCTCTGAATGCAGTTGCTGAAGTCAACCAGCAGCCAGCGCTGGATCTCACCAGCCTCAGCCTGCTGCTGCTCACTCTGTCTCTGGGTATAAACATAAAGTCACTTATGAGGAAAATACATTAGCTGCAGTTTTCTGAAGCATTTGTCACAGTGTGAATTTTGTTTCTGCAGGTCACTGGTTTGTGAATCAGCTGTGGGCATGCTTCAAGATCACGAAAAAGCTGACCAGTCCACTGCTACTCAGCTCGTGCACCATTGTGGAACCGCAGAAGCAGCCTTGCAAGTGAGTATGTTGCACACTAGAACTGCAACTTGCGTATTGGTCTTTGAAAATGTTCAATTTAACGGACTTCACTGAATGTTAAGGCCATCACCATCTTGGTGTTTTGAAACTGGACATGGAAGAGGGGTGACGTCTGCTTGCTGATGGACACTGGTTGCAGCTATCAATTATAATATAGAGCAGGGGTCCCCAATCCCAGTCCACGAGGGCTGGTGTCCCTGCAGGTTTTAGATCTCACCCTGGGTCAACACACCTGAATCACATGATTAGTTCATTACCAAGAACTTCAAGACATGTTGAGAAGGTAATTTATCCATTTAAATCAGCTGTGATGGATCAAGGACACATCTAAAACCTGCAGGGACACCAGCCCTCATGGACTGGGATTGGGGACCCCTGATATAGAGACAGTAATTTATTAAATGAGCACAATGTTGTAGATGTTAAACTTAGCTAATGATTTAATCCGACTCAATCAGAAACTCTTGAGTTCACTGGTCAGTGCTCAAACTGGTAACTGATGATTTGTTCGAGTAAAAAATGAATTTTGAACTCTACACGGTCAGTAAGAGCTTCAGGCAGTAGAACATGTATTATTGTCTACACCAAATTAACAATGATTCCTTTTGCATCTATTGGACCTATTTTCTATCCTTTTGTGCTCAGAGATGAAAAAGATGACATCATTGAGGAAGACGACCTATTGAATCCGGACAGCTTTTTATCAGGTGGGAAACACATGCTGAACCTTTTTACAGTGAATCCTGTTCAAGAGCAGTGCTCTTTCTATAAATTCAGCTTCTCAGTTTTGCTGTCAAACATGTTTGTGTTCAGGTGAACTTGGCATATCAGCTGTGTCTCCACCTCAGAGGAAGCTTACGCCAGAGTCGAGGCTTATGCCAGTAATTGGTAAACCAAATCACTCCACTCCCAGGTTTATACCAAAGCCACTTTCTTTAGCGGTAAGCAAACTGAGTTAATGCTTTCAGAAATGCAAAAACTGTATTCTCAGTGCATCACTAGTGGCAAGCAAGACAAATATTGTTTAATTGAAATCTGTTTTAGGCTCTTTGTTACGATATACCCCTGAGTAACCTGGAAGGTGTTTTTGATTCAGTCACTGACTCGTCTGATTTAGGGAATGATTCACGAAGTGCAAGACCCACTCCATCGTTAGTCAGCAACAGGTCAGTAGCTCCAGTTACATGCACATATTTTATTTTTATTTTTTTCTGTTTGAAGAGCTAAATTGTTTATATGGACTGTGATTTAATGTACTTTGGTGTGTGTGTGTGTGTGTGTGTGTGTGTGTGTGTAACCCTGACATTTGAAATGAGCATGTCATGTTAGGGATTCTAGCTGCCAGTTCATCGCTATGTTACCGATACCAGTTTTCACTGAAATCATACAGAAATAGAAGTAAGAGTCTCCAAGAGCTTTTGGCCTATAGGAGTTGTTTCAATGTATACTGACCTCATTATTTGAAACTGTGGAATTAATAATTACCCTCCAATATAACCTCATTATAATGAGTAAAGGGGAAATATGAATTGTTAAAGGGCATCTTTCTGTTTTTCTGCCTTCAGCTCAGTGTCAGGCCGTCAGCTGTGCAATGGCCTCACAAAAAGAGGAAAAGTCTGTAAGAAGAGAGCCGTGCCAGGACAGGAGTACTGCAGAGTCCACGAAGGGGGGCACTCCTCGTATGTCCAGTTTTAACAGGCTCAGCCGTCTTTGTTGTCTGTAAAAACTGTATACAGTAATGAAATATTGTTTTTACTAAGTTCTGTCTGCACTGCAGACAGCAGTAAGATTGCTGAATGAAAATTACATCTGTAGATATTTTAAATGTTTTTAGACGTTTATTTAGCTTTCGTGTTTAATAAAAATGAAAACTTATCAAAATTAGCTTTGTCAGAGTATGTGCATGTACACACAAGGAACTGGGCTCAGTTTTTTCTTAATTCCATGCTCTTTATTGCTTTCAATGTACCTAAGAGAACATGGAAACAGACAGTAGCAATGTGCCACAGATGAACATGTATAGCCTATTCATAGTGGTGGGTAACTGGTTCTATATATAGATGGAGGGAGAGAGTTATGTGAATTTGTATAGTATATTTTTTTTTCTCTCATTTCTTTTCTAAATGTACTTGTATATTGTTCACATGTTGAAATAAATTACCTATCAATCAATCAATTTGAGTATGTGTAATATAGGTATAACCAAAGAGTATTTACTGCATGGTTTGTTTCAGTAAAAGCTGTGGTGGACGTTTTAGTAGAGACAACATGTAAGCAATGGCCTGTGAAAAGCTGTTCTGTAGCACCTACCAAAGGGAGGAACTGGAAGAGGTTGTATCCTGGGTGTGAGTGTTTCCTAATTCTGAGTTTGTACAAATCGTTTCTTGCAGACCTGACTTGTCCACTGTAGTCTGTTCTCGTCCTCTTTGGTTTGATTAATACACTGATGGTCATGCAGTAAACAGACTGGATTACTGCAGAGTAGAAATGGACCAATAGCTCCTGAGCTGGTGCAGGAGGTCCATCCTCTTCTGGGCCTCTTTGATAATTTTGTATTAGGTGGCAACAGACTGGATCCCTGAAACCTGAAGGAGCATGTTCAGCTGTTTAACCCCTCATTGGTATGCAGACTCATCACCAACCTTCACAAGTCTCATGATCACCATGCCATCTGCAAACCTCACGTTTTTAAATAGGCTGGTGTTTTGAGGTGCAGTCGTTTGTGTATGAGGATCTGCATTCCTCAAGGGCCGATGTCCTGCAGGTTTTAGATAGCACCCTGGTTCAACAAACCCGAATCAAATATTAGTTCATTACCTCTGGAGAACTTCAAGACATGTTGAGGAGGTAATTTGGCCATTTAAATCAGCTGTGTTGGATCAAGGACATCTAAAACCTGCAGGACACTGGCCCTTGAGGCCTGAAGGTTCCCCAACCCTGATCTATACACTTCTGTATACATCAGGGTTCTGTGTCTGTTATAAAGTGAAGCATGAGTAGTGCTGTCCAGCAGAACTGAATCCTTGTTTTGTTTTTATGGCATATGAACATATAGAGAAATAAAAATCTCAATCTGTGACATGTCTTTCATTTCAAGGGTAGGACACTTGAGACACATTGCAAATATAAAATATTTATTTTGCTCTGATTAGTTTAAAAAAAACAAAAAAACAAAACACTAGCCCACATAATGCTCAATTATATAAGCTGGATCAATCAAATCCCAAACCCTTCAATAACAAACTAAGTCAAAACAATTCTGATTTCTGAATGTTATGTTGTGCCAGCACCTGGATTACAAGAGTGAAGCAGCCCATTTCCTATGGGCTCAAAATGTGGTCATAAATATTTTGTACTTGTAAATCAGGATTTGTATGTGTTTAAAAAAATAAAGATTTGTGTTGGTATAAACAATTTGTATATGTAAAAAAGATTTGTGCGTGCATAAAAAAAATTTGTGTGTGGACTTAGCCAAAAAAACCCTGCAAGTTACAAGTACGAATTTTGACCCTATTTTTCTTCCTTTCATCTGATTGGTCAATGTCATGTCAATCA
Source organism: Aulonocara sp. 'chitande type north' Nkhata Bay (assembly GCF_057382095.1). Lineage (NCBI taxonomy): Eukaryota > Metazoa > Chordata > Actinopteri > Cichliformes > Cichlidae > Aulonocara > Aulonocara sp. 'chitande type north' Nkhata Bay. Next base: position 13,645,082 of record NC_141360.1, read on the forward strand.
CAAATGTAACAATCCAATCAGAGAACAGATGGGTTTGGCTGTCAGAAGGGCGCTTTTTTTGAACTGCAGGTCTTTGAAGGGAATAAATGCCCTTTTACATGCCAACCCAGCGTTTTCCTTCATCACCACGAAGGAAAACAGTCTGTGGTCGTCCAAGTTTGGTAATTTTTGTGTCACAGGTCTACGTGTTTAATACAGGGACTTCAACAGCCTTTTCAACAGCACTGCGGACCGCGGGGTGGGGGTGGGTAGTGTTTTGGAAATGACAGTCTTCATCACAAAGCTTTCTTCGGTTTGAATTAGCATACATGTTTTTATTGAGCATTTGAAGAACTAGCAAAAAAAAAAAAAAAAAAAAACTCTTGTAGAGGACATAAAGTCAGAGATAGAAAAGACAAGGAGCAGGTGCATCTAGTACAGGTAGAGCAGCTGCAAAAACCCACAGAGCCCAGCAGCCAGCGCAACAAATTCTGGATCCTTTGCTCTTAGTTAGCAGTTAGCATTAGCAGCACATCCTTCGTCCGATGTGAAAGGACTTTTATGCTGCGCACTGTGACTCACAGCAATGGTCCCGGGTCAGCCCTGACTTTGTGTTAAACTAATCCTAAAGTAATAATGGTGTTTGTAACCACTGACATACCACAACTTTATCTTTTCAACAGCTGCTGAAAGTTAGGTGACCTAGCTGCTATCGGATATTTATATAGAGATCCTCAAGCTTCAAACTGTATTACCCTTCAAGGACCTGCAGTTCAAAAAAGCGCCCCTCCGACAGCCAAACCCATCTGTTCTCTGATTGGATTGTTACATTTGTGATTGACATGACATTGACCAATCAGATGAAAGGAAGAAAAATTGGGTCAAAATTCGTACTTGTAACTTGCAGGGTTTTTTTGGCTAAGTCCACACACAAATTTATTTTTTATTTATTTATTTTTTTTACACACACAAATTCTTTTTACTCATACGAAACTGATTTACAAGTACAAAATATTTATGACCACATTTTGAGCCCATAATTTCCCAGCTGAAATGATTAACGCTACAACAGTGAATAAAACTCTAAAACTTCTTCTTACGGGTCGTAGAATAGACGATGACATCATTTTTCTTTTACTGAAGGACAGTAGACCCCACGATCTGTACGTTCCTAAAACGTTCCACGCTCAGCTGGATGATCTAGTTTAGATTAAAACAGTTGGATTAAATCTGAGATGACTGAACTCTTCCTGCTGGTAACACTGATACTGGAAACCACAATCAGCAACTCTGCAATTTAAGTTAAAACTGGGAGGGAAGGAAAAAAAACAAAAAAGACATCCAAGATTACATGTAGCTCAGTCAGTACCCTTTAAAATTCGACTAGAGAAAAATGTAGTGAGGGACAGTAGAAAAATGGCAGAAAAGCTTTCTTTTACAGCATAATTAATGTCAGTCCTTTTAAAAGCAAATACAAAGAGTGCCTAAATGGGAAAACCAGCTGAAAGCACCTGAATTTAGAGGGCGTAGAACAGGGCTGCCCAATCCCAGTCCTTGAGAGCTACTATCCTGCAGCTTTTAGATGCATCCCTACTCCAACACAGCTGAATCAAATGGTTTGATCTCTTCAGCATGCCATCATGTTTGGCAAAGGCCTGATAACAAGCCATTCATTTGATTCAGGTGTGTGGGATGCATCTAAAAGCTGCAGGACGGTAGCTCTCGAGGACCGGGATTGGGCACCCCTGGCGTAGAAGAAGAACGCTCTTCCTCACAGCAGCTGGACGGATTCAGCAGTGATGACTTTAAGGCCTTGCAGTACAATTTCTTAATTTTATTTTATAGCTGTGTTGAGCCGTGAAAGGAAATTATTTTTGTCTCCTACTACAGACTGGTAGCAACTTTCATGTGTGTATTATTTCCTATTGACTGAGGGGCACCTCTAAATGATCATGATTTGCAGTGGTCTCTTAAAAATGCTTCTCTAACACTGAGTCCACAATCACAACCATAGCCAGTATACAATAGATGGACTTCACTACTGTGATTTTACCCTTTGCTTAGTGAAGCTGTTGCGATTTTTGCAATCATCAATTTGGTGTTTTGAAACCAGATGTGACGAGGTAAGGTACAGACTTGTCATTTAACGTCTCTTTATAATCACTAACACTTCAATCTAGCTACAGAGCTCAAGCTCATAAGGAAAGTGTTTACTGAGGTCACAGATTGTGGATGAGCAAAGATTTCTACATGACTGGACTGCTTTTTACAATTGCAGGAGTCACCCCCTGCTGGCCATTAAAAAGAATACAGGTTTAAGGCACTTCTGCATTAGCTCACAATTTAGACCCTGCAGCTACACCCACCTTTTATACACAGACAAGGATTCTAACCAGTTCCTGACACAAGAATAATGCCACCATGGCTCGGTGGCATCATTTCAGTCCAATACTTTTCAAACTGGTATTCTGACAAATCATCCAAGATTGAATCCAGCTAAATAGAGTCCATGTACCGAAAAGGGGTCCCAGGTCCTGCACCCAACATTCAGCACAAAACAGTATGGTGCTGCAGAAAGAGGGCAACAACAGTAAGACTCAACACCAACTGCCTTGTGTTTGTGCTGTGAAGCACTTTGTTTTCCACGAGCTCTCTCTCCACCACCAGACTCTTTACCAACACAACAGCAGATGAAACAAGAATTAGCACCGATTTTTTTGGCAGTCTTCTCACTTCCTGGCTGTGTCATAGTTGGCAACAAACCAATCACAGGTTTCCTTTAAAGCTGCAAGTGAAAAGAACCAGGCAAGTCAGTAACTGATGGAGTCTTTTGAAATTTCTACACTGTTAGCATCTAAATGTCAAGCTTTACATCAGCCGCACCTTGGTTGAAGGGGGTGAAAGTGAAGTCTGGCAGATACCGGCACAGCTTTGCATTGCTGGCCGTCTTTTTGAACTGTCCATCTGCTTTACTGGTGTCAAACTGAATGTCACGGGTAAAGGAAACAATGAGACAACAAGAAGCAATGTTGGGGTTTTCTCTATAGTAGTCTACAGTCTTTACTTTACAACATAAAGCGCTTTGAGGCGACTGCTGTTGTGATTTAGCGCTATATAAATAAAACTGAACTGAATTTAACGTTAATCTTCCAAATCCACTGTCAAAAACAAATAACTTGCATTACTGAAAGGATACCACGACTTCTCCTTTAAAGCCCAATGCATCAACAACAGCTTCTGCTGCTTCTTTGATGGACACTTCATCTTCCTCACCAACTGGAAGCAACAGATGTAGCATTATAAGAACACTTATCCTTAAACTGCCATCATCATTGAATAGTCAAAGAGTCATAGAGTCTATGAGGACTCACCAGAGAGAATGATTGGCTCAACTTCTGGATACTCCCTCAGGACCCAGAGGAAAAGACGAGCCAGGTCCAAAGAGTAGATGAACTGTCTTCTAGGTGTGCCAGAGCCCCAGACCACCAAGGGTTTCCCCCCCTCTGAACAGTACAACATGTAGATGAAGTCACATGTCCATTTACACCACCAAAAACTTGTAAATGCTTAAAGAGAAATGCTGGAATGACAATGGGGTTAGGGACTTAAAAATCCACAACTTACTTTGAGCAATGTATGCTTTATGTATAAGACCTGGTAGCACATGACCATCTTCGATGCTAAAGTTGTCATGAGGACCAAACACATTAGTGGGAATCACAGCTGTATAGCAACGCCCATGCTGCTGTAAATACGCTCTGTGAAGCACACACAGGAAAAAAATGTCATGAGGCTGAAAGTTTTAAATGCATTTCCTGAAAAATAGGCAGAGGCATTATGCGAGGGTGACACATAACAGTATTGGAGAATTCTCAAACACTAATATGTCCTGTGAAACTATACACATGCTAAACAGAAGTATAACTAAAAACTGTTGGGATTATGTTGGTCAGCCGCAAGATCGTGATTGTTTTACCCCTTTGAAACACCCTGCATTTGTTGATCTTTTAAGATAACAGCTTCCTTGCTGGACTTCTTGAAAATAATTAGAACTGTTCTAAACCAGTCTGCCAGGGAGGGATTTGAGAGCTGAGAGAAAGCACAATGCGGTAGAGGATAGAAATGACACATAGAAGACATAACGTACCTGTTGTGGACATCAATCATCCTCTTTGCATAGGCGTAGCCAAAGTTGGACTCATGAGGTGGACCGTTGTGGATCTGTAGTAAAGAGAAGCGCATGTGAGCTGCTCTTTTCCAAATGTGCTGATGCACAGAAAGAGCAGGGAGGTATATTCACCATGGTCTCGTCAATAGGATAGGTCGTCTTATCAGGAAAGATGCAGGTGGACAAGCAGGAAACAACCTTGACCACGCCCGCTTCATGCGCTGCCTGCAGCACATTGTCATTGATGTAAATGTTGTTCCTCTGGAAAGTAAATAAAACAGGATGAGCATCAAAAACATGAATCTAGATAGTCTACGATCATAGCATTTCTATTAAATGAGTTAATTAGATGAACAGGTTCCTCATACCCAGAAGTCCAGGTTATATTTCATGTTCTTGAAAAGCCCTCCAACCATAGCAGCCAGGTGGATGACGTGCGTAGGCCGGTGTTTCTCAAACACTGCCCGGGTCTGGTCCATATTCCTGAGGAGAGGCCACCAGCAGGTTAATAGTATCAAAACATGTGACAGCATTTTATCTTGAAGCGGAGCAACTCTCACATGAGGTTGGCATCTTTGGAGGACAGGAATATCCATTCCTCCCCCTCCTTGGCTCCTCCTTCTTTCACCACATGCTGTATGGCCCTGCCCACCAACCCGGATGCACCTGTCACCAACACCCTCATGGGATCGCTCATGTTTATCTAGGTAGTGGAACATGAACAATTCAGCACAGGACGAATCACAGGGAAACTCTGATTTAGATACAAGCTATAAACATCGTCAAACTTTCTAAAGCTAACCGGTTTATCTGTGTTTTCATGCAGTAACGTTTGCTATTTGTTAGATGCTTCCTGATTTTTATCTGAGGTGATCTGACCCGTACAAAACGAGCAGATTTTGTACATATATAGTTGCATATGTGCCACGTACACCGCACACGACCATTCAGACAAGCTAACCTTATTAGCTGTTAGGTGGCGGTAATCGCCGTCATCGTTCCTTGGAACTCGACAAAGTAAAAAACTGATTACCTCGTAAGTTTACTTTTCTTCCTAAACGCGAGATATCAGTGCTAGAAATCCTCGTTAACTCAGAGTTAAACAAATAAGCTAGCATTAAAAAAAACAACTCTTTTACCTGTTTGAAAGCTGAGAACAGAACAGAGAAGCCGGTTTCTTCTCTTCGTCGCCTCTTCCTTCTTCTTCTAAATTTAATTGGCGGTTGTCAAAGAACTGAATGGTGCATTACCGCCACCAACTGGTGTGGAATGTGACTGATTCACATGTGAATGTGAATGTTTTAGGTCAGTTGTCTTCTCTCCATCTGAGCTGCTGCATCTTCTTCTTCTATCTTTTTATGACGGTTGGAAAACCACTTCAGGTACATTACCGCCACCTTCTGGACGGAGATTCTTTTCCGTAGGCTGTCCATTCACCATCCTTCCCTCCAGCGACCCTAGAGGCTTCTTGCTGGTTCACTTTTATCTCTTCCAGGTGTATGCATTCTGTCTCTTCAGCTACTTTTCTCTTCTTTACACAACTACCGCTTTCCCACACTGTCAATCTCAATACTGACGTTACTGTAGACCAGTCATCTTCTTGCCTGCCTTTTTCGAGCAAATCAGCCTCCGTGTTGCACTCTTGTGAAACCCACCTCCTTACCATCTTCACCTTGGACATCTCAGTGGGAGCTTTATTCAAAGCCGAAGTCGTCATCTTCAAAACCACCAGCATCTAGACCAAGGGCGTAGATTTGGTTTTGGCATTGGTGGGGACGGATGATTCAACCACCGAACTCTGCCCTGTTTCTTTTTTTTTCCCTTTTTGTTTTTGCTTCTTAATAAAAAGAGGAGAAATATACTTGCCTGCATATGCTATTCTACATGCTTTTAAACCATTTAAAATCACAATTCATAGTTTTATATGTGAATTATATAATGTTAAATTAATATTAAACAAATGACTGACTAAGTATTTTAGGCTTTAGTTTACTTCAGTCATATTCCATATAAATCAGGTATCATACAAAAATAAAAATAGCTTCAAATACAGTCATGACAATAAAAGAATATGACTTTAAGGACTTAACATCATTACTTCAGTTATAGTACACCAACATCTGTTATATTTTGGCACTAAGGGAACACTGAATGACTACCCATAAAACTACTCATCTAAGATTACCACAAAGTAAAAGATCTCTCAGCAAAATTATGCAACAGTTTAGGCGCACTATTGCCCCGATCAAATCAGTGAGCTGAGATTTTCTATTCTAAACATGAACTACTGTTACAGCAACAGACATGGGCTACTGGTGTCCCACACAACAACTGTTTGTAGGGTGAGTGCATTTTTGTGCAAACTGCACTACAAGGTGGATATTTGCAAAATCATGACTACCTCATGACATTTTGTCTCAAAAATTAACCCTATGAATATGTCAGTGCCATTAGGATGAAATTATTGTGTCACCAACATTTCTATGTTAGACATATAATTTTAACAGCCTCTGTAAACTAATATCCTGGCTTGCTCAAAGCCGCCGTTTTCTCTGACAGTTTCAATCAAAATTAGAAATGCTACTCTGAGATAACTAACAGTGCTGCCTGTTGTGCAGTTAGTTTCCAAAACACGTTATTCGTGGTTACATACAATTTTAGACTGATGTGGGCCAAAGCCTAGCATAGTCTGTAACGTTATTATGACGGACACATCTACAGTGATGAGAGCAGCTACTAGATTTTTATCCGATCTTGGATTCTAGCTGCTCACTTTTCATTGCTGTTGTAATAGCTACAGTTTAGTATACTGTAACAAACAAGGGCTTCCCTGAAAAATGTGTTGCTCTAACCCCTATATATACCTTTCAGTATTGCTGGGGCCCTTCCAGAGCATACTGCCAGTTCATAGATGCACCATCATACCATCAGAGCTGCAGACTCTTGATAATAAGTTGGAGTTTCCTCTTTAGTCTGGAGGACACAGTATCTATGTTCTCTAAAGCTGGTGGAACTTGTGATTTTATACAAGTACCATCTATTTTGTAAAAGAACATTTTGTTTTTAATAAAAGAGACACGTGTGTGTCTGATTAAGTAATAAAATGTTCCAGAGAAAAATACAGTTTTATAAATAGCAAAACATCACAACACAAAACTCCATTTACTTTATTTCATAGATGTATTTATTTGAATTGCAACATCATCTTCCTCTGCTGCTTCTGTCTACTGAGGAGATGAGAATCTGCCAAAGAACAGGACGGACTTGGTCTCGTTGTGTCTGATGAAGAAGAGGAAGGGGTGATCTGCTGTGAAGTATCTGGTCCATCCAGAACTAAGATTCCTGGACACAACACCTGTGGCTGCAGCGGCCTGTGTGCCCTCCTCGTTCACCTCCACAAAGACCTTGTGGGCCACCGTAGACAGGAAGAGCCCCCCTTCACCGTTCATGCCAGACAGGTCAGCGCTTCCTGCACAGAACACGTCCTTCATACCCAGTTTAGTCAGAGGTTCATTCAGCTCGTAGTCTTCCTCCAGCTTGAACTTTGGCAGGTCAACAAGAACTTCTAAATCAACTTCCATGTTTTTCCTGTCGGTCCATTCATTCAGCCTCTCCTGTGTTAGCTCCTTCTCCAGCTGGAACACAGTTAATACATTTTGTCATATTTCTTTTGCTCATATTTAAATTCATTTTATCCATGAAATCAGAAGCAGTCTGTTAAATGATCAAATTTAAGTAAACTGAAGTGAAGCAGAAGAGTTTTTGTGTCTTTTCTTTACAGGAACTTGTTTCTAGGCTGTGTACCTTCAGCAGAGGGCCTGAGCCGTCTGAGGACTCCTTAGGCAGCAGAATGAACATGCTGAGCTCCTCACCCACATAGGGCAGCTCCATAATCTGCAAATCATGGTCAGCAATGTAGTTGTAGGGAAGCTTCTTCCTCTGGTGCATCATCTGGACTGGTACGGTCTCATTCTGACACACAGGAAATCCAGGCGACCAGATCATGTTATCATAAAGCTTCTGATGGTGTTTACCTTAAACATTTTACAGTTTCCTGTATTCAGACTTTGAGTCCAGATTTTGTAACCTTCAGTTAAATTTCTACCTGTTTGATTTTAAAGGGCATCTCTTTGGTGTTTGCCTCTTTAAACGGGTTCCTCCAGTTGCCCTTGAAGTAGACAGCATTGACCAGAGCCAGTCTGGTATCTGCGTCGACTGTTCCTGGCTTCAGAAGGTCTTTTATCTTATCTGAAAGGAAATACAGAAACACAACAATATTTCATTATAATCCACAGAGGATGCTAAAATGATTCCCTGCTGTTCAGGCTGTGGAAGATGCACATTCTCACTTTCTGTCTGCTGCTCGACCCAGCTGTTGATCTCTGCTCTGCACGCCTCTGGAGCTCCGATGAAGTCCACAGTCTTCAGGTCTGCCTGGTAGTACTTCTGTGTGGCGTCAAGGAAGTCCTGCAGAGAGCAGACATCTGTTTATTAATCCAGTCTTTGTAATGAAGAACTTTATGAAGAGAATCATTGATGTGGACACTCACTGGGAGGAAGTGGGCAGTGTTTTCTCCATAAAGACGGTTGGCTAGTTTCAGGATGTAGGATGCAGATGGTGAGTTGATGTCAGCGTTCAGTTTCTGGAAGTCTGCATGGACGCCTTCACCTGAGCTGAATGAGAGGGCCTGTGTGGCATTGAAGACAAAGACTGAAAGGATGTGACACTGAGCCTGAGCGACCCTAATGTAACAATTTATGGTCCAAAGGTAGAAACTGGACAACTTTATTCTTTCAGCATCAGGTTTAATAATAACATTTAACACACTGTCAGTCTCACTGAACATCATGCTCTCAGTAACTATACTGCTTGTGCGTTTTATGGACTTTCATGCCATTTATATAACACACTCCATCCTCATATGGTAGACACAAATTTCTGATGTCCCACTGGAAACATCTTGGGGTTCAGTGTTTTGGATACATAGAAAATTAAGCTTTTCAAAGATGTTAAATGAAACCCCAAAATTTATTTATTTATAAATCTACCGAGGACAAGAATTATTAGTTTATTAGTTAGTTTACTATTCAGCCAGCCAGCACTCTTGTAGCAAAAAAGTTCAGATTTTTTATATTATATATATATATATATATATATATATATATATATATATATATATACACATATATATATATACACATATATATATATATATATATATATATATATATATATATATATATATATATATATATATATATATATATATATATATATATATATATATATATATATATACATACATATATATATATAAAGACAAATCAAAACAACAAAATAAAATTATTTCTTCTGTATAGAAAAACACAGACAGCCACATTTGACTGCTTTTAAACTGTAACGAGGGCTTGAAGTTGCACAATCATGCTCGCCGATCAACTGACAGCTGGTGCAACTAACAAGTGACAGTGAGCTGACCTGAGCGATCTGAGCTGCAGTGTCTCCTTTAGCTCCCAGGTAGACCATGGCCAGGGCTGAGCTGATGCTCAGAGGAGAGACAAAGTTAACTTAAGTGACAAAAATAACAAGGGGTTAAGAGAAAATGCAGTATTGTTTATTGCGGTGCCCTGTAGTGGCCAGATGCAATAAGGTTTTTATTTCTATTGGTCACAGTGTTGCTAAGATATGACTTTACTTTCTGTTTGTCAGCTTTCCACACTTATGATTAGCTGTGACAGCCAGAAGACCTCCCATGTCAGCTTTAGTGACAACTGAAAAGAAAAAAAAAACAAACATTTGGGGCTTGTGAAAAATTGTAATACCCCTTCATAAAACCCAGTGGTTTCACACCGGGCTTGAGAAATCCAACGCTTCCTTGTTTTTTAAAATCTAAACTAAACTTTGATGCACTGATCTATTGATGCAAGCCGAAAGACGATGGCCGTAATCTAGGAACTGACTTAAAAAATGATCTCTGACTTCATTAACACTGAGACTGATAAATGGACTCTGGTCAGGACGCGCTTTAATGATCCTTAAAATAACCTTTGACAAGAAACCTTTATGTGGATCTGGTTCAGGCTGACCCAATGAGACCATTTAAGGTGATTTTCAGTAGAAAATACATCGAGTTCAGATTCTGAATTTCAGACATTGTACCTTTCAAAACATGGAGGCATCATTTAATGACTGAATTTCAACCTGTGACCACATTTTAACATGAACTGCTTAGAAAACAGACTGTGCAGTTTTGCCTTAAAGTCATGTCAGGTTCACAGTCACATCATCCCCAACATCCCAGCTGTGGCAGACATTTTTTTTTTTAATAAGGACAAATGATTGATCATTGATCAGTTTTATATACGTTTGATTGAAACAGATTGCTACAGTAAATGTTAGCGGTACAGGAACCTAACTGACAGCCTGACACCTGCATTATTATACAAAGTATTAGCGTTAGAAAGATGGGGAGCACAGATTTTATATTCTGACCAGGTCATAGATCAATGATGTAATCGCCATTTCCATCCCTAAATATAGACGAATGAATGATCGTAAAAGTGCTCATGTTAATTACAAAAACCCCACATCATCTAACTGGGATTTTAGCATTTTTAAAACAAACTTTTGCAGTTTCATTTACTCCAGTATGTCCTCTGATGGTGACTTTATGAATGAAGAAATGAACGTGGATGTCAGTCAGTCGTTTTAGGTGCAGCAAGAGGGAAGAGAAAGAAACTCAGAGCAGGTTAAGTTCACAGAGTTTACCGATTGACTGACTCAAAGTTTAAGTTAACCGTCTTTCTGGAACAGAAAAGCCAGAATTTTCCTCATCTCAGAGTTAAAAAATTCAGTTGTTAGTAAACCTGATTCCCAGAATAGGGACCATGTCTACGAAAAGGTAAAAATGTTACAAATACTTACGCTGCTTAAAAATAACTGGCTGCTTCACTAGTTTTAGACTGAACTGTAAACTGATCTTCACCATAACTGCTTACTTCAATGCAAAATGATTCACACTGAGAACTTAAATGATAGAACAATAAACAAGATGGAAAAAAACCTCCACAATACCTGAAAGCGTCCCAGATTCCTTGAGGATGGTGCACTAACTTTGACGTTTGCAGGAAGGACATTTCCTACAAAGAGAACATTTGTTAAATACTAATGTGTCCTTCATTCCAGTCCTCCTCACTTCTTCAGTTCTCTCTACACTCACCGGATAAGATGCCTTTGGCGATGCCAAACGCCATGTTCCCTGCACCGATAAAGCCAATCTTAAGCTGAGAGTCCATCTCAGGGTCCATTTTGATCTGAAACCAAAGCAGGCAGCAGGTTACAGCAGGAACATCGAGATAACATGATGCCAGTGATTAAAAATCACCATGATGACGCATTTTCCACTGTAACAAGGGTTTCACACGTTGTTGTTTGAAGATATTAAACTGTGTACATTTTACAGACCAAAAATAAATAAACTCAGGGAATGAATCCAGACAAGAATCAACACTAAAAACGTCACCACTCCAAAGACAATCAATTTGTGTTCAGATCTTTGTGTCCATGCATATGAGAAACCCGATTACTATGAGAAATCAGGTTAAAGCAAAAAAACAAAACAAACTCACACATATATGATAAATCCTAGTTGACAGGTGGTCAGTAATCAAATTCCCCTCCCTCCTCCAGTAAAATGCTGCCACAGCCTGGTTTCCCTGTCATAGGTCATTATGAAACGGCATCCTTTACCCAGTTCTGGGTTTGCAGGACAAAAAAAGGCTTAAGTACAGAAACCAGTCAGTGTGCACATCCGATTTCTCTCGTGTTTGGACTGCAGCCTGTATCACTGTATGTGGTCAATGAGCAACTGAATATTGTTGGTTTGACTGAACCTAGAAACACGTGACTCACACTCAACTGCCAGTCTCCCAATTAAACAAAGACAGTCAATAGAAGCGCACATGAAAATATGAATAAACCCCACTAAAGATGCAGTGGAAAAAATAACAGTGGTGTTTGGACACATGTTGCAGAGACAATAATTTAAGTGTTTGTTGGGGTACACCTGGATTAATATAGAATTAAAATCGTTTTTTAGTCTATTTCACTCTTTATTTAGTTAATATTGTTATAATTTTTTTATTTATTTATTTATTTTTTGGTTGTTTTTTTCCTCTTTTTTCTTTTTCTTTTTTTTTTCCTCTTTTTTTTCTTTTCATGCTTATAAGTTCACAAATGTTAAAGACAGTAATTGTTCTCGGTTGATTTGTATAAGCATGTTATGTTTAATTTAAATGCAGAAATAAAATTTAAGAAAAAAAAAAATTGTTGCGTTTTTGTTGATCGATATTATAGTGTTGTTATTAGTGTTGTACATGTTTCTACACAACATCATACCTACTAATTCAGGAATCTGAATTACCCTTGTAATGGAAACACTTTAATAGGAAGCAGTGTATTTTTGTATATGTAAAAATGTAAATTTGACTATGTTGATACTGAAAGCTTTTCCTATGTTTTGTTTGGAAAATGATTCGAGACCGTTACTTACCTGACAGAATATTAGAAACACCTTATTTCAGTAACTGAGAGAGTCACTCTGACATTACAGTCTTAATGAATATAGAACTGATTGCCAGACAGGTATACTGTATTTAAATTTAAAAAAAGTGAGCTACACCTAATATCAGTGTATACTGTAATCCAGATGTATTAAAAAACAAGCAGACTATGACATCATGTAGCATGATCTACTGACTATTATGGCATATTTGGGCCATTTGAAGTTTAATTATGGAGCCAGAGAAAGGGTGTGTTTTCTTGCAAATTTAGTTGTAGTCTGATTTTTTCATAACAAACATACAAGTTCAATATTGGAGTGCATCTGTTTTTGATTTTTTGTAAATCTTTTTCTTCCCATTTTAAATTTGACACTTTAATATTTGAATCTACAGTAATGTGCAAACATCTTGAGTCACCCATCAATACTTTATCTTTTGCTTCCACCCTGCATGTGTGATGCTTTGGGCTCTTCGGTTTCATCAGAAATTGTCTCTGTGGAAGACGGTTTGCCATTGTTAAGGAAGGGAAATCAGGAGGCTGAGGTATGCAAATTAAACAAGAACTAGGTTGAAAATCAGACGCTCGGGTCTTATGAACTGATGAATCTAAATGTGAAATTTTTGGTTCAAATGATGTCCAGAGGAGGTCAGGAAAGAGGTACAAGAGTTAGTGTCTACAGCTATCGGTAAAACATGTGGAGGTTCTGTCATGGTTTAGGGCTGCATTTCAGCCAGTGGTGTTTTTGATCTTGCCAAAACTGCCATAATACCATCAGATTTTGATCCACCATGCAATACTATCAAAAAACCTGACTGGCAACGGCATCATTTTTCAACAGGTCAAAAGCCCAGACACATGGCCAATGCAGTAAAAGCATAACTGGACAATGGAACATAAAAAAAATAAATAAATTAATTAAAAAAAGACAATGGGGCGTGATCAAATGTCCAATCTTTTTGACTGGACAACTATAAAGTAACACAGTGACACAAACACGATAGCGTGAACAAAACCGGGTAACGCTGGCGGTGGGACATTTATTCACCTGATTTGTGTTTCAGATTTGCTAATATCCGGCGTTTTGGCAACCGCAAACAGAAGTTAAATTTAAACCGTGGATGCACCCAGAGCATACACAGAGCCAACCAGCTGACTCTAGCTCCACTGTTGGTTCGTTTGGTTTTTACTTCACTGTCGCTGCTGTTCCAGGTGGGCGGCGCCGCTCAGCATCCTCTGCGAAACATTCCGCGCATACCGGGTTTTTTTTTTCCCGCCGTGTCCAGGACGTTTCAACCGTGAAATAAATGAAACGCACCTTTTTAAAGAACGTCTGCCATTCCATTGGTTGTGGCCTCGTCGTGACGAGAAGCTTTAAACGGGTTGAAGAAAGTTAGTGTCTGTCATTTGAATCAGCTGTGTGAGGGGGACGGGGGCGAGTGTTTTACCTTGTCAAGGACCTCCTTGAACAACAGGTATTTGTTTACAAATTATTCTATTTTATGCATTTAATAGGGCGTTTTTATTTTAACTGTTCATACATTTCGCAAAATATGATAGCTAATGTTTTGTTATTTTTTTAATGACTGCAGTATTTTAAAATCGGGGAAAACAACTTAACATTTTTACAGTAAGCTAATTAGCTTCGTTTCCGTCCCGTTTAAGTCATGCAAAAGTGATTATTTGTTAATTAAATGATGTTACTGCAAGTATTCAGCAGAGCGCTGCAGCAGTGGGCATGCCTGGGCAAGCCTCGGTAGGATCTTCATTCAATCAGAGAAATAAATGGTAGTTGTTATTTCCACATTGTCTAATGCATCCAATGCAGCAGAAACACTTTATAGTCATATACAGAATGCTAAATGCTAAACATCGTCACAATATTCGTTTAAATATGCACAGATCATCAACAATGTTGAAACCACCTGGCTAATGTTTTGTAGCTGACGGTCTCACCACCAGAACAGCTCTGACCAGTCCGGACATTTCCATAAATGCCTGAGTGGAATGAGCTCTGGGCAGTTTGGTGCTCGGGTCATTGCCTTGGGCTCTTTGCTAAAGCTGTCCCTGAGCAGGTTTTGCCCTGTGGTTTAGGCACGTTATCAAGGGGTGTTACGATACGACCACCTAACATCCACAGGATTTAAGTTGGTTAAACATTTTTAGTTCTTCTCTCCACTGGTCAATAGTTTCGATGCGTTGGCTGATTTGCTCTGTTGCTTTTTGTACACGGCTCAACAACAAAAAAGAAAATTAAAGCAACACATCAGATCTGAGGGTTAAAAAAAATCATGCTGCATATCTACACTGATATGAAAATGATCACCTTACAGAGGGCTGAATTCAAAGACATATTTAAAATCAAAGTAAAAAAATGATGCAGCAGGCTAGTCCACTTTGTGGAAATTTTAATTGCAGCTAGTCATAATGGTACTTAGTAATTTGTATGGACCCCTGCCTGCCCCCTGCCCAATGTGCTTGTAAGCATGCCTGACAAGGTCCGGGCATGGTGATGGTATCCTGAGGGAATCTCCTCCCAGATCCGGACAGTCTAAGATGCAACCTGCTGGTGTTCAATTAGTTGAAACATAATGTTCTACAGGTGTTCTACTGGATTAAGGTAAGGAAAGCATGGGGGGCCAGTCAGTAATATCAACTCTGTCCTCCTCCAGGAACTACCTTCATACTCTCGCTACATGAGGCCAGGCAATGTTGTGCAGCAGAGAACATCAGTGGTGGGCCTGCTAATTCTGGTATTCTCTGGCAAATGCCAGTCAGGCTCCATGGTGTGGGCAGTGAGCACAGTGTAGTGTGGTTGCAGGGATTATGAGAAATGTATTTCCCATGTTTGATGATTTGCATGCGCACCTTGTCATGTTCTGATCCAGACATGGGTCACCTCATCCACTACCTGCACCTCCTGCTGGCCTGTCAGTGTCTCGCGGTCAACGAGCTGTTTGAGTGGCTGAGGCTGACAGAGGCACCTCGAGCAGCAGCGCCTCTTCAACCAGCTGCAGTGGCTCCAGCACATCTTGCCAAAGACGCTCAGTTTGAGATGGCAACTGCAGATGAGAAGTTTTTAGCTGAGGCAAAGCAGATGGAGCTCAGCCCATTGGACAGCTGTCATTACAGGGTATGTGGGCCTTGAAAATGTGTATTTAATCCAACGGACAAATAAAATGTTTTTGAACAATATTAGGTTTGAGTTTGGAGAAGGCTGGGCAACAGTGTTATTAAGTGTCTTTCATATAAAATTCTCATGGCACAGTTTTCAATACATTGTTTAAACAGAGGAATCATGTTTCTCTGGTTCGTCTCCTCCTGTAGGTGATCGCTCGGCTAAAGTCGAGCTGTGACAGCCTCTCAGAAGAAAAGCTCGCAAAGCTCGGAGTGGAACTGTTTAACTGCCAGGCAGAGATTGAGGGGCGCCAGACGTACCTATGCACAGAGGAGATGGTAAAAATACGATCTTGTAGTACTTGTCAGAAATGGCTTTAAAAATATAATGAAAAAATATATAATGTTGTGTGCTAATCTCAATTTTATGTGTTAGACCATCAAAGAGTGCACAGCAGACATGGATTCAGATACATGGAATGCTTACCACATAGTGAGCAACCGAGCGCGCTCCGTTTGTTATGCAACTCGACAGCAGCTTTTCCGGCGCAGAGCAGAGCACACAGTCAATGCACTCATCTCCACAGCCACCAGCCAGCTAGATGCAATGAAGGACCTGAAGGTAAGGCTGGGTTTAAAAAAAAAAATAAATAAATAAAATTATTTTTATTTTGCAAATCAGTGGTTTCTTGGATTCATGGATCATTTTCAAACAGGAGGGCCAGGTAGAGTTGAAAGAACTGACTGCAGCATCACTGGACAAGCTGCTTGAAGGCCACAGTGTTCTGCAGGCTCAACAGGGGAAGCTCCACGAGGGCCAGGAGCAGATGACGAGTTCACTGAGGGACAACCTGGAGCGTCTGGGTCAGGAAAAAGCTCTCATCGCCTCTGGACAGGAGTTGGTAGCTCAGCTCATTCAGGGAATTACACAAAGAATGGGTGAGAATTTTACATTTTTCTGTATTTTTATTCTATTCTGTTAAAATTGACTTTGGGCGCGACTGCAAATAATCCGACATAAAGGCTCTTTTCATGTGCTAACAGTCAAATTGCAGCAGTTTGTAAATGGGTTTACTACTGACCATGGATAAAAGAAACTGTTTGTCGAAGTACTCGAAAATGACCTGATACAGTTCGATGTGCTGAATGACTTCTGGAAGTTTTAACTTTCCCCTTTTAAATAAGATAAAATATTGAACTGCAATTCTCTTTAAGAAAACTCTGTAAACACACCTGATGCCACATCATGTAGCATGGATTTTATTCTTTCTGTCCACCTTATTTTTTTTTATTTTATTTTTTTTATTTTATTTTAGAGAATGTGAGCGAGCATCTTCAAATCCAGGGCTCTGAGGTGCAGGACAGCTACAAGGCGATTGTCAAGGACCTGGCAGATGTAAGACACCAAGCTCAGGACATCTATCAGAAAATTGGTAAATGGCTGAAATCATTTGTAGTTTATAAAACTATCCCCCCCAAGCAATGTGCTTACATATCTTTTTGTATGTGGCTGAGTAGACCACAGTATGATAGAGTTTCTGCAGTATCAGGATCAGACCTCCCAGTACTACACTGACCTGATGAACAAGTTGGAGCGCATGAACAGCACCCTGGGAGGCATGCTGCACTACCTCGATAAGATGCAGAGCCGCATAGAGGACAGGCTTCACATGATCCAGGGCTACCTCGGATGGGCAGGTGAGACACGGCAGCCATAGGGCACACTCCCTTTTTATAGGGTCTTTTCCTGCTACAGAGAAGTTGGATAATTGACTGTCAGCAGGACATATTTAGAAATTAATTCTTTACATTCTCTTTGACTAAAAAAAAAAAGGTTTCTGTATGACTTAAGAATTCTTTTTCTTGTGCTTTTTGCTTGAACAGGTTTAAGTCTGACAGCTATATGGACGTGCATCACACACACAGGCTACTTTGTACTGTGTGCAGTCCTGCTGACATTCCTGCACTGTCCTGGTTTCTCTCGAGCCATGCTGCTGCTAACTGTGCCTCTGAATGCAGTTGCTGAAGTCAACCAGCAGCCAGCGCTGGATCTCACCAGCCTCAGCCTGCTGCTGCTCACTCTGTCTCTGGGTATAAACATAAAGTCACTTATGAGGAAAATACATTAGCTGCAGTTTTCTGAAGCATTTGTCACAGTGTGAATTTTGTTTCTGCAGGTCACTGGTTTGTGAATCAGCTGTGGGCATGCTTCAAGATCACGAAAAAGCTGACCAGTCCACTGCTACTCAGCTCGTGCACCATTGTGGAACCGCAGAAGTGAGTATGTTGCACACTAGAACTGCAACTTGCGTATTGGTCTTTGAAAATGTTCAATTTAACGGACTTCACTGAATGTTAAGGCCATCACCATCTTGGTGTTTTGAAACTGGACATGGAAGAGGGGTGACGTCTGCTTGCTGATGGACACTGGTTGCAGCTATCAATTATAATATAGAGCAGGGGTCCCCAATCCCAGTCCACGAGGGCTGGTGTCCCTGCAGGTTTTAGATCTCACCCTGGGTCAACACACCTGAATCACATGATTAGTTCATTACCAAGAACTTCAAGACACGTTGAGAAGGTAATTTATCCATTTAAATCAGCTGTGATGGATCAAGGACACATCTAAAACCTGCAGGGACACCGGCCCTCATGGACTGGGATTGGGGACCCCTGATATAGAGACAGTAATTTATTAAATGAGCACAATGTTGTAGATGTTAAACTTAGCTAATGATTTAATCCGACTCAATCAGAAACTCTTGAGTTCACTGGTCAGTGCTCAAACTGGTAACTGATGATTTGTTCGAGTAAAAAATGAATTTTGAACTCTACACGGTCAGTAAGAGCTTCAGGCAGTAGAACATGTATTATTGTCTACACCAAATTAACAATGATTCCTTTTGCATCTATTGGACCTATTTTCTATCCTTTTGTGCTCAGAGATGAAAAAGATGACATCATTGAGGAAGACGACCTATTGAATCCGGACAGCTTTTTATCAGGTGGGAAACACATGCTGAACCTTTTTACAGTGAATCCTGTTCAAGAGCAGTGCTCTTTCTATAAATTCAGCTTCTCAGTTTTGCTGTCAAACATGTTTGTGTTCAGGTGAACTTGGCATATCAGCTGTGTCTCCACCTCAGAGGAAGCTTACGCCAGAGTCGAGGCTTATGCCAGTAATTGGTAAACCAAATCACTCCACTCCCAGGTTTATACCAAAGCCACTTTCTTTAGCGGTAAGCAAACTGAGTTAATGCTTTCAGAAATGCAAAAACTGTATTCTCAGTGCATCACTAGTGGCAAGCAAGACAAATATTGTTTAATTGAAATCTGTTTTAGGCTCTTTGTTACGATATACCCCTGAGTAACCTGGAAGGTGTTTTTGATTCAGTCACTGACTCGCCTGATTTAGGGAATGATTCACGAAGTGCAAGACCCACTCCATCGTTAGTCAGCAACAGGTCAGTAGCTCCAGTTACATGCACATATTTTATTTATTTATTTTTTTCTGTTTGAAGAGCTAAATTGTTTATATGGACTGTGATTTAATGTACTTTGGTGTGTGTGTGTGGGTGTGTGTGTGTGTGTAACCCTGACATTTGAAATGAGCATGTCATGTTAGGGATTCTAGCTGCCAGTTCATCGCTATGTTACCGATACCAGTTTTCACTGAAATCATACAGAAATAGAAGTAAGAGTCTCCAAGAGCTTTTGGCCTATAGGAGTTGTTTCAATGTATACTGACCTCATTATTTGAAACTGTGGAATTAATAATTACCCTCCAATATAACCTCATTATAATGAGTAAAGGGGAAATATGAATTGTTAAAGGGCATCTTTCTGTTTTTCTGCCTTCAGCTCAGTGTCAGGCCGTCAGCTGTGCAATGGCCTCACAAAAAGAGGAAAAGTCTGTAAGAAGAGAGCCGTGCCAGGACAGGAGTACTGCAGAGTCCACGAAGGGGGGCACTCCTCGTATGTCCAGTTTTAACAGGCTCAGCCGTCTTTGTCTGTAAAAACTGTATACAGTAATGAAATATTGTTTTTACTAAGTTCTGTCTGCACTGCAGACAGCAGTAAGATTGCTGAATGAAAATTACATCTGTAGATATTTTAAATGGTTTTTAGACGTTTATTTAGCTTTCGTGTTTAATAAAAATGAAAACTTATCAAAATTAGCTTTGTCAGAGTATGTGCATGTACACACAAGGAACTGGGCTCAGTTTTTTCTTAATTCCATGCTCTTTATTGCTTTCAATGTACCTAAGAGAACATGGAAACAGACAGTAGCAATGTGCCACAGATGAACATGTATAGCCTATTCATAGTGGTGGGTAACTGGTTCTATATATAGATGGAGGGAGAGAGTTATGTGAATTTGTATAGTATATTTTTTTTCTCATTTCTTTTCTAAATGTACTTGTATATTGTATATTGTTCACATGTTGAAATAAATTACCTATCAATCAATCAATTTGAGTATGTGTAATATAGGTATAACCAAAGAGTATTTACTGCATGGTTTGTTTCAGTAAAAGCTGTGGTGGACGTTTTAGTAGAGACAACATGTAAGCAATGGCCTGTGAAAAGCTGTTCTGTAGCACCTACCAAAGGGAGGAACTGGAAGAGGTTGTATCCTGGGTGTGAGTGTTTCCTAATTCTGAGTTTGTACAAATCGTTTCTTGCAGACCTGACTTGTCCACTGTAGTCTGTTCTCGTCCTCTTTGGTTTGATTAATACACTGATGGTCATGCAGTAAACAGACTGGATTACTGCAGAGTAGAAATGGACCAATAACTCCTGAGCTGGTGCAGGAGGTCCATCCTCTTCTGGGCCTCTTTGATAATTTTGTATTAGGTGGCAACAGACTGGATCCCTGAAACCTGAAGGAGCATGTTCAGCTGTTTAACCCCTCATTGGTATGCAGACTCATCACCAACCTTCACAAGTCTCATGATCACCATGCCATCTGCAAACCTCACGTTTTTAAATAGGCTGGTGTTTTGAGGTGCAGTCGTTTGTGTATGAGGATCTGCATTCCTCAAGGGCCAATGTCCTGCAGGTTTTAGATAGCACCCTGGTTCAACAAACCCGAATCAAATATTAGTTCATTACCTCTGGAGAACTTCAAGACATGTTGAGGAGGTAATTTGGCCATTTAAATCAGCTGTGTTGGATCAAGGACATCTAAAACCTGCAGGACACTGGCCCTTGAGGCCTGAAGGTTCCCCAACCCTGATCTATACACTTCTGTATACATCAGGGTTCTGTGTCTGTTATAAAGTGAAGCATGAGTAGTGCTGTCCAGCAGAACTGAATCCTTGTTTTGTTTTTATGGCATATGAACATATAGAGAAATAAAAATCTCAATCTGTGACATGTCTTTCATTTCAAGGGTAGGACACTTGAGACACATTGCAAATATAAAATATTTATTTTGCTCTGATTAGTTTAAAAAACAAAAAAACAAAAACAAAACACTAGCCCACATAATGCTCAATTATATAAGCTGGATCAATCAAATCCCAAACCCTTCAATAACAAACTAAGTCAAAACAATTCTGATTTCTGAATGTTATGTTGTGCCAGCACCTGGATTACAAGAGTGAAGCAGCCCATTTCCTATGGGCTCAAAATGTGGTCATAAATATTTTGTACTTGTAAATCAGGATTTGTATGTGTTTAAAAAAATAAAGATTTGTGTGCGTAAAAAGAATTTGTATGTGTAAAAAAAGATTTGTGCGTGCATAAAAAAAATGTGTGTGGACTTAGCCAAAAAAAAAACCCTGCAAGTTACAAGTATGAATTTTGACCCTATTTTTCTTCCTTTCATCTGATTGGTCAATGTCATGTCAATCACAAATGTAACAATCCAATCAGAGAACAGATGGGTTTGGCTGTCAGAAGGGCGCTTTTTTTGAACTGCAGGTCTTTGAAGGGAATAAATGCCCTTTTACATGCCAACCCAGCGTTTTCCTTCATCACCACGAAGGAAAACAGTCTGTGGTCGTCCAAGTTTGGTGATTTTTGTGTCACAGGTCTACGTGTTTAATACAGGGACTTCAACAGCCTTTTCAACAGCACTGCGGACCGCGGGGTGGGGGTGGGTAGTGTTTTGGAAATGACAGTCTTCATCACAAAGCTTTCTTCGGTTTGAATTAGCATACATGTTTTTATTGAGCATTTGAAGAACTAGCAAAAAAAAAAAAAAAAAAAAAAAAACTCTTGTAGAGGACATAAAGTCAGAGATAGAAAAGACAAGGAGCAGGTGCATCTAGTACAGGTAGAGCAGCTGCAAAAACCCACAGAGCCCAGCAGCCAGCGTAACAAATTCTGGATCCTTTGCTTTTAGTTAGCAGTTAGCATTAGCAGCGTATCCTGCATCCGACGTGAAAGGACTTTTATGCTGCGCACTGTGACTCACAGCAATGGTCCTGGGTCAGCCCTGACTTTGTGTTAAACTAATCCTAAAGTAATAATGTTATTTCTAACCACTGATATACCACAACTTTTTCCTTTCAACAGCTACTGAAAGTTAGGTGACCTAGCTGCTATCGGATATTTATATAGCGATCCTCCAGCTTCAAACGGTATCACCCTTCAAGGACCTGCAGTTCAAAAAAGCGCCCCTCTGACAGCCTAACCCATCTGTTCTCTGATTGGATTGTTCCATGTGTGATTGACATGACATTGACCAATCAGAAAAATAGGGTCAAAAATCCGTACTTGTAACTTGCAGGGGTTTTTTTTCTAAGTCCACACACAAATCTTTTTTACGCACACACAAATCTTTTTTACACACACACAAATCTTTTTTACACACACACACAAATCTTTTTTACACATACAAATCTTTTTTACGCACACACAAATCTTTTTTACGCACACACAAATCTTTTTTACACACACACAAATCTTTTTTACACACACACAAATCTTTTTTACACACACACACAAATCTTTTTTACACACACACAAATCTTTTTTACACACACACACAAATCTTTTTTACACATACAAATCTTTTTTACGCACACACAAATTCTTTTTACACATACAAATCTTTTTTACGCACACACAAATCTTTTTTACACATACAAATCTTTTTTACAAGTATAAAATATTTATGACCACATTTTGAGCCCATACCACAGAAAGCTATTTTCCAGCGAAAGAATATGGAGAATAAATGTCCTGGTAAGTAATATTAAGTTTGTTGAGTTTAGTAAACTTCGGTGAAATTAGAATACCAAGGAAAAAATAACACTTAAAGAATTATTGCAACCGCCGAATATTTCAGTAGGCTACTGGGGGGAGCTAGCATAAGAGTTATTAGTTATAAGATATAATCCAAGTCGTAACATTGCTGTGTGGAGCTGCAGATTTGGTTGCAGGTTAATACTGGCAGTGTCGCCATGCCAGCTGACTGCATTTCATCATCAGCCAGTGTTGTTCTTTATACATCAATATTACCAAAGTTTGTGCCATGTTCAATGTAGGGATGTGCAGTTCTGGTCCTCCTGGTTTCAGATGTTTCCATACTTCAACACAGCTGATTTAAAGAATCATTTACAGACTTGTGCACAACTAGGTGTTTGGGGATTATTTGGTGACAGGTGACAGATCAGTGGAGGCACGGGGTCTGTTGGCACAAATTGACCTCACATTTATTGGCAATTTATCCACATTTAGAAAAATTCTAGGGGAAATTAAGTTGCTTTCTGATGTACTTCAGTCTCCATCTCTTGATCTAGCAAAGGCTGTAGACCTAATTCATGCACTTCAAGACACCTTGGACCAATATAGAAGTGAATCCTGTTTTGATGAGCTGTGGCAAGACGCAATGGATATTGCAGAACAGTGTACTGTTGCCTCTGAGACAGTTAAGAGAAGGATGCAGAGAGAGAGCCTCAGGCTAAAGGGTTATTTTGTAGATTCTCCAATCGGGCAACACAGGTGTAAGGAGGATGACAAGGACAAGTTTAAGAGGGAAGTATTTTACCCCATTCTTAACCATGTACATGCAGAGATGGAGAAGCGCTTCAACAAGACCAATTGTGATATTATGCGGGGTATACAGGCACTAAACCCCAAGAGTAAGAGCTTTTTGTCAGAGGAAATAGTTGTAAGCTTGGCTGGTCTGTATGACTGTGATATTGAAGACCTCAAACATGAGCTGTATCAAGCTAGAAAGGTTGTTCAAAGGAGAGCAGGGTGTGGGAATGAACTCTCCAGTATTTTGGGGTTTACTACCTTCCTAGAGCCTTACAAAGAGGTGTTTCATCAGCTTTTTCATTTATGTCGAATAGCTTTAGCTTTACCTGTCAGCAGTGCTACTTGTGAACGTAGCTTTTCAGTGCTAAAGCTTAGAAAAAATCATCTACGAACAACTATGACTGATGAGAGGCTTAGCAATATTGGAGTTTTGAGTATTGAGAGGAAAAGGGCAAGATCATTAAGCCTGGATGACTTTGTAACACGTTTTGCCACCCGTCACCGTAACAGGCGGATCTACCTATTCTAAGTCATTGATAATATTTAATGAAGCATAGAGTAGGTACTTGAGTAAATGTTCTCTTTCAAAACATAAATATTTTGCAACTACAAGTGCTGCTGTTCACAAATGTTTTTGTACTTCTTGTCTTCTTAACATGTAACAGAGTCTTATTAAAAGTTCAGTATATTTTAATAAGTTTAAATAAGTTTTGCATTGCATTGGCTAATTTTCCAATTGTATGTTAAAAATGTTTGTAGTTTAATGTTCAAAAATGTTTTAGCCCAAAACATATGTGCACTATATGTCAGTAAAAATACTTGTCCTTGAATGCTGAATAAACTGACAAAGCACTGATTGTATCTCTTGTACTTTATCAACACAGTATCTAAACACTTTTCACTGTAGTGGTGAAAATCTCATTCTAATAAAAGTTAAAAGCGCATCCAGTTATTAGGTTTATAGGATTATTGAATTATGGTTAACGGTTGGTAGAATTTTTGTTTAACATTATCTGCCAATTACATCTGCCACCCTTCTCCAAATCTGTGCCCCTACCTGGCCACCCCAAAAAAGATTTTCTAGACACGCCACTGCGTTCACCCTACCCAGGATATGGTTTCAACACTACTTCTTAGCCAACAGGCTGTTAAAATTCAATATTAAATTTTAACAGCGTTCGACTGCCATGATAAAACAAAATCCATAAATCCATAAATAACAAAGTCAAATAATGCCATATTTTATACAACAATCAATAAACCAATAACCAAACAAATCATAACATATTATAGTCATCTTATAATGAATTTCATTCAAAATACTATTATACAAAAACATTCTCATGGGTCCCATCAAAGCTAATAAACATTATCCAAAATTAATCAATTAACACATTTAATCACAGGTGTTGCGCAACAAGTTCAATAATCTAAAGGGAGTTCAACTCAATTCAAAAGTCTCATAGGCCGTTTTGGCATTTAATCAGAAAAGTAACAAAAAACATCCAAAACGGACAAAACTACAAAAATAAAATCACTCGCTCAACTCTTGATACGTTAATTCAACATTCGGCCATAGTGAAATAAACAAAAACAACAATATTCAATAAATCAAACCAGTAATTGCACTTACTGTCACTAGCCTAGCATTAGCTTACCGGCGTTTTAGAATGCGCGACCGCGGCTCCGTATTTTCATTAATTGTGACAAAACAAAACAAACAAATAACTCACCGTTGAGTCGATTGAGAGAGGGTGTAAAGGTGAATGAATCGGCCGGGTTATTGCATGCTGTCAACTGGTATGTAGTCTGTAATTTGTCAATATCTGACAAGAACGCCAACCAGGGCTGTATCCCAATTCAGGGTCTGCAGCCTTAAAGTACGCAGCCTTAACGGTCCACCAGGGCCGCATACGCAAAGACCGCTAAGGCCGGAAGTGCGAGGCTTGTGAAATGGGACGGTCTAGCCTCCGTCTGCCCAGGTTGCCTAGCAACCATTACACTAACAGCTGGAAACGTTTCATACAGCTTTGTTTGACAGAAATGAAGGAAAAATCTTTTGTTCATTTGTTTGTTTGTTTCTACATGAGCTTTGATTTGATAAGCATCTGAGGCTGAGACCAAGGGACTGTGAAATCATGATTATTGGGCTTCACTTCTGTACTGAACAGTCATTTAAGATTAGCTAGTAAATAACAATTAGCTAATGTTGTTCATGAGACTAAAGTCATCTCCCTTTGGTAATGTACATATAATATGGCCAATATTAAAGTTATAATTTCAATCATTATTACAACAGTGAATGAACTCTGTTTCAAATACTGAGCTTCAGTAAAGATTCAAGCTGCATCTATTTATATTATTTATATTTCCTGTCACCTTAAATCTTCACTCAAAGACAGGTTTCTGTCTTGTGGGGTCAGATGGTACCATGGTTACACTCCCCCCCCCCCCCAAAGACAGGTTTCTGTCTTGTGGGGTCAGATGGTACCATGGTTACACTCCCCCCCCCCCCCCCTCAATCCCATGGACGTCCTTGTACATGGACTAGGCTGGCAGTGAATGACTGGTTGGCTGAGGTGTGAAGGCATCGTATCCTCTTCTTCATCGTCTTGAAGAGCGAAGGAGAAGACAGAACTTAACTCATGCAGAAAGGTCTGAACGCTCTTTAACAGAGGCTTACCAGGCTTGATGTACTGCAGCCGATCAGGAGGATTCCTGGTGCAGGTTGAGTGCCTTAAGGGCGGTTCTGCCTCAGGACTCAGAGGCTCTGATTCAGTAGGTGAGTGTTGTGACAAGTTATTACTGGATGGTTCTGGAATAACTGGATCAGAAGATAGACTTTCTTCATCATGAGAGGTTTCTGCAAGCTCAACTGGCTCAAAGCCAGCTTCCAAGGTTTCGTTATCAATAACTTGTTCCTCTTCAACAGGTACAGGTATAGGTTCCTCTGTGTTCGCTTCCTCTGTAGCCAATACTACAGGGTCATCTGGCTGGTCGATAACTTGAACAGATTGCGGAGTATTGGGTAAGTCAATGGTTGTTGTGAATGTGACAGGTTCAGCAAAGAAAGGAACGGGTAGGTATGAGATGAATTCCCCTTTGTCATTGTCATCATCAGCAGCAGCAGCAGCATGTACAGGAGACACAGGTAACACAGGCATTTTCCCCTTTTGCTTAGTAAGCATTTCATTTTCAGAAGGTGGTAAATACCCACAGGGCAGTAGGAGGTCTCGATGTAAAGTCCTCAGGGGCTTGTCTTGGCCTTCGGGTCGAACTGTATACACAGGAAGATTGCCGGCTTTCTTCACTACAATGTACACAGATGACTCCCATTTATCTGCAAGCTTGTGTTTGCCTCTTACCCGCACGTTCCTCACAAGAACTCTGTCTCCAACATTCAGCTGTGATGCAGTGATATTCTTATCAAATCTGTTTTTGTTACGTTTCATCACTTTTTCTGAGTTTTCAATGGCCAGCTTGTAACTTTCTTCCAGGTGGGACTTTAGTTTTTCCACATATTGTGTGTGGGATGTTGATCCTTCTTTGGCAAGGGGTAGTCCAAAGGCTAAGTCCACCGGTAAGCGAGGTTGGCGACCAAACATGAGCTCATATGGTGAGAAACCTGTAACATAATTTCTTGTGCAATTGTATGCATGCACCAGGGGCTTTACAAAATCTTTCTAATGACATTTCTGTTGAGCTGTCAGTGTTCTTAGCATATCCAGTAATGTTTGGTTAAACCGTTCAACAGGATTGCTTCTTGGATGGTATGGAGTGGTTCTTATTTTGTGGATCCCAGCCATTTCACAAAGCTCTCGGATGATTCTGGATTCAAAGTCAGGGCCTTGGTCACTGTGCAACCGTTCTGGGATACCATAATGAACAACAAATTTCCATTGCTGCCAAAAGGGCTTGTGGGGACCAAAAGCACAGGACAAATTCAAATCAAGGGCAACCATTTCAACTGTCTTCTTGATACTGGCTCTCAGGTTACTACCATTCCTTATGCCTTCTATAATACTTATCTTTCAGACCACCCAATGAAACCACTAAATGATCTGTTGGAAGTAGAAGGAGCAAATGGACAAGCTGTACCTTACCTGGGATACATTGAGATTAACATGACGTTCCCAGCTGATTTTCTTGGTTCATCCATTGATGTAGATACACTTGTCCTTGTCGTGCCTGATGTCCAGCAATCATACCCAATGATACTTGTTGGCACCAACACTCTTGATGTTGCTTACAGCAAACACTGTGATACCCACCCTGAGCAGTCATTCCTGCCAACTGGTTCCGGTTACATTGCAGTTTATAAAATTCTCCGCCATGTCCAGAATTTAAATGACCAGTATGCTCCTGTAATCTTAAAGTCAGACCAACCACATACCATTACTCCCGGCCAAACCACTGTCCTTGAGGGATGCCTTGTCACAAGGCTATTCCAAGGTGAGATAGCAGTTATTCTGGAACACCCCACCTCCAGTTCTCTGCCTGGTGGACTCATGGTAAAAACCTGCCTTGTGGACTTACCTCAACGTTGGCCATGTTTTCTGACTGTTGTAGTGAGTAATGAGTCTGACCATGAAATCCACATTCCAGCTCGAGCTATCTTTGCAGAAATCAGTGCCTTCCAGGAAGTCACATCCATTATTCAGACCAGTCTACAGAGTCGTTACCTCCATCTCAACCACAATACAACTTTGGAGATTCCCCTTTAACTTCAGACTGGAGAAAACACATTGTTTAAAAGCTCAACAGTATTCCTGAAGTATTTGCCAAACACAATCTGGATTTTGGCAGGACCGACAAAGTTAAACACCAAATCAAATTGTCTGATCCAACCACTTTCAAGCAAAGACCACGACCAATTCATCCTCAAGATCTTGATGCTGTAAGGAAACACCTGCAAGAACTTCTTGACTCCGGAGTTATCAGAGAATCCGACTCACCATTTGCCTCTCCAATTGTGGTTGCGCACAAAAAGAACCGCAGTGTACGTCTTTGTATTGACTACCGCAAACTCAATCTGCAAACAATCAAAGATGCTTATGCTCTGCCTAAACTGGAAGACACCTTCTCCGCACTTGCAGGATCAAAGTGGTTCTCAGTGCTAGACCTCAAGTCAGGATACTACCAAATTGAAATGGAGGAGAAGGATCAAGCGAAGACTGCCTTTGTCTGCCCATTAGCATTCTGGGAGTTTAATTGGATGCCACAGAGGATTACCAATGCACCAAGCACATTCCAATGGCTGATGTAAATCATGGTTACACTTAGGTATGCATAAAAACCTTTCATTTAATTACAAAGCCCGGTCTTCAGTTAATTCAATACAAAATATTACATAGAGTACACTATACAGGTTATCGGATGTTCAAAATGGTCTTTTTGTCCTCCAACAACTGCTCACACTGTCAAGCCAATACACCGGACAATTACATCCACACTCTTTGATTCTGTCCACCAGCTCAGAATTGTTGGAGTGAGATATGTGAAGACTTATCAAAGTGTCTGAAATGTAACATTCCAACTTCCCCTTTAGTGTGTTTGTTGGGCAACTTAGATTAGAAAAGAATATAGCCCACATGGTTTTCACTGCACTATGCATTGCCAAAAAAAAAAAAAGTCCTCATTAATTGGAAAAATAAAAATAATCTTAATTCTAAGCAATATAGAAATCAAGCCAACTCGGGGGCTCTTCAACTTAGGTCAGTGGCGAGAGGACACATCCCTGTGGTGCTCCTGTGTTGATGGTGATGCTGTTAGACGCATCCAGTTTGTCTTCCTCACAGCTGACGGTATGGAGGTACATAAATACCCACCGCTAGTATGTACGGAAGACTAGGTTGAGTTAGTTAGGTTTAATAGGCAGATAGAGGGGATATTGCTCCTGTTAATTGTGTGTGTCCAAGGTTTATTGAAGGGAATGTCATCAAGTTGATGTGTTGGAATGAGGCTGCGTGGCATAGGTGCAGTTCAGCGTTTGGATTTTGTAATGTTTTGAAAAAAATGGAGACACACCAATTAATACAATGTGGTGATGTGGATGGAAAGAAAAGACAGCCAAAACCAACTGCTAATGCTTTGGAGAATCAGATTGAAAGGCTTCAAACAGAACATCACACTAAGATTAATAAAATTAAAAAGGTCATAAAGGTTATTAAAGAGTTAAAGCAATCTGAAGATAATGTTTCCACTGTTCAGGCTCAGTTAGAGAATTTGTCTGTGTTGCTTAATGAGGCAACTCATCTGCATGAAACCTTGCTTCCTTTGCTTCCTCAAGAAGAGCAAGAAAAAGTCAATTGCTTGGTTCATAAGTGTGCGAGCACATAATACCGAGTTTATGGAAGAGATAAAGAAATGGCTTCAAGATGCAAAGGGAAACCCTCAGAGCAAAAACCAAGTGTCTGAGCTTGATTTGCCACAGTTAAATCCACCTGGTGTTGATTCCTCTGATGTATTACCTGCTGGAAATGGTTCTGGTGCTTCTAGGCACGCAGGGAATGTTGGTAAAGGTACTGCGATAGATGATGTTAATCCAAGTGATAGCATCTCTAATGTTGCAAACAAAAGTTGTAGGAAAAGCAAATCATCACTCAGTGGCTCAATGGTTTCATCTGCCTTGTCAGCACGCATAATGGCAGAAGCTGACATGGCTGCCCTTCTTGTTCGACAGAGGTTGTTGAAAGAAAAGCATGCTTTTGAAGAACAAGAAATACAGCTTAAGAAAAGAAAAGAGCTGCTTGACTTAGAAACTGAAATAGCAGCCTCAGCAGCAAAGGTGAATGTTTTAAAAGCTTCTGAAATGTCCCGAGTCTCAAGTGCTGTTAATGGTGAATCTGATGGAATGAATTCGTATTTAGAACGAGAGCAGGGGCGTTTAGGTGTCTTAAATCCTAATGCTCCGACGTTCAAACCTGTGTTGCCAGAGCGACCATATCAGGGTGTTGATGCAAGTGATCATCAAGCGCATGTATTGGATGTAAGGCCCAAGGTTAAAAATATTTCTCAGCCTAAGGTCGTTTCATTGGAACAGTCAGAGACGAAGCCACAAGTATTTCCAGGTGCAGTTTCAACTACTCAGATGATGTCGCAGTCTCACGCACAATCAAAACCTCTTACACATACAGTGCAAGGTGGTGAGGGTCATGATCATCTAGTCACAGTTTTGAAGAAACAGAATGAAATTACAACTTTATTGGCTGAGCAGCAGTCTCTGCTTTTGTTACCAAGGCGTGACATTCAGTTCTTTGATGGTGATCCTTTACAATATCAAACATTTATGAGAGCTTTTGAGCACATGGTGGAGAGTCAAGCTCACAGTGCTAAGGATTGTTTATATTTTCTCGAGCAATACACTAGAGGCCATCCAAGAGAAATGGTCAGAAGCTGTCAGTATATGCCTGCTGAGTATGGATATGCTAAAGCTAAATCTTTGCTCCAGGAGAACTTTGGCAATTCGCTGAAAATTGCTGCTGCCTACATTGAAAGGGTCAGTAAATGGCCACCTATAAAATCTGATGATGTGAAGGCTTTGCAGGAATATGGGTTTTTATTAAGGCAATGTTGTAATGCAATGGGAGACGTTGAGTCCTTGCATGAGTTGGATGTCTCTGCTAATATGCAAGCAGTTATAAAAAAGTTGCCTTATAAGCTCAGGGATAAGTGGAGGAATGTTGTCTGCGATCTGCAGGAGAGGTTTCAACGTAAAGTGGTTTTTTGCGATGTTGTTGAGTTTGTCGAAAGGCAAGTTAAGATCGCAAGTGACCCATTGTTTGGAGATATACAGGATCCTCCGACAGCCATCAGAAAGGAGGCTAGGAATGGTAAGTCTCAGTTTTACCCTAAGGCTAAGCAGAGTAGTTTTGCTGCAGTGGCCAAGGTGGAAGGGAAGATTGGGCCAGTGTTGAGGCAAGAGAGTGGTTCAGTTGTGACCAAGGTTTTCTTGTTTTGTGGAGCAGGGCATATGTTGGATTTGTGTCCTTTGTTTGAAAGAAAGTTGCACTGTGAAAGATTATCTTTTTTGAAAGAGAATAAGATAAGATAACCTTTATTAGTCCCACACGTGGGAAATTTGTTTTGTCACAGCAGGAGTGGACAGTGCAAAAGTTATGAGGCAAAAATTAGAATACAATAAGAATAAATACAGTACACAACTGTACAGAATAGAATAAAATAAAATACTATATACAGTAGAATAAAATAAAATAAATATACAATAAGATAAAAATAGAATACAAATACAAATACTATATACAACTGAGTAAAAATACAACGATGACAGAAAGGATTATTGCACTTAGTATTATTGCATATGTATGGATGTGTGTGCTTGATCAGTTAAAGTCTTTATTATGGAGTCTGACAGCAGTGGGGAGGAAAGACCTGCGAAATCTCTCAGTCCCACACCGTGGGTGCCGCAGTCTCCCACTGAAGGAGCTGCTCAGTGCTGTCACAGTCTGCTGCATGGGGTGGGAGATGTTGTCCATCAGGGATGACAGCTTAGCCGCCGTTCTCCTGTCACTCACCACCTCCACTGGGTCCAGAGGGCATCCTAGAACAGAGCTGGCCCTTTGGATCACCCTGTTCAGTCTCTTCCTGTCCCCAGCAGAGATGCTGCCGCCCCAGCAGACCACGCCATAAAAGATAGCAGAAGCCACAACAGAGTCATAGAAGGTCTTCAGGAGTGGGCCCTCCACTCCAAACGACCTGAGTCTCCGCAGCAGGTACAGCCTGCTCTGCCCTTTCCTGTAGAGGGCGTCGTGTCCATTCGTGTCCATTCAATAATGTCACCATATAAGATACACAGTATCTATAATATATGTGGCAAGGTCAAAGATCAACGAAACACATTCTCTATTAAAGTTCATTTCACACTTTATTTCAGATCAAAATCAGGAGGGGTCCAGCATAACAGACCCCTAGCACAGGCTGGTTAGGTATTAAGAAATTATGGCTCAGTCATCTCCATTTGGAGCTCAGGTGCACGGTCCGACTGGCCGACTGGACCCTTATTCGCCTTATGATCTCCTAGTGTTACATATGTGCTTCTCCTCTGCTTTCCGTTGTATGTTAAGGCCTGGTAAACATCCCACATGATAGCATATAGAGAGGATGCAGACGTATAATCCCTGTTTTTATGCACTTATCAAGAGAAATGGCCACAAGTGCTTAGGTCAAAATAAAAGAATAAAAAATTATAACTCAACTAATCGCCAACAGGTGATCAGATCTTCCCGCACCTCCATAGGGGAAATCTCACCCCATTTTTTTTATTTTTATTTTTTATTTTTTGATAACACTTTATTTGGTTTGTGTATGTAGTAAATGTGAGAGTCATGCAGCTGTTAGCAAACACAGCAAACACAATCAATTAGTTTTAAACTCTTTTATTTACACATCCATGTTAGTAAGTACTTGGAGGTCAAGGAAGATCTGCTGACCTGTCGGTGTCTCGTCAATCTCCCACTCCCTTATTCGGTCTGCCAATCCAGGGGTACTGCCCCTGATCTCCACACAGCATCGTAGAGGCGTGTCAACCAAGACAACCCTACAACATCCAGAGCCTTCAGGAACTCGGGGCAACCCTCATCCACCCCAGGGGGCCTGCCACCAAGGAGATGTTTATTAAAATAACCTCACCCCTGGTGATGGACGAGTCATCCTCCTCAACCCCAGACTCTGCTTCCTCTACAGAAGACGTGCCAATGGGATTAAGGAGGTCCTAGAAGTATTCCTTCCACTGCTCAACAATATCCTTAGCTGAAATGAGCAGCACTTCACCTGCACGATACACAAGGCAGGTAATACCCCCCGAGTTGCCTGACGATTTGACAGAATCTGTTCGAGGCAAACTGAAAGTCTTCTTCCATGGCCTTTCCGAACTGCTCCCACACTAGAGTTTTTGCTTCAGCCACTGTCCGAGCTGTGTTCCGCTTGGCCTGAAGGTACCCATCAGCTGCCGTCGAAGTACCACAGGCTGACTAAGCTCAATAGGACTTCTTCTAGAGCCCGATGGTGCCCTTCACCTCCGGTGTCCACCATCTGGTTCAGGGGTTGAAGCAGCTTCAGCAATGGAGATGCTGAACATGGTTCATTCAGACAGAATGACCCCAGTCTCCCTTGGAATGCTGTTAGAGCTCTGCCGGAGGTGGGAGCAGAAGATCTTGCAGATGGGGGTCTCTGCCAGGCACACCCTTACTTTACGTTTAGGCACTCCAGGTTTGTCCAGCATCCTCCCCCACCACCTGATTCAGCTCAAAGCCTGGTGGTGATCATTTGACAGCTCAACACCTGAGTTTGCCCAAGTGTCCAGAACATGTGGCCGCAGATCTGATGATACAATTACAAAACTGACCTGCAGCCTGGGGTGTCCTGGTGCCGCGTGCACTCATGGACACCCTTCTGTGCAAACCACAGTTTGTTCATAACTAACACCATGTTTGAACATCACTCCAGTTCAGATCTGGCAGGCCGTTCCTCCCAATCGCGCCTCTCCAGTTATCACTATCCGTGCCCACATGAGCTTTGAAGTCTCCCAGTAAGATGACCGAGTCCAAGAAGGCCCAGTACTCTGACCTATCATTTGGTATATAGCCGCAGACAACAGGGACTTCCCCACAGGTAGGCCCATGTCCCTTTTTTGGACTAAGGCCTGGCCTCGAGGTGCTTGCTCACGGACACCCCACCTGGACCTGGCTCCAGGGCAGGGCCCCAGTAACCCTATTCCAGGCAGGGTGAAATGTTCCCTGGATCCTCTACTGATAGGGGCTTTTGAACTGCTCTTTGTCTGGGCCGTCACCTAGGATCAATTTGCCATGGGCAAAAGCCCCCCACAACATAGCCCCTGGGGTCCTTGGGACACACAAACTCCATCAATATGGTAGCGATCCACAGAGGGGAATTATTATACATACATATTTCATACAATGACTCATATATAACATTCAATTTACAAAGTTTCAACATTGAACTTGTCAGTGGTAGCATTTCATTTTTGAAAACATTGTGTCATGTGAACTGTAAGATGTTTTAGAAGCATATGAAGCAAAAGAGATAAGTTGATGGCATTGGAAAATGCATCATTGCCTTTCAAAGCATGTCTTTAAGGACCGATCAGGTCCCATCACAGGTAACTGATGTCATTTATACCTGCGTCCATGCAGGCCTGAGTATCATTTGAGAAAAGTTGATACTGAAAAGCATAAGCAGTTCAGTTAATAAGATATCAGCGAAGTCTGTGGGGCTCTGTTGTGAAACAGATCAAGAAAAATGGTGTTAAAACCTGTGGTTAATTTAAAATGGCAAGTTGAAAAATAAATAAATCTTGAGCGACTATGTAAAGTGTAAACAACTGCAATGAGGTCACCATATTTTATTCTTAGTGAAACGAAAAACATACGAGATGTGTTAACTGAGAAAAATTGATTTAATTTTAAGCAAAAAGGGCCTTTTAAATATGATGGCAACATGTCTCAAAGCTGGCACAGAGTCGTGTTTGCCACTTTGTAGCATTCCCTCTTCTTTTAACAACAGTCTGTAAACATGTGATGAGAGCAGCTGCGAGATTTGTCTGATATTGGAATCTGGCTACTCATAATAGCTGCACAACACAGTATCCATGTTCTCAAAGCTGCTAGATCTCGTGCTTGTACAAATACCATCTATTTAAAACAAACAAAACCCCAACACCCCACCCCCATTTTTTTAAAATGAAAAATAAAGTTTTATAATTAGCAAAACATCACAACACTCCATTTACTTCATTTCAGAGATTTTTTTAATTTTCATTTATGTTGCAACATCATCTTCCTCTTCTGCTTCTGTCTACTCAGGAGATGAGAATCTGCCAAAGAACAGGATGGACTTGGTCTCATTATATCTGATGAAGAAGAGGAAGGGGTGATCTGCTGTGAAGTGTGTGTCCGGTATAAAACTCTCCAGCTTGATCACAGCACCTGTGGCTGCAGTGGCCTCTGTGCCCTCCTCGTTCACCTCCACAAAGGCCTTGTGGGCCATCGTAGACAGGAAGAGCCCAGGTTCACCGTTCATGCCAGACAGGTCAGCCCTTCCTGCACAGAACACGTTCTTCATACCCAGTTTAGCCAGAGGATCATTCAGTTCGTAGTCTTCCTCCAGCTTGAACTTTGGCAGGTGAAGGACAACTTCTGAATGGGTGCTCATGTTTTTCCTGTCGGTCCATTCATTCAGCCTCTCCTGTGTTAGCTCCTTCTCCAGCTGGAACACAGTTAATACATTTTGTCATATTTCTTTTGCTCATATTTAAATTCATTTTATCCATGAAATCAGAAGCAGTCTGTTAAATGATCAAATTTAAGTAAACAGAAGCGAAGCATTTGTGTAAATGACCTAATTTGGCCAGACATAATTTGGTAATGTTGACATGTATATTTATATAGGCCAATTTCCTTCAGGGTCAACCTTCAGGATCAATAAAGTTTTACTGAATTGAATTGTTTTGGAACTACTTTGGTTTTATTTTGAAACAGGAAACTAGCGCAAAACACAAGATGAAGGTTTGTTAATAACGTGGGTTTTACAATATGGCCTTACGAAGACAGATCATCATTTTGTCTGTATTAATTAATACCCGGCTGACAGTGGCACGAGTTTTGATAATGTTACCTTTAATGTAATAGGTTATGTGCAATCAAGATGTTGTTTAGAGTTTTTGTAAGCTATTAAAGTAAGAGCAAAGCGGTTGAACTGAAGCAATGTCATAAGAGAATTTTAGTTTCTAGTGAAAGGACTTACCACCCTTTGATTATGTAGGATTGAGAGGTGAAAAATATGCATAAGATTGATGATATAAAGTGTAAATTTGAAGTTCATGTTATAGTTAGTGTGCAGGAGAAATGAGTGTTTCCTTAATATTTTAATTTTATGGTATTAATATGTTGGGTTTTTGACAGCATCTTTACCAAATGTTTCAGTGAACCACACCTCTAATAAAAATTCTGTGAAGCATCAGTATAAGAGACCATCATTCAATCAGGGATGGTACAAGAAGAGGTTTTCGTGGCTTTTCCTCACAGGAACTTGTTTCTAGGCTGTGTACCTTCAGCAGAGGGCCTGAGCCGTCTGAGGACTCCTTAGGCAGCAGAATGAACATGCTGAGCTCATCACCCACATAGGGCAGCTCTAGGATCTGCAAATCATGGTCAGCAATGTAGTTGTAGGGAAGCTTCTTCCTCTGGTGCATCATCTGGACTGGTACGGTCTCATTCTGACACACAGGAAATCCAGGCGACCAGATCATGTTATCATAAAGCTTCTGATGGTGTTTACCTTAAACATTTTACAGTTTCCTGTATTCAGACTTTGTGTCCAGAATTTGTAACCTTCAGTTAAATTTCTACCTGTCTGATTTCAAAGGGCATCTCTTTGGTGTTTGGCTCTTTAAACGGGTTCTTCCAGTTGCCCTTGAAGTAGACAGCATTGACCAGAGCCAGTCTGGTATCTTTGTTGACTGTTCCTGGCTTCAGAAGGTCTTTTATCTTATCTGAAAGGAAATACAGAAACAACAATATTTCATTATAATCCACAGAGGATGCTAAAATGATTCCCTGCTGTTCAGGCTGTGGAAGATGCACATTCTCACTTTCTGTCTGCTGCTCGACCCAGCTGTTGATCGCTGCTCTGCACGCCTCTGGATCTCCGATGAAGTCAACAGTTATCGGGTCTGCCAGGTAGTTCCTATGTGTGACGTCAATGAAGTCCTGCAGAGAGCAGACATCTGTTTATTAATCCAGTCTTTGTAATGAAGAACTTTATGAAGAGAATCATTGATGTGGACACTCACTGGGAGGAAGTGGGCAATGTTTTCTCCATAAAGACGGTTGGCTAGTTTCAGGATGTAGGATGCAGACGGTGAGTTGATTTCAGCGTTCAGTTTCTGGAAGTTTGCATGGACGCCTTCACCTGAGCTGAATGAGAGGGCCTGTGTGGCATTGAAGACAAAGACTGAAAGGATGTGACACTGAGCCTGAGCGACCCTAATGTAACAATTTATGGTCCAAAGGCAGAAACTGGACAACTTTATTCTTTCAGCATCAGGTTTAATAATAACCTTTAACATACTGTCAGTCTCACTGAACATCATGCTCTCACTCACTACACTGTTTGTAGGTTTTATGGACTCTGATGCCATTTATAAACACAAATTGCTGATGTCAGACTGGGAACATCAGTGTTTTGGCCACATAAACAAACCTTTTCAAACACGTAACAAAACCCCAAAAGTTGAATTCTGTCCAATCATAAACCTACTGAAAAGAAAGTTTATAAGACAGCACTAGTCTCACAAGGTGTGAATTTTTTCTGAAAATATAAATATATATATAAAAAGCAAAATAAAAAACAAAAATCAGAACAAAAAGCAGTCAGCCACATCTGACAAGACATTTAAAGTTTCACAGGCATGCTGGCTGATTAACTGATGGTGGTGCAGGGAACAAGTGACAGTGAGCTGACCTGAGTAATCTGAGCT
Organism: Aulonocara sp. 'chitande type north' Nkhata Bay; assembly: GCF_057382095.1. Lineage (NCBI taxonomy): Eukaryota > Metazoa > Chordata > Actinopteri > Cichliformes > Cichlidae > Aulonocara > Aulonocara sp. 'chitande type north' Nkhata Bay. Next base: position 13,683,416 of record NC_141360.1, read on the forward strand.
GCAGTGTCTCCTTTGGCTCCCTCGTAGACCGTGGCCAGGGCTGCGCCGATGCTCAGAGGAGAGACAAAGATGTTTCCAGCAGGGTTTGTCTGGCTCAGAGTGCGGAACAGGTCCAAGGCAAAGGCTGTGTTTGAGCTGCTGACGGCGGACATGGCTGATGTTGTTTTCCTGTAACATGCAAACAACAGTTTAAACTGCAACAACATTACATATCAGAAACAACAGAAGACTTTATATTAAAGCAATGAGGGGGAAAAAACAAAACACAACACACTTCAGGAAGTAACACCAGCACTGCTGGGAGAATATAGAAAATCACCCCAATCATCTGCCAGCTGTGCATTTATTTTAACAACCTGAGCTGTTTTCACAAAGCTGATTTCTGTGACCAAACTCAAAGATAAGAGAACGATAAGTGAAACTCGTAGACACATAAAACGAGGATGAGCACAGGAATGAGGAAAGCGTGTAAATAAGGTTGGTGGAATAAAGAAATGCGGTCCTACGGAAGACGATCAGGGCTTTAAAAACAAGAAGAAAAAAGTGGGGACTTTAATCTCAGAATTCTGTAAGAAAGCTCGTCCCCACTTCTTTCTGTTTCCAGTGGAATCCTCTTCTGGTGATGGCTTATTTTACAGAGAACAGCATGACTAGATCTCGTGTGTAAACCTGAACTCGATCGATCGCCTCTGACGGGAATGGCTGATGGGAATGTTTCAGAGAATGAAGTTCCTGTAATGCAGCTCATCGGTTATTCATTTAGTTCCTACGAGACATGGAGCCTGTTCTAAATAGCACATTTTACAGTCTGGCTCTAATCTCGGACTGTAAGTTGAACTCACAGAACAAAGTGCCTCCTCTCCGATCTGATTATTATTCTCCAAACCAACGGCCGCGGAAGGCTAAACATGGGGATACTGACGACATGCAACAACAACGCAGGAAATGCACTTCTGAGCTACTGTTCTCTTTATTCAACCATTATACTATTCAAACCACACATCAGTAGGGGAGACCGGGGATAGTTGTAACGTGGGTCAGTTGTAACACTTCCAGTTTCTCCAATCAGGGCTAAGTTTCAAATGATGTGACTCATCCTGTGCATGCCCAATTCAGTTCTGCTATCACATGTGAAAAATCAGCACATTTTGTCAAACACAGACAGTTTAACATGAAAAAAAGTAATTTGTATGCCAAAAAGTAAGTTTTTCTACTTTATTTCAATGTTTAATAGCATTATCTGCTTTGCAGTTAAACTCATCAAACTTAAATTATGTTATTTGTATGTCTATGGGGATATATTCTATGTAGGTCTTTAGAGCTAGTGTTTTAGCCGTTGGCTGTAATGTTAGCTAGTTCATGGCTATAGGAGTCTGGGTCAGTTGTAACAGCAACAGTCTGGGTCAGTTGTAACAATAATGCAGATGTTACAACTTACCACACTATTACTTTAACTGATATTGAACAAGTTGGGGCAACGACATCAGCAGAGAGAGGTTCACTGGTCGCTTTTGTATATGTGGTTAATGCCATTGGCAACACAATTCCTCCACTGTTTGTGTTCCCACACATACATTATGCAGACCACTGTGTCAGAGATGGACCAGTAGGAAGTACTGGTAGTGGAAATAAATCAGGATGGATGCAAGAAACAGATTTCGTCATCTTTCTGAAGCACTTTGCAAACCACACAAAGGTAAGCCATGATAAAAAAAAAAAAATAATGGGATTGCGATGCTGGTGAACAACTACATTTTTTCAGCTTCATTGTTATGTTTAAAATTGGTGCAAGAGTTGTAGGTTATAATGCCCACTGAGCCAATGAGGCCAAACTCAAGGAAGACCAACCAAAATTAATGAAATATTCAGTTGCAGGAAATTCCATAATTTGTCTTTTTTGGGGGGCTGGAATATGTTCAAAAGCTAGATTTCTGCATTCTGGCAGACACACACACACACACATTTTGTCAGTACCCTTATTTCATTGTGTTAGATTTCACCCCAGGATATGTTACAACTAACCCAGACTATGGGGTTAATTGTAACATTTCACTCTTTGTGTTTGAGGCCATACCATGCAATGGGTAATTGTGCTGCAGAGAAAATAGCTGCACTATTTAATAGCCGACACATGTAAATACTTTGCATTACATTTTGAATCCACTACCTTAAACGAGCTCCAATTTACAGACAGAAATGTCAAAAATAGTGATGGGACGTTCTGTATCGAGGCTTCGGAGCGTGTGTCGAGTAATGGAGGGGGCGTTTCCGCGAAGCGCGTATCGAGGCTTGCTTCATTTATGGGAGGAGCTGAAAATGATGACGTCCGAAGCCTCGCTGCCCGGCTGTACCACGTGACTGGTTCATGAAGCGGTTCGAACTTTGCCGCAAATAATCATTTTCCATACTGCCAGCATAAATATACACAGTATACTGCCATCACTACAATATACATGTTTTACACACTCCTTTTGTTGTTGACATTTACAGGCTGTGTGCAAAATGCCACACTCTTCAAATTCATGCCAGCTATTATTTTTACGTCCAGTAGGTGTCCTGCTAGAGCAAATGAAGCTTCATGAAGCTTCGCGTTGGGGTGAACCAATTGGATGAAAAGCTCCAGTGCTTCATGGGGCTTCATCTGCCCATCACTAGTCAAAAATGTTACAACTATCCCCGGTCTCCCCTACATGGGACCCAATATAAAACAAATGCACAGACTCCACAAAGAAAGATGACTGGCACTCTCAAAGCTTTACACCAATTATTATGCCAAATTGCGATATCCACCCGCAGAATCAAACACACTGCGCATTCAGTTGCGGTCAACAGAAAGTTTTACCCCATGCTCACCATACCTCTCTGCTCATCAAACAGCAGGTGCGCTGAACAGGTGAGTGCAACAACATTTATTGCCCAATACACACCCATGAGTCACGCCCCACGACCGTGCACCAATGCAGTGTGTGCATTTTAAACCAACCCTCTTAACCCCAAAAAGGAAAAACTCACATAGGGGAGACCGGGGATAGTTGTAACATTTTTGACATTTCTGTCTGTAAATTGGAGCTCGTTTAAGGTGTGGTTTGCAAAGTGCTTCAGAAAGATGATGAAATCTGTTTCTTGCATCCATCCTGATTTATTTCCACTACCAGTACTTCCTACTGGTCCATCTCTGACACAGTGGTCTGCATAATGTATGTGTGGGAACACAAACAGTGGAGGAATTGTGTTGCCAATGGCATTAACCACATATACAAAAGCGACCAGTGAACCTCTCTCTGCTGATGTCGTTGCCCCAACTTGTTCAATATCAGTTAAAGTAATAGTGTGGTAAGTTGCAACATCTGCATTATTGTTACAACTGACCCAGACTGTTGCTGTTACAACTGACCCAGACTCCTATAGCCATGAACTAGCTAACATTACAGCCAACGGCTAAAACACTAGCTCTAAAGACTTACACAGAATATATCCCCATAGACATACAAATAACATAATTTAAGTTTGATGAGTTTAACTGCAAAGCAGATAATGCTATTAGAAATTGAAATAAAGTAGAAAAACTTACTTTTTGGCATACAAATTACTTTTTTTCATGTTAAACTGTCTGTGTTTGACAAAATGTGCTGATTTTTCACATGTGATAGCAGAACTGAATTGGGCATGCACAGGATGAGTCACATCATTTGAAACTTAGCCCTGATTGGAGAAACTGGAAGTGTTACAACTGACCCACGTTACAACTATCCCCGGTCTCCCCTATTGCTCGTACAACATATGCACATACGTACATTCCTCTATAAAATACTCCTGTGTTCTGGCCCGAAATGTTTCCTCATTGCTAACTGGTGTTATTGTTTCTTCGTCTGTTACATCATCCAGGACCTGTATCTCATGATGCCCTCTTGTACCTCTGTTAGCCGGCTAACATCCTTCAAGGCTTTCCTGATTCTGGTATCCAGCTTTCTTCTTCTTCATGATGGGCATTCTTGATCTTCAGGGTGAGTTTGTTTTTCGAGCAATGAATATGTTAAATCTAAAAACAAAAAAACAAACACAAACAAAGAACAACACTAAAATAATTTTTTTTCTTCATTGCTGATAGGAAGCATATTGAAGTGATGGTTATTCTTAAAACTTTTAACTTTAACTGTTACAGATGAAAGTGTCATATATTAAAAAATAACTAAAATCATTCAATAACTGTAAAACAGCCAAAAGTTCTCCTTTCCATGAAAGAACAGCGGCACACATAGCTGCATACAGTGTGGGAGTGATGGAGGTTTTAGAGTGTCAGCAGATGGCGATAGAGAGCTTGTGAGAGGGCCCGGCCTCTCTGTGGAACCGTAATCTTTTTGGCCTCACAGTATTGTGTAGAAGTGAAACTTTTTGCAACCATAAGTAATGCTAACTGCTGCCCATTAAAAAGAATGCAGGTTTAAGGACATTGCAGTGCACTGGCTTTTCATTTCAGACCTCTGTATCCATGTCCATATTTTATCATGTCTTAGTTCCAGCAAATACTTTATTGCCAGTTTGAGGTAATTAATGTGAGTCCGTTTCTTTCAACGGCAAAAACGACTTTACTTTTTTTTTTTTTTTTTTACATATTTGTGTCTCCCATGAGGAGTTAACTATTTAGTGCAGTGCCCACTGAAATTGATCATAAGACCAAAGTCATAATTTCCATTTTGTTGAGATGCCCTGCTCTCTCTATCAAAATTCCTCTCCTGATATTGCTGCACCTTTACCTCTCTCAGTGCACATGGATCTATTATCATATACAAACTGATTACCAGTTCTGTCTCTCCTTCATCTGCAGCTGATTCTTCTCATGTCAAGGCTGTATGTATAAAGCTTCTATCAGAATGTTAAAGTGGTGTGCTGTATGTTGCTGTCTACAGCCTGAGGAACATAAAAATAACAGCGGCTCCTTGTTGCTCATTTGGAATGCATAGTCCTTCCTGCTTGACTCATTGGAAAGTTTTCCAGTGTATTATCTAGACTGCACTGAGGATAATTACGGGGGAATAAACACAGAGGCGTTTGCCATTTTCTGGACTTGAACGCAGTCTGAGAGAGAGAAACTTTATTGACAGCCACTGATATATACACATGTACATCACTTGCCAAACACAATGCATGTTATAGGCTGTTTCCATTTTCCTTTATATACTCTGCATTCATTCAAACATTGAGCCTGTGTGTTGGCAATGCTATATAATTATGTGTTTTAATTGAGAGCATATTTGTTTTAAATGAATGTCAACACTGTCATCCCTAAGATGTGATTTTTTAGAGAAAAAAAAAGTTTGGAAATTCTCAGAGTTGTGTATTCTTGTGAACTTGCTTTATGTGGCCTTGGTGTTTCAGGTATTTTCATGCTCGGTTTACCCAAAGCAAATGCAATGGTCAGTCACTCTTTTAGCACCAATTAGTGATCAATTTAAATATGACTGCAATATTTTTCTAGCAAACCCGCACTCAACATAAGTCAGCTCAATACTGGCATCAATAGGCCAGTATGTTAACGAGCTCGCATTTTCAGCCTGGTCATTCCACAAGCTTCCCTTCATCCCACTCAGGTTGCGGCAGCTTCACGTTAATATAGAAGCATTTAGTGAAATGACTGCATTGTCTTACTGAGAGACTTCAACTCTCATGTGGGAAACTACAGTGAGACTTCCAGGGGCATGATTGGGAGGAACCGTCAGGGGCCGGCAGTCTTCCGTGGCCTACCTGCCCGTTGTGTCCATGTGCGCTGTTTTTGTTTGTGTCGTCGAAGCGACCTCTCAACCCAGAAGTGTTCCGGTGCTGGAGGTAGCTGCACCTGAGCTTCAGTCAATGCTGGATCATTGAGTTAACCCTCATCAGTATGGCCGTGATTGATAGTGTTTAGAACCTCGTGTCACGATGGGGTACGCTGGTGTGTTTATGGAGCGGACCTAAAATCAGACGAACAGTAACGAAAAGGGAATGGCTGCAATCACAGCATTGTAAGATGGTGAAAGATGTACCCTTAGGCCCCCTCCTCGATTCAGAGATGGTCTTTCCCTTTTCACCCAAATGGTCTCCTTGACTCCACGCTTAAACCAGCGTTCTTCCCTTTGCAGCCATTCCCCAACTGTCTGTGAATGGTACTCATGGCCATTGATCAGCGGTCCTTGATCAATGAGCTTTGATCAGTGGTTTTTGATCAATGTTCATGAGAATTTTCATACTAATGATCTAGAAACTGACCTCCCAGGCCATTGTTCATTCAGTGGTGCTAGTTTCAGTCATTATGCAAATGTACTGTTTATAAGATTGGGGAAACCTGCAGTCAGCTGAGACTGAGGAAGTCACTTGAAAGAGCGATGAAATGTTTCTCCCACTGAAAACGCTACGTTCAGATGAACAGAATCAACTTTTTGGGATTTACTTACCTGGATGATTGAGCGTGCATCAAGACGTTCCTTTTGATTTGGTTTAATAATATGCTGCAGCAGAGAGAGCACTCTGGTTAAACGCCAAAGGCAGCGCACAAGGCAGCGCCCGTCTGAAGATGGGCACTGCCTTGTATGCAAAGTGACAAAACATACAGACAAAGACATTCCACAACACTTACACATTGCCACATCACATGGGCCTATACCTTTAGCTTATCCTCCCTGAGAGAGTTATGACCTTGTTTTTTACTTAACCGTCACCTAAAGATTAACTTCCTGAAGCCTCCTCCTTCCATGAGTAAAGGAGAAGGAGTTCCACTATCTGTCTAATCCCCACAACGCCTGGATGTCTCTAACTTACTCACAATGACCTAACTGTGTTTGTGTAATAAAGCATAAAACACATATGTGATGCTATCATATATGTATATAACTACATGACACAAAAAGTGATATTACTACCGTATTACTAAAGTGAAACATTTGATCATAATAAAATAAAGAAATTTGTATCACACCCACCTCCTCAGTCATGGTGGTTATCATGATTGCCACTGAAATAGTTTATCAGCATTCGGGTTTTTAGGTTTTTCATTTCAAAATTATGTCAATGTGTGTTGTGCAATTTCAGATTTCTGCTGAGGGGGCTCAGGGACTTATTTGCTGGACCTAGATGCCCGAGGCTCTTTCATAACCACGACACTGCTTCAGCGACAGGCAGGATTCATATGTTTGCATCATCCTTGCACACTACTGTGTCACTGTTTCCTGATAGGGAGGTACATTTAGCATTGCTTTCATATCCTCCTGAGAACCAGCTTATTCATTTATTTCCTGTGCAATGGACATTTGTTTTTAGTCTGTCTTTTGACTCATTTGAGATATCTTACTATGTCCTGATCTACTAAATAGAAGCCATCCTGGGCTTCCCATTGATATCTGATGTGTTTGGGTGGGTGACAAAAAAAAGTTCAATGGAAAGATTCTTTTGTACTCGGTTCTGAGGATGATATATCCACATGAGTCATTGTATGGAAGTTCATTCAATCCACCATATTGAGCCTTTTATATTAAAATCCATTGTGTAATCTCTCCTGCTGATTTTCTGCAAAGTGTAACTTCATAAGTCTATACAGGTTTTGCTTTGTGTAGCCACATGTGGAGTTTCTGTGCATGTTAATGATTAAATGCTGCACATCTTTCTTTGCTCACTGTCCATTAAATGTTGTCTGCGTCACCTGCTTGGCTGTCTGAATCCCACATGTCACATGTATTCAGTCTTGGCTGTCACTGTCACTTGTTACTGTCGTTACTGCAGTCCAATCATCTTCTTGCCTGCCTTCTCTGAACCATCAGCCTTTGTGCCGCATGGTTTAAATCTGTGCTCTCCATCATTTTCATGGATTGTATTTGCAGGGCTTCTCCTTCATCTACATAATCTGGACTGGACAGGTGACTAATGATGTCATGTATATCTGTAGTGTGTGCTACAGCCCTGCAGGCCTGAGCACCATTTGAGAAATGTTGATACTGAACAGCGTAAGCAGTGGAGTTAATCAGATATCAGTAAAGTCTGTGATGCTCTGTGTTTAATGTATAACCCCAATTTCAAAAAATGTTGACATACTATGTAAAATGTAAAAAAAAAGAAGTCTGCAATGATTTTCCCACATTTTATTCTCAGCAAAACACAGAAAACACATCAGATGTGTAAACTGAGAAAAACTGATAATTTTGAGTAACGAGCATCATGACTGTCTCAAAAAAGTTGGTACAAAGCGTTTGCCACTGTGTAGCATTCCCTCGTCTTTTAACAATTCTGTAAACATGTGAAAAAAGCAGCTGCTAGATGCTTTTTGTGATATTGTTACTGCTCATTTTTCATTGTGGCTGTAATACCTGCAGTATGCAATTTAGCGTCATCATGGTGTAACATAAAAGGCCTTCTCTGACAAATATGCTGCTGTAATAACTGCTGCTTCTGTCTACTGAGGAGATGAGAATCTGCCAAAGAACAGGATGGACTTGGTCTTATTGTGTCTGATGAAGAAGAGGAAGGGGTGATCTGCTGTGAAGTGTGTGTCCGGTATATAACAACAAGCGCTGATCATAGCAGCTGTGGCTGCAGCGGCCTCTGTGCCCTCCTCGTTCACCTCCACAAAGGCCTTGTGGGCCACCGTAGACAGGAAGAGCGCCCCTTCACCGTTCATGCCAGACAGGTCAGCCCTTCCTGCACAGAACACGTTCTTCATACCCAGTTTAGCCAGAGGATCATTCAGCTCGTAGTCTTCCTCCAGCTTGAACTTTGGCAGGTGAACGACAACCCCTGAATGGGTGCTCATGTTTTTCCTGTCGGTCCATTCATTCAGCCTCTCCTGTGTTAGCTCCTTCTCCAGCTGGAATACAGTTAATACATTTTGTCATATTTCTTTTGCTCATATTTAAATTCATTTTATACACGAAATCAGAAGCGGTCTGTTAAATGATCAAATTTAATGAAGTAAGTAAGCATGTTTCTAGGCTGTGTACCTTCAGCAGAGGGCCTGAGCCGTCTGAGGACTCCTTAGGCAGCAGAATGAACATGCTGAGCTCCTCACCCACATAGGGCAGCTCCAGGATCTGCAAATCATGGTCAGCAATGTAGTTGTAGGGAAGCTTCTTCCTCTGGTGCATCATCTGGACTGGTACGGTCTCATTCTGACACACAGGAAATCCAGGCGACCAGATCATGTTATCATAAAGCTTCTGATGGTGTTTACCTTAAACATTTTACAGTTTCCTGTATTCAGACTTTGAGTCCAGATTTTGTAACCTTCAGTTAAATTTCTACCTGTTTGATTTTAAAGGGCATCTCTTTGGTGTTTGCCTCTTTAAACGGGTTCTTCCAGTTGCCCTTGAAGTAGACAGCATTGACCAGAGCCAGTCTGGTATCTTTGTTGACTGTTCCTGGCTTCAGAAGGTCTTTTATCTTATCTGAAAGGAAATACAGAAACAACAATATTTCATTATAATTCACAGAGGATGCTAAAATGATTCCCTGCTGTTCAGGCTGTGGAAGATGCACAGTCTCACTTTCTGTCTGCTGCTCGACCCAGCTGTTGATCTCTGCTCTGCACGCCTCTGGAGCTCCGATGAAGTCCACAGTCTTCAGGTCTGCCTGGTAGTACTTCTGTGTGGCTTCAAGGAAGTCCTGCAGAGAGCAGACATCTGTTTATTAATCCAGTCTTTGTAATGAAGAACTTTATGAAGAGAATCATTGATGTGGACACTCACTGGGAGGAAGTGGGCAGTGTTTTCTCCATAAAGACGGTTGGCTAGTTTCAGGATGTAGGATGCAGATGGTGAGTTGATGTCAGCGTTCAGTTTCTGGAAGTCTGCATGGACGCCTTCACCTGAGCTGAATGAGAGGGCCTGTGTGGCATTGAAGACAAAGACTGAAAGAAAGGATGTGACACTGAGCCTGAGCGACCCTAATTTATGGTCCAAAGGTAGAAACTGGACAACTTTATTCTTTCAGCATCAGGTTTAATAATGGTAAATGGCCTGTATTTATATAGCGCTTTACTAGTCCCTAAGGACCCCAAAGCGCTTTACATATCCAGTCATCCACCCATTCACGCACACATTCACACACTGGTGATGGCAAGCTACATTGTAGCCACAGCCACCCTGGGGCGCACTGACAGACACTGGCGCCACCGGGCCCTCTGACCACCACCAGTAGGCAACGGGTGAAGTGTCTTGCCCAAGGACACAACAACCAAGACTGTCCAAGCCGGGGCTCGAACCGGTGTTGTGCCAAAAAGTGATTGTCTGCCAAAAACTGATTTCCGGTATTTGCCAAAAAGCGATTGCTCATATTTAAAGTGCTATAAGTAACTTGTTGGGCTATAATATGTTAAACATATGTCAAATGCATCCCTTATGGATGACATAAAGTCATCTTGAGTCACAAACAACATTCGTGTAGCAAGATACAAGCCGCAATCAGTTTTTGGCAGCGACTTTTATATAACCTTTATTTATGCAGTAAAAAAAAATCTCATTAACATTAAAAATGTATTTTGTAAGAGTAAGTTGCCCAACAGGACAGCAGAAATGGCAGCAAATATTACAATAGTTCTGTAAAAATATTTTAAGTGGGGATAAAGGACCGGATTGGTTATAATGTAAGTACAAGTTGTAAAGATACTTAAAAAACAGATAATGTTTTAATTCTTTATGTAACCCCTTTGTATCCCCTGTTCACCGAAGTCTATTTACGAACATACGTAAAGATATTACACATAAAAAATACACAGAAACACTGGAAATCAGTTTTTGGCAGACAATCACTTTTTGGCACAACACCGGCAACCTTCCGATTACAAGGCGAACTCCCAACTCTTGAGCCACGATCGCCCCGTAATAACCTTTAACATACTGTCAGTCTCACTGAACATCATGCTCTCAGTAACTATACTGCTTGTGCGTTTTATGGACTTTCATGCCATTTATATAACATTCTAGCTTCATATGTTATTTACATGATGGTATATTGTTAGAACAATGAATTTTTGACGTTATAACGTGATATAGTTCGATTTTTCTTTTGCCTGGGTGGCAGCTCAACGCTTCCGTAACTGCTTTTAAAATACAACGAGGGCTTGAAGTTGCAATCATGCTGGCTGATCAACTGACAGCGCGGTGCAACTAACAAGTGACAGTGAGCTGACCTGAGCCATCTGAGCTGCAGTGTCTCCTTTAGCTCCCAGGTAGACCATGGCCAGGGCTGAGCTGATGCTCAGAGGAGAGACAAAGATGTTTCCAGCAGGGTTTGCCTGGTTCAGAGTGCGGAACAGCTCCAAGGCAAAGGCTGTGTTTGAGCTGCTGACGGCGGACATGGCTGATGGTGTTTTCCTGTAACATGCAAACAACCGTTTAAGCTGCTACAGCATTACCTACTGGAAACACAACAGAAGACTTTATATTAAAGCAACGAGAAAAAGTGACTTTTTCAGGAGAGCGCATACAGACAGAAACCACCGCCCAACTCACTGAAGCTAAGACACCGGACACGGCGCAGCCCGTTTCAGAAACTTGTCAACAGCGACTCGCTTATCTGAACTACAAGCTACTTTATTCCCACACACATAAAACGAAGACAAATCCAGCAGAATACCCGATTTACAGGGTGAGATATTAGTCTAACTGCAGTTCTTTGCTGGGTGTAAATAAAGTTGGAGGATTGAAGAAGGACGATCCTACGGAAGAGGAAAGGGCTTCGGAGCGTGATGTCACGAGAGGGGGCGTGGCCAAGTTTTGGTTTGCAGGTAAACAGAAACAAATGATCCCTGTTGTCTTTGCTTAATGATTGGATTTGGTCCTGACAATCCACATTGCTGGCATCGTATCTTTCAACATGTGTGTGGGTCGATTTGAATGATCCAGATGTAAGTGCAGCCACTCAGCCTCTACTGCAGATGTGTCACAAATTAATCTTGTAGTAAACTATGGCACTTGGCCACAGGTGGCAGTAGTGGACTGACCTCCATTTGAGACTGCTCCAGCTGCTATGTGATAGTCAGTAGATCTGCTACAAATTGCAGATCATATGGAAGTTTTGGAAATAAATCATGAATATTCCTTGCTTAGCATTAAAAGTAAACATTTCTAGCTCTCCCCCACACTCAAAAACAGATGCCAAACCTACTGACACACCTGAGTCACTCACTTTCTTAAATCCACTCACTCTCACTGGCTCTGTTTATTACTAAACTTGTGTCTCCCATGAGGAGTCAACTATTTAGTGCAGTGCCCATTGAAATTGATCATAAGATCAAAGTCATAATTTCCATTTTGTTGAGATGCCCTGCTCTCTCTATCAAAATTCCTCTCCTGATATTGCTGCACCTTTACCTCTCTCAGTGCACATGGATCTATTGTTATATACAAACTGATTACCAGTTCTGTCTCTCCTTTATCTGCAGCTGATTCTTCTCATGTCAAGGCTGTATGTATAAAGCTTCTATCAGAATGTTAAAGTGGTGTGCTGTATGTTGCTTTCTACAGCCTGAGGAACATAAAAATAACAGTGGCTCCACGCTGCTCTCCAACTGTCATTGGCATTATATGCATCTGATCTCAGACTCTATGTTATGGTTCTGGGTCATTTTGAACCAGCGTTCTCAGTTTTCTTGCATTTTTGTATTATATTAAGTTTATTATTTTAAGGATTTATTCTATGGTTCCTAGATTGTTCTGTTTAGTTTATTAGACTCCCCCTTGTGTCTTTACCCTCTGTATGTCTTCCTTTATTTAATTGTGAGTTCTTGTGCTTTGTTTCCTCTCCCTGTTTTGTTCCATCATGTTTCCCCTGCCTGGCATGTCTGTGCTCTCCCTCATGTTCTCTCTCCCCCTCCAGTCTCTGTCTCGGTGTACTTCCTGTTTTACTTTGATAGTCTCCCGTCAGTGTACATCACGGTGTTTACTCCTGCCCTGTCCCGTTATGGTTATTCGTTGTTAGCTGCCCATTCCATAGATACTAATGCACCATCATACCATCAGAGATGCAGACTCTTGATAATAAGTTGGAGTTTCCTCTTCAGTCTGAAGGACACAGTATCTATGTTCTCTAAATCTGCTAGAACTTGTGCTTTTATACAAGTACCATCTATTTTATTTAAAAAACAATGTAATGAAAAGAGTTCGTAATTAGCAAAACGTCACAATACAAAATTCCATTTACTTTATTTCAAAGATTTATTTTAATTTGGATTGCACCATCATTTTCCTCTGCTGCTTCTGTCTACTCAGGAGATGAGAATCTGCCAAAGAACAGGATGGACTTGGTCTTGTTGTGTCTGATGAAGAAGAGGAAGGGGTGATCTGCTCTGAAGTGTGTGTCCGGTATATAACAAAGTAGCATGATCATAGCACCTGTGGCTGCAGCGGCCTGTGTGCCCTCCTCGTTCACCTCCACAAAGACCTTGTGGGCCATCGTAGACAGGAAGAGCCCCCCTTCACCGTTCATGCCAGACAGGTCAGCGCTTCCTGCACAGAACACGTCCTTCATACCCAGTTTAGCCAGAGGATCATTCAGCTCGTAGTCTTCCTCCAGCTTGAACTTTGGCAGGTGAAGGACAACTTCTGAATCAACATCCATGTTTTTCCTGTCGGTCCATTCATTCAGCCTCTCCTGTGTTAGCTCCTTCTCCAGCTGGAACACAGTTAATACATTTTGTCATATTTCTTTTGCTCATATTTAAATTCATTTTATACACGAAATCAGAAGCGGTCTGTTAAATGATCAAATTTAAGTAAACTGAAGTGAAGCAGAAGAGTTTTTGTGTCTTTTCTTTACAGGAAGTTGTTTCTAGGCTGTGTACCTTCAGCAGAGGGCCTGAGCCGTCTGAGGACTCCTTAGGCAGCAGAATGAACATGCTGAGCTCCTCACCCACATAGGGCAGCTCCAGGATCTGCAAATCATGGTCAGCAATGTAGTTGTAGGGAAGCTTCTTCCTCTGGTGCATCATCTGGACTGGTACGGTCTCATTCTGACACACAGGAAATCCAGGCGACCAGATCATGTTATCATAAAGCTTCTGATGGTGTTTACCTTAAACATTTTACAGTTTCCTGTATTCAGACTTTGAGTCCAGATTTTGTAACCTTCAGTTAAATTTCTACCTGTTTGATTTTAAAGGGCATCTCTTTGGTGTTTGCCTCTTTAAACGGGTTCTTCCAGTTGCCCTTGAAGTAGACAGCATTGACCAGAGCCAGTCTGGTATCTTTGTTGACTGTTCCTGGCTTCAGAAGGTCTTTTATCTTATCTGAAAGGAAATACAGAAACAACAATATTTCATTATAATTCACAGAGGATGCTAAAATGATTCCCTGCTGTTCAGGCTGTGGAAGATGCACATTCTCACTTTCTGTCTGCTGCTCGACCCAGCTGTTGATCTCTGCTCTGCACGCCTCTGGATCTCCGATGAAGTCCACAGTCTTCAGGTCTGCCTGGTAGTACTTCTGTGTGGCGTCAAGGAAGTCCTGCAGAGAGCAGACATCTGTTTATTAATCCAGTCTTTGTAATGAAGAACTTTATGAAGAGAATCATTGATGTGGACACTCACTGGGAGGAAGTGGGCAGTGTTTTCTCCATAAAGACGGTTGGCTAGTTTCAGGATGTAGGATGCAGATGGTGAGTTGATGTCAGCGTTCAGTTTCTGGAAGTCTGCATGGACGCCTTCACCTGAGCTGAATGAGAGGGCCTGTGTGGCATTGAAGACAAAGACTGAAAGGATGTGACACTGAGCCTGAGCGACCCTAATGTAACAATTTATGGTCCAAAGGTAGAAACTGGACAACTTTATTCTTTCAGCATCAGGTTTAATAATGGTAAATGGCCTGTATTTATATAGCGCTTTACTAGTCCCTAAGGACCCCCAAAGCGCTTTACATATCCAGTCATCCACCCATTCACGCACACATTCACACACTGGTGATGGCAAGCTACATTGTAGCCACAGCCACCCTGGGGCGCACTGACAGACACTGGCGCCACCGGGCCCTCTGACCACCACCAGTAGGCAACGGGTGAAGTGTCTTGCCCAAGGACACAACAACCAAGACTGTCCAAGCCGGGGCTCGAACCGGCAACCTTCCGATTACAAGGCGAACTCCCAACTCTTGAGCCACGATCGCCCCGTAATAACCTTTAACATACTGTCAGTCTCACTGAACATCATGCTCTCAGTAACTATACTGCTTGTGCGTTTTATGGACTTTCATGCCATTTATATAACATTCTAGCTTCATATGTTATTTACATGATGGTATATTGTTAGAACAATGAATTTTTGACGTTATAACGTGATATAGTTCGATTTTTCTTTTGCCTGGGTGGCAGCTCAACGCTTCCGTAACTGCTTTTAAAATACAACGAGGGCTTGAAGTTGCAATCATGCTGGCTGATCAACTGACAGCGCGGTGCAACTAACAAGTGACAGTGAGCTGACCTGAGCCATCTGAGCTGCAGTGTCTCCTTTAGCTCCCAGGTAGACCATGGCCAGGGCTGAGCTGATGCTCAGAGGAGAGACAAAGATGTTTCCAGCAGGGTTTGCCTGGTTCAGAGTGCGGAACAGCTCCAAGGCAAAGGCTGTGTTTGAGCTGCTGACGGCGGACATGGCTGATGGTGTTTTCCTGTAACATGCAAACAACCGTTTAAGCTGCTACAGCATTACCTACTGGAAACACAACAGAAGACTTTATATTAAAGCAACGAGAAAAAGTGACTTTTTCAGGAGAGCGCATACAGACAGAAACCACCGCCCAACTCACTGAAGCTAAGACACCGGACACGGCGCAGCCCGTTTCAGAAACTTGTCAACAGCGACTCGTTTATCTGAACTACAAGCTACTTTATTCCCACACACATAAAACGAAGACAAATCCAGCAGAATACCCGATTTACAGGGTGAGATATTAGTCTAACTGCAGTTCTTTGCTGGGTGTAAATAAAGTTGGAGGATTGAAGAAGGACGATCCTACGGAAGAGGAAAGGGCTTCGGAGCGTGATGTCACGAGAGGGGGCGTGGCCAAGTTTTGGTTTGCAGGTAAACAGAAACAAATGATCCCTGTTGTCTTTGCTTAATGATTGGATTTGGTCCTGACAATCCACATTGCTGGCATCGTATCTTTCAACATGTGTGTGGGTCGATTTGAATGATCCAGATGTAAGTGCAGCCACTCAGCCTCTACTGCAGATGTGTCACAAATTAATCTTGTAGTAAACTATGGCACTTGGCCACAGGTGGCAGTAGTGGACTGACCTCCATTTGAGACTGCTCCAGCTGCTATGTGATAGTCAGTAGATCTGCTACAAATTGCAGATCATATGGAAGTTTTGGAAATAAATCATGAATATTCCTTGCTTAGCATTAAAAGTAAACATTTCTAGCTCTCCCCCACACTCAAAAACAGATGCCAAACCTACTGACACACCTGAGTCACTCACTTTCTTAAATCCACTCACTCTCACTGGCTCTGTTTATTACTAAACTTGTGTCTCCCATGAGGAGTCAACTATTTAGTGCAGTGCCCATTGAAATTGATCATAAGATCAAAGTCATAATTTCCATTTTGTTGAGATGCCCTGCTCTCTCTATCAAAATTCCTCTCCTGATATTGCTGCACCTTTACCTCTCTCAGTGCACATGGATCTATTGTTATATACAAACTGATTACCAGTTCTGTCTCTCCTTTATCTGCAGCTGATTCTTCTCATGTCAAGGCTGTATGTATAAAGCTTCTATCAGAATGTTAAAGTGGTGTGCTGTATGTTGCTTTCTACAGCCTGAGGAACATTAAAAATAACAGTGGCTCCACGCTGCTCTCCAACTGTCATTGGCATTATATGCATCTGATCTCAGACTCTATGTTATGGTTCTGGGTCATTTTGAACCAGCGTTCTCAGTTTTCTTGCATTTTTGTATTATATTAAGTTTATTATTTTAAGGATTTATTCTATGGTTCCTAGATTGTTCTGTTTAGTTTATTAGACTCCCCCTTGTGTCTTTACCCTCTGTATGTCTTCCTTTATTTAATTGTGAGTTCTTGTGCTTTGTTTCCTCTCCCTGTTTTGTTCCATCATGTTTCCCCTGCCTGGCATGTCTGTGCTCTCCCTCATGTTCTCTCTCCCCCTCCAGTCTCTGTCTCGGTGTACTTCCTGTTTTACTTTGATAGTCTCCCGTCAGTGTACATCACGGTGTTTACTCCTGCCCTGTCCCGTTATGGTTATTCGTTGTTAGCTGCCCATTCCATAGATACTAATGCACCATCATACCATCAGAGATGCAGACTCTTGATAATAAGTTGGAGTTTCCTCTTCAGTCTGAAGGACACAGTATCTATGTTCTCTAAATCTGCTAGAACTTGTGCTTTTATACAAGTACCATCTATTTTATTTAAAAAACAATGTAATGAAAAGAGTTCGTAATTAGCAAAACGTCACAATACAAAATTCCATTTACTTTATTTCAAAGATTTATTTTAATTTGGATTGCACCATCATTTTCCTCTGCTGCTTCTGTCTACTCAGGAGATGAGAATCTGCCAAAGAACAGGATGGACTTGGTCTTGTTGTGTCTGATGAAGAAGAGGAAGGGGTGATCTGCTCTGAAGTGTGTGTCCGGTATATAACAAAGTAGCATGATCATAGCACCTGTGGCTGCAGCGGCCTCTGTGCCCTCCTCGTTCACCTCCACAAAGGCCTTGTGGGCCATCGTAGACAGGAAGAGCCCCCCTTCACCGTTCATGCCAGACAGGTCAGCGCTTCCTGCACAGAACACGTCCTTCATACCCAGTTTAGCCAGAGGATCATTCAGCTCGTAGTCTTCCTCCAGCTTGAACTTTGGCAGGTGAAGGACAACTTCTGAATCAACATCCATGTTTTTCCTGTCGGTCCATTCATTCAGCCTCTCCTGTGTTAGCTCCTTCTCCAGCTGGAACACAGTTAATACATTTTGTCATATTTCTTTTGCTCATATTTAAATTCATTTTATACACGAAATCAGAAGCGGTCTGTTAAATGATCAAATTTAAGTAAACTGAAGTGAAGCAGAAGAGTTTTTGTGTCTTTTCTTTACAGGAAGTTGTTTCTAGGCTGTGTACCTTCAGCAGAGGGCCTGAGCCGTCTGAGGACTCCTTAGGCAGCAGAATGAACATGCTGAGCTCCTCACCCACATAGGGCAGCTCCAGGATCTGCAAATCATGGTCAGCAATGTAGTTGTAGGGAAGCTTCTTCCTCTGGTGCATCATCTGGACTGGTACGGTCTCATTCTGACACACAGGAAATCCAGGCGACCAGATCATGTTATCATAAAGCTTCTGATGGTGTTTACCTTAAACATTTTACAGTTTCCTGTATTCAGACTTTGAGTCCAGATTTTGTAACCTTCAGTTAAATTTCTACCTGTTTGATTTTAAAGGGCATCTCTTTGGTGTTTGCCTCTTTAAACGGGTTCTTCCAGTTGCCCTTGAAGTAGACAGCATTGACCAGAGCCAGTCTGGTATCTTTGTTGACTGTTCCTGGCTTCAGAAGGTCTTTTATCTTATCTGAAAGGAAATACAGAAACAACAATATTTCATTATAATTCACAGAGGATGCTAAAATGATTCCCTGCTGTTCAGGCTGTGGAAGATGCACATTCTCACTTTCTGTCTGCTGCTCGACCCAGCTGTTGATCTCTGCTCTGCACGCCTCTGGATCTCCGATGAAGTCCACAGTCTTCAGGTCTGCCTGGTAGTACTTCTGTGTGGCGTCAAGGAAGTCCTGCAGAGAGCAGACATCTGTTTATTAATCCAGTCTTTGTAATGAAGAACTTTATGAAGAGAATCATTGATGTGGACACTCACTGGGAGGAAGTGGGCAGTGTTTTCTCCATAAAGACGGTTGGCTAGTTTCAGGATGTAGGATGCAGATGGTGAGTTGATGTCAGCGTTCAGTTTCTGGAAGTCTGCATGGACGCCTTCACCTGAGCTGAATGAGAGGGCCTGTGTGGCATTGAAGACAAAGACTGAAAGGATGTGACACTGAGCCTGAGCGACCCTAATGTAACAATTTATGGTCCAAAGGTAGAAACTGGACAACTTTATTCTTTCAGCATCAGGTTTAATAATGGTAAATGGCCTGTATTTATATAGCGCTTTACTAGTCCCTAAGGACCCCCAAAGCGCTTTACATATCCAGTCATCCACCCATTCACGCACACATTCACACACTGGTGATGGCAAGCTACATTGTAGCCACAGCCACCCTGGGGCGCACTGACAGACACTGGCGCCACCGGGCCCTCTGACCACCACCAGTAGGCAACGGGTGAAGTGTCTTGCCCAAGGACACAACAACCAAGACTGTCCAAGCCGGGGCTCGAACCGGCAACCTTCCGATTACAAGGCGAACTCCCAACTCTTGAGCCACGATCGCCCCGTAATAACCTTTAACATACTGTCAGTCTCACTGAACATCATGCTCTCAGTAACTATACTGCTTGTGCGTTTTATGGACTTTCATGCCATTTATATAACATTCTAGCTTCATATGTTATTTACATGATGGTATATTGTTAGAACAATGAATTTTTGACGTTATAACGTGATATAGTTCGATTTTTCTTTTGCCTGGGTGGCAGCTCAACGCTTCCGTAACTGCTTTTAAAATACAACGAGGGCTTGAAGTTGCAATCATGCTGGCTGATCAACTGACAGCGCGGTGCAACTAACAAGTGACAGTGAGCTGACCTGAGCCATCTGAGCTGCAGTGTCTCCTTTAGCTCCCAGGTAGACCATGGCCAGGGCTGAGCTGATGCTCAGAGGAGAGACAAAGATGTTTCCAGCAGGGTTTGCCTGGTTCAGAGTGCGGAACAGCTCCAAGGCAAAGGCTGTGTTTGAGCTGCTGACGGCGGACATGGCTGATGGTGTTTTCCTGTAACATGCAAACAACCGTTTAAGCTGCTACAGCATTACCTACTGGAAACACAACAGAAGACTTTATATTAAAGCAACGAGAAAAAGTGACTTTTTCAGGAGAGCGCATACAGACAGAAACCACCGCCCAACTCACTGAAGCTAAGACACCGGACACGGCGCAGCCCGTTTCAGAAACTTGTCAACAGCGACTCGTTTATCTGAACTACAAGCTACTTTATTCCCACACACATAAAACGAAGACAAATCCAGCAGAATACCCGATTTACAGGGTGAGATATTAGTCTAACTGCAGTTCTTTGCTGGGTGTAAATAAAGTTGGAGGATTGAAGAAGGACGATCCTACGGAAGAGGAAAGGGCTTCGGAGCGTGATGTCACGAGAGGGGGCGTGGCCAAGTTTTGGTTTGCAGGTAAACAGAAACAAATGATCCCTGTTGTCTTTGCTTAATGATTGGATTTGGTCCTGACAATCCACATTGCTGGCATCGTATCTTTCAACATGTGTGTGGGTCGATTTGAATGATCCAGATGTAAGTGCAGCCACTCAGCCTCTACTGCAGATGTGTCACAAATTAATCTTGTAGTAAACTATGGCACTTGGCCACAGGTGGCAGTAGTGGACTGACCTCCATTTGAGACTGCTCCAGCTGCTATGTGATAGTCAGTAGATCTGCTACAAATTGCAGATCATATGGAAGTTTTGGAAATAAATCATGAATATTCCTTGCTTAGCATTAAAAGTAAACATTTCTAGCTCTCCCCCACACTCAAAAACAGATGCCAAACCTACTGACACACCTGAGTCACTCACTTTCTTAAATCCACTCACTCTCACTGGCTCTGTTTATTACTAAACTTGTGTCTCCCATGAGGAGTCAACTATTTAGTGCAGTGCCCATTGAAATTGATCATAAGATCAAAGTCATAATTTCCATTTTGTTGAGATGCCCTGCTCTCTCTATCAAAATTCCTCTCCTGATATTGCTGCACCTTTACCTCTCTCAGTGCACATGGATCTATTGTTATATACAAACTGATTACCAGTTCTGTCTCTCCTTTATCTGCAGCTGATTCTTCTCATGTCAAGGCTGTATGTATAAAGCTTCTATCAGAATGTTAAAGTGGTGTGCTGTATGTTGCTTTCTACAGCCTGAGGAACATTAAAAATAACAGTGGCTCCACGCTGCTCTCCAACTGTCATTGGCATTATATGCATCTGATCTCAGACTCTATGTTATGGTTCTGGGTCATTTTGAACCAGCGTTCTCAGTTTTCTTGCATTTTTGTATTATATTAAGTTTATTATTTTAAGGATTTATTCTATGGTTCCTAGATTGTTCTGTTTAGTTTATTAGACTCCCCCTTGTGTCTTTACCCTCTGTATGTCTTCCTTTATTTAATTGTGAGTTCTTGTGCTTTGTTTCCTCTCCCTGTTTTGTTCCATCATGTTTCCCCTGCCTGGCATGTCTGTGCTCTCCCTCATGTTCTCTCTCCCCCTCCAGTCTCTGTCTCGGTGTACTTCCTGTTTTACTTTGATAGTCTCCCGTCAGTGTACATCACGGTGTTTACTCCTGCCCTGTCCCGTTATGGTTATTCGTTGTTAGCTGCCCATTCCATAGATACTAATGCACCATCATACCATCAGAGATGCAGACTCTTGATAATAAGTTGGAGTTTCCTCTTCAGTCTGAAGGACACAGTATCTATGTTCTCTAAATCTGCTAGAACTTGTGCTTTTATACAAGTACCATCTATTTTATTTAAAAAACAATGTAATGAAAAGAGTTCGTAATTAGCAAAACGTCACAATACAAAATTCCATTTACTTTATTTCAAAGATTTATTTTAATTTGGATTGCACCATCATTTTCCTCTGCTGCTTCTGTCTACTCAGGAGATGAGAATCTGCCAAAGAACAGGATGGACTTGGTCTTGTTGTGTCTGATGAAGAAGAGGAAGGGGTGATCTGCTCTGAAGTGTGTGTCCGGTATATAACAAAGTAGCATGATCATAGCACCTGTGGCTGCAGCGGCCTCTGTGCCCTCCTCGTTCACCTCCACAAAGGCCTTGTGGGCCATCGTAGACAGGAAGAGCCCCCCTTCACCGTTCATGCCAGACAGGTCAGCGCTTCCTGCACAGAACACGTCCTTCATACCCAGTTTAGCCAGAGGATCATTCAGCTCGTAGTCTTCCTCCAGCTTGAACTTTGGCAGGTGAAGGACAACTTCTGAATCAACATCCATGTTTTTCCTGTCGGTCCATTCATTCAGCCTCTCCTGTGTTAGCTCCTTCTCCAGCTGGAACACAGTTAATACATTTTGTCATATTTCTTTTGCTCATATTTAAATTCATTTTATACACGAAATCAGAAGCGGTCTGTTAAATGATCAAATTTAAGTAAACTGAAGTGAAGCAGAAGAGTTTTTGTGTCTTTTCTTTACAGGAAGTTGTTTCTAGGCTGTGTACCTTCAGCAGAGGGCCTGAGCCGTCTGAGGACTCCTTAGGCAGCAGAATGAACATGCTGAGCTCCTCACCCACATAGGGCAGCTCCAGGATCTGCAAATCATGGTCAGCAATGTAGTTGTAGGGAAGCTTCTTCCTCTGGTGCATCATCTGGACTGGTACGGTCTCATTCTGACACACAGGAAATCCAGGCGACCAGATCATGTTATCATAAAGCTTCTGATGGTGTTTACCTTAAACATTTTACAGTTTCCTGTATTCAGACTTTGAGTCCAGATTTTGTAACCTTCAGTTAAATTTCTACCTGTTTGATTTTAAAGGGCATCTCTTTGGTGTTTGCCTCTTTAAACGGGTTCTTCCAGTTGCCCTTGAAGTAGACAGCATTGACCAGAGCCAGTCTGGTATCTTTGTTGACTGTTCCTGGCTTCAGAAGGTCTTTTATCTTATCTGAAAGGAAATACAGAAACAACAATATTTCATTATAATTCACAGAGGATGCTAAAATGATTCCCTGCTGTTCAGGCTGTGGAAGATGCACATTCTCACTTTCTGTCTGCTGCTCGACCCAGCTGTTGATCTCTGCTCTGCACGCCTCTGGATCTCCGATGAAGTCCACAGTCTTCAGGTCTGCCTGGTAGTACTTCTGTGTGGCGTCAAGGAAGTCCTGCAGAGAGCAGACATCTGTTTATTAATCCAGTCTTTGTAATGAAGAACTTTATGAAGAGAATCATTGATGTGGACACTCACTGGGAGGAAGTGGGCAGTGTTTTCTCCATAAAGACGGTTGGCTAGTTTCAGGATGTAGGATGCAGATGGTGAGTTGATGTCAGCGTTCAGTTTCTGGAAGTCTGCATGGACGCCTTCACCTGAGCTGAATGAGAGGGCCTGTGTGGCATTGAAGACAAAGACTGAAAGGATGTGACACTGAGCCTGAGCGACCCTAATGTAACAATTTATGGTCCAAAGGTAGAAACTGGACAACTTTATTCTTTCAGCATCAGGTTTAATAATGGTAAATGGCCTGTATTTATATAGCGCTTTACTAGTCCCTAAGGACCCCCAAAGCGCTTTACATATCCAGTCATCCACCCATTCACGCACACATTCACACACTGGTGATGGCAAGCTACATTGTAGCCACAGCCACCCTGGGGCGCACTGACAGACACTGGCGCCACCGGGCCCTCTGACCACCACCAGTAGGCAACGGGTGAAGTGTCTTGCCCAAGGACACAACAACCAAGACTGTCCAAGCCGGGGCTCGAACCGGCAACCTTCCGATTACAAGGCGAACTCCCAACTCTTGAGCCACGATCGCCCCGTAATAACCTTTAACATACTGTCAGTCTCACTGAACATCATGCTCTCAGTAACTATACTGCTTGTGCGTTTTATGGACTTTCATGCCATTTATATAACATTCTAGCTTCATATGTTATTTACATGATGGTATATTGTTAGAACAATGAATTTTTGACGTTATAACGTGATATAGTTCGATTTTTCTTTTGCCTGGGTGGCAGCTCAACGCTTCCGTAACTGCTTTTAAAATACAACGAGGGCTTGAAGTTGCAATCATGCTGGCTGATCAACTGACAGCGCGGTGCAACTAACAAGTGACAGTGAGCTGACCTGAGCCATCTGAGCTGCAGTGTCTCCTTTAGCTCCCAGGTAGACCATGGCCAGGGCTGAGCTGATGCTCAGAGGAGAGACAAAGATGTTTCCAGCAGGGTTTGCCTGGTTCAGAGTGCGGAACAGCTCCAAGGCAAAGGCTGTGTTTGAGCTGCTGACGGCGGACATGGCTGATGGTGTTTTCCTGTAACATGCAAACAACCGTTTAAGCTGCTACAGCATTACCTACTGGAAACACAACAGAAGACTTTATATTAAAGCAACGAGAAAAAGTGACTTTTTCAGGAGAGCGCATACAGACAGAAACCACCGCCCAACTCACTGAAGCTAAGACACCGGACACGGCGCAGCCCGTTTCAGAAACTTGTCAACAGCGACTCGTTTATCTGAACTACAAGCTACTTTATTCCCACACACATAAAACGAAGACAAATCCAGCAGAATACCCGATTTACAGGGTGAGATATTAGTCTAACTGCAGTTCTTTGCTGGGTGTAAATAAAGTTGGAGGATTGAAGAAGGACGATCCTACGGAAGAGGAAAGGGCTTCGGAGCGTGATGTCACGAGAGGGGGCGTGGCCAAGTTTTGGTTTGCAGGTAAACAGAAACAAATGATCCCTGTTGTCTTTGCTTAATGATTGGATTTGGTCCTGACAATCCACATTGCTGGCATCGTATCTTTCAACATGTGTGTGGGTCGATTTGAATGATCCAGATGTAAGTGCAGCCACTCAGCCTCTACTGCAGATGTGTCACAAATTAATCTTGTAGTAAACTATGGCACTTGGCCACAGGTGGCAGTAGTGGACTGACCTCCATTTGAGACTGCTCCAGCTGCTATGTGATAGTCAGTAGATCTGCTACAAATTGCAGATCATATGGAAGTTTTGGAAATAAATCATGAATATTCCTTGCTTAGCATTAAAAGTAAACATTTCTAGCTCTCCCCCACACTCAAAAACAGATGCCAAACCTACTGACACACCTGAGTCACTCACTTTCTTAAATCCACTCACTCTCACTGGCTCTGTTTATTACTAAACTTGTGTCTCCCATGAGGAGTCAACTATTTAGTGCAGTGCCCATTGAAATTGATCATAAGATCAAAGTCATAATTTCCATTTTGTTGAGATGCCCTGCTCTCTCTATCAAAATTCCTCTCCTGATATTGCTGCACCTTTACCTCTCTCAGTGCACATGGATCTATTGTTATATACAAACTGATTACCAGTTCTGTCTCTCCTTTATCTGCAGCTGATTCTTCTCATGTCAAGGCTGTATGTATAAAGCTTCTATCAGAATGTTAAAGTGGTGTGCTGTATGTTGCTTTCTACAGCCTGAGGAACATTAAAAATAACAGTGGCTCCACGCTGCTCTCCAACTGTCATTGGCATTATATGCATCTGATCTCAGACTCTATGTTATGGTTCTGGGTCATTTTGAACCAGCGTTCTCAGTTTTCTTGCATTTTTGTATTATATTAAGTTTATTATTTTAAGGATTTATTCTATGGTTCCTAGATTGTTCTGTTTAGTTTATTAGACTCCCCCTTGTGTCTTTACCCTCTGTATGTCTTCCTTTATTTAATTGTGAGTTCTTGTGCTTTGTTTCCTCTCCCTGTTTTGTTCCATCATGTTTCCCCTGCCTGGCATGTCTGTGCTCTCCCTCATGTTCTCTCTCCCCCTCCAGTCTCTGTCTCGGTGTACTTCCTGTTTTACTTTGATAGTCTCCCGTCAGTGTACATCACGGTGTTTACTCCTGCCCTGTCCCGTTATGGTTATTCGTTGTTAGCTGCCCATTCCATAGATACTAATGCACCATCATACCATCAGAGATGCAGACTCTTGATAATAAGTTGGAGTTTCCTCTTCAGTCTGAAGGACACAGTATCTATGTTCTCTAAATCTGCTAGAACTTGTGCTTTTATACAAGTACCATCTATTTTATTTAAAAAACAATGTAATGAAAAGAGTTCGTAATTAGCAAAACGTCACAATACAAAATTCCATTTACTTTATTTCAAAGATTTATTTTAATTTGGATTGCACCATCATTTTCCTCTGCTGCTTCTGTCTACTCAGGAGATGAGAATCTGCCAAAGAACAGGATGGACTTGGTCTTGTTGTGTCTGATGAAGAAGAGGAAGGGGTGATCTGCTCTGAAGTGTGTGTCCGGTATATAACAAAGTAGCATGATCATAGCACCTGTGGCTGCAGCGGCCTCTGTGCCCTCCTCGTTCACCTCCACAAAGGCCTTGTGGGCCATCGTAGACAGGAAGAGCCCCCCTTCACCGTTCATGCCAGACAGGTCAGCGCTTCCTGCACAGAACACGTCCTTCATACCCAGTTTAGCCAGAGGATCATTCAGCTCGTAGTCTTCCTCCAGCTTGAACTTTGGCAGGTGAAGGACAACTTCTGAATCAACATCCATGTTTTTCCTGTCGGTCCATTCATTCAGCCTCTCCTGTGTTAGCTCCTTCTCCAGCTGGAACACAGTTAATACATTTTGTCATATTTCTTTTGCTCATATTTAAATTCATTTTATACACGAAATCAGAAGCGGTCTGTTAAATGATCAAATTTAAGTAAACTGAAGTGAAGCAGAAGAGTTTTTGTGTCTTTTCTTTACAGGAAGTTGTTTCTAGGCTGTGTACCTTCAGCAGAGGGCCTGAGCCGTCTGAGGACTCCTTAGGCAGCAGAATGAACATGCTGAGCTCCTCACCCACATAGGGCAGCTCCAGGATCTGCAAATCATGGTCAGCAATGTAGTTGTAGGGAAGCTTCTTCCTCTGGTGCATCATCTGGACTGGTACGGTCTCATTCTGACACACAGGAAATCCAGGCGACCAGATCATGTTATCATAAAGCTTCTGATGGTGTTTACCTTAAACATTTTACAGTTTCCTGTATTCAGACTTTGAGTCCAGATTTTGTAACCTTCAGTTAAATTTCTACCTGTTTGATTTTAAAGGGCATCTCTTTGGTGTTTGCCTCTTTAAACGGGTTCTTCCAGTTGCCCTTGAAGTAGACAGCATTGACCAGAGCCAGTCTGGTATCTTTGTTGACTGTTCCTGGCTTCAGAAGGTCTTTTATCTTATCTGAAAGGAAATACAGAAACAACAATATTTCATTATAATTCACAGAGGATGCTAAAATGATTCCCTGCTGTTCAGGCTGTGGAAGATGCACATTCTCACTTTCTGTCTGCTGCTCGACCCAGCTGTTGATCTCTGCTCTGCACGCCTCTGGATCTCCGATGAAGTCCACAGTCTTCAGGTCTGCCTGGTAGTACTTCTGTGTGGCGTCAAGGAAGTCCTGCAGAGAGCAGACATCTGTTTATTAATCCAGTCTTTGTAATGAAGAACTTTATGAAGAGAATCATTGATGTGGACACTCACTGGGAGGAAGTGGGCAGTGTTTTCTCCATAAAGACGGTTGGCTAGTTTCAGGATGTAGGATGCAGATGGTGAGTTGATGTCAGCGTTCAGTTTCTGGAAGTCTGCATGGACGCCTTCACCTGAGCTGAATGAGAGGGCCTGTGTGGCATTGAAGACAAAGACTGAAAGGATGTGACACTGAGCCTGAGCGACCCTAATGTAACAATTTATGGTCCAAAGGTAGAAACTGGACAACTTTATTCTTTCAGCATCAGGTTTAATAATGGTAAATGGCCTGTATTTATATAGCGCTTTACTAGTCCCTAAGGACCCCCAAAGCGCTTTACATATCCAGTCATCCACCCATTCACGCACACATTCACACACTGGTGATGGCAAGCTACATTGTAGCCACAGCCACCCTGGGGCGCACTGACAGACACTGGCGCCACCGGGCCCTCTGACCACCACCAGTAGGCAACGGGTGAAGTGTCTTGCCCAAGGACACAACAACCAAGACTGTCCAAGCCGGGGCTCGAACCGGCAACCTTCCGATTACAAGGCGAACTCCCAACTCTTGAGCCACGATCGCCCCGTAATAACCTTTAACATACTGTCAGTCTCACTGAACATCATGCTCTCAGTAACTATACTGCTTGTGCGTTTTATGGACTTTCATGCCATTTATATAACATTCTAGCTTCATATGTTATTTACATGATGGTATATTGTTAGAACAATGAATTTTTGACGTTATAACGTGATATAGTTCGATTTTTCTTTTGCCTGGGTGGCAGCTCAACGCTTCCGTAACTGCTTTTAAAATACAACGAGGGCTTGAAGTTGCAATCATGCTGGCTGATCAACTGACAGCGCGGTGCAACTAACAAGTGACAGTGAGCTGACCTGAGCCATCTGAGCTGCAGTGTCTCCTTTAGCTCCCAGGTAGACCATGGCCAGGGCTGAGCTGATGCTCAGAGGAGAGACAAAGATGTTTCCAGCAGGGTTTGTCTGGTTCAGAGTGCGGAACAGCTCCAAGGCAAAGGCTGTGTTTGAGCTGCTGACGGCGGACATGGCTGATGGTGTTTTCCTGTAACATGCAAACAACCGTTTAAACTGCTACAGCATTACCTACTGGAAACACAACAGAAGACTTTATATTAAAGCAACGAGAAAAAGTGACTTTTTCAGGAGAGCGCATACAGACAGAAACCACCGCCCAACTCACTGAAGCTAAGACACCGGACACGGCGCAGCCCGTTTCAGAAACTTGTCAACAGCGACTCGCTTATCTGAACTACAAGCTACTTTATTCCCACACACATAAAACGAAGACAAATCCAGCAGAATACCCGATTTACAGGGTGAGATATTAGTCTAACTGCAGTTCTTTGCTGGGTGTAAATAAAGTTGGAGGATTGAAGAAGGACGATCCTACGGAAGAGGAAAGGGCTTCGGAGCGTGATGTCACGAGAGGGGGCGTGGCCAAGTTTTGGTTTGCAGGTAAACAGAAACAAATGATCCCTGTTGTCTTTGCTTAATGATTGGATTTGGTCCTGACAATCCACATTGCTGGCATCGTATCTTTCAACATGTGTGTGGGTCGATTTGAATGATCCAGATGTAAGTGCAGCCACTCAGCCTCTACTGCAGATGTGTCACAAATTAATCTTGTAGTAAACTATGGCACTTGGCCACAGGTGGCAGTAGTGGACTGACCTCCATTTGAGACTGCTCCAGCTGCTATGTGATAGTCAGTAGATCTGCTACAAATTGCAGATCATATGGAAGTTTTGGAAATAAATCATGAATATTCCTTGCTTAGCATTAAAAGTAAACATTTCTAGCTCTCCCCCACACTCAAAAACAGATGCCAAACCTACTGACACACCTGAGTCACTCACTTTCTTAAATCCACTCACTCTCACTGGCTCTGTTTATTACTAAACTTGTGTCTCCCATGAGGAGTCAACTATTTAGTGCAGTGCCCATTGAAATTGATCATAAGATCAAAGTCATAATTTCCATTTTGTTGAGATGCCCTGCTCTCTCTATCAAAATTCCTCTCCTGATATTGCTGCACCTTTACCTCTCTCAGTGCACATGGATCTATTGTTATATACAAACTGATTACCAGTTCTGTCTCTCCTTTATCTGCAGCTGATTCTTCTCATGTCAAGGCTGTATGTATAAAGCTTCTATCAGAATGTTAAAGTGGTGTGCTGTATGTTGCTTTCTACAGCCTGAGGAACATAAAAATAACAGTGGCTCCACGCTGCTCTCCAACTGTCATTGGCATTATATGCATCTGATCTCAGACTCTATGTTATGGTTCTGGGTCATTTTGAACCAGCGTTCTCAGTTTTCTTGCATTTTTGTATTATATTAAATTTATTATTTTAAGGATTTATTCTATGGTTCCTAGATTGTTCTGTTTAGTTTATTAGACTCCCCCTTGTGTCTTTGCCCTCTGTATGTCTTCCTTTATTTAATTGTGAGTTCTTGTGCTTTGTTTCCTCTCCCTGTTTTGTTCCATCATGTTTCCCCTGCCTGGCATGTCTGTGCTCTCCCTCATGTTCTCTCTCCCCCTCCAGTCTCTGTCTCGGTGTACTTCCTGTTTTACTTTGATAGTCTCCCGTCAGTGTACATCACGGTGTTTACTCCTGCCCTGTCCCGTTATGGTTATTCGTTGTTAGCTGCCCATTCCATAGATACTAATGCACCATCATACCATCAGAGATGCAGACTCTTGATAATAAGTTGGAGTTTCCTCTTCAGTCTGAAGGACACAGTATCTATGTTCTCTAAATCTGCTAGAACTTGTGCTTTTATACAAGTACCATCTATTTTATTTAAAAAACAATGTAATGAAAAGAGTTCGTAATTAGCAAAACGTCACAATACAAAATTCCATTTACTTTATTTCAAAGATTTATTTTAATTTGGATTGCACCATCATTTTCCTCTGCTGCTTCTGTCTACTCAGGAG
Organism: Aulonocara sp. 'chitande type north' Nkhata Bay; assembly: GCF_057382095.1. Classification (NCBI taxonomy): domain Eukaryota; kingdom Metazoa; phylum Chordata; class Actinopteri; order Cichliformes; family Cichlidae; genus Aulonocara; species Aulonocara sp. 'chitande type north' Nkhata Bay. Next base: position 13,713,772 of record NC_141360.1, read on the forward strand.
ATGAGAATCTGCCAAAGAACAGGATGGACTTGGTCTTGTTGTGTCTGATGAAGAAGAGGAAGGGGTGATCTGCTCTGAAGTGTGTGTCCGGTATATCACAAAGTAGCATGATCATAGCACCTGTGGCTGCAGCGGCCTCTGTGCCCTCCTCGTTCACCTCCACAAAGGCCTTGTGGGCCATCGTAGACAGGAAGAGCCCCCCTTCACCGTTCATGCCAGACAGGTCAGCGCTTCCTGCACAGAACACGTTCTTCATACCCAGTTTAGCCAGAGGATCATTCAGCTCGTAGTCTTCCTCCAGCTTGAACTTTGGCAGGTGAAGGACAACTTCTGAATGGGTGCTCATGTTTTTCCTGTCGGTCCATTCATTCAGCCTCTCCTGTGTTAGCTCCTTCTCCAGCTGGAACACAGTTAATACATTTTGTCATATTTCTTTTGCTCATATTTAAATTCATTTTATACACGAAATCAGAAGCAGTCTGTTAAATGATCAAATTTAAGTAAACTGAAGTGAAGCAGAAGAGTTTTTGTGTCTTTTCTTTACAGGAAGTTGTTTCTAGGCTGTGTACCTTCAGCAGAGGGCCTGAGCCGTCTGAGGACTCCTTAGGCAGCAGAATGAACATGCTGAGCTCCTCACCCACATAGGGCAGCTCCAGGATCTGCAAATCATGGTCAGCAATGTAGTTGTAGGGAAGCTTCTTCCTCTGGTACATCATCTGGACTGGTACGGTCTCATTCTGACACACAGGAAATCCAGGCGACCAGATCATGTTATCATAAAGCTTCTGATGGTGTTTACCTTAAACATTTTACAGTTTCCTGTATTCAGACTTTGAGTCCAGATTTTGTAACCTTCAGTTAAATTTCTACCTGTTTGATTTTAAAGGGCATCTCTTTGGTGTTTGCCTCTTTAAACGGGTTCTTCCAGTTGCCCTTGAAGTAGACAGCATTGACCAGAGCCAGTCTGGTATCTGCGTTTACTGTTCCTGGCTTCAGAAGGTCTTTTATCTTATCTGAAAGGAAATACAGAAACAACAATATTTCATTATAATCCACAGAGGATGCTAAAATGATTCCCTGCTGTTCAGGCTGTGGAAGATGCACATTCTCACTTTCTGTCTGCTGCTCGACCCAGCTGTTGATCTCTGCTCTGCACGCCTCTGGAGCTCCGATGAAGTCCACAGTCTTCAGGTCTGCCTGGTAGTACTTCTGTGTGGCGTCAAGGAAGTCCTGCAGAGAGCAGACATCTGTTTATTAATCCAGTCTTTGTAATGAAGAACTTTATGAAGAGAATCATTGATGTGGACACTCACTGGGAGGAAGTGGGCAGTGTTTTCTCCATAAAGACGGTTGGCTAGTTTCAGGATGTAGGATGCAGATGGTGAGTTGATGTCAGCGTTCAGTTTCTGGAAGTCTGCATGGACGCCTTCACCTGAGCTGAATGAGAGGGCCTGTGTGGCATTGAAGACAAAGACTGAAAGGATGTGACACTGAGCCTGAGCGACCCTAATGTAACAATTTATGGTCCAAAGGTAGAAACTGGACAACTTTATTCTTTCAGCATCATGTTTAATAATAACATTTAACACACTGTCAGTCTCACTGAACATCATGCTCTCAGTAACTATACTGCTTGTGGGTTTTATTGATTTTAATGCCATTTATATAACACATTCCATCCTCATATGTTAGACAGAAATTTCTGATTTCCCACTGGGAACATCTTGGGATTCAGTGTTTTGGCCACATAGAAAATTAAGCTTTTTAAAGGTGTTTAACAAAACCCCAAAATTTGAAGTTGCACAGGCATGCTAGCTGATGAACTGATGGTGTGGTGCAGGTAATAAGTAACAGTGAGCCAGAGATGGGCAGTAACGCGTAATCCGATTACTTGTTTAAAGTAACGAGTAAAGTAAGGGATTACTCAAAAACGGTAATTAGATTACCTTTACTTTCCCGTAGGAACGCTGCGTTACTGCGTTATTAAAACCGTGATTTTTTTACGAGAATGTCTCATGACAGTGACGTAAGCAAGTGCGACAGTCGTGACAACAGCTGTGTGCAGATCAACAATGGATCATATATCTACGGGAGAGAGTATGAGCGTGCAGGGTTTAAAGTGTGGAAGTACTGACCTTACTTTGAGTTTGATTCCATAAAAAGTGACAAAAACATTAGTGTCCATTAGCATCGTGCGTGGGAAGAAAACATCTTTTTACAGCGAAAAAAAACCCCTAAACTTCCAAGCAAGCTCCGAGTGCACTACCATGTAATGGGAAATTCACAGAGAAACTGCCGTATCCTTCCACTGACCGCTGCGGCACACCTGCACCAAGGTAAACCTCCGCCTAAGCCACTCCTGCTTTACAGGTGAAAATAGAGCAAACGGACCGCTGAGTCTTTGACTTTATTTATTTTCTGCTGTGTTTTACTTGCATCTATTTGAAAGACTGAGTGTAAACACACAAAAAAATATTTTATATGCTGGAATGTGCAGAAAATAGGTTTAAATATTAAATAAATTTCTTCCAGTCAGAGAATGTTGCATATAATTAAAATTTTGCTTGATGCTTGATGCTTGATGCATAAAGTTAAAAGATTAAAATTAATAAAAGATGTAAAAGATGGCGCCGGTGAGGTCGGCTGCCGTCACGACTGCTCCGACCACTTTTTCTTTGTCTTTGTTTTTTAAGTTAGTTTTCAGCGTTTCTAAATCGGCAAAATCATCACCATTGGGTACATTAGGTATGACAGTGACACTCTTGTTTCTATTGGTATACAATGTACTCACAATTCGAAGTTTTTAACTCCGGATCCGAGCTGGCCGAGTGAGATCTCGAGGGAGAACAAAGGGAAGCCGTGGCGGCCTAGAGGGAAGCGAGTCGGCGTCAGGAACAGGCTGAGAGCTCGTGCACACCGCACACCTCTGCCTAGCATCCTGCTCGCCAACGTCCAGTCACTGGAGAACAAGCTTGACGACCTCAGGGCCAGGATAAAGTTCCAGAGAGACATTCGGGACTGCAATCTCCTCTGCTTCACCGAGACATGGCTGAACCCAGCGGTGCCGGACCACGCCATCCAGCCGGCCGAGTTCTTCTCGGTTCACCGCATGGACAGGACACGGGACTCGGGGAAGTCAAGGGGAGGCGGCGTGTGTTTAATGGTGAACAACAACTGGTGCAACAGTGCGAACGTTGTTCCTCTCACACGCTCCTGCACACCAAATCTGGAACTACTGTCCATCATGTGTCGTCCTTTTTATCTACCTCGGGAATTTACATCGGCCATTGTAAGTGCCGTTTATATTCCACCACAAGCGGACACGGTCACCGCCTTATGCGAGCTGCATGAGGCACTCACACAGCACCAGACACAACACCGGGACGCTGCGCTTATTGTGACGGGGGACTTTAATAGCGCCAACCTCAAACGCGCAGCGCCGAACTTTTATCAACACATCACCTGCCCCACCAGGGGTGAAAGGACACTGGACCACTGCTACACTACGGTCAAGGACGGCTACAAGGCACAATCCCGCCCTCCATTTGGCAAATCTGATCACGCCGCCATCTTCCTCATGCCAAAATACAAACAAAGGCTGAAACAGGAAGTTCCGGTTCAGAGGAAGGTCGCGCGCTGGACGGATCAATCGGTGGCCGCGTTACAGGACGCACTCGATGACGCAGACTGGGGCATGTTCAGAAACAGCTCCGACGATGACGTCAACGTGTTTACGGAAGCGGTTGTGGGATTCATCGGGAAACTAGCGGATGATACCGTGGAGACAAAGACTATCACAACGTTTCCCAACCAGAAGCCGTGGGTGGATAAAACCATCCGCAACGCTCTGAGATCCCGCACCGCTGCCTACAACACGGGACTCACAACGGGGGACATGGACCCGTACAAAGCCGCGTCATATAACGTGCGGAGGGCGGTGAAAGAGGCAAAGCAGCGCTACGGGAGGAAACTAGAGTCACAACTCCAACAGAGTGACTCTAGGAGCCTGTGGCGGGGACTAAGGACAATAACGGACTATAAAGCACCAACAACCGGTATGACGAACGCGGCCGTGACTCTGGCAGACGAGCTGAACACTTTCTATGCTCGCTTCGAGGCTGCAGCTAAGGTCTCCAACAATGCTAGTGTTAGCGGCGGTAACGGCTGCAGACAGGAAGATACTGCCAGCACCGGAAACGTGCTCGTCATCTCCGAGCATGAAGTAAGGAGAGCCTTCAAAAGAGTGAACACCAGGAAAGCAGCAGGACCAGACGGCATCCCAGGTCGTATCCTCAGAGACTGCGCATACCAGCTAGCTCCTGTGTTCACTGAGATATTCAACATCTCTTTATCTCAGTCGGTGATCCCCACATGCTTCAAAGAGTCCATCATTGTTCCTGTCCCGAAGAAACCCCACCCTGCTTCTCTCAATGACTATCGCCCTGTAGCCCTCACCTCAGTAGTGATGAAGTGCTTTGAACGCCTGGTCAGAGACTTCATCATTTCTTCACTACCAGACACACTGGACCCACTACAGTTCGCTTACCGTCCAAATCGTTCCACAGACGATGCCATCTCTCATCTCCTCCACACATCACTCACTCACTTGGACACTAGAAGGGGGAATTATGTTAAAATGCTCTTCATAGACTACAGCTCTGCATTTAACACCATAATTCCCTCCACACTCACCACCAAGCTGGAGCATCTGGGACTCAGCTCATCTATGTGTCAGTGGATCTCCAACTTCCTAACTGGCAGACCACAGGCAGTAAGGATGGGCGGACATGTCTCAGCCTCCACCACTCTCAGCACTGGAGCCCCCCAGGGGTGTGTTCTGAGCCCCCTGCTGTACTCTTTGTACACATATGACTGTGTGGCCACTACCAGCTCCACCACCATCATCAAGTTTGCTGACGACACCGTCGTGGTGGGCCTGATCTCTGACAACAACGAGACGGCCTACCTGAAGGAGATTAGGAATCTGGAGAACTGGTGCCAGAGGAACAACCTCCTTCTAAACGTCAGTAAGACAAAGGAGCTGATAGTGGACTTCAGCACTAAGCAGGAGAGGAACTACCAGACCCCCGTCATCAACGAGTGCCCAGTGGAGAGAGTGGACAGCTTCAAATACCTCGGAGTTCACATCACGCAGGACCTGTCATGGTCCTGTCACATCAACACCGTGGTGAAAAAGGCCCGACAGCGTCTCTACCACCTCAGACGCTTGAGAGACTTCCAACTGCCCTCCAAGGTGCTCAGGAACTTTTACTCGTGCACCATAGAGAGCATCCTGGCGGGAAACATCTTAACCTGGTTCGGGAACAGCACCATGCAGGACAGACGAGCTCTACAGAGGGTTGTGCGGTCAGCTGAGCGCACCATCCGCTCCGAGCTCCCTGACCTGCACTCAATCTACAGCAGGCAGTGCCGGACCAAGGCCAGGAAGATCGTGAAGGACCTCAGCCATCCCAACAACAGACTGTTCTCTCTGTTGAGGTCAGGAAAGCGATTCCGCTCCCTGAAGACCAACACAGAGAGACTGAGGAGGAGCTTCTTCCCGCAGGCGATACGGTCTCTCAATCACACCACCACACAGTACTGACCCACACATACAGTTCTTACACACACACTGGACATTCTGGACATTGGTTTTGCACAACGCTGGTCACTATATTCTTCATTTCCGGTTAATACTTGTACAGCTGCTGTTGTTGTGTATATATTTATTTAAATTTTTGATTTCTTCATACATTCTTATATAGTTCTATATTGTGTATTGTGTATTTTGTTGTACAGTTATTTCATTTTTAACCTTAATTTATATTCTATTCCTTCCTAGTTAAATTTACCCTTTTTAATTTTTCATATTTATTTCCTATCTTATTCATAGCCTTTTCCTTTTTTGTTTTCTTTAGGTCACGAGCAGTTGTCCAAGCATTTCACTACATATCGTACTGTGTATGACTGTGTACGTGACAAATAAAATTTGAATTTGAAAAGTATAAAAGTTTTAAAAAGAGACTTTTCCATTTGATTACATTTTGTATGATGGATTATGCAGAAAAAGTAGAATTGGGCTGAAAGATCTATCGCTTTATCACCTATTCAGGTTGTAAATCGTGTTTTTAAAAAGTAACTAAGTAATTAATTACTTTTGAAAATAAGTAATCAGTAAAGTAACGGGATTACTTTTGGGGGGAAGTAATCAGTAATTAGTTACTGATTACTTTTTTCAAGTAACTTGACCAACACTGCAGTGAGCTGACCTGAGCCATCTGAGCTGCAGTGTCTCCTTTAGCTCCCAGGTAGACCATGGCCAGGGCTGAGCTGATGCTCAGAGGAGAGACAAAGATGTTTCCAGCAGGGTTTGTCTGGCTCAGAGTGCGGAACAGCTCCAAGGCAAAGGCTGTGTTTGAGCTGCTGACGGCGGACATGGCTGATGTTGTTTTCCTGCAAACAACCGTTTAAACTGCTACAGCATTACATACTGAAAACATAACAAGAGACTTAAAGCAATGAGAAAAAACCTTACCGGAAGTAACACCAGCACTGCTGGAGAATAAAGAAAATCAAAGGATTACTATCAGAGTTATCTGTACACCAGTCAGCTTTGCATTTTTTAACAGCCTGAGCTGTTATCACATTAGCTGGTGTCTATGACTCAACCATACTTGACTCGCTGTGTGCGAAAAAAGTCAAAGCAAAATGACAAGACAAAGAAAAGTAAAAATACACTCACACATAAAACAAGGAAAAATCCAGAGGACTACCTGATTTACAAGAGCACAGAACTGTGGTGAGACAGGAGACTGACTGTAGTCCTTCTCTCTGTATAAATAAGGTTGGTGGAAGGAACAAGGGCGGTCCAGTCTTACTGGTTATGGCTCATTTTCCAGAGAACATCATTACTAAATCTCATGGGAAAATCTGAACTGAGAATGCTCAACTCTGATGGGAAATAAAATCCCAGACTGTAAGTTGATGAATCAGAGTGTTCTCTGTAATGTGAATCATTATTTCTGACATATGTATGTGTCATCTGGGGAAGAAGGACTTTTCTTACCTAGCTGTTGCATGCCCAGTGCTGCAGCGGCCTCTGTGCCCTCCTCGTTCACCTCCACAAAGGCCTTGTGGGCCATCGTAGACAGGAAGAGCCCCCCTTCACCGTTCATGCCAGACACGTCAGTGCTTCCTGCACAGAACACGTCCTTCATACCCAGTTTAGCCAGAGGATCATTCAGCTCATAGTCTTCCTCCAGCTTGAGCTTTGGCAGGTGAACAAGAACTTCTGAATGAACTTCCATGTTTTTCCTGTCGGTCCATTCATTCAGCCTCTCCTGTGTTAGCTCCTTCTCCAGCTGGAACACAGTTAATACATTTTGTCATATTTCTTTCGCTCATATTTAAATTCATTTTATACATGAAATCAGGAGCGGTCTGTTAAATTCTTAAGTGATCAAATTCAATAAAGTAAACTGAAGTGAAGCAGAAGAGTTTTTGTGTCTTTTCTTTACAGGAAGTTGTTTCTAGGCTGTGTACCTTCAGCAGAGGGTCTGAGCCGTCTGAGGACTCCTTAGGCAGCAGAATGAACATGCTGAGCTCATCACCCACATAGGGCAGCTCCAGGATCTGCAAATCATGGTCAGCAATGTAGTTGTAGGGAAGCTTCTTCCTCTGGTACATCATCTGGACTGGTACGGTCTCATTCTGACACACAGGAAATCCAGGCGACCAGATCATGTTATCATAAAGCTTCTGATGGTGTTTACCTTAAACATTTGACACAGTTTCCTGTATTCAGACTTTGAGTCCAGATTTTGTAACCTTCAGTTAAATTTCTACCTGTTTGATTTTAAAGGGCATCTCTTTGGTGTTTGCCTCTTTAAACGGGTTCTTCCAGTTGCCCTTGAAGTAGACAGCATTGACCAGAGCCAGTCTAGTATCTGCGTTGACTGTTCCTGGCTTCAGAAGGTCTTTTATCTTATCTGACAGGAAATACAGAAACACAACAATATTTCATTATAATCCACAGAGGATGCTAAAATGATTCCCTGCTGTTCAGGCTGTGGAAGATGCACAGTCTCACTTTCTGTCTGCTGCTCGACCCAGCTGTTGATCTCTGCTCTGCAAGCCTCTGGAGCTCCGATGAAGTCCACAGTCTTCAGGTCTGCCTGGTAGTACTTCTGTGTGGCTTCAAGGAAGTCCTGCAGCCCTGCTGCGTGCAGCGGGGCTAGAGGAGGGTCTGTGCTGATGGACGTGGGTTACTGACCTGGTAGCCTGTCTGCCCCTGGGTGGGTCCGGGATGGGCGTGGGGGTCTGGGGGCGCTCCGTCTCTGGGCCGGGGCCCTGGCCGGGCCTCGGGGCCTTGGGTCCTGGTTTGTGTTGCCGGGGTTGTGGGCGGGTGGGTGCATGGGGGCCCATCCCTGGCGCAGGGTGCCGCCGGTGTGTCGAGCCGCCTGTGGGGCTCTTTAACCGGTGGGGGAGATTGTCAAACCTTGCAGGAGCTTTCCTCCCCTCAGGAACTCTCTGCAGGAGGGGGAGATACAGGAGAGGTGGAGGAAGATCTCAGCCTGGGCGTCTATTGTCTCATGTAGTCTGGAAGACGAGTGGATGGTGGGGTGGGTGCAGTTTTCTCTGTGGTGGGGTTGGGTGGACTGTCCCGGGCTCTGTGGGGCCGGGGGGCGCTGCTGCGCTGGGCCCCGGTCTGGATGGGCCTGGGCCCCCTTTCCCTGGCGGGTCGCGGAGTATGGGAGTGCCTACTGGGGTCAGTGGGGGAGCTGACCCCAGGGAGGGGTCACCTGCCCCTCCCTTCCTTTCCTCCCCATCTCCAGCTGCCTCCCTCTTCCCGCTCCACCACAACCACCCACACATGCAGGGCCTTGGAGTAGGGGTATGTCACCAGGGTGCAGAGGAGGCTACCCCCCCTCCCCTCTGTCCCCTTCTGGCTGCCTCTGCCTCAATTTTATCCCACAACTTAGACATTCACATTACTCACACTCTCATTACGCATACATATAGGATCTTGGGGGTGGGCACGATACACGGAATCCAAGTTACCATCAGGGTGTACACCTCACCCCTGGCATCGTTGCCCACCTCTCAATTTTAAATACATGTAGACATTGAGGGCTAGCAGGAGGGACTATGCGCTTACCTGCTGCTCTCTGGCAGGTAGCTCCATGCCCTCCTGGGTTTTAATTGCACCTTAGAACACACATGCATCAACACTACAATGAGCGGGTGGAGGGAGGTTTGGAGTCTTCTCTCACCCCCGTTCTCTGCGGCCTGCTGGAGCGGGGGGGCTAGGAGGAGTTGGCCGTCCGGCTGCGGTCTGGAGTGTGGGGCCTCCCTGCTGCTGCGGAGTCGGGGCGGTCTGCCTCTCCCCACCGCAGGGAAAAGGGAAACACCACCTGGGTCTGGGTGCGGTTCCCCCCTCCAGGGGCAAGAGTACCTAGACCCGGTTTGTAGAGTACGCTTGGGGAGTGTGATTGTGTATACAGCGTCTCTTTATGTCTGTCTCCACGTCGGTTGAGTGTGAAGTGCACATGAGAGCATGAGGGTGGGAATGGATGTTTGTGTCTGTGTGTGCCTGTATGTCTGTGTCTATATGTCAGGTTGGGTATCAGACGCCACCTCTCTGGGGACACCTCAGGCCCTCCAAGGTTTGGAGGCCTATCTCCACCCACCACCACTTCCCCTGCCGGTGGCGGACTCCCTCAGGTGTTGGTGCGTTGGTGGTTCTTTGTATCTGGGGGCGTCCGGGTACACACCGGCTCACTCCTTGGCGGCCACTTATTGGGGCTCGCTCGGGCCACTTCGGAGGTGGGGTGCCCCCGGCCTCTCGGCCTGGGGCTCGGTCACTCAGGCACAGCTGGCTGCCGGCAGAGTTCACGGGCGCGTCACTGCAACTCCCCCTGGCTTCTGCTCCGCGGCTGCTGAGTGAGCCCTCATCTGGGACTCTCCTCAGCTCTTACTGGGACAGTGGCGCGGCTGCCCCTCTGTTGGTCTTCCTTGGTCTCTTGTGTTCTGGGGGCCTCTGGATGTCTGGAGTTTTGATCTCCTCCATACCTGCTTCATACCATAGAGGACAGGGCTGTGGCTCCCCTCACTCCCTAGCAGATCATTACATGGAGAAACCTTTGGAATGCAAGCATGCTGATCCACACAGGTATGCACACAGGTGTACACACGGGTATTCACAGACGCGGACTACAGCTTTCTTGGCTGCTGCCTCAAAGCACAATGTGCGCTGTCTATCTTGCGTGCTGCACAATATCGTTTATTATTTAGTAACTAAATAATATCTACTATCTATTGTGATGGTGCTTTTTTTTTTCTTATTATGTTGCTCTTTGTTGTTTGCTGTCTCCTCTGTTTTTTTTTCTCCATACAGGTGACCCAGGAGTTTGTTTTTTTTTTGTTTGTTTGTTTTTTTTCTCTCTCTTCCCCCCCCTTCTCACCGTCTCTTCTCCCCTTTGGTTTTCTTTCTTTCTCTCCCTCTCTTTCTTTCATTCTTTCCCCCTGTCATGTCTGTCCCGTTTGTAACTGAAAATAAAATAAATTCATAATTATAATAAAGGTCAATCAAATGGACCAATATGGCAAGGCCATGATGATCCACTTGGTAAAATAAATCCGCTTGGCATCTTTCTTGGCCTCAAGACAACAATTCTGATGGCTAAAGATCCAAACGGGACACAAAAAAAAAAAAAAAAAAAAAAAAAAGGAAGTCCTGCAGAGAGCAGACATCTGTTTATTAATCCAGTCTTTGTAATGAAGAACTTTATGAAGAGAATCATTGATGTGGACACTCACTGGGAGGAAGTGGGCAGTGTTTTCTCCATTAAGACGGTTGGCTAGTTTCAGGATGTAGGATGCAGATGGTGAGTTGATGTCAGCGTTCAGTTTCTGGAAGTCTGCATGGACGCCTTCACCTGAGCTGAATGAGAGGGCCTGTGTGGCATTGAAGACAAAGACTGAAAGGATGTGACACTGAGCCTGAGTGACCCTAATGTAACAATTTATGGTCCAAAGGTAGAAAAAAAGAAAAGTAAGAACCCCCCCCCCCCCCCCCCCCCCCAAAAAAAAAAAAAAAACCCCAAAAGACCTTGTCCTGTAAGTTATATTCCCTTTGGAAGGTTTACTGTATGATAAGGGTATGATGGTTTTGTACATGTTAAGGTTATGCCTCAGTACTTAGTACCAAATAATCCTACCAACATGGAAAAAATTGTTCATGCATTTGTGTCATCACGTTTAGATTATTGTAATGCCCTGTTTACCAGCTTGGACAAATCATCTCTTTCTCACCTCCAAACTATACAAAATGCAGCGGCCAGGCTACTAACATCTTCTAGCAAGCGTGCTCACATTACTCCTATTTTATATTCCTTACATTGGCTCCCAATTGATTTTAGAATACACTTTAAAATTCTTGTTTTAACACTAAATGCACTAAACGGCCAGGACCCAGATCATTTATCCAAGCTTCTCATAAAATATACTGCTGCTGCTTGTCTCTGCTCACAGACTCAGAGTTTGTTGGTTGTTACCCGTACACGACTGAAGACCAAAGGGGACAGATGCTTTCAGTCTGTGGCACCAAGGCTGTGGAACAGTTTACCACCACAACTACGTTTGGTTGACTCTGTGGAATCCTTTAAAAAGCAGTTAAAAACTTTTCTTTTTAAACAAGCCTTCTGTTGATCAACACTTTTTAAATTTTCATTTACTATTAATCTTTTATATTGTGTATATTGTCTATTTTGTTACTTAACTTTCTGTTTATTTTAATCTTTGTGTACAGCGCTTTGTCTATGAAAATAATAATAATAATAATAATCACACGGCATACCACCAAACAAAAATGACAAAAAAAGGATACTGACAATTTTTCCCCGCGCACCAGGTATAGAAGAATTAGCTCAGTTTGTCCCCAGTATAACTTTTTTGTTGTTTTTTTCTGACCACTACTCATGCTAGGGCCTTCATCCAGGTGAGAAATTTCTCCAGGGCCCAGGTCAGATTGACTACTTTTTCTTTTCTGTTGCTATTACACACGCTGTATCGTCTAACAGCATGACCATTATGTCATTTCTTCTTCGTTTTCTTAGGCAGTTGGCAACTAATTTAATTAGAGCAGGTAGTTGTACTGCCTGCTAGTGGAAGACAACGTAATTGTTCTGCAAGTTACTCACGCCGGTCGCAGGAACCAGATAATCTTCAACGTAACACTTGATCATCTCTCACGGCACTATGCGCCGGCACAGTGGTTGGGAAACACTGGTCTACAGTGACCCCTTGTGGACACTGAGATATTGCGGTGATGAGTAGATGTGATTGTGACTCTACTAATTATGATATTGCCTGTTTCTGTTTTCAGAAAATCATGCTCATAAGTCACACCTACTGTATATTCCATAACAATAAGTTCAAGTATGGCTGCACCAAAGTTGGATTGAGCCCGGAAAGATCTCTGATGTAAACAATTCTTCTGTGGAACTTAGTTAAAGACAGTTAACCCAACTCCTGCGGTCTTTTCTGAAAGAAGACTTAGTCCAGACTTGTATACCCAGACTTCATGTATTTCTGTATGTATTAATGCATATAGTCTATAGTGTGGATGGGTCCTTATTCTGGTTACAATCTTAAATAATGGTTTGTTTTCAACACACTAACAATACACTAACATGGGATGAACATGTGGAAGATCTACTTCTTTTGCTACTAAAGCCAGTTTGATATATGTTATTTGCACATCCATAGAGTTAAGGTTCAGAGTGGTTCTTACAGAAAAGCTGCAAGTGTAAAGCATTTGCTTGGCACTGGCAATATATCAGGGTTTAGCACCAAAACATCTTAGTTAACCAAAATAAAAATAGAAACGAGACTTTTGAAATAAAATCTTAAATTAACTGAAATGACATTAGTAATGGAAAACTAACTACATTTTTTTAAAGGAAATATCCTTTAAAAACTGTTACTACAACTTGCCTATTGAGGCTTTGATGGAAGTGTTTATTGAGTGTACAAATAAAATAATATTAGAAGAAGGGAACAAACTTTATCTTAATTCTAAGAAATGTCCTCAGCTTGAATCAGTTAAGTAGAAGATGAATAAAATAAAATATGGGAAAAAATACCTTTGTTTTTATGCTGCCTACATTGTAGAGTGTGACTTTGTCCCATTCCCTACTCAGAGACAAAGTGGGATGCAGAAAGATGAGGGAACCCTAAAATCGGTCACAGTGGCTCAATGTGGGGAAAAGAATCACAACTCATAACAATTTCTATTGTGAGTTTTAGATTTTCTTAACGTACAGGCTGTGATCAGCTGATCTGAGCTACTACTGCTCTGAGGTTTACTGCTCTTTGTGAATTTACACAATTCAACAAGATGTTAGCAGAAGTTGTCCTGATGGATTCCACCCTCTGCACTGGCAGTACACTGTTTATGTTGTCTTTATACTAGACCAGAGGTGGGGACCTCCGGGCTTCAAGGGCAGGTCTCCTGCAGGTTTTAGATGTCACCCGGGGTCAGCACACCTGAATCAAATGATTAGTTCATTACCTCTGGAGAACTTCAAGACATGTTGAGGAGAGGGCTGGGTTTCAATTATCGATTTATCGATTAAAATCAATTTTAGCTTGAATAATGGATATTAATTCATTAAATATGAATCGATTTTTAAATATAAATATATTTTGCCAGAAATGCCAGAATCTCAGGTTAAATCTTTCATTTCAACAACCACCAAACAGCTGAAACAGCAAATGAGAGCAAATAAACGGATTCCACACAAAGACGTAAACACCAAGCACAGACCCGACGCATCAGAAACTGAGATGTCGGCTTTCTCACCCAACAACACGTACACGGACACGCCGTCAGGGCTGAAAGCCGATGGCTCACAGATTCTGAAGCTGCAGGTTTTGTCACTCTGACCAAAATTCACTGAACCAGCAGCAAAATAAGATCCAAACTGCGCTTCACATTTGATAAACATCGTCATTAATTCCCTCTTACTTTTGCTGTTTTTCTTCCACCACGATAAACTTCACACTTCCTGCACAGCTCTGTCTCTCAGTACTTCAAGAACAGTTTCCCATCTCAAATGTCTGTTTTCCGATTATTTGTTTGCTTGTTACGCTGTCCCCCCCCACAAATGACCTCCGACAAGTAAGCCTCATTTCCGCTGTTCAATACCGCAGAAATGTGTTTTATCCTCGGTTACTTTGACACAAAGGCATCTGCTGTGATGCTCACACCTCTGATGAAGTCTCGCAAGTCTCAGTACTGATAAATTTCTCTGAATCGGGGATTAAATCAGGACCTTGTGAATCGGAGAGATTTTAAATCAGCTGTCAGACTGTACAATCAGAACTGCTCCCAACAAACATAGATGTTTACATCAGTGCAGTAACTTGTACTATTTTATCAACCGATTCACACTATAACCAGGGTTTGCCTCTTATCTGTATTTAATTTTATTGAATTTAATAACGGTACAGTACTCTGTTTTTGGTAACCATTGTCCTTGATATAAATATGTAAAAATTGTGTATGTTTCTGTTCTGTGGCTTGTGTGCTGTTTGTTTGTATATGTGTCTTTCTTGCTGCTGTTACACCCAAATTTTCCCTTGTTGGACAATTAAAGGATTCTTCTTCAGTTACTAAATTCAAGCATCATCAGCTGAGCTTCAAATTCAGGCGATCGTGGCTCAAGAGTTGGGAGTTCGCCTTGTAATCGGAAGGTTGCCGGTTCGAGCCCCGGCTTGGACAGTCTCAGTTGTTGTGTCCTTGGGCAAGACACTTCACTGGCGCCTACTGGTGGCGCCAGTGTCCGGCAGCCTCGCCTCTGTCAGTGTGCCCCAGGATGGCTGTGGCTACAATGTAGCTTGCCATCACCAATGGGTGGATGACTGGATGTGTAAAGCGCTTTGGGGTCCTTAGGGACTAGTAAAGTGCTATACATTCATCTCTGTTATACTCTGCACCACAGCCACTGTGCACTAGTCAGACATGTCTAACCTGTTTATCCTGCACTAAACTGCAGAGCATTGTAATGTAATGCAGTCTTTAAATAACACAGTTCATCTACCTCATTTTGATTAGCAGCATGTTTCACAATGTCATCAAAACAAAACAGCTAGCTGTTTCTTTTCTCCCTCTGTGAAATTCAGCAGCTTGACCTTTAGCTGCAACACACTGTGAGACTTATGCTTGCTCCTTTCCAGTATTGCTAGTGTCAAGGGATTTTTGTTTTTATTTAATTTGACCAGCTTCATGAAATGTGCTTTTTCTGTTTACTAAGCAATCTACATGTCTATGTGACTTTTCACCTAAATACTTTTGTGATGAACTTATTCAGCTACTAAACCACTTCCTGTTTTTAAAGATTTTTAGAAATCCCCTGTCAGCTAGCTAGATGGTGAACCACAACTTATGGAGATCTGCATTCATGCCACAGTTGTAGCCAATTAAATAAATAAAAACATAAATAAACAAAAAACACTGACCCATTGACCTCTGGCAAATAGCTTGTTTCCCACAAGCTTTTGAAACACGTTTAATTAAATACCAAAAGGTGAATTTTATTTATTCATAAACTTACTGAGGGTGAGAGATTATGCAGTTTATCTATAGACAGCAGCAATGTGTGTTTTTTATAGAGACAAAAAAACAGAAATGTTTTTTTTCTATATGGAAAAACACAGACGGCCACATCTGACAAGACGTTTTGTGAAAACAGGTCAGACTGACTGCTTTTAAAATGCAACGAGGTCTTGAAGTTGCACAGGCATCATGCTAGGAGATCAACTGATGGCGTGGTGCCTGTGCAGTGAGCTGACCTGAGCCATCTGAGCTGCAGTGTCTCCTTTAGCTCCCAGGTAGCCCTGGCCGTGGTCCATCCTTGCTCAGAGGGGAAACAAGGATGTTTCCAGCAGGGTCTGTCTGGTTCAGAGTGCCGAACAGCTCCAAGACAAAGGCTGTGTTTGAGCTGCTGACGGCGGACATGGCTGATGGTGTTTTCCTGTAACATGCAAACAACCGTTTAAACTGCTACATCATTACATACCGGAAACACAACAAGAGACTTTAGATTAAAGCATAGAGAAAAAGTGACTTTTTTAGGAGAGCGCATACAGACAGAAACAACCGGAGCTGCCCCACCCACTGAACCTAAGACACATGGTGCAGCCCGTTTCAGAAACTTGTCAGCAACGACTCTCTGCTCACTTATATGAGACTACAAGCTACTAAAACGAAGACAAATCCAGCGGACTACCTCATTTAAATGTTGAGACACGAGTCTAACTGCAGTCCCTTGAAGAGCTGCATGATGAAGGTGTGCGACGTCTTGTGTCCAGACAAAACGCAGATTTTGGCAAATGTGAGCCTGATTTAAGAACACAGTTGTGTGAAAGAAGCAAAAACTTCATTGCATACTCTCTTGCTGTGGATGAAAGTACAGACATGATGGACATTGCACAGCTGACCATCTTCATCCGTGGAGTGTAAATATTAGAAACTAAATCGATGCACGGGACAACGACAGGAAAATACTTTTTTTTTTTTTTTAAACGTATGTCAAAGTGTAACCGACATGAAACTGCCCCGGGACAACAGATCGAGCTGGTGTTGTGCAGGATGTAGGATCTAGTAAAGATGCAGGAGGAGAACTGTACCGGTGAGTTAACAGCATATCACTGCATCACACACCAGGAAACGCTGTGTGGTACAGTCCTAAAAATGATGGAGCATGTAATGATCACCGTAACGCAAACCGTAAATTTTATCTGGGCTAAAAGTTTAAATCACCTTCAATTTCAGTCTTTTATGTGGGAAATAGATTCAGAGTTTGCCGACATTCCTTATCATACTGAGGTCTGTTGGCTGAGTTGGGGAAAAGCTCTCAATAGAGTTTTTGAGCTCAGCAAGGAAATCTGTCAGTTCATGGACATGGCATGTATGATGCGGTGAAGGCATTTCAAGTGAAACTGTCACAAATGCACCAGTGCAAGCTGCCTCACTTTCCCTGTTGCCAAGTAATGTTGAACCAAGTCAGCGGACTTTGCTCCGTCTACATGCGGCTCCAACCTTGTGTATGCTTTCATTTATTTTTTCTGTGGTTTTTGGCAGCATGTTCATATTTCTAATTTGCATAATTGTGACAGGATATATTTTTATGGAGAGCAAAATATTTAAAGTTAAAGTTTATTTTTTTAAGTTTATTTATTCTGGAATAATATTCCTGTCTGTTTTTATTCATATTTATGTTAAAAAACAACAACATTGTTTTAGTGTGTTTAAAAAATGTTTATCTTGTTTGGCCTGCAACATAAAGTGTGCCTTGAGTTTTGGCCCCCTATGCAATTGAGTTTGACACCCCTGTTTTAAACCTGGGTGTCTGTCTGCTGAATCCAAGTTAGAAGCTGGAGAGGAGGAGCCTGGAAGCAGGAGGCTCTGCCCCCGATTCTACTTTTAAATATCCTAGGAACCCAGTGGCGGTCCTAGCCTGTTTGGTGCCCTGGGCGAACACTCCCTCTGGCGCCCCCCCCCCCCCCCCCCCCCCCCCCCACACACACAGACAAAACATATTAAGGATTGTACATTAACATAAAGCTGTTGTACACACACACACACATATGAAGAGAGAGAGAGTATGCCTAGTATGCAAACGGCTACCAAACAGCCATCATAATTCGTCATACAATGAGAACAGGACAAATCAACAATTGACAATTGACTAATTAATATTAAAATCTGTAACATAATGTATTGTTTGGAGTTTAGTCTGTTACTGTTACTATTTTTACCATTTCTTCTTGCAGCAAATGTAACACACATAATTTCCTTAGGGATTAATAAAGTATTCTGATTGTTTCAGGATGACCTGCCATTATCCAATGACACATCTGCTTACCTGTATCTTTTGCTCGTTTCTCTTCCTCTTCTTTTCTCTTTTTTCTAAACTGAGCACCTGATGGCTTTGAACTTTTCTTGTCCATCTTCCATTGGTTTTAATTTTGTACTCCAGTATGAACACCCATCCCTCAATCCATGGATCACCACAACATGTCCTAACACACCTAAACCTTAGTTCACAGATTCACTTTGTCTAGGGTGCATTTCTGAAATTTCACACAACCCAGGATTCAAATCATGGGCTTGGATTTACAACATTATAAATGAAATACGCTCTATTTGGAAGCAGCAGGGCCCCCTCCCCTTTTGACGGGTTGTGTGTGAGACTTTAAATCATCAAACTGTAAATTTTAAATTGTTATTGATCCCTTTACCCCGAGTCCTAAAGTGTATATTTATTTTCTTACTCTTATTATATATATTGTTTGTTTACTTGCACTGCTGTAACTGGAGCCTCGTCGTCTCGTCTCTCTATATATTGCTCTGTATGTAGCGGAGATGACAATAAAGTTTACTTTGACCGAGGGCTCTCGCGCTCACTTTCTAAGTCTGTATCATAATGTCTGCTGTTTTCGTGTTTGTTGGTTTGTTTTTATTTTGTTTTATTTTGCGAGTTGGTTTTTAGATGCTGCTCCAGCCGGTCAGAGAATCCCCCGCCGCCCCGCCCTCTCCTCTCTGCGCCGCAAGCAGCAGGCGCACCTCGCAGACGAAGGGCTCCCTTACTCCCAGGAAATGGGCGATAGAAAACCGATCGGTGGCTATGCCATTCCCAATATGCGCTGGCTGACGTCGGGGCAGCATGAGTACGAGCATTCTTTTTTTTTTTTTTGCCGATGCCCGTGATGCCGCCCCCCACCACGATGCCGCCCCGAGCAACCGCCCGTGTCGCCCGTATCAAAAACCGCTACTGTAGGAACCACAAGTAAGCCTGCAGTCTGGAAGTGAAGTGCTCTACTGTGAGGTCTTGAGATAAGATTGCCACTACCAGCCTCAGAAACCAATAAACCTTATATGTCACTGCAACATTATCCCATTAGTCTTTAGCCCTGGAGATACTTTGCTATAAGATTCAGAATACAAAGCGCAATGACTGCTTTATATGTGATGGAAGGTTTGAAACCAAGATCCAAAAGGCCAGAGGGAGTTGGCTTGTTGGCAGCTTGTTATTAAGAGTTAGTTGGCTATGGCCTTAGCTCAGTCAGGTCTTGGGTTAAAAAAAAGAAGTGCAATATGTCCATAAGTGAGGCTTTATAATCTAATAATAAAAAAAGAGTCAGAACTCTGGCTGCTGGTCTAGAACAATAGAATATGCACACTAAAGAGCCATCCTTAATAACTCTGATCAGCCACTTTGCAGCAACTTAATCAAACAAAGAAAATCAGTACTGGAAGACTCCTCTCTCTCTAAAACCATTCACACCCACAGCCATCACGCATTTTATTTTTCATGAAAATAGCAGATGAGCTATGTCAGACAGTACATTTCCATTTGGGATAAATAAAGTTTTTATGAACTTTATTTCTTCTTTTTTTTTTAGAGAATAATGTTTTTCAAAGACTTGTCAAGGATGAATTCCCAGCTACGAGGGAGCAATGGCACAAGGGGAGGCCCTCCCGAAGCTGAGACTGAGCAAAACTGGAGAGATGTCTGTTAGAAAGAAGCATCACACTACACCAGCATCAAATGGCTAATGGTTTTAATAGCTGAACAAAACTAATCTATATCACATATCGAGACTTCAACAAGGAGTCTGAGGCATAAAGAGCTAAAAACACCAGGACCTGACACGGTCCACACCTTTTAGCTAAAGAGCCACTCAATGATGGACACTCAGCAAAAACAAATGGGCTTTTAGGGACAAAAATGGGTGACTAGTAGGGCTGCACGATATTAGGAAAACCTGCGATGTGCGATAACTGTGATCAATACTGCGATAACGATATGACTTGCGATAAAATAAATAGCAAAAAAAAAACAAAAAACAAATACATAATTTCCGTTTTACTGCACAGTTTTATTTAATGAAAGCTGCTGTATTAGCAGTGTAACAACAAAGTGCAGTCAAACATTGAAACATTGCCCCCATAAAAAAATTTCTGAGGCTTGAATTCTGAAAGACATCCTTCCCGGTCTCTATAATTAGTTTTAAATAAACATAACTTAAATTATACTGCAAATTATCTCTATGCAGTTGTTCATCATTTTACCACTCACCAAGTAGTTATGATGCAAGTCAAAACTGGAGTGGAAACTTTACTAGATTAAACTATAGGTAAGAACTTGTCTGCTGTGGGAACACACCAAAGAACAATTGTCTACCTTTGTGGTCGTACTGGCCAAGACTAATATTATCAACAATTAAGAACAATGTAGGTAGTATATTTTTGTAATTTTTTGAAAAAAAAAAAAAGGTTTCTCTATCTTGCATTCATCCTTCCTGAGTGAATGTTTTTTATGGCAAGTTCTTGTTAAGGAAAACCAACATGTTTACTCTCCAAGGTTTTAAACATGTGCGCTGACATGTTACTATGTTTCCTGATGTACTAAAAAGTCTCTCTGAAGGTGAGCTACTTGCAGGTATGCAGAGATACTTCCTTGCAAGCTTGCTTAGCTGTGGGAATGTCATTTTGTGGAGTTTCCACCATGCCAAGGGGTCTTCCTCACTGTCTATGGCCGTGGATAGCAAGTAGCTGTTAAGCTCAGCTTCAACAGCTTGTGAGAGATGCATAAAAGAGGAGGTAGGGATTGGAGCTGCCTTGAAGAAACTGCCCAGGGACTTTTTTGCCTTCTTCAGGGGACGACTGGGTGGATCATCTGTCTGGGCCTCTGGTTCAGCGGAGCTTCTCTCCTGGAACAGAAAGCAGATTATAAGAAAAGTAAACATTTTGGACTAAATATGAATTGAAAGGTTTTATATATAAGCATGCATGAATACCTTCTGTGCCACTGCTTCCATTCCTGACATCACTCTGGTCTTGATGTCTGAGACTCGATCAGTGCTGGTGTAGCTGACTTTAAATCTGGGATCCATGAAGCACGCCATGTCCATAAGTTCCTGGGTAGCTGGATTTTCATATTTAGTAATCAGGTACTCGAGGATTTTCTTCTTAATTGATTTTGTCAAATCACTGTCTTCTTCCTTCTCTGCAAGCACCGACGTCTTCATCAGATGAAGGACTGGTTTTACATATGAAACACTAACGTAGCTCTCACCAGACAGGGCATCTGTAAAGTCTTGCAGGGGGTGTAATGCCTGGTTGACAGACTCCAGTACCTCAAGATCCTGCCAAGTAGGAATCAAGTGTCTTGATTTCTTGTCTGCTGAGATGACATCAGAAATGGCCCGCTGCTGCTCCAGGACTCTCTCAATCATCTTCTGCCTGGAACCCCACCTGGTTGGGCATTCTGTGATCAGTGTGTGCTCTGGGAGGTTGAGCTTCTGCTGTGCTTTTTTCAGAGCCATCTTTGCTTTCCAGCTGTGGCAAAAATGTCCAACTAACTTTTTGCAAAGTCCAATGGCTCGGGCAATGCGGGCATCATCTTTGATAGAATTTTCTGGAGAAATAAGAGGAAACAAAAAAACTGTCATGTTTAAAACCTTTTTTTAAAAAAAAAAAAACTAATTGAAATTTATAACTAAAGTTGTCTAAAAAGGTAACATTATCCTTATCAATATCAATTTGATAATAATGTATAGCACATTTTCATTGCTAAAAAGATCTGCCTTGAATAAAACTTACCGATTGCAAGGTGCAGCCTGTGTCCAAAACACTGAAGTCTGACCCAGTTGTTTAGCTCCGTGGCTCTCACAACATTGGCACCGTTGTCTGTGGTGATGCACACTTGTCGATCTTCTTTAAGATCCCAGCTGGCTAACACCTCACGTAATACATGGGCTATATTTTCACTAGTGTGGGAGTCTGGAAAATACACAGTCTCTAGACACCGTGTTTTCAGTTCAAAGTCTTCGGTGAGGAAGTGCACTGTGAAACTCATATATGGTTCCGTTGTACGACTTGACCATAGGTCTGTAGTGCTTGCGTAGTTTTCAGCTTGGCTCAGTTCAAACATGACGGTCTTGCGGCATGTTTCATACATTTGTGGAATGGCGACATGTGAAAAGTAGTTTCGTGAGGGGATGCGGTATCTCTGGTCCACTTTATGTATCAGACTGGTGAAGCCCTCTCTGCTAACTGTATTTATAGGCATCATGTCTTTAGCCAAAAAATGTGTAATGGCCTCTGTTATTTCTTTGTACCGCTTCGACGTTTTCTCATAAGGAATTCCACTTGAAAAACTCTGATACAGAGACGGCTGTTGGACTGCTGCGCTCTTTGTCTTAACATTAGCAACCTTTGTTTGGCTAGCCCTATCTTTCTGGAACTCTTCAAACAGTTCTCTGTGGTTGTATTGAAGATGATGGTGGAGATTAGTCGTGTTTCCTCTGGTGGTTGCCACGAGTGTTCGGCAAGTTTTGCAGAGTACCTGTGTTTGGAGAACGTCGTCTTTATCAAATCCAAAGTACCTCCAAATAAGTGAGGTACTATTTTTTTTTTTAGCCACGAGTTCAGTAGCATTCTCGTCACGCGTCTCGCTCTCAGCCATTACAACTCTGACTCGTTGCTGCAGCGTTGTTCGCGCCCGACCTGCGTAGGAGGCGGGCCTCTAATCCATTTGATTGGTTAATGCCGTGAAGGGCTCTATTCGACTGGCCAAATGTGTAAATGGATTTCTTTGATTGGTAAATTCTTTACAGCACGTGTGTAAACATTTTAAGGTACCCAATTATCGCAGTTTACGCCGTCTTTTGCGATGGGCCCATCGCGCAGGCTGATATCGCGATGACAATAAATTTTCGATTTATCGTGCAGCCCTAGTGACTAGAAAGTCATAAGGTTTATGATTTTCAGCAGAAATGCTGTGAGCAACAAAAATATGAAAAAGGTTTTCTGGTCTAAAGGACAACACAGACAATTCTGTTCATTTTACAAGTAGTTTTAATCCCATACTGATCTTTAGTGTATTATATAGTATTCTTGTAGTAAAAAAAGTAAAACAAGAGCCGGACTTGTGACTTGTTTGAGAAGCAGAGTGCATCAGTGTTTTTATAAATAAAGAACTGTGTGCAACTGAGAAGCTGTGTCGATGCAATCTGTGCCACAATACCATTCTGTTCAAAATAAACTAATAAAAGACTGGACCGATTAAAAGCCTTAATTTCTACATTCATTTCTACAGCCACTGTTTCCAATATTAACCCCCCCCACAAAAACCCAACGTAATTAAGAATGACTTAATGTAAAATAATCAAACTTTATTCACGAATAAAGCAAAAATACAATTTCTTAATTAAGTCAACATCACAAAATAAAGGCTTCATTTATACTGTTTTTAAGATGTTTTATTTTAATTTGAACCATCCTTTTCCTCTACTGAGGAGATGAGAATCTGCCAAAGAACAGGATGGACTTGGTCTTATTGTGTCTGATGAAGAAGAGGAAGGGGTGATCTGCTCTGAAGTGTTCCTCCCTCAACATGCAGAATGCTACCATTCCAGCTGTGGCTGCAGCGGCCTCTGTGCCCTCCTCGTTCACCTCCACAAAGGCCTTGTGGGCCACCGTAGACAGGAAGAGCCCCCCTTCACCGTTCATGCCAGACAGGTCAGCGCTTCCTGCACAGAACACGTTCTTCATACCCAGTTTAGCCAGAGGATCATTCAGCTCGTAGTCTTCCTCCAGCTTGAACTTTGGCAGGTGAAGGACAACTTCTGAATCAACATCCATGTTTTTCCTGTCGGTCCATTCATTCAGCCTCTCCTGTGTTAGCTCCTTCTCCAGCTGGAACACAGTTAATACATTTTATGGCATCTTTGTTGTTTAATTTTAACATTGTAAACATCACCTGAGAGCTACTCTATAGTCATAAAACTTTGATAATAAAGCAAAACGCTGACTTTTCTTTATAGGTATTTATTACTAAGTTCTTTACCTTCAGCAGAGGGTCTGAGCCGTCTGAGGACTCTGCAGGCAGAAGAACAAACATGCTGAGCTCCTCATTCACGTAGGGCAACTCCAGGATCTGCAGACCATGGTCATGAATGTAGTTGTAGGGAAGCTTCTTCATCTGGTACATCATCTGGACTGGTACGGTCTCATTCTGACAAACAGCAAACACAAGAAATCCATCTTACTTGAGTTAAATTGCTTTCTCTGTTTAAACTGTATGTCCCCATACTTAAAACAGGATTACATTTAATTTTTACCTGTTTGACTTTAAAGGGCATCTCTTTGGTGTTTGCCTCATCAAATGGGTTCCTCCAGTTGCCCTTGAAGTAGATAGCATTGACCAGAGCCAGTCTGGTATTTGAGCGTACTGTTCCTGGCTTCAGAAGGTCTTTTATCTTATCTGAAAGGAAATACAGAAACACAACAATATTTCATTATAATCCACAGAGGATGCTAAAATGATTCCCTGCTGTTCAGGCTGTGGAAGATGCACAGTCTCACTTTCTGTCTGCTGCTCGACCCAGCTGTTGATCTCTGCTCTGCAAGCCTCTGGAGCTCCGATGAAGTCCACAGTCTTCAGGTCTGCCTGGTAGTACTTCTGTGTGGCTTCAAGGAAGTCCTGCAGAGAGCAGACATCTGTTTATTAATCCAGTCTTTGTAATGAAGAACTTTATGAAGAGAATCATTGATGTGGACACTCACTGGGAGGAAGTGGGCAGTGTTTTCTCCATAAAGACGGTTGGCTAGTTTCAGGATGTAGGATGCAGATGGTGAGTTGATGTCAGCGTTCAGTTTCTGGAAGTCTGCATGGATGCCTTCACCTGAGCTGAATGAGAGGGCCTGTGTGGCATTGAAGACAAAGACTGAAAGGATGTGACACTGAGCCTGAGTGACCCTAATGTAACAATTTATGGTCCAAAGGTAGAAACTGGACAACTTTATTCTTTCAGCATCAGGTTTAATAATAAGCCTTATTGTGAAACTGTTATATGCTGTTAATATATTTAATATTTATTTTTCATGTCTATAGGAGGCTATTATGATGTGTTATGCTAGACTTTATTATTCATGTGCTTGACCACTGTCCCAGTTTCCAAAAATTCTTATTGCAGCTAAATTTTTGTGGTTTAGCTGCAGGGGAGGGGTGGAGCAGTGGGTTCAGGGTGTGGTGTCAGGAGAGGCTGACTCACGCACCTGACCATCATCAAATCATGTCTCTCCTTTTAAGGATGTTGCTGGGATCGGAGTAGGAAGCCATGTGGAGTGCTGAAAGGAGAAGGCATCTGAAAAGCTGCGTGAACGAAGTAGGTAAAAAAAAAACCCATGTCAAAAAAACACCTATAAACGTTCAACACCTTTGCCCGGGAAATGGCCTAGCTTGCAGCTATGCAGCGGGAGAATGCTTCAGTGTTTCACCGCCAGTTGGAGCAGCTGTAGGACCAGTCGAGCATCTGAATATAGTCGAGCATCAGGTCGCTCGGGCTGGCTATTTGCCGACACATCTGCCGCTCCCAGCTGTGTCCCACTACCATACGGGAAAGGGAGATGGCCCCCATGCCTTCCTGGAGGTCTTTTGGGCCACAGCGGAAGCGTCCCATTGGCTGGAGGAGTTCTTCACCACCATGGCCCACCGCCACGGAGCTGCGAGAGGCATTAACCTGCTTGCCTCTGCTTTTTCTCCACAGGTCCTGGTGGCTACACACCCTCTCCTTGATCTGAGAGGGGTATACAGCATACCAGTAAGGTGTCAAGGGGGTATACACCAGGCCTTGGTGGACATGGGCTGCACGCAGACCCTGGTTCACCAAACACTGATTCGAACCAGGGAATTGTTGGAGGCAGAGTGGGTGGAGCTTAGCTGTGTGCATGGGGACATACATGAACATCCCATAGTGCAGCTGCAAATTAAATACAAGGGCAAAACACATAGAGTAAAGGCTGGAGTTAACCCACAGCTGACACATCCCTTAATTCTGGGGACAGATTGGCCGGGGTATAATAACCTGCAGCGTCTGTGCTGCGCTAAGTGGTGATGCGGGGGTCGTGTGGCGCTGCCGGCTTGAGTTATTCACTCCTGGAAGAGTTTCTGCCGGAGCAGTCTTGGAAGGACACCCTGCGCTCAGCCTTCAACCAAGTGATAAAAATTAACGTTCACATGGTGCACCTTGAAAAAACATTTTATTTAACCAAAATAAAAACAGAAACAAGACTTTTGAAAGAAGAATGAGAAAACTGGGATACAGAAAGATGAGGGAACCCTAAAATCGGTCACATTAGCTCAGCGTGGGGGAAAGAATCTCAACTCGCAATAATTTCTATTGTGAGTTTTAGATTTTCTTAATGTACGAGCTGTGATCAGCTGATCTGGGCTCCTGTTGCTCTGAGGTTTACTGCTCGTTGTGGATTTACACAACCAAATTCAACAACATGTCAGCAGAAGTTGTGCTGGCTGACTTCCATCCTCTACACTGGCAGTACACTGTTTATGTTGTCTTTATACTAGACAGTAAAAAACTGGAATGAAGGAGGAATTCAGTTAATGCTGTACTGCAATCTAACCTGTTTATCCTGCACTAAACTGCAGAGCCTTGTAATGTAGTCTTTAAATAACACAGGTCGTCTACCTCAGTTTGATTAGCAGCACAATATCATCAAAACAAAACAGCTAGCTCTCTTTCTGTTCTCCCTCTGTGAAATTCAGCAGCTGGACCTTTAGGTAACAACACACTGTGAGACAAACTCCACACAAACAGTTTGTGTGCTTGCTGATATTTATTGAGCTGATAGAAACCTTGCCTTTAAGACTACCTGCCACTCAAAAAACATCACTCCCTTTATGCTTGCTCCTTTCCAGTATTGCTAGCTAGATGGTGAAGTACCACAACCACAACTTATGCATATCTGCTCTCATTCCACAGTTATGGCCAAATAAATAAATAAATAAAAACATAGATAAACAAAAAACACTGACCCATTTTACCCTCTCAGGCTCAAATTAAGTTTTTGTTGCTAATGCACAAAAGAATACCTGCAGTGGTATTTCTGAGTAAAAAAAACCCTCATAAAATATGTATGTGGGGTAATCAGATTGTTAGCTTTTAACTGTTGCAAATCTGCAACGCCTGCCTTGAGAGGGTTAACCACTGAGTAAGGCACTTTTGAAGCTTCTATCTATTTTAATGCGACATCAGAATCAGAATACTTTATTAATCCCAAAGGAAATTATGGGTTACAGCAGGCAGCACGCTAATGGCCCTTGGTGATTGACGTACACAAATATGTACATCAATCTTTCAAGATTTGTATCCATGTACTCCATTCTATTCGGGGAGTACTTCAATGCAGAAAGAGTCTCTAAAAATAACCCATGATTTGTTTGTGCTGTTGTTACACACATTAGTCTTATCTGGAAGTTAATCATCTTCTTTGCAGTTTTTTTTTAAATTGAGGTTTCTAATCCAAATTGTGAAACTGATACTAATATCATTCATTCATTAGCCTGCTGCCTGTCACACTGGAGATTAAACTGTATTAGATGAAACTCTCCCAGTATAAAAGTCATTATTCTATGTAAAGGACAAGCGAGGATTTATAACTATGGATTAAAGCTGTCAAAACCAAACTGTTTTTTTAAACTGAAATTAATGTTCACCTGCTAGTTTTTCTTTTACAGTGTTCTGTTTTTTAAGCAAACAATAGATATCTTGTTGAGAGGCGTTTATTGAGGTCAAAGTCCAGATGCTGTTTCAGTGCCTCTCCCAGGACACACCTTTCAGTTTATGGTTAGGCGGGTATTTGGGCCAATACTGATAGACTAAGTGCAAAAGTCACAAGCTATATATATATATATATATATATATATATTTTTTTTTTTTAAACTCTCATAATGTATCACTACTTTATTTAGGACTACTAAAAGTTGTGCAAAAATGCAGTGCAGGGAACAAGTGACAGTGAGCTGACCTGAGCCATCTGAGCTGCAGTGTCTCCTTTAGCTCCCAGGTAGACCATGGCCAGGGCTGAGCTGATGCTCAGAGGAGAGATAAAGATGTTCCCGGCAGAGTTTGCCTGGCTCAGAGTGCGGAACAGCTCCAAGGCAAAGACTGTGTTTGAGCTGCTGACGGCGGACATGGCTGACGACGTACGGTTTTCCTGTAAAGTGCAACAAAACTAAAAATAAATAATGCACTATACGCATTTTGTCATGTAACACAATCCGCAATGCATATGAACCTTTACATTTTAAACACCCTAAACCGTCACTACAGAAACATAGAGCAAATTCAAAAAGCAGCTGAATGTAAAACACGGGATAAAAGTATAAGGCAAGTCACACGTCAACTTTAGCAGGCGTAAATACGCATCTCAAATACAGCTCGTCGCTCGATGTGCGTTGTTACGAAAGCAGAAGTTGTTTTTACATTACCGGATGTTCCTGCGGCTGAAGTACGGTTTGCTCGCACAAAAACAGGGAAAGTGAAAGCAAAACGTAAAGGAAGGCAAAATGTCCCCAAAATATCCTAGAAACGGTGAGGGGATCCGCAGGCTGACCGCTGCTCATTTATACAGAGCGCACAGCGTGGTGTGACAGGACAGGCTTCAGTGTGGGTGGGTGGAACGCGTGAATGGGCGATAAGTCACTGACGGTGACAAAACACGGTATTATACTGAGGAAGAAACAAAAATGCAGTTGGACAGAGCTGTGGACGTGTTTGTACAACCTGTAGAACACCACACTGTGCTGTCGGCACCACACAAAACTCCCATCCACGTTTTTCACGTGTGTTTATTTAATATATGGGTTTTTTTTATACTGTTCAAAGATTACGTGGTGAGCTTACCAAGACAAAACCCCACCGATCTACCTGAGTGGCAACTAGCGTAACTCTTGCTGACAAAGCAGAGTTCACTTTTTTTAATGTAAATCTGTGTAATGTCTTCAAACTATAGTCTAAACCAGAATCAGGCAAACAAACACTCCAATCAGGCCCATTGGACGAAGTTTCTGTTTTTCTTTCTATTATAGAAATTACTGCGTGATTATTGCAACTATAGGTAAAAGAAGAAAAAACTCACAGGGCAGTCTGGACAATGAGCTACCAGAACTTTTTCTGCAGTTTTACACATTTATTTCTTACAATTTAAAACCAACGAATCATGCAGATTTCTTTCATTTAGTGCTGCAGCATTTCTCTGTCAAGTACAAAACAACATACAGATTTAATTGCACCTTTTTCTTATATTAGGATATCGCCAGGATTAAATGTGGAAATAAACTTCTGTACAGTAACAGAAAGGACACTTTTACTGGTCTGGCCCACTAAGATCAAAGTGGGCTGTATATGGCCAACGATGTAAAAAGAGTCTGACACCCCTGGTTTAGTCTTATATACACTGCGAGGTAGATTTTCAGCTTGGTGGAGAATACAATGTTATTTCACAATATTTTAGTATCAGAATTATCCTTGAAAATCTCCATCTGCATCATAGAAACACTGGGAATCAGACAGGACGCAATAACCAGTCTTTTGTCCCGATTGGGGAAAAACATTCATGCTTAATGAAGCTTAATTTCAACTAGCTAATATGGGAAGAATGTGAGTAGGACCCATGGCTCTTACCACTATCCAGGATATTTCACAATATCTTTTCCTTATCTTTTTTCACTTGTACGCTTACATCATTCAGGCTAAGCAATCACGAGCTGGTGGTCATAAAGTCAGGCTTACCCATTCCAGTTATGAGCACATTCATGTGAGAGGGAAGGTGTTACTAATCACAAATATGGACTAGGTGAACTGGCAGCACAAGAGAGTATTTTATAAAATAAGGGCAAACTATAATGCTACAGCCAAAACAAGTCATTTACTAATCTGGAGGTTGATGCTCCAATCTGTGGCTGTTCCAGTCTGTGTACCAAAGTATCCTTGGGAAAGATATTGAACCTTGAGTTACTCTTGATGTGTTAATCAGTGTGTAAATGTGTGGGAATGTAAGATAGAAAGCACATTAAAATGAAATACAAGTATAAATTTGTAGCTTAAACCAGTAAGTGTGGGTACTTGTAAATTATATTCAATGACAACAAGTAAAAGGTTAAGTTTCCCTGTTTTACTGTTATATTACTATCAAGACATGTAGAATGATGAAATAGCTTTAAATTGCTTGTGGCCAGAAGAAGAAGGAGAAATCTAAATATATTTCTTAATTATGCTCATTTCATTGAGAATGAAAAAGAGTTTAAACAACCTCCACGAACTTTAAACCTTTATCCTGTTCACACCCTGATGTCAGAGGGGCTTTCTGGGAATGGTGACAATATTTCCCAGAGAAGTGACGAATCAGTAGTACTTTTGTGGGATTGCCATTATCTTTATCGTAGGTATAAAAAATAAATAAAGACATGTTAAAGAAAACGTTCATGGTACAGCTAGCTGCGGATTAAGTAGACCTTTAAATGAGTATTTTAATTGGTATCTATCCAGAATGGGTGTGGTTGGTCTGCTGGAAAGTGAATCATGTTTTAACGTGTCTTAACTTTGAGTTTGCACAATTTGGTAGTGTGGTCAATTCTGTATTGTACTGTGAATACACAGGAACAATAACTCCTATACCCAGCAGCTTTCCAAAGCTAATGCATGACTGTTTGTTTCCTCTATCTTTGTTTCTTTTTTCGGTACAAACGTGCGAAATCTCTGTTAATAAAAAGCCAGTTTGTGGGTACGGGATGTGGTTCTTGGCTCAGCTCAGCTGTGGGAGGAGAAACAGGGTAGGTGGTTTAGGGTGCAGTGCTAGGGGAGGCTGTGCAGAACACATATTGTACATATCAGTCTCTCTTTATGCAGAAGCAGTAGGTTAGCTGGCGGTCACTGAGCATTGTACAAAAGATAAACAGCAGAGCACTTGTAGGTACCTCCTAGGATGTTTAAATGCAGAATGGATGGAAGAATCTTCAGCTTTCAGGCCCCTCTTCTATGGAACCAGCTCCCAGTTTGGATTCAGAAGACAGACACCTCTCTCTTTAAGATTTGCCTTAAAACTTGCCATTTTGACAAAGCTCATTCACCTCTTTTCACTCCCTATCATTAGGCATTTTGAATCGCTGGCTCTCCTACACATTGTGTCCAATGTCCTATCTTCCTCCCCTCGCTCCCAACTGGTCAGACCAGATGGCTGCACCCTCTGAGCCTGGTCCTGCCGCAGGTTTCTTCCTGTTAAATGGGAGTTTTTCCCTCCCACTGTTGCAAGTACTTGATCAAAGGGGCTTGTGTGATTGTTGGGGATTTCTCTGTATTATTGTAGGGTCGTTACCTTGCAATATAAAGTGCTTTGAGGCAACTACCAATGTAATTGACCTTTAGTAACCTTTGCTGATGATGTGGTTATTTTACTTTCTCTGGTGTGCAGATTCAGTAGTGGACGGTACATTCAGTACATTAACTGCATTTACTATATTTAAATAACGTCCTGTAATCACTAATTACAGTCCAAATATGTGGTATACAGCATATAAGTAAAGATTCATTAAGTACATAGTACTACTTACTCAGATGTGAAAACTACCACTCTTTTTTAGTGTAAATATTTATTTAAGTTTGGTTTTCAGGATTCCAGATAGAGGGGGTTTGAAGTTGCAAAGCGTTAAATGTGAAGTTTACCTCACAAAAAACGTGCCTTTCTGAAAGCTGTCTGTGTGTACTGTATTGACTCCAGTGAAACTAAATGAAGCTCTTACTTTTGTCTTTATGTCACAGTACAACTTTTTGTATCACCTGCAATGGCTAATTATTATTATTTTTAATAAACAGTATGCGTAGGCAGGTAGGATGGAGCAGAGGTCACACAGGTGTGGCTGTGTGATTCACTGTGTAGAGTGACTTACACAAAGGCTCACTGTATGCTAAAGCTTTGTTAGCCACAGACACATGATAAACCAGAGGTGTGGACTCGAGTCACATGACTTGGACTCGAGTCAGACTCGAGTCATTAATTTTATGACTTTAGACTTGACTTGAAAAAATGTTCTAAGACTTGTGACTTGACTTGGACTTTTACACCAATGACCTGGGACTTGAATTGGACTTGAACCGGTTTACTTGAAAAGACTTGATATTTCACCCCAAATATAAAATGTAACATGCATATTATATAGAGATTGAAAATGTGACGTCATTCTGGGGTAGAACCACAAAGGATTCTGGGAACTCGTGGCAAGAGGTACTAGCGCACGCAGGCTTTCAATTGAAATCAGTTATACAGCGATAAAAAGAAACACAAAAAATGGCAAGAAGCTGTTGTATTATTAACTGCAATAGCCGGTCACATGACAGCCACGGGAAGCCGACAGGTAGAGAAATCGGTTGTTATCGGATTACGTCGTTGAAGAGAAATTGTTCGAGCCATGTTTCCGAAGTAACAAAGAGGCGACGGATGGCCTGGATCGCAGCCATTCAAAGACCAAATATAACGTCCCAGAACACTCCAGCTCACAGGTTAGTCTGCTCCAAGCATTTCCACAAAGGTCAGTCTGCTGTAGTAGTTAATGCGTCATTTTCATAACATAATTGGTGATATAGGTTACAAGCAAGTCTGGCGCTGAACAGAAATTGTCGCGCTATGCTCCTTTATTTATTGTGCATAAATAGTGAATTGTCCTGACACAATATTGTGTTTCGCTTCTGTTATTATGGTGCATTGACAAAAACATACTTTTATTCACAGGATAAAACAGTTGTTTTGTATCACTAATTGCCCAGTACGATTACAGCATACAGTATTATTGTCACTACTACATTTCTGTAACGCGTACCAGAAATTATTTCCACTACTAATTAATTACCGTTGAGCTCAAAGGTTATATTAATAAACGGTTAATGAATGTGTGTTTATGACAACGATTTGTGAGACTGGTAAACTTATGATATGTACGATGGTCTTTCGTTCTACACGGTGCATTTCAAGGTCCTGCACCCATCCGTCGGTAAACTGTACCTGGGCTTGTTGCAGTGACCTGAAGTTACTAAACTTCATGAGTGTGTGCACTCACTCCAAGAACCGTATGATTATAAATATGCATATAAATATGCTACGATGAGATAGCTGACTTCATCTAACTAGCAAATGTTGTCCAGGCTACGTTGGTGATGCAGTTTTTTTTAATATGTATGATATTTTTGTCATGCGATTTTAAAGCCGGTCCTACAAGCGCATCCAAGAATAACATGCAGCTTATCTCAGAACTGTCGGTGAAAATTATTCTTGGAGCTAGGTTTAATTGAGCTGCATTTTAAAGAGGTGCAATTTCACAATTTGTGTATATTTTCTAAGTTCACTATTTTGTCATGTGTTGAGAAAAACACAGATTTAAAAATTACATGGTCTAATATTTACATTTAGCATAACTGCAACATTCTTTTTTCGTTTTTTTTTTAAATACTCGAAAGGACTTGAAATTCAAAATTTCAGACTTGTGACTTTACTTGGACTTTTACACCAGTGACTTGAGACTCGACTGTGACTTGCCTGACATTACTTGAGACTTGACTTGAGACTTGAGGATAAAGACTTGAGACTTACTTGAGACTTGCAAAACAATGACTTGGTCCCACCTCTGTGATAAACCTCCCTGATTAATGACAGCTGTTAGACTCCAAGTCTCTCTGTTATGTTACCATTTCTCTTGTAACTCTCCTTCCACTGCATTGTTCAACTATCAATTCAAAAGCTGGTCTTTAACAGAAATTCTAATGGGTTTTTTTTTTTTTGCTTTTTTTTAAATCAGTTTTTTTCTTTTCTTTTACGAAAAAAATACAGATTTTGGCTGAAACAGTTCTTGAGCTATTGCAGGTAAATAGGGGAGGCAGGGATAGCTCAGTAGGTAGAGTGGTGGCCCCATGGTCGGGAATTCGAACGGTTCAATGAAAGGCCACCCTGAGCAAGGTACCATCCATACACATTGCTGGGCGCTAGATTGGTGGCTGCCCACTGCTTCACTGAGTGAATGGATTAAATGCAGGGAGGAATTTCCCCACAGGGATCAATAAAGTATTCATCATTATCAAATCAAGGATAAAGTAAAGACATCTACAAAATATCCCCAACATTTGATCTCAATTTGCTGTTCTTTAAATAAAACTTGATGTAATACACCCCCATACAATGTTTTAAAAGGACAATAAAGTACACAGAGATAGGAGATGAATGCATTACAAAAGTGTGGGATTTTGAGCAAGGTCTTGGCCCGTAACGTCATATGCAGAGGGTTTGCATGTCAAGTGAAGGCTGTGTGCAGGCAGGAATGGTGGATCTAAAGTGCAGACTCACGGCAGGCAAAGATGCACTCAAAAACAGCTTTATTGCTAGACACAAAAACGAACTAAACTGAAACTACAAATAAACTAAACAGGCTTGGCAGACAGAGCACACAGTACAGAACAAGGGAGATCACAACACAGACCACGAAAAACACAGGGTTTAAATACACAGAAGGAGCAATCAGGGAATGGGAGACAGGAGAGAAATAAAGCTAGGACAAATCAGGGCTAACGAGACAAGGGAAGCAAAACCCGACACATTAACATAGGACACATGTGACACACTGTAATGTGTGGTCACATTATGTGATTTAATTTTTGTACATTGTATAAGCTTTTAGGTGTAGTTTTGTTAAGGAAGGGCCTTAATCTTGTGATTTTTGTTGGAGATCCAACATGTGGTGTGATCCCTAGTTACGCCACAAGGGGGCACTTCCGCCCCAGTGAGATGGTTTAGTGCAGGGCTGCCCAATCCCAGTCCTCGAGAGCTACTATCCTGCAGCTTTTAGATGCATCCCTACTCCAACACAGCTGAATCAAATGAATGGCTTGTTATCAGGCCTTTGCCAAACACGATGGCATGCTGAAGAGGTAATCAAACCATTTGATTCAGCTGTGTTGGAGTAGGGATGCATCTAAAAGCTGCAGGACGGTAGCTCTCGAGGACCGGGATTGGGCACCCCTGGTTTAGTGTGACGCTACTGCTCGTCTTCAGATCTGGCAGAAGCGAGAGAGGAAACACACTACCTGTCGTCCATCTCATAATTTATCTGTTTTTTTCAGGTTAGTAAGTAATAAGGCCACACATGTGGTCCACATAATTTACATGCCAAATAAGGGTAAAACCTGACCAGCAGTTTGTTTTGCTGGGATCTGTATTCGTCTGTTTTGCTCATTGAAATGTGTTACGATCGAGAGTAGGAGCTAGCTTAGCTCGCCACATCCTAGAGTAGCTGTTAGCTTTGTTGTTTTCTAAACTTAAGGCACCCTCTTGTAACAAAAGTACACCACGGCTCCTGTATATTTGAGTTAATGTGTTCGCAGAGACAGTTTGATATGTTGTCACTGTTATTGTCTAAAGTTAGTGTAATAACCTATAATAATTCTGATCGCTCTGCAATGTTGATGTGGAGATTTCCACTACACAGATACGCCATTAGTATATGGTACAATACTGGAATGTTTGCTTTATCAAACGATGTGTGAAAAAAAGTGTGATTTATAGCTCTTAGTAATAAACAACAGAGATGACTGTTTAGATTTTTGTTTATACTATTATTATACTATTTTAGTTTATTCTGATTTTGGGCTTTGGGAATGTGAGACAGAGATGTTAAGAAGTTTTTGCAACCTGTTGTGAACACATGAATGTGTTTAAATAAAGATCTGGCAGAAGCGAGAGAGGAAACACACTACCTGTCGTCCATCTCATAATTTATCTGTTTTTTTCAGAACCAGACATAATCTGTCAGCCGCCCTCTTGCTTGGGGTGTGTTACACACAGACTACCAAAATAAAACAGGACGACAGGCACAGACGTACAGACTTGATACTAAACAGAGGGATGAACCATGGGACAGGAGAAAATGCACAGAGTAGTAACACGGATACTGGTAAGGCACATTGACTGAAACTAGAAAAACAAAAATAACCTCAAAAGAACTAAAACCATGAATAACAATGATTTAAAATTATAATTAAACTCAAAGCACTGGGTCAGCAACCCAGGGCCCCCAATATTGCAGCCCATTCTGTTTTAGGCACAGGTGTCGAATCCAGGCCTCCAGGGCCGGTGTCCTGCCGGTTTTAGATGTGTCCTTGATCCAAGAAAGCTGATTTAAATGGCTAAATTACCTCCTCAACGGCTGTGTCCCAATTCAGGGTCTGCACGCTTGAAGTACGCGCACTACGCGTACTACGTACGGTGCGTACTATAAGTACGAGAAGTGCAGAAGTGAGAGGCTTGTGAAATGGGACGGTCTAGTCTTTGTCGCGCTGTTCAGGTTGCCTAGCAACCACGATACTAACCACGAGAAACGTTTCATACAGCTTTGTTTGACATAAATGAAGGAGAAAAAAATGGGTTTTTTGGTCATTAATTTTTGTCATGACATCACTTTGATTAGTTGAGTATCTGAGGCTGAGACCACGGGACTGTAAAACATGATTGTTGGGCTTTATTTCTGTGCTGAACAGTCATTTAAGATTCGTTAGTAAATAACAATTAGCTAATGTTGTTCATGAGACTAAAATCATCTCAATGTGGTAATGTAAATATAATATGGCCAATATTATAGTATTGTCAGATTATTATGAGATATATCTATCTATCCATATCTCTCTCTCTCTCTATATATATATATATATGTGTATATATATATATATATATATATATATATAGGATAAACCGCCCGCAGGGGCGTGCTGGGTGTTTTATATATATATTCTTCTCGCTTCTTTCCCTGCGGGCGGTTTATCCTTCAAGCTCGGGTCCTCTACCAGAGGCCTGGGAGCTTGAGGGTCCTGCGCAGTATCTTAGCTGTTCCCAGGACTGCGCTCTTCTGGACAGAGATCTCCGATGTTGTTCCCGGGATCTGCTGGAGCCACTCGCCTAGCTTGGGAGTCACCGCACCTAGTGCTCCGATTACCACGGGGACCACCGTTACCTTCACCCTCCACATCCTCTCGAGCTCTTCTCTGAGCCCTTGGTATTTCTCCAGCTTCTCGTGTTCCTTCTTCCTGATATTGCTGTCATTCAGTACCGCTACATCGATCACTACGGCCGCCTTCTTCTGTTTGTCTACCACCACTATGTCCGGTTGGTTAGCCACCACCATTTTGTCCGTCTGTATCTGGAAGTCCCACAGGATCGTAGCTCGGTCATTCTCCACCACCCTTGGGGGCATCTCCCATTTTGACCTCGGGACTTCCAGGTTGTACTCAGCACAGATGTTCCTGTACACTATGCCGGCCACTTCGTTATGGCGTTCCATGTATGCCTTGCCTGCTAGCATCTTGCACCCTGCTGTTATGTGCTGGATTGTCTCTGGGGCATCTTTACACAGCCTGCACCTGGGGTCTTGCCTGGTGTGATAGACCCCAGCCTCTATGGATCTTGTGCTCAGAGCTTGTTCTTGTGCTGCCATGATTAGTGCCTCTGTGCTGTCTTTCAGTCCAGCTTTGTCCAGCCACTGGTAGGATTTCTGGATATCAGCCACCTCCTCTATCTGCCGGTGGTACATACCATGCAGGGGCCTGTCCTTCCATGATGGTTCCTCGTCTCCCTCCTCTTTCTTGGGTTTCTGCTGCCTGAGGTATTCACTGAGCACTCGGTCAGTTGGGGCCATCTTCCCAA
Source organism: Aulonocara sp. 'chitande type north' Nkhata Bay (assembly GCF_057382095.1). Lineage (NCBI taxonomy): Eukaryota > Metazoa > Chordata > Actinopteri > Cichliformes > Cichlidae > Aulonocara > Aulonocara sp. 'chitande type north' Nkhata Bay. Next base: position 13,751,378 of record NC_141360.1, read on the forward strand.
TGTATTCTTGGATGTTCCTTGTCTCATCCTGGACTGTGGTGCTGACACTCACCAGTCCCCGGCCCCCTTCCTTCCGCTTAGCGTACAGCCTCAGGGTGCTGGACTTGGGGTGAAACCCTCCATGCATGGTAAGGAGCTTTCTTGTCTTGATGTCAGTGGCTTCTATCTCCTCCTTTGGCCAGCCTATTACCCCAGCAGGGTACCTGATCACGGGCAGGGCGTACGTGTTGATGGCCCGGATCTTGTTCTTACCATTCAGCTGACTCCTCAGGACTTGCCTGACCCTCTGCAGGTACTTGGTGGTTGCAGCTTTTCTAGCGGCCTCTTCATGGTTCCCATTCGCCTGTGGGATCCCCAGGTACTTGTAACTGTCCTCTATGTCTGCAATGTTGCCTTCTGGTAGTTCAATCCCCTCAGTTCTGACTACCTTCCCTCTCTTTGTTACCATCCGGCTACACTTCTCCAGTCCGAACGACATTCCAATGTCATTGCTGTATAGCCTGGTAGTGTGGATCAGTGAATCGATGTCTCGTTCACTCTTGGCATACAGCTTGATGTCATCCATGTACAGGAGGTGGCTGACAACTGCTCCGTTCCTTAGTCGGTATCCGTAGCCAGCCTTGTTAATGATCTCACTGAGGGGGTTCAGGCCTATGCAGAACAGCAGTGGGGACAGAGCATCTCCTTGGTAGATCCCGCACTTGATGGTGACTTGTGCTATGGGCTTGGAGTTGGCCTCTAGTGTTGTACGCCACATCCCCATTGAGTTCCTGATGAAGGCTCTTAGGGTCCCATTGATCTTGTACAATTCTAGGCATTCCAGTATCCAGCTGTGGGGCATTGAGTCATAGGCCTTCTTGTAATCAATCCAGGCAGTGCACAGGTTGGTCAGTCTGGTCTTGCAGTCTCGGCTGATTGTTCTGTCTACCAGTAGCTGGTGTTTTGCGCCTCTGGTATTCTTGCCAATTCCTTTCTGTGTCCCGCTCATGTATTGACCCATGTGCCTGTTCATCTTAGCCGATATGATGCCTGACAGGAGCTTCCATGTAGTACTGAGGCAGGTTATTGGTCGGTAGTTGGAGGGGACCGGTCCCTTCTTGGGGTCCTTGGGGATCAGGACCGTCCGGCCTTCAGTTAGCCATTCCGGGTGTCTCTCGTTAACTAGCAGCTGGTTCATTTGTGCTGCCAGACGCTCGTGGAGTGCAGTCAGCTTCTTCAGCCAGTAGCCGTGAACCATGTCGGGCCCTGGTGCTGTCCGACTCTTCATACTGGAGACCCTTTCTTGGATATCTGCCACTGTGATGGTTACTGGACCCTGTTCAGGGAGGTCGCTGTGGTCTGCCCTCAGATCCTCTAGCCACTGAGCATTGCCGTTATGGGTTGCATCCTTCTCCCATATGCTCTTCCAGTATTGCTCCGTCTCCAGCCTTGGTGGTGCTGTTCTCTTATTGTTCCCTTGCCACTGAGAGTACACCTTTGCTGGTTCTGTGGAGAACAGCTGGTTTATTCTCCTGCCTTCTATCTCTCTGGTGTACCTCCTCAAGCGGCTGGCCAAGGCTGTGAGTCTTTGCTTGGCAGTTTCCAAGGCCTCAGATATGGACAGCTTGCTGTATTTCTTAGGCACCTTATTTGTCGCACCTTTCTGCAACTCCGTTAGTTGGCTAACCTCCCTCCGTGCTACTTTGATCTTGCCCTCTAGCCTCCTTCTCCATGGAGGGTACTGCCCCTTGTCGCTGTTCAACTTGTAGCCAAGCATCTCACTGATCACTGCTGCCGTATTGTAGATCAGCTTGTTAGTGTCGGTAATCGTGGTTGTAGGTATTGCCCGTAGTGCTGCATTAACATCATCTAGCAGACCTTCTGAGGGTACTTCACGTAATCTTGGTAACCGGCTACGGGGGATCCAGGTTTCAAGCTTGGCCATGATCCTATTTTTCAGGTCAGTTCCTCTCGCACTCAACGATCCTTCTCCTATCGCACTTGGGGCTATGTACCCAATCTCGGGTGGGGGTGATGATATCGCCCCCCTGACCTGGCGTCCTGACTCCTCCTTGCCGTAGCATTTGTGTTGTACCTCGTCAATCTCTAGCTGTGAGAGCAGTCCTTTCTTTCGAATGTTGGAACACTGAGCTACTAGTTGTTTCGCCGTCATTGTGGATGTTGGGTATCGAAGAATCCATAGGTCCCTCATCCTATTCATGTAGCCCCTTCCGCCGGGGTTACTTGCGTAGTAGCATTCCAACAACGCCCTGTTTTCGTCTCTTGCCCACCGATGCCTTCTTGTTCCAGTAGCCCACTTTTCGTCAGGGTGCCCTGGTTCCTCAACACCTGACGCGGACCTTGTTGATCCGGGCGACGTCCGAGCCGGCATGCCTTCATATTTATCTGTCTCGCTCATGTCTGCGGTAGGCTTGCTTAGCATATATATATATATATATATATATATATATATATATATATATATATATACATATATGCTTTAAAACCAAGTTAACGCTGAAAGTACAAACATCGCTAATGTCACACAACTTTGCCGACATGTGGCCAACAGTAATGTTTTAATGTTCGTCATTATTAAACATTCGCACATAAATAAGTGACGTCATATTCAGTACTTACTTTTGACACTTCACTCTTCGGCCGCTCCCTTCTGCCGTGTTTTGCGGAAAAATTATCCATACCCACCGCCGCGCTATGAATTGTGGGATATATGGGACCACGAAGCGTGCACCGGACCACGCTTGATATTTGGGGAAATCGATGGCGCATTTGGAGTATGCATTTGAAGTACACTTCGAATTGGGACAGCCGTTGTCGCGTGGCGGTGACGTAATCGCACTTAAAATGCGTACTTCAAGCGTGCAGACCCTGAATTGGGACGCAGACCCTGAATTGGGACACAGCCAAAATGTGTTAAAGTTCTCCAGAAGCCTGTTAATGAACTAATCATTTGATTCAGGTGTGTTGACCCTGGGTGAGATCTAAAACCTGCACAACACCAGCCCTCGAGGCCTGGAGTTTGACACCCCTGGTTTTAGGCATCTCAAGGCCCAGTAAGCAGCAGAAGTATCCTGCAGGTGGCAGTGGATCTGCAGAGGACAGCAGATTACCTGGATACCCAACTGGGTCACCTGCTTGAGGGTGTCTGATGTATCTGATGTCCAAATGTGAAAAAAAAATTGTTTCTTTAATAATCACTTAAACAAAATGATTTATTTAATCTCTTTAATATATGAATGTTTTATCTGATGTTTACATTTTATGTTCAAAGGATTCAAGGATTCAAAGTGTGTATTGTCATGTGTACAAAGAAAAGCATTTCTCTGTACAATGAAATTTTTTCCACACACAGATGCTGGTTAATATATACAAATAGAACTAGAACAGATAAATACAAATAGTATGAATAAATAAATGGAGACAACAAAATTGAAGTAGACAGATGTGTGTGCAAAAGAGCTGTGAGCTTAATATGCTGGTTTGATAAGTAAGATGACCTGATGTGCAAAAAATTATTATTACTGTTAAAATAGGTCAGCTGTTCAAGAGTCTGATAGCAGTGGGGAAGAAGGAGTTGATGAGTCGAGATGTTCTGGATTTCTCCTTCTAAACCTTCGTCGTGAGGGGAGAAGTGTGAACAGTCTGTGTTGGGGGTGTGTGTGGGCTTTGAAGATGGAGGCAGCCTCTAGACTCTGCGATGGTAGATGCTCTGCAGAGAGGGTAGCGGGGTCCTGGTGCTCTCCAGAGTGCAGCTGTAGAACCTGCTGAGGATCTTGGCCGACATACCAAATTTCTTCAGCCTCCTCAGGAAATACAGCCTGGCCAGTGTCCAGGTGAGGACCTTGGTGACGTAGACGCCTAAAGTTGCTTTTTGTCAGGTCACGTCTGTTTCTATTTTTTCTCTTTTTATTGTTTTTTGTTTTCACAATGAGAGGTGGAATAAAAATAACTAGCCTTAGTCAGTTAATTAAAAAAAAAAGATCTGATGCAGAAATCCTGAAACTTAAGTCTGAATAAACATGTATTCACCACAAGAGGAAGCCAGAGTCACATACTACTGCTTTTGAGGGGGGCTCTTTTGTTTTGTGTTTTTTCTCCATGTTCATTACTGCAGAAACCTGATTAGAGTCTGTGTGTATGATGTAAAGACTGATAAAAACAAACATTTATTCAAAGAGGTAGACTATCCAGAGGTTGTTTCAGAAAACACAAAAACTCTACCTCTCCTAACATCCATCTCTGAAGTGTTGTTTTCCTGCACTGGCATTTCTGTTAACAGCAGAATAATCTTTGTGTCCTGTCAGCATGCTCCAGTATCAAAAGGCAGTGCACTATAAAAAAATATTCAACAAAAAAATTCCTTGTAATTTTCTACAATGACATTTTCTGTTTTTCATGTAAGTTCATGGACTTTTCTGTACATGGTAAAATGGAAAATTCTGTAGATTTACAGTATGTCCTTCTTTACTATTTACAGACATTTCCTTTAACTATAAAATGGAAAATTCTATTTACATTACAGGCACTTTCTTTCACTGCAACTCAATAAATATCCTTGTATTCTCTTCAACTCAAAAACTTGACTAAAATATAATGACAGCATGTCATTGACAGCATGTCATTATATTTCATCTAACACATGAACAAAATATATGGGCAGAAATCTGTGCCATCGGAAACTGAATTTGAAGAAGTTCAATTCGAATTTGAATTGCTCGGATTGAATCTGAATTGTAACTTGAATAAATGCTTTTACAAACTGAATATGAATTACCCCAATTTGAAATTAAATTTATTGGTTTGAAAATGATCATCACTAAATTGAATTGAATTTTATATTTTGAAAATGAATTCATTTGCTTTGAAACGGTATTTTATCATTTAAAATTTAGCTCTCGAATAATTTCAGATTCACTTCTCACCATTCAGTTTAAGTTCTACAATTCAGTTTTTTTGGGACTTAAATCCGGTTCCGGTTCAAGAGTAGTCGAGCGCAGATTAATAGAACTACATTTTACTAGCGGACCGAAAGTGTTACTGACGGGAATCTACAGCGTCTTGAGCTGAATTAAGACTTCAGAAGTCATTCGTCATGTCGAATGACCAGCGGATGAACTCTCAGGTTGGTAATAAATGTATTACATAAGAACAAGCGTCATGTTAACAAATGATAGCCGTACAGTAACTTTTATCCTTATTGCAGCTGTTAGCTGAAAATGCTAATTTAGCGTAGTTTGCTCTGGATTTAGCTTTGACATGAATTAGACTAACTATTCACTTTAGCTAAAGTTAAGTTAGCTAAAGAGTTGGGATGCTGTATAAGACATAAATAAAGCTAAAATACAAAGGTTTGGACACTGTTTTGCATGTTTCCCTACTGTAGGGGTCTCTACAAGCATACAGAGGGGGTACTCTCAGAGGGTACAAGATGACAACTCTGGAATTCTACTAGAAACAGTCGATCATATTTGTTTGTCAAAGCTGAATCTAGGGCAAACTATGCTAAATTAGCGTTTTTAGCTAACAGCTACAATAAGGATAAAAGTTACTGTACGGCTATCATTTGTTAACATGACACTTCTTCTTATACATGTAATACATTTATTACCAACCTGAGAGTTTATCCGCTGGTCATTCGACATGACGAATGACTTCTGAAGTCTTAATTCAGCTCAAGACGCTGTAGATTACCTTCAGTAACACTTTCGGTCCGCTAGTAAAACATAGTTCTATTAATCTGCGCTCGACTACTCTTGAACCGGAACCGGATGTAAGTCCCAAAAACTGAATTGTAGGACTGAAACTGAATGGTGAGAAGTGAATCTGAAATTATTCGAGAGCTAAATTTTAAACGATAAAATACAGTTTCAAAGCAAATGAATTCATTTTCAAAATATAAAATTCAATTCAATTTAGTGATGATCATTTTCAAACCAATAAATTTAATTTCAAATTGGGGTAATTCATATTCAGTTTGTAAAAGCATTTATTCAAGTTACAATTCAGATTCAATCCGAGCAATTCAAATTCGAATTGAACTTATTCAAATTCAGTTTCTGATTGCACAGATTTCTGCCCGTAAAAATAACTCACAATCTTTAAAATTTGAGCATTTTTATTTTCCTTCAAATCAGTTTGGTCCTCTTGTGAATTTGTTTGTATACATCCAAGTGGCTCCAAAGTGTTTTCTTTAAACAGAACACCTGACAAACGCAAACATGACATTTAACAACCTGCAGAGTACCTTTAAGATAGAATCACTGCCCCCTCTGCAGGTGGGGGAGGGGCAAAAAAGTATTTAGTCAGCCACCGATTGTGCAAGTTCCCCCACCTAAAATGATGACAGAGGTCAGTAATTTGCACCAGAGGTACACTTCAACTGTGAGAGACAGAATGTGAAAAAAAAATCCATGAATCCACATGGTAGGATTTGTAAAGAATTTATTCGTAAATCAGGGTGGAAAATAAGTATTTGGTCAATAACAAAAATACAACTCAATACTTTGTAACATAACCTTTGTTGGCAATAACAGAGGTCAAACGTTTACTATAGGTCTTTACCAGGTTTGCACACACAGTAGCTGGTATTTTGGCCCATTCCTCCATGCAGATCTTCTCGAGAGCAGTGATGTTTTGGGGCTGTCGCCGAGCAACACGGACTTTCAACTCCCGCCACAGATTTTCTATGGGGTTGAGGTCTGGAGACTGGCTAGGCCACTCCAGGGCTTTCAAATGCTTCTTACGGAGCCACTCCTTTGTTGCCCGGGCGGTGTGTTTTGGATCATTGTCATGTTGGAAGACCCAGCCTCGTTTCATCTTCAAAGTTCTCACTGATGGAAGGAGGTTTTGGCTCAAACTTTCACGATACATGGCCCCATTCATTCTGTCCTTAACACGGATCAGTCGTCCTGTCCCCTTGGCAGAAAAACAGCCCCATAGCATGATGTTTCCACCCCCATGCTTCACAGTAGGTATGGTGTTCTTGGGATGCAACTCAGTATTCTTCTTCCTCCAAACACGACGAGTTGAGTTTATACCAAGAAGTTCTACTTTGGTTTCATCTGACCACATGACATTCTCCCAATCCTCTGCTGTATCATCCATGTGCTCTCTGGCAAACTTCAGACGGGCCTGGACCTGCACTGGCTTCAGCAGCGGAACACATCTGGCACTGCGGGATTTGATTCCCTGCCGTTGTAGTGTGTTACTGATGGTGACCTTTGTTACTTTGGTCCCAGCTCTCTGCAGGTCATTCACCAGGTCCCCCTGTGTGGTTCTGGGATCTTTGCTCACCGTTCTCATGATCATTTTGACCCCACGGGATGAGATCTTGCGTGGAGCCCCAGATCGAGGGAGATTATCAGTGGTCTTGTATGTCTTCCATTTTCTGATGATTGCTCCCACAGTTGATTTGTTCACACCAAGCTGCTTGCCTATTGTAGATTCACTCTTCCCAGTCTGGTGCAGGTCTACAATACTTTTCCTGGTGTCCTTCGAAAGCTCTTTGGTCTTGGCCATGGCGGAGTTTGGAGTCTGACTGTTTGAGGCTGTGGACAGGTGTCTTTTATACAGATGATGAGTTCAAACAGGTGCCATTCATACAGGTAACGAGTGGGGGACAGAAAAGCTTCTTACAGAAGACGTTACAGGTCTGTGAGAGCCAGAGATTTTCCTTGTTTGAGGTGACCACATACTTATTTTCCACCCTAATTTACGAATAAATTCTTTACAAATCCTACCATGTGAATTCATGGATTTTTTTTTTCACATTCTGTCTCTCACAGTTGAAGTGTACCTCTGGTGCAAATTACTGACCTCTGTCATCATTTTAAGTGGGGGAACTTGCACAATCGGTGGCTGGTTAAATACTTTTTTGCCCCACTGTAGCAGAAGTGGAGGATGAACTCAACTTGGGTGTCTATTGTCTTATGTAGTTTGGGAGTCCATTGAATGCTGGTGTGGGTGTACTTTTCCTCTGCGGTGGGGTCGTGTGGGCTGCCCCAGGCTCTGTGGGGCTTCGAGGTGCTGCTGCACCTGTGGCCCCAGGTCCGTATGATCCCTGTCCCCCTGCCATTGGTGGATTCCAGGGAACGGGGGTACCTACAAGGGTCAGCGGGAGAGCTGGCTCATTCTTTAAATGAACTGCTCAGCATTACATAAATAACATTTTGAACAAATGTTAGAAAGACAGAGTTACAGGGAAAATGTCTGCAAATGTTAACTGAACATTTTTTGTTACAACGTAGACATAATGATAAAGGTACTGGGGTGAAACGAAACTTTTAATAATAATAAGATACACAGTTTATTTGTGTATTGATAACAAACTATATTATCCAGCTATAAATGAATAATCTTAATTTTGTGCCTTTGTCATACAGTCTTAAAATCCCTGCAAGGCTCAAAGTGGCTGAGATATAACTCTACACATTTACTCCCTCTGGGTGGATCTATAAACATAGACACTGATTTCTATTTCGGTCTCCTCCTTTATCTGCAGCCGACTCTGCTCAAACACTGTAAAACTGCTGCAGTCTGTACTACAACATCTATGTGAATGTCTTCCTAGTGTTACAGAAACGTTTTTACCTGATTGGAAGTTCTGACAGGTTAGCCACACCAAAGTGACAGGGTTGGTTCCTCAGGTTTGCTACATAACCCCAGTTTTCTGAGTCCACTGAGTCAATTCCAAATTAAAATGCCTAAATTTGATACTGGTAGCTTGTTCTTTTCATGATATTCTTCTAGCATGAAAAAAGAGAGAGTGGGTGGCTTTAAGATACTGAACCCCAAGTTGCTCTCCGATCCTTTCGTCGGGTGTGAATTTTAGATAGATAAAGTGCTTGTGTGAATGAGGCTCTATGTAATAGACAGTTCATTTAGCATATGGATATGTACACAGGATTAAAAAGCTGATTTTCATTGGAGACAGTCGTGTAGTTCCTTTGGTATTTTGAACTGTATGTTCTGTGCCTTTCCCTGACCCAGTATTTGATGGTGTTACACTTCTCTCTTCAATATGTTGCACTTGTCAGCAACAGGGGGGCCATGTTGGAAGAGTGCCTGACCTTTCATAAATCTCATCATTGTTATTTTGACTTATTTACGAGAGTGAGATGAAAGCAGACCAGCTTTACACCACCAGCAGGAGGCAAAGGCAGGGGAAGGAGTGTGTGTATGTGAGGGGTGTTTAACTTACTACCTTTGTCCTTCAGCCTGCACATTTAGGGCACACTAATATCCCAGAAGCACAGTTAAACAGTTCTTAACTCTCAGACAGTATGGCTTAAATGATCAGGTTCTCCTGAGGCACATATTACAACACAAATTGAGGCTAGTGTCACCTAAGCCAGCCTACTAGACCACAGCAGGAAAAACCCCATTGTAGAATATAAAAAGACATAATGATGATGTTCTACAGCAATGTCTGATGTCAGCCAAGGACTTTCAGCTACAACTACAACTACATGAAGTTATGGAACTATTGTATATACATGTATATAAATATAACCATATAACAAGTTAAATGCTGAACTATTCTCTTTGGAGTTTGGAGTTCTTAGTCAGCTACAGGTTTGACTCTGGCCATGCTTTGTGAGGTGAAATCAAAGAAGTAGAAATGGAACATGCTGATCATGAAATGCGTTATCATGTTAATGTGTGCTTTTCTTTTACCCTAACCCTAGTCATAACCATGTGTATTTCCTCCATCCTCCAGAATCCCTGTTAAGCTAAGGGAAACGCCCACTGCCACCGGGTCCATCCTCAAAGCACAGAACATTAGCATTCATTTAACATTGGTTTGAATATTCATCATTCTCTTGGTTCTAATTTAGTTGGCATATAGAACTGAAGATTACATGTGACTTTTACATTTGTCAACTGCTACGTTTTGTTGTCTGTCTTTCGACACACAGAAATGTCCTTTGATTCTTGTGAATGTTTGATGTGATTTTTAGTGTTTAGTTAGTAAAAGGTCAACAGACTCACAGCTATGCTGATTTAAAAAAAAAAAAGAGTGTTCCTAAGCTATTAACAAGGTTAATAGCTAGATGTCCTGTTAATAGCTAAAGCTATTCACTGCTCTTAGTTAGAAAAACACTGCATTTCACGTAAAATTAAATAAGTTACTTCAATACATTCTGTATGGTTCATGAGTGTTGTAAAATACACAACACTCGAGTTTTACAGTTTATACAAACTGGCATGACTTTACCCCCCAAGTTGGCATATTTATGATATGTTTGATGTTTGATTCTTTTTAACATAAAGACACTTAGCTTCTGAAAATCCAAACACAAGTGCCAAAAGGAGCTAAAATGCCCGGTGGAGATGCAGAGCTGGGTGCTAATTCTCTGCTACTTGATCACCCACCACTCCACTGGTCCATTAATGACTCAGGGTACAAGTTCATGCATGGCAGGTTAGTGGGTTTAAGTTGTCAGTGAAGTTTGTGCGAGTGTGTGTATATCAGCCTGAGCACATGCTGAACAGACCCTGGCAAATGAGAGATCACCGATACCCCAGATAGCTGCATGTTTACAATACTGACCTTATAACCCTAGCATTAATGTTCCCTAGATGCAATTAAATAAGGTGTTACATATTTGATACAGATTCTGCAGCTGCCATGTATGAAACTACCAACAGAGCATGAACACTGTGTCCCATCTCTTTCTGTGTTACCCTGATTTTCCAAGCTATTTAGCTTCACTGAAAATGTTTTTTCCCCATAGAATTTGTACCTGTTTGTTTTATATACTCTTATTTTTTTCCTTTTTATGTTGCCAGTCCAAAATACTGACAGCTTGTTCCATTAGGAATTGATGTCAACAGCTGTAATATTTGTGGAACATGCATTGAGGGTCTTAACATAACATAAAAAAATCCCTGCGCAGACAGCCTCATGTCTATGCCTATTTATTTTCCATTTAAAAATGGCAACTAGGCAGCAGGATCAAAAAACATGCTGCAAATTTGTAGATATGAGATCATGCCATGTACTCCACTGACCAACCCCATCCTCCTCAAATGCATTTCGGAGCAAAGCCAACCCATGTGCCCTTAATTCTGTCATTCAGGGGATGCAACCTCTGCAGCCGACCACTGTGGTCAGCTGCTATGCCAGGCTCATTGTGTGCCCACACAACTGTGACCTTCTCAGGGATCACTAAGGAATCCACACTTCTGATTGAGATTCCACGTAAGATTAAGCAAGGCCCCTGGAAATCTATGTCAAGTGTTCTGTGTGTCAACCATCAGCCTTTAAAGTATGCGTTGTGTATTTTGCAGCTCACGTGCAGTCAGTGGCTGAAAGATTTGCACTTTCTGTGATGTCAGTGCCCTTGTCGAAAACATGTGTCTCAAAAACTTTACTATGCTATGTGTAATTGTAAAAATTGTTCTGTTCTTTTTAGGGCTTTTAATAAACTCCTGTCATTGCTAGTACTGGGTAGGACCTCCTTGTGTTTTGATTTTTCGTGGCATAGATTTAAAAAGCTGGAAACATTCATCAGAGATTTTGGTCCACACTGACATGATTGCATCATACAGTTGCTGCACGTCCTCCACATCCCAAAGGTAATTTGTTGGATTGTGATTTGGTGACTGTGGAAGCCATTTCAGTACAGTGAACTTTTTCAGATTTCTAGAAGGCAGCTTGAGATGATTTAAACTTTGTGACATTGTGAGTTTTCCTGCTGGAAGCAGCCATCAAAAGATGTCTGTCATAATAAAAAGGATGGATATTGTCAGCAATGCTGAAATTGGTACTAAAGGGCTTTCAAGGGTCCTGCGCAGTATCTTAGCTGTTCCTAGGACTGCACTCTTTTGGACAGAGATCTCAGATGTTGTTCCTGGGATCTGCTGGAGCAACTCACCCAGCTTGGGGGCCACTTCACCGAGCGCTCCGATTAATACTGGGACCACTGTTCCCTTCCTCCTCCACATCATCTCGAGCTCTTCTCTGAGCCCTTGGTACTTCTTCAGCTTCTCATGTTCCTTCTTCCTGATGTTGCTGTCATTCAGTATCGCTACGGCTATCATTGCAGCCATCTTCCTTTACTTGTCTACCGCTACTATGTTCAGTTGGTTAGCCATCTGTATCTGGATCTTAGCTCAGTCATTCTCCACCACCCTTGGGGGCGTCTCCCATTTTGACCTTGGGACTTCCAGGCCATACTCAGCACAGATGTTCCTATGTACTATCCCGGCAACTTGGTAATGGTGTTCCATGCATGCCCTGCCAGCTAGCATCTTGCACCCTACTGTTATGTGCTGGATTGTCTCGGGGGCTTATTTACAAAGCCTGCACCTGGGGTCTTGCGTGGTGTGATAGACCCCAGCCTCTATGGCTCTTGTGCTCAGAGCTTGTTCCTGTGCTGCCATGATTAGTGCCTCTGTGCCACTGTCCTGTCTTTCAGACCAGCTTTGTGGACCTTCCTCTGTCCTCTACACACCGTGCAGGGGCTTGTCCTTCCATGATGGTTCCTCCTCTTTCTTGGGTTTCTGCTGCCTGAGGCATTCACATTGTCAGTCATCGCAGTATTTCTGATGTACTTGTGGATGTTCACTCACTAGTCCTTGGTCCTTCCGCTTAGTCTACAATCTGTGGGTGAAACCCTCCTTTGGCCATCTTATTATCCCAGCAGGGTACCTGATCACAGCAGGGCGTAGGTGTTGATTGCCCAGATCTTGTTCTTACCATTCAGCTCACTCCTCAGGACTTTCCTTACTCTCTGCAGGTACTTGGTGGTTGCAGCTTTCCCAGCACCCTCTTTGTGGTTCCCATTTGCCTGTGGGATTCCCAGGTATGGCTCCCATACCATACCATACATTTCGCCAATCTGCATGACATTCCAATGTCCTTGTTGTACATGAAGCACGAACTTCATGTCACAAGAGATAAATAACAAGTATGATTCATTCATGTGAATATTTAATTTTTCAAATTATGTGTTATGGAAAGGTATGAATTACATTTATGAAAATCCGTACAGAACTGACGAAACAGAAGAACAAACAGTATCTTAACACAATCAATCCCATTCCTGTTGTTGACACATTTACTGTTTATTTATAAAATCACTATCTGTCATGTCAACTGAAAATTTAAATTGAAGGAAAACTGGCAAGAGTTTTTCATGGAACAGCTTTACTGTATGTACAAATGAAAAACAGGTGTTTTGTGGCTATGCTGTGAAAGCTAACATGTTGGCTCTTGAAAGGCCTTTTAAAAAAGAATGCAGGAGCAGAGATGACAGCTAGCAGCTGACCGTTTGTCCTTTGTAAAAAGCATCTTTAAATTTAGATTTAACTTGTCTTGTTGACATTTTCCAGTACAAGACAGGTTCACAACCGTTCTTGTACTGGATTACTATGATTTACAAAGAGTGTGGCAATACTCTGTCCTATTTCCTGTGGCATACACTACTATTGTCCCAAGATAATTTAATTGAGTGTGTGCTATATATATCATAAGTGGAATGCAAACATTTGGCCCTGGGTGACACTGTTGGACAGATGAAAAGTACTACTAAACCCTACAGCAACAAGCACCAGTGTGCCCACTTATCACAGAGGAAGAAGGTGGAGGGAAAGGAGGACATGAGGAAGGACTCAGAGCTGGAAGTCTAAATATCATGTTTAGAGTTTGAGCCCACTGATTAGGAGGTCAAGAGAACAATAGATGATGATAATCAGCAGAACAGATGACAATGAGAAAATCCAGTGTAAGCCTGGTGCACATTTCAGATGTGCTGAAGCACATTAAGAAGCTGAAATGGCTGCTTAAAAAAGTTGTTTTTGTGTGTGGTAGGTGTGTTTCTTTTTTTCCTTAAAATGAGATCGTACAATTTTTAATAAAACTGAGTTTGTATTTTAGGCAAACAAAGTGTCCTTTAACTATTAATTATTTATATGTGTCCAACAACTCCTTTAAATGAAGCAACTAAATCTAAATCTGAATCAACTAAATAAATCTTTCGGCTTTGTGCTTAAGATTATGCGAAAAAGTGTAATATAATGCATACAAACAAACATGTTATTTACAGCTCACTCAGACTTCTTTACATTGTTGGTCACAAACTTTAGATGAAAGGTATCAAAGGGAGCTGTCGCTAAGGTTAAAATTGGAACGTTTTAAATCATTCAAAATTACTTGGTTGGGTTTAAGCATGAAAAACAACCAGGTTAAAAAAAGATAACTGTTTTGGTTGTAACTGTTTCAAATGTCTGGTTTTCTTGTAATTTTTTTCTTGCAATGGTGATGAATCCCAGTTGAAGTGTGGGCATATCAACATGTCCTTCAGACACAAAATGTTCTTCCGTTGAAGTATATTGTAGATTCAGTGTCATTCGGACAGTCATGTTTGTGACTTCATGCAAAAATAAATAGATTACTTTTCAGTAATCTATTTGCAACGAGACCAGCCTGTCAAATAATATTTGCAGCCGCCTGAAGCTTGGTACGAAAATGAACCCATATTGAAAAGAACATAGTTAAATATAATGGATGGAGCAGGAAAGTACACTATAAATATTATTAGGCATTAGAAAATCTGTAAGGCTTGTAAAATTCAGAGCTTTCTGTATCTTCTCAGTTTCTCAGTTAAGCCTTTTAGCAATAATCGTGTTTGCTAGTTAGTCCACCTGTTAACACTTTTGAATCACTGACTGGAACTGAGAGAGTTTGCCAGCAAGCACAACTTCAATTCAGCTGCTGTTGTCTTGGTCTCTTGACAAGATAAGCATGTACGTCACCACCTGAGCAATGTGCTAAGCAGGCCACATTTATCACTGAGCTAAATTTACTAGTTGACCATCCTCTTATTTATCCATCTGACTGCATGCTAACTTAATTAAAGTTATATGTTACTAATCAATTATTTCAGATTTCTAAAAGAAATAAGCTGCCAGCCATAACTAAGTAATGCTGGTTAAAAAAATGCTGAGCCAACCTACTATAAGCCCAAGGTTTGATTTCTAAAGTGGAACTAAACTAGGTCCTAACTTTGAGCACTGCTCTGGTTCTTGGGCTGGTTTTAGGCCTTGGAGTCACTGGGTGGGGTGCTGTAGAGTGCTCCATCTGGGGACTCCATCATTCTGCTGGGGGACTTCATTGCTCACATGGGCAACAACAATGTGAACTGAAAGGGTGTGATTGGGAGAGATGGCCTACCCAATCTGAAACAGAGGGGTGTTCTGCAAATTGGACTCATGCTAACCAAAGTTTGTCCATAGCAAACACCATGTTTGAACATGTGGTGTGTAGATAATGTAGTTCTGTTGGGTGCATCAGGTGATGACCTCAAGCTTGCATTGGAGCAGTTTTTGGATGAGTGTGAAGGAGGAGGAGTTCAAGTATCTGAGAGTCTTGTTCAGGACTGAGGAAGGAGTGAAGCATGAGAATGACAATCAGACTGTAACGACCTGTTGTGGTGAAGAGAGAGCTAAGCATAAAAGTGAAGCCCACAACTGGCCCTCAAACCCATGATCACAAGCTATAGGGTAGGGTGCTCGGTCTTTTGAAAGGGGCTCGGATTAGAGCCAAGTGAGGCGTTTGGGTTTGGGCATCTGACTAGCCCGGATAGATTTGAAAAAGGCGTTTTCGTCTGAAAATGCTCCGCGTTCACACTAGTGTTGCGCGTCCACACTAAAATGGCCGAAAACACTGACGTTGCAGTTCCGCGCATGCGTGAAACGCAAGACGGCTCGACTACCAAACTTGTGAGCAAACAAAATAACTGCTGTCCGATGCCGTCTGCCATCTTGGTTTAAGTGGTCACATGACTGCATTATATGACCAACATGCGTCATCGTTTTTGAAAGTCTGCGTTTTCGCTGTCCACACTGCGACGGGACAGCTCCATTTTGAAATGTATGCGTTTTCAAGAGCGTTTTCAAAACGCAGCGTTTTTCCTTGGGGAAAACGCTGTCTCAGTGTGGCCGGGAGGCCAAAACTGAGAGAAAACGATGTGTTTTCAAACGAAAACGCATTAGTGTGGACGTAGCCTAGGATACCTCCTCGACACCTCATAGGTGAGGTGTTTTGAACATCACCAAGAGGAGGCCTCGGTGCGTTTGGCTTTCCGTCCACACTGAGACGGTTTTAGGTCAAGGAAAACACGGAGCGTTTTAAAACACTCTCCAAAGCAGATACATTTGAAAACGCCGTTTTCGTGTCACAGTGTGGACAGCAAAAACGGAACCTTTTCGAAAACGATGACACATTTTAGTCATGTGATGCAGTCATGTGACCAATTAAACTAAGATAGGAGGGCATTACACAGCAGTTGTTTTGTTTGCTCTCAATTTTGACAGCCCTATTAAAGATTAATATCAGTCTGTACATGCTCCAGATAGCTTTTCTTCAAATTCTTTAATTCTCACTCGCTTTTGCAACTTTGTACTTTTGTGTTACTCGCAGCAACAACTCTACCTCATTGTTAGTCCATTTAAAAAACTCGGTGCTTCTCCTCAACATTTTGCTGCGATGTCTCAAAAAGCTGGAAAGTAAATAAATGGCAGACGGAAATGAGGCAGGTCGAATCATCTTGCGTTTCACGCATACGCAGTACTGGAACGTAGGCGTTTTTGGCCGTTTCAATGTGAATGAACAACTCTGTGAAAACGACTGAAAATGATATAGTGTGGATGCGGAGCGTTTTCAGACATTTACGCCGTTTTCAAATTTATCCAGGCTACTGTAGACATGGCCTATGTCTTAGCTGGCTTGGGAATGTCTTGGTGTCCCACTGGATGACCTGAAAGAGAAGATGCAAATGTCAGGTGTGAAATGTTTTCCCATTGATGGGAATGCAAGAAAAGTTGCGGGCCCTAATTAAACAGAAGGAGGGGTACTTGGAGACTCTGCCAACCAATACAAAAATGTTTTTACTTCAGTTTATCTCTGCAACTGCTCCTGCATCAAGTAAACTATTATTATCCCAGTCCAAAAACAGGTGCTAATCACCACCTTTAATGACTACACTGACAAATATGATTTCTATGCAATTATTTTAGGAATGTCTCAGAAATAACATTTTAAAAGCCTTTTTTTGTACAGTGTGTTTATTAAAGGTGGCTCATAATTCAAATGTTCATCAGTTATAAATGCTGCTGACAAACAAGTAGAAGAAAAGAATGAAGACATGTGGGAGCAATGTGGAATGGTAAACAGTTCAAGTGATGGAGATGAATCTAACCCAGCCATCTGACAGCAGTATAAGTTGATCCTGATACTGTCAGGAAGTTCCTGTTTCTGCTGGAGAAAGGCAAGAACTCTTGCCCCAAAGCGTTTGGCTTTATTTGCACCCTTCCCCTTCAGCAGCTTCAGCACTGGTGACTTCAGCTGAAATGGATAAAAGTCCAGTACAAAGTTGTTTTCTCAGTCATGCGAAAATCTGTACAATGTGGAAACTGCAGGAAGTGCAGGTGTGAATGCATGCGTGTGTTAATCAGAGGGAACACGGGTGAGGTGATGACTGGTGGAACAGGTGGCAGCTTCTTCAACCGGCTTCTGATAGTCCACAACATAAGGCGCCTAACGGCAGGGCCACGGCAGAAGGGGAATCACTTGTCTTCTTCCTCTCCCAACCAGCGTCTCTTGTAACAAGTATGTCTGCCAGTAGGTTTAGGCATGCGAGGTTTTCTCGGTTATGTTAGATTTGTTTGTTTTTCATTTTGGCCCTTGCCCACCCATAGATGCCAAATCCCAACTCATTAGATATGTAAATAAAGACAGCAATGATCAAATGTCAACAGTCAGGTTGTGCGACTGCTTGGGACTTGGAGAAAGTGGATCACTTTCATGTTGTGTCTCAGGCACCAGTAGATGGGTTTAACAGATGGAAATCAAAGGGCACAAGTGCTTATTATGTTTCATTACTCCCCATATATCTCCCCTCTCTATTGTCCTATATTACTCTTAATGAATTTTGGTGTTGGTTTCTTTTACTCAAACAAGTCTGTCTTATGTTTCATAAAACTTAACACAACCTAACTCACAATACTTGACCTTCCATGCCAGTTAGACAGATACACAATATAACCCCCAGCTCTAGAGGGATTTTATTTGTTAGAATGTTCCATATCTTTGACATTTTACTGTTTTGTTGATGATGTCATATCCGTCAGCAGATAAAAAGGACATCATCAACACAAAGAAAACAATCAAATAGGTGGTAGAGACCAAAACAGGGTTAAAACGAGAGTCAGTTGATCAGAGGAAAGACTTGTGACTCAAATAGTAATGTTGCTCTAAACATAAAAGTAAACAATAAACCAAGTAGACATTTTTAAAACCTCAGTCTGTATCCTTGGTCCCTCCCTCTTTTGACCTCTTGCTTCCCCCCACTCTGTCTCTCTCAGTCTATCATCCCTCCTCTTGCAGACACACACGGCACTCTGGCATTCCGCTCATTCCATTATAATAAGCCACATTCCCTGGAACACTTCCTCCACTCTCTCACTGCTTGTGGTCCCTGAGTCCCAGAGCAGACACCCCCCACCCTCCTCCCTCACACCCTCTTTTTCCCTCACCCGCCCTCCTCTGGTGCTTATCCCGGGGCGGCTGTGGCTCCCGGCGCAGATAGCCACAAGCAGCCAGAGCTTCCCATTGAGTTATCTGTCCTCATCTGTCAGTCTGTCAGTCACATTTGGTCACTCCGTCCTAGCTGCTCCGTGTATGTAGAGAAGTAAAAAAATAAAAGCAACACATCCAGTATCTGGTGAAGAAAACGAAAACCAGTGGAGGAAGAGAGGCAACCTGGAGACACGGACTCCATCACACCCATGAAAGACATGGGAGGAAAGGAAAAGAAGATTCTGGTGATTGCAAATGTGCACCCAGGGTGAGTGTTGTTTCCTTACCACTGCAGGATTTTCTGTGGAGAAAGGTGGAAAATCCTTCACCGCTGTCATATTCTAATCCCTGACTTAAATAGTAAAAGAAACATTTTTGATAGTGACTATTTTTGTTAATGGCAAGAAATGCAAAGCAACATTAAACTTGCATGATGACCGTGTTTTGAATTCTAACACCTCTTCTCCTGTGGGATCGTTTGCACCAAGTGCAAGATGCCGCTTGTCCAGTTACCCATATGCTGTATGCATGTGAGACAGATTTACTCTCTGGGAAGCTTTGGCTTAAAAACTATTTGAAAAAATAAAAAACAAAACATATATTTGAAATGTAAAATATAACAAGTCTTTATCCCAAATCTCTTTCTTACACAGTTAAAGGGTTCCCATGACTGTATTTATGTGTAACAATGCAGTAAATTGGGAACATTTGATTAATGAAGTCTACTTAACTTTGTTTCAAAGCAGAAAGCAGGTGTTCTTGATGTGGACTAAAAGGAGAGCACTGCTTTGTTCTTGGCGAAACTGGAAAGTGCACTGTGTGGAAGTTCTACGGTTACACTCTGTTACTGCCTGGGTTGCTGAGTAGTTGTCAGCACGAAGGATTGGAGGGGATGTGGGCACTGAATACGCCTAATGGGTATCAGATTAGAGTCTGCATACGTACTAGGCATGTATATATGAGAAACTGCTGTTTGATTGCACAAAGTCTAATGCAACGGCCGCAAATAGTTTGCGCATTTTTTGAGAAGGCAGTGCTCATATGAACTCCATGCACCTAAAACGCATTTAAATACGCATGTAGGCATATTGTATATGGCACTTGCAATGGAATGTTGGGGTTGCCTGGGCTCAGTAACAAATTGGCTTCAACCTCAGAGAACCTCCACAGTCCGATGGCAGATCACACCTTGGCTTTAACTGTGATGAAAGCGTGCTGGCAAGCTAAAAAGGAGAGAATGTCGAGTTTAGATGGAGAAAAATAAACCTGCTGATCACTTGATATCATAGTGTCGGGCGGTCAACTCTTTTAATTTGATGCCTGTTCATTTGTAATGACCGCTGCCCCTTGAGTGCCCCCTCTAATTAAGCAGTGTGGACTGGGATTCAGGTTCAGCATTGCTGTTTCATTTTATTAGTGATCAGCACTGGTGTTGAGTAGCATGTCCTTTAACTGAGGAAATTTAAAAAGCTATGCTTTTTTAAATACTGTATGTTTTTTTTTTTAAATATACATATTATAGCCTGTTTTTATTCATTCATTTGGTGTGAGAGAAGGCACAAATATGGTTGATTATGGATGACAATATTCCCTAATATTCTACTCTCCATATAGACACACAGACACCTCCCCCACATTCCTGTGGTTTATAGGCTTTGATGGCTGTTTCCATGCAGCTACTAAACCAGGACAGCAGAGGCCCCAGAGAGAAAGATAGCAACCTGGGATTGAAGACTGTCCATTCCAAGCCACCACCCCACCCCCATTTGAGCCGACTGGCACAAGGCCTTCTATTCTGGCCTAACACTTAAAACAGGTCTCTCATTTGCCCTATTGGTGTTTCTGTGTCATGCCTGCATGATAAAAAACACGGCCCAACAGAGCTTGGCCTTAGGTTACCTCCACATGGCTGCATGGGTACTTCCTGCATACACAAATGCATCCACATGTGGACACAATGCAAGCAAACGGAAGTGCAGCCGACTTTGTGTCTCCTCGCCCCACTTAATGTTATCTTAGTTAAGTGTGACTACAAAGTGTGTGTACCTAGCAGCAGATAATTTCTGGATCTGCATTTGAAAATTTGCCACAAGAAACACTGATTGTGCAGAATTTGTTCACTGTGACTCAAATCTGTACACGGTGCTCTATTTGGAAAAAGTTGATTAATTCTCCTTCCTGTGCTCCCGTCTTTGAGCTGAAAGGAACCCAAACATATGTTTGTATTGGACACTATAAAAAGAAAGGCATCCATGTTTTTTAAAGGCGTCCATGTCAGATCTACACTTCACTGCTAAACACATTTTACCTGATTGTAAAAGTGGATATATATAGATATCCTAAAGCAGAGCTTACCAAATTGGGGGTGGGGGGGGGGGGGGGGGGCACAGAGCCATTGCAGGGGGGGCGCTGAATATGTTTCCAAACCAACTTCATTCTAAGCCAAAGACTAGAAAATATGGTGAAGCATGTCTTCCCTTTGGTTTCACCTGCACAAGTGCCGAGGTAGGTCTCCCTGCAGGATTGGTTTTCCCTTCGTCGGGAGCAGCGCTGGGCTGTTCAAATCACGGACAAACAGTATCCCACATTCTTGATAATAACTAACTACTCCTGACATTTTGGAGATGTTAGTTCTTTATACAGTAAAGTTACAGCGGGATACAAATAATATCAGGCTGATCCTGCCACGATTTGTTCCCTCGGTTCAAATCCCGGACAAACAGTATCCCACCGTTATTTATTATTACACAGGGAAAAAAAACAACTACACGTAAAATAATTACACCATGACGCCTCTGCCTTTCTAAATGGAGGGACAGTAACTGCGTGTGTGTATGTAAGCGTGTAAAACCTGCAGATAGTCAGATTAACAGTATTTTGTCTCTATCTGCTATTCTGCAATTCATCTCATGTAAACAATAACGTGGCGCACAGCGTGACGTGAAAAAATGCACATACCTTTGACGTTGCGCGGCGAACTCTGTATTCCTCGTCCACACATAAACGCAAAAAAGGAGTTTTAAAAAATCTCCGTTTTCGGTGACTCCAAACGCCGTTTACGTGTGGACGAAACAGCTGCGTTTTTCAAAAATACACGTGTAGGTGCGGACGTAGCGTAAAAGAGTTAGTAGTTTATTTTCTTACTACCTGTAATTTATTGCAGATTACTTGTATTTGCTTAATTGTTTACTAAATGTTTGAGGTGTGAAATAAACACAATGGAGCAAAATATGGGTGTGTGTGGTTGGAGGATGTGTTTGTACATTTTTCTTGTAAAACAAAGGGGGGCCTAGCAGAAAAAGTTTGGGAACCGCTGTCCTAAAGTAAGGTTAGGGTACAGTTAGGGTCCACTAAGGTTATTTATGAATGGCCCTGTTAGTGCTTTACAGTGACGGGAAACTTTATTACTCCGGCAGCATTTGTGCTGTGGCAATCATTTGAGAAGGCATAAAAGACAGGGAGGAGTGTTTTATTGCCACCTGTTGCTACTGTCTTTCATTGTGTCCCTCACTGTGATTCTTTTCAGTGTACTTTGTAAAATTAACCTGTTACAATAAACCTACAGCTGTGTGTAGACACAGAGTTTGGCAACAATCCCTAACACAAAGATATAGTTTCACCTGAAAAACACCTCATTTCTGTCTCCTCCTGCTAGTATTGGTATCATACATATATTAAAACTATGGACAGTTAATCTGAATAGATTTTTCAGATCTATAGCTTGGGTTTCAAAGGCAGGTTTGGACATTGATGTCTCCTGTTATTACTGTACCCTTGTGGCCAACTTGGCATCATAGGGGGTTTTGAAAGATGCCAACAGTTTTCTGGTGCTCATCTAAACATACACTTGAGGCTTCAAACAGTCCCAAGGGTCTTCATGATTCATTGCTACTTTAAGAGTTATGAGACACATGCAGTTTGTCCTGTCGGTTACATGGAAGGATTAGGATGGAGAAGACAGATAGGAACCCCCCTGCCATTTTATAGAGAGGGATTACTAAATGCTGCCAAGCTAAGCAAACATACACAAACTACAGCAGTGCTTGGACATGCTCACTGCCAGGGGGTACATGAAACAGCCGCATCCACAATGCCTTTATGTAATGGGCAGCTGAAACAACAACCGGAATGAGTCAAAGCGACCACAATGGAAAGCAAACTAATCAGTTTTAATTCCTGTCCACCTGGCAACAAGCCTTTTGATAGCTCATGCCTCCTAATGGTTTTACCATTTGAGGTTTTTTCCATATCTGGTGATAGCGCGCCCCTTGACCTTCACCCTGCACTACAGAGAACCCAAAATAAAGCCCTATAAAACAAACGACCGAAGGGTCAGCCTGTCTGACAGAGCAAACAGGACAGGCAAGGGCTGTGGGCCGTCTCAGCACCAGCTGACAGTCAAAACAGGCCCTCTTCAAGATAGATTTGAAGCCACAGGAAGGGCAGTTGGCAGTGTGTCTCACAGTGAGTGGCAGAAATAGTTCTTAGCTTTTAGGCTTGCATTCAATTAGTAATATGTAAAATTCACAATGTTCTGCTCATAGGCACTAAAAACCTAATATATTTATGGATTTAGCTACATGGACTCCCCAACAACTTGTTTTTAAGCATCACTCAAGGATAAAATAGGATGAAATTTGTAAAAGGAAGTCGTGGTTTACTGACAAATAAAGTGGTGGACATGTTTTCTTTTGCCATATGCACTGTGTGTGGTCACACCTGATTAAAAAGTCATTGTGAAAGCTGGTTCCATGAATCAGTATTATGAAGGAATTTTTCTGTATTCAGCTAAGCAGGAACAAAGTCTCCCTTTCCTTCCGTTCAGGATGTTTTAAATACTTCTTATTTTTAAAAAAGAGCTGCAGACATCTTTATTTACATATTATGTTTTCATTGATTCATCACATGTGAGTCTTTTCTTTCTTTCTCCTTGACTGAGTTTAATTAAAGTACTAATAATGTCAGGTCATGGGACATTTTGACAATTCAAATACTTTGCTGCCTATAAATAGAGTGAGCTCCAAAAAACTATGAAGCCAGATATGCCTTGTGGCAGCCAGAGGCATAGCTTGTAAATAATTGCACTTTATAGGATGTTGGTTTTGAGAAGCGCCTCAGCAAAAGGCTGCAGGTACAGGATGTTGTCCATTGTTTGCATGAACTGCAGTTATGCTTTGTGTTCCACCTGCTAACTGCCATCCTCATCCCGAGTAGATAAATACAGTCATTTAGTCAAATAAGTGCAATGCAGTTATTTGGGTTTTTTTTAATAGCGATGTTGATCTATTTTGCCTCTAACTGTTAATGATCGTTTGCAAATTAGTATTCACACAAATGTTCTACGACGTGTCTCATTGAAAGTTCTTGGAGAAGGGAGTACAACTTACAAGTGCACTTTAAAAGTGACATGTTATTTTCCTGCGATTCTACATATGCAAACTTTGTTCAAACATTTTCACACTTTCATCTACCTCTAAGTTTAAATGATCAATTTACCACAAACCAATTCAAAGGTGAACAGAAATAAAAGAAAACAATTATACAGTTTAAATATATCCCCACTATTAACAAATCACCAAATGTAAAAAAAAGAAAAAAGAAAAAAAAAGGCCAATATAAGAAGCAGTGACAGGTGCATCCATGGCCACTCTGTTGGTTCACTGAAGCTGAAATCCTACCCCGAGAAAGCCTCTGATGCTGAGGAACAGCTCTGGCTGTTACACACAGGTTTCATTAGAGGCTTATGCACCATGCTGAAACTGCAGCCACTCTCTGGCCTCTGTAATTGTCAAGAAGAGCTGGAACATTTACACTCTAGAGGTATAAATATCCCCAGTGATCTTCCATGACTTCCCTAGAGGCTCAACAGGTAGAGCACAGCAGAAAGCCAGCTGTCGCTAGCAGGCGTCAGAGTGGATTTCTCCACCACATCATCAGTCATCTCATTTGGATCTGACATACTGCTTCACACTGGAGGCCTGGATCAAAGCGTATGGGATGTACAGCTATTTCAACAGTGTAGATTAGAGCGAGCAAGAGTATATTGCTAATACTAAGGTATCAATCCTTTTGATATTACATGTGGCATTACTACAGGGAAAGCAATTTTCAAATCACTGAACAGAACTGCTGTCTGTCAGTTTATATTTACATGATCTCTGCATCATAAGTTTTCAGTTATCTAGAGTCACAGTGGCAACGTTTTGTCTGCACCTTGGCTCAGTTCTAATTCTGAATTTCTTTTTAATCATATTCCCTGATGGATGATTTTAACATGATATTCTAAACGTCCAAAGTGGAAGCAAAGGCTTCAGATTGATTTTTTTCCTGCTACATTACTTTAGATGAAAAGTGTTCAAACAATTTGAAGCCATAAAAATACTAATAAAGGAAAAGACAGAGTATTGTGTGTAAAGTATTTAAAAGGCAGTGCAAATAGCCTGGATTTCAGTTGTGTGATTGTGCATTTGCGCATGTGTTTTATGTGCTTCTGTCTGTCAGCTGCCCTTCAGGAAAAAAAACCCATTGCCTGTTGATGAATGATTTGCGGATCCAGTAACTCATATCAGGGGGCATCAGGGAGAACAGGCATTTTAATATTTTACATATCTCAGAGCCGCCATTAGCAAACCAGTCACAAAAGCCTGTTTGCATGGTTCTGCCAGAGGTTTCTTCCTGTTAAAAGGGAGGTTTTCCTTCCCACTGTTACCAAGTGCTTGCTCAAAAGGGGGTCGTGTGTTGGGGCTTTCTCTGCTTTATTCTGTGGTCTTATTCTTGCATCATAAGGTTGCTTGAGGTGACTGTTGTTGTGGTTTGGACCTATATAAATACAATTTAATTTAATTGAACTATAATTTTACCTGTATGTGGTTTCAAATTAGATTTTCATTGATGTTTGTCTCTCAGGAGGTGGTGAGGAATGAGATCCAGGTTATTATTGTCTTTACTTTACAATATAATGAACTCTAAGATGACTGCTGTTGTGATTTAAAGCTATACAAATATAAACTGAACTGAATCTTTTTGTGTTGATTTCTAAGACTAATGATTCTAACAGCAGATTTTATCGAGTGGGTTCATGATTGGTTGTCATAATTTCAGGTCGGACAAGAAGACTCCCTGTAACGAGTCCCTTTCTGCTAATAAAAATGGAAAACCTCCCCCATCAGCTGTACCACCACCGATACCCATGTCTCCCATTGTTGAAAAGATGGAGGGACTGAAGGCCATCCGCAACCGCAGCAACAGCCTCCGCCTGGGCCGCCTGGCCTTCTACCGACACCTGGAGAAGGTGGAGACCATGCGCTGTTTCTGGGAGCTCAAACATGTGGAGCTGGAGGGAAGAAACCAACAGGTAATATGCACTCATTCTACACTCCTCGCTGTTATTGTTCACACATTACACTGAGGTTTGTGATCGGGTGAATCACTGATCTGGATTTGGATCACTCAGTGTTGTTTTATTCAACACTAATCGGCTTAGGTAAAAGGTTCTCTATTCACTCCTGACTCAACTGACAATTAAATATCAGCTTCTCAGACACTATTCTAGTTCACAGCGCCTCATAGAAAGCGTAGCATTCATTGACTGGGGTTGGCATGCAAGAGGCCTTGACAGGTGAAGTACAGCAAGCTCACTAGAGGGCGCTGCAGGTCTATTTAATTTTTTTATTGCTCACTTGAACCTCCTCAACTCTGCCCGTCTATCATACAGTACATAAAACCACACACTGAAATGAATTTGGCTCTTCACAGGATACAGCTCCAGTTGCCACAAGATGGCAGCCCTGGACTGCTTTGCTCTGCTTATTTAGAAAGTGGATACATACTTCTAGGATTGATCGCTTTATGAATATGAGCTACAGTCAATGTCCATACGCTTGCTTCTAAGTCAATCTTAGTTTGTCAAAATTATTTTTTAACTTTAATAACTTGTTATGGTAACACTTTATAATAACTACACACTATAAAGCATTATTAACGTATTAGTAAATGCTTCATTCATTATTTACAAAGCAGCCTTTTTAAAAAGCGGCAGACTGTTGTGTGTGCCACTGAGGCAAGTGGTTGAAGTCCACATGTAAAGAGACGATTTGTGTTTATTTACATTGTAAAGCACTAAAATGCAAGAGTCCTCCTCCCTCCATCATTTGTCTATTCCAGCTGTGTGCTAAACTCTTTTAGATGCTGAAAAGAGGCTACACCAGTGCATTACACAAGCAAGAGGACAGACAACACAGACGAGGGGTAAAATGTGAAAAATTAGTGTGCCAGGACAACTTATAACTAATAAAATGTAAAAGAATAATAACAAAAATGCACCAGGGAGAGAAAGAAGGATCATGAAGTACAGGTGAACTCAATAAGACTCTAACAGGGGCATCAAAAAGAATGAGGGAAAACAATAAAAACACTGAAAATCAGCTCAGCTCAGTAAGGCAAATATAGAAGGAACACAGTAGGCACGACAAAAAAGAGTAAGAGTAAGAAACAATGAACTAAGACGTTATGACAGAAGCCCAGGCTGTGAGAACTGCATGGCAATTTTGGGCAAGACTAACAGAGTATAGAAAATCTGATAATGTACACTAACTAATGATGCCTGCTATATTTTATATGTCACATTTTAAATCTTAGTTGGCAATTTGGTGATAATGGCAACATTATTGCTGCCAGTTTTTGCTTTTCTCAGGAGAATATTATTACACACACGCGCGCGCGCACACGCAGGCCTAAAATGGCTTTTATGTTTGTACCAGCGTACTTTTTGGAGCCAGTTTAAAGGTAATAAATGACAAATTAAGAATACACTATACCTGTGGTGGAATAGAATCTACACACAACAATGCTCCACAAAACACTGTCTCTTAGGAACAACTATATGTTGTCGTAATATCGCAGGCTAGTTTCCAGATCCACCAGCATCGTTACCTAATGCTGACCCTTCTGCCCCTGATCTGTTTGTGCAGAGGTTCTCCTCATATTCCCACTGGGGAATGTTTGTCCTCCCAGGGTTCCTGCTCAGCAACATTTATGACCACTTAACCCCCCACCCCCAACTGTTGTTGCTTGTTAAATCAAGCTTGCCTTAGAGTGCTGCAGTGAAGAATCTTCAATATTATGTGAACACCTGTAAAGTCCTTTGTCTTTTTGAAAAGGTCTATTCTACACTTTTGTCAAACTGATAAAGTAAGTTTTGACAAAGAGGACAAGAAAAAGTCTCAATATCTCTTAAAGAAACATTTAGAAGCACCAAAGTAAAATATTCTTAAGAAAAAGCTGAAAACATGAAAACAGCAAAATAAAACTTTACACAAAAAAACAAACATTAACATGTTCCACTATCACTGTACAACTGACCAGATCTATAAAGACAACTCTATAAAGATAGGCAAGCATGAGAAGTCTTTTGTCTTTCTTTCTCCTCTTTTCAAAGTGAAATTAGGGGGCGATCGTGGCTCAAGTGTTGGCAGTTCGTCTTGTAATCGGAAGGTTGCCAGTTCGAGCCCCGGCTCGGACAATCTCGGTCGTTGTTTTCTTGGGCAAGACACTTCACCTACCGCCTAGTGGTGATTGCCAGAGGGCCCGATGGTGCAATATGGCAGCCTTGCTTCTGTCAGTCTGCCCCAGAGCAGCTACAACTGTAGCTTGCCTCCACCAGTGTGTGAATGAATAGTGGAATTGTAAAGTGCTCTGACAGTCTTGAAAAGCGCTATATAATGCAATCCATTATTATATTATTAATATAAATTCAGAATTTTACACATTAAATAAGTGTACCCTTACTGCTTCCTGAAGAATTAAAATCATAAATAGCAGCCAGGTGCTGATAATAAAATACACACGGTTGACTGATCAACAGCGAGTGCGAGCAGCGCTATAAAATTCTTGGCAGTTTGCTGAAGCATTCAGGTGTGTTAACACAATGCTACAGTCTTTGCAGGAGTTCACATCCCAGCAACTTCACTCAAAGTCAGCAAAAAACACAGGAGCTAAATCTCAAAATCTCTCTGCAGGCAGATGGGCAATCCCCCGAGTGGAGCGCGCACCAAACTCTGCTGCACCATAAAACCGCCTTTAGTGTGTTATGTTCAAGTTCATTACAGTAAAATAACAAAGAGTCAGAACAATTCAGTTCCTTCCCATTTTTATTTATAACGGCAAATCACAACAACAGTCACCTCAAAGTGCTTTACACGGTAAGGTAAAGACCCTGAAATTATACAGAGAGATATTATTGTAGGGTACAAACATGCGTGGTTTGTTTGGAAGGGTTGCCTGGAGACAGCCTCTTCTCTCTAAAAAAAACACGGTAACATGGCCTAGGTTTGCAAAGTTGTATCTGAACAAACCACAAGACTTCAGAAACAATGTCCTTTGGATAAATAAGACCAAAGTAGAAATGTCTGACCATAACGCAGAGTGACACCAAACAGCAGGACAAACACCTCGTGCTAACTGTCAAGCCTTAATGGTGGGGCTTTTTAGCAGTAACGGGACCAGAGCACCTTGCTGTCAAGAAAATTACCATAAACTCATCTGTATACCAAAGTATTCTAGAGTCAGTTGTGAAGTGTTGCTTTTCTGACAACTGAAACTTTGTCACAACTGGTCATACGACAGAACAAGGTTCCTATGCACGGCAGCAAATCAGCAGCAGAAGGACTGAAAAAGGAAAACCTCAAGATGTTGCGATGGCCCGGTCAAAGTCCAGACCTCAATCTGACTGAAATGGTGTAGTTGAACCTTAAGGGAGCTGTGCATAAACAAATAATAAAGTGATACGGAGAAGTTATTGTTGCTAAATGTGGTGATCCAAGCTAGTAAACACACTTTTCATAGGACTACGTAGAGTTCCATACAAATATTCCTTTTTACGTGACCTCCAATAATTAATACACAATATTACCTTAAAAAGAAGGTCCCCTTTTCCCCGTCTTTGACTCACTATGGACACCATACTGCACTTACAAAGACTTCAGCTTCAGCTCTTGTTTTAATGTCACCTGTGCTGTTGAAGAGAATGCAAATTTAGCAGCACTCAGTTGCAAGTGTTTGTTTCCAGTCATGCATGCTTGTGTAACTGTTTGCCATGAGGTGTGTCTGCAGTGATGCATGCACTTGTCTTTGCCTATATGTGAGGCTTAAGTAGGAAAAAGCGGCTGCCTGGGAGGCAGACTAAAGAGGGCTGAAACATGTATGAAGTGCTGTGTCTGAAGTTAAAGGATACCACAGGGGTCTCACTGACATGCCTGCAGCAGCAGGGACAGCAGCAGGCATCTGATTCTGCGTACAGCAACGACACCCTGAACCCTACACCACCTGTCCCCTTCTCGTCTCAGAGACAGCGTGTTCTCTCCTTTTAGGTCCTGTGGTGGGAGGTAGGGAGGAAGCCGGGTGGAGGGTGAATGGGTGGCTGGGTGGGCGGGTGGCTCGACTCCACAGAAACCCTGTCCTCTTCTGATACCGCTGCAAGCAAACGATTTAGCATTACATGATACAGGAGCCTAGCTATTTCATAAATAAGGCCTGCTGCCTCTTCCCTTGTCAACATCTTGTTGCCAGCCACCCAAGCCAGCAAAGAGCCTGAAATAAGACGGACAGCCCGTGCAGGCAGACAGCGGGGACAGGAAGAGGAAGAGGAAGGCTTCCATCATGGAGAACTTCCTAAGGGATAAAGATCTTTGGATCTTAGGCAGTGTGTGTCTGGTGGCCACTTTTCTGTGGCGACGGCTGTGGAAATTATTCTCCACAAAGAAGAGAAGAAAGACTACATCATCTTCAGATGCAGAGGTAACAGAGTGAGACAGTAGTTTAGGTCAATGCAGCTGTGCTACATCTGCACAGGTGAATATGGGAGCATGCATGAGGGTCACTCAATCTAAACAGCACAAGTGTAAACAGTAAGAAATATAGAAATGGGGAAATCTGGCATCGCTCATGTTGTGGAATATGTTAGAGCCTGACAAGCTGCAGCTCTCTATTAAGCAGAAATTAAGTAATGGATGTTGTCACATTATCACTCAGAGGGATGCTGTCTTGATGCCAGAGTGATGCAATCTGATTCTGAGATTCTGTTTGTTAGTGGTGATTGTTGCTTTGACCACGTCTGTCCTGTAAGAGAAATTCTTATATCAATTAACCTCCAGGTAAAATAAAAGTGAAATGAAAAAGAGAAACAAATTAGTTTTAATGATGATTCGAATAAACACCACAGTAATTAATGTGTATTAGTTTTTGCACAAACTGATTTTCTGGACTTTCAGATGATTGGCAAAATTTCTGTTAATAATAAAATAACAGATTCTGTTTAATAATGTGCAGCACTGGCACCTATATGGATGATCTGAAGTGAGAAGGCCTCCATGCTAAAAGAGCACACATGCACACACTTTGGTGGCTTGTGATAGCAGAAGCCATTGGCACTGCGTGCAGGTATTTTGATTATCATATCTTTGCAATGAAGATCTTAAAATATCTCAGCTCAGCTATGCTGGTGTTATCTGTTGGTAGTGTCTGATTTCACTCCAAGAAGAAGAGTTGTGTTTCTGATGAGGTCCGTTTGATAGACGGTAACTGTAAAGTGGCAGTAAGACTAATCAGCTCAGTTATCTCTGGCATCACTGACATTTTTCATCTGCACTGAGGTTGAACTGCTGACGCCCAGTCAACATGCTGCTTTAATGAAACCCAACAACAACAATAGTATTGAGGCATGTGAAGCCACATTTCATGCCTCTGAAGGCAACGTGTGAGTGTCAGTGGAAAACATAACGTCATCATACATGCGTCAAACACATGTCACCAGGAGTGACATCTATATTGATATCCAACTGCACTTAACTCCACCACTCCATGCAGACAAGCCTATGCCCTCCACACTTAAGCATACTGTGTCCAGTAAGCCGGTTTATTATGTTAACATAATCCAGCAGGAAGGAAATGTGACCCACTCCCCATAAAGCTGGGTGCTGTGGTGCTTCGGCAGTTAATGTCTGTCAGTATCAGCTTAATCGTTTTATTGCTCTGTCTTCTTCTCCTCACACTGATCGACTACCGTTAGATTTATAGCTCTGCTTATCATTTCTACTACTGTCACAGCAACTTTCAGGGTTTTTAAAGTGATTCGTAGCCTGTAGGTGCAGCGGGTTAATCCTGTTTAAAAGAAATCTGTCCACGGTGTTAAAGCAAGACAGCCCTCTGCAGAATCGAAAATATCACTGCACACCTGAATGACATTCAAGCTGTAGGAAAAGCCTTTGTTAAAACAAACTCCACTTCATGGTTTTTTCTAAACGATTGCAATGGTCCATTCATGCCAAAGTTCACTAATTTAAATGCAATGCTTGTCTTTAACGTTGTGTTTGCACAAAAAAACAGCCAGCAGAACAAAATAATAAATAATAAAATAATAGCTACTTAACAGGGTGTATCAAAAAGAATCATGTGATTTCAAAAGGCAAAACTAAAAGTAATGGACAGAAGCTTGCGGTCAATTTTAAAACAAATGGCTGAATGTGACGTTTTACATCCAAAACACTGTTCTCAAGTCATCGTGTCCCACTCTGGATGCACGGCATATGTCCATACTACAGCCAAACTCATCTCATACTTCTGCAAGCAAGTCTGGAGTCACTGCAGCCACCGCTACTTACCCACAACCACGTGAAACTCATGACTCCTTTCTCGCGGTTCGTGATTCGATCGTTACCGGTGAACCCGATTAAAGACTTTAAATGTTGGAGGATTCTTTTTCATAGACTCTATATTAAGTGTACAGTGTGTAAAATGTCACCACCATATGTCAGTAGATTGCTGATTGCAGTAAGTTATGTTTTCTTACTGTGAAAGATCCACGACAGACTCGACCACTCGTTCATGCTTTCAGCATACTTTTATTAACTGCGGTTGCTGTTGCACACAACTCGGCTATAGCTCTGCAGATCACTGCCAGACACACACCAACAACCACAACAGTCAGTAAGCATAGATGCTAAACGCGAGGCGTGATTGTGGATACTTTTGGAGTTCGATACAAGTAAATGAGTCAATGAATTTCACCTTTGTCCAATAACACTGATACTAAGGACATCAAGAACATTTCTGTTGGTAAGCACTTCTATTTTTGCTGCTGTGTTTTAAGTGGTCGCTTAGTTTAAGAATAAACTCATGCATGATGTAAGAATGTAATCAAACTGTGTGATTTTTGTGACATTCGACAGAGCAATGCTGGAGGAGGAGAAAGACAGAATGAGAAAGAGATGATGAAAATATACATGTACACATGTTCAATCAAGATATATATAGTTTGAAAGTGCAATCTGTGATCTTTAAATTAAAAGTAACTTATGAGACATATGACACCAGGACAGCTGTGATAGTACTCAGGATGGTCACATTTCTCATCCTGTTAACATTTTGTCACCTCATTGTCAGATCTTGCTGTCACTTACAGACAGGTGTGCGTAACTAAGCAAGAGATGCAGTCTTTTGCATTCTATTTAACATTAAAGGACTAGTGTTGGGACTGAAATGGGGAAAAAGCCTTAATCTTGTCTTCAACTGGAGTGTGGAAAAAAGCCTGTTTAACATAAATTTTCTATTAAACAACAGTGTGAGAGCATGAGACACAAAGAGGAAGGCTGTTCACACACCACAAACTGAAGAGTCACCACACTGGCAATGTTTTGTTTCCCTTCTCTTGCATCATTGATAAAACAAAATTGCCTCAGCAGGGAGGCATTTAATTGTTTTAATTAAGTCAAAGTGTTCAAATGTGTACATTTATGTAACTCAGCTCTTTTGTCATACTGACTGCCACAAAGACTCAAGGTAGTTTTACACTACAAGCCCCATTCTCTCAAACAGTGAGTCCAGGGATCAGCTTTTATGGGTTTAATGTCTTAAAAGCAAATTTCAGCTACAATATGCTTGGCTAATGCAATTATGAAATTCCAAATGAATTTGTATAAATATTGGTGTTACAGATCAGTTGTAGCTGATATAATAGGCAAATAAGTTAAATAATTACCATGACTTTCATGCATCCATCCATCCTCTTCCGGTTATCCAATTCAGGATCACCGGGGAGGCTGGAGCCAATCAAATCCAGTATTGTAAGTTTACAATCAAAACCAGTCATCTGAATTTGATAAGATAATTTGAACCGTGGGTTTTTGTATGAGGCTTGTGAAGAGTAAACTGCAGCTTGTGTTAATACATGTGAGTATGACTAATGTGAGAAGGGTTTCTCCAGCTTCAGATTCTCACACTCACATAGCTCAGATAAAATTAGCACACATGCAAATACATGAGGGATAGAGAAGAGCCCATAATGGTTTGAGTCTCACAGTCATGACACAATGAAAAAACACAAAGAAAGACATTCAGAACCGAGAGCCGCCTTGTTTTATAGGCTTAATTGTCTAAACTGAGCAAAACTACTTTTAGAAATAATGTAGATTCATTTTTTTTAGACTAATGACTTTTATATTGAAAAAGATATTTTCACATTATGCCATGTGCAAGCTGGGAAACAGTTATATTTGGTGGATACATAGTCACATGTTTTTCTTTTACTGCACTATTGCCCTGTATCCTAAAACCAAAAACAGGCTGTTTAAAAAGCTGTTTTCTGTTAAACAGGTGTTGGGTATAAAATGGGTTTTGGTGAAACATACCCGTCCTTTTAATTCTTATTTTCTACTCAGAAGTAGACTTTTCCCCCCAGTTGTTTACTTTTCATTGTCAACAAACACAAATAAATATACACGGGCAAAGCTGTGTGTCAATGCAGAGCTCCAAAAGGAGTAATTTCCGTATCCTTTTTCTTTCCTGTTGTATCGCTCTAACACAATGATGATCACTGTATTTCTTTTTTTATTCCTTTTACCTTTTATATTTAAATGTTGAGAAATTTCAAGGTTTATGGTGTTATCATCAAAAAATGGTGCTGATGTGTTAAACAATTTTAGGTTTAAATTTCTTTAGCGTCACTATCAGTAGATGGTAATATTGTTGGCATGTACATAGAAGTGTGAGTTTATTGTACTTTGAAGTTTGAAGTGGAGAAATCTAATTATTCTTCATCTGGTTATCAAAAAGAGTTTTCTCCATGAAGGCTAGGTAGTAAGCAAATTGTTTCAGTACTATGTATTTACTTTATGTGGGCTGACCCACATGTTTATTTTGTTGGAAACACTCACTAGTTCATATTTGGCACAGTCACAACTACCAGAGCCATCTGAAAGATCTTTGGCAAGTGTTCTCATAGAGTGTATATTATTGATGCTAACTGCTTATTAATGCTAAGTGACAGACTGAACAAATACAGACTTTAACTCACCAGAACCGAAGCCCAGACGTCCTCAGCGATCTGTATACGACAGCAGGCTGTATTTTTCTAAAATAATGCTACAAAAAGCTTCGAAATGCACCATCATTGACATTTTAGCAAAGAGGTTCAGTACAGTGACTTGATCGGATCAGTGGTGGACTGTTAGCACTGCAGTCTCGGTAAGAAAGCTTTGCTGTGCCTGCATGGGTTTGCAGATCTCCAGTAAATATCATTGAGATGTGATGTACAGTGTGCAGAAAACTTTCATTGATTCATGCCAAAAATATACAGTACTGAACAAAAGACTTGAGGCAGACCACACAGAGACGGGAACAAAATCACTTAGAAAGAAATCACATAATAGCCTAATTTGTTATGTGAGCTTCAGTGGATTTTTCTTTGTGCGTAGGCTCTGACTCAGGTATTTGGCACCGATTCATTTGGAAAACTTGCTTGGCCAGGCCTTAAGCCTGAAATACTTTGAATGAGAGAAAATGCTGCTAAAACATTCAAGTCATTTTTCATTATTGTCTTTGGGATCATTTGGATTTGTCGACACATTAGCAGATTAAAGAATAGTAGTTAAAACAACAGCAAACAAGACAGCTTCCCAGCAGTCTTTAAAGCAGGCAGATTTAGAACAACCACTGAAACCTGTCCAAAAAGCACAAAAACCTTCATTTGTTAGCCCACATAACCCGATTAGTTTTTTTAAAACTAGTTTATAAAGTCAACATGTTTATTTTTTCTATTTTTTCTTTACCTGAGAGTCAAAACAGTTTGAGTAGTCAGACTGAGTCAGTCATTATTGAGATAAACAGAGTGCAGCAAACTAATCTCAAGGAAAGTAATGGCCTGTGTTGCTTACAGTAGCAATATAAATTACATATACAACAATTATTCTATATCTAAGGGCATTTTCAGTAAAAACTGGACATTTTGCAGAGCTTTTAGACTGATTAAGAGTATGTGTGTTGCTCTTTTTAAAATAGCAAATGAGTCCGTTTAAAATGTATCCCATTTTAATCCAGATTATACTATTTCCCCTGAGTTTGCAGCAGAGCATCAGCATTGACAAAATACACAGCAGAGAGAGAAGCATCATCTTAATTAGGCTGCTTTATAAAGGATGCATTGGGATGTAAAGTGCAGCATGTAATGAATGGACAAGTAAAATGAGTGTTCATGGGCTCATTATAGCTATTTAATTAAATCAACTAATCAAATATGCTAAGCACTTTAATAGAAAATGCTATGCATGTAAAATGTGCTGAAAGAGGCAAAAACAAAATTAGCTAATGTTAGTAAGAGAATGCCAGCCAGCATGGAATTTCATCTCTCAGTAAAACAGATATGCGATTGGATGCTGTGTTTATGATCTGTCACCATGTACAGCAGATCTTCCATGGCAAGCACTGACTATTTGGATTTGTGCGATTAAATGTTTGTACAGGGGCATTAGGTCAGGGGTCACAGTAACCAGGGAACAGCTGGGTGCTACACTCTGACAACATGCTTTTATTTCCAGATTCCCAAGTAGTCAACAGTTGTGCGCATAGACCAGAGACAGTCTATGGCAGAGCCGTCCATGATGGGTCTGTGATCACAGACTTCCATCTAGTGGCAAGAAGACCAAAGTGCAAAATACTTGATTTTAAAATACAGCCACCAGACTTATTTTTACATAGTGTAATTATACGATATGATGCTGTAATTAAGTATCGTATAAAGATTTACACAGTTGTGAATAACCTCTGACCTCTCCTTCTAGATTAATAGATTCATCTGAAGGTCTTTCAATACTATATAGAGCTATTTAAAAGTATGTTACTGCCCTTGTTTTGTCTAAGGAATTATGTCAAAAATTATGTCACATATATTAAAATAGTTTTCAACAGAGCAAATAACAAAATCCTGCCCTTTGTGCTAATTTTTACCACGCTAGGAAAAAATCAACAAAGAAAGCAAAATGAATAGACACAAATTACAATGCTGTTCTGTTAAAAGTAAATACTGCCCAGAGAGTGAGCTGATTTGGTGGACGTCTGTGTGCAGTGCTTCTTGTTACATTGTTATATGTTACTTTAAACTAGTACCTAAAAGACTATTATAGAATGATAGTGTTGCACATCCTGACCAGATCACTACAGATTATAGAAATCCATTAACATATATCTACGGCAACAGATTTAGGAAGAAGTATTTAAGTGTTTCTCTTTCACCATTTGTTTTTTTAAATCACAGCACTTACTTTGATTGCTGTCAGACACTTTTATGTACCGCTGCAAACATGCAGCTTCTACTCTGGGCCCTGTTTCAGGAAGCCGGTTTAGTGGAAAAACTGAGTAAGTATACCCTGAGTTAACGAAAACTCTGGGTTTTCGGTTTCACAAAGCGAGTTCAGCTGCAGCCTGAGTGAGTCACTATGACGACACACGCCGTGAAGCTAACCTGCCCCCTAGCAGGTTTACTACAACTAACCCTGACTGTCTCCGCCCCTTTGTCAGAAACCTGACTGTAGGAAGTGTCAGACATGGCGTGCTCCTTCCTTGAAGAGCCAGTAGATCGTGAAGCCCAAATTCTCCGCAGAGCTCTCCGCCGGGAGAGAATGATCAGAGCGCGTTTGGACATTTTATCATTTCCTGATGATTTCCTGTGTGAACGTTACCGTTTCTCAGCACAATCTATAATTTATTTGGATAACATCCTCAGGCCATATATTACGCATGTGACACATCGCGGACATGCTCTCAGTTCTGTACATATTATTTGTATTGCACTTCGGTTTTTTGCAAACGGGAGCTTTCTGTATAATATTGGTGACGCTGAGCACGTTTCCAAGGCTACCGTCTGTCGGGCAGTCAGGAATGTTACAGTTGCACTGAAACGTCTCCTGTACTCGTCTGTGGTGTTCCCCGGTCATAGACCCACAAGATTTATCAAAGAGGGATGCCACAAAATTGCAGGTATCAGGATGACCAAAACTTAATTTATGATGTGGTGATACTTGGACTACTACTTAAATTCTACATTTATTTTCAGGGTTCCCAGGCGTGATTGGCTGTACAGATGGCACTCACATTCCAATCATTGCTCCTTCAGTAAATGAAGGAGACTATGTGAACAGGAAGTCTTTCCACAGCATTAATGTACAGGTACATAGTTCCCTGTAGCATTTCAAACTAACAAATTATTTCATTATAGTAATGGATGCTAATTTGTGTTCTCTGCACTGTGAAGATCATATGTGATGCTGCCAACATTATCACAAATGTGGAAGCCAAGTGGCCAGGCTCTGTCCATGACTCACAAATATTCCGTGAATGTACACTGAGCACAAAATTTGGACATGGTGAGTTGAGAATACTTTAAAATATATAAAGACCAATTGCTTCAGGGACATTTGAACTGAAGTGTACCCTTCTGTCTTAGGAGAGTTCACTGGCTACTTGCTTGGTGATAGGGGGTATCCATGTTTACCCTATTTGCTTACCCCTTACCCTGACCCTGAACCGGGCCCACAGCAGCGATATAATCTGGCTAATTGCAGGACAAGAGCCAGAGTTGAAATGACTATCGGAATGCTTAAGGCCCGGTTCCAGTGCCTGCAAAGACTCAGGGTCACCCCAGAAAGGGCATGTGACATTATTGTGGCATGTGTGATTCTTCACAACATTGCCACAATTAGAGGAGAACACTGTCCTTCTGAACCAAACATCAGCAGTGATCCAAACCATGAACA
Source organism: Aulonocara sp. 'chitande type north' Nkhata Bay (assembly GCF_057382095.1). Lineage (NCBI taxonomy): Eukaryota > Metazoa > Chordata > Actinopteri > Cichliformes > Cichlidae > Aulonocara > Aulonocara sp. 'chitande type north' Nkhata Bay. Next base: position 13,790,039 of record NC_141360.1, read on the forward strand.
TCCTGACCCTCCCACGGACATACAAGATGGAAGAGCAGTCAGAGACACCATATGTCACAATCATTTCTTTTGACCCATCACCTCAACATGTTGAAAGAAGAATAAACAGATTTTTTGTTCAACTGGCTTTATTGGTCGCCTGTGTTTCCTGTACACAAAGTATTAAAAGATGTAAACCTCATAAAGTGTCTCTGTTGCTTCCTCCTCTGTAACAGCTGTCAATGTTTCTTCATTATTTTCCTGTAGTAAAGAAATAAACAACATTGCTGTTCTACTGTAAACTCATATAATCTGTGGAGTATTACTCACAACTGCATGTTGGTCTGGCTCAACAGGAGGCTGCACCAGATGCAGTACACCATCACCATCAACTGATAGAATATGAGGTTTATACAGGTCACTTATAACTTACAAGGGACCAAATGGCAATTAACAAACATACCAAGCACCTTACACTTCATTGTCATTATGCTCTCAAAGACAACCAAGACTGAGGGAAGGCAAAATCAGTAGGAAAATAACTTCACTACAAAATAATTCATTATGGTAAAGAGTTTATCAAATGAATGAGTAGCACTGCAAAGGTGACTGTGAAGAAAGGATGTATGCACATCATGTATTATTTTGAATTTACCCCTTATGTAGGCACTTGTGTCTTGTGGGGTTATTGACTCAGAGGATGTCCCCGCAGAGATGCCTTCGGCCACAGGGCGCCCACTGTTTTGGCTGAGGGCCAACTGCTCAGCCTCTGTGAGTGGTGGTGGTGGAGGACCCCCACCTGTTTTTCGGGCCTCCGCTTTTTTTCTGTTGGCTATAACGGGCCACATTTGAGCATACAGAGTAAGCAAATATGTACTTGTAATGTGCTCAGATAATTTCAATAAGTGCTTACAGAGGGGAAATTAATGTAGCCTCTAACTGCAATTGATTTACATGGGACAAACAGACCAAGCACTGTGGCTCATAATACAATTACACCTTACCTGTTTGGACTATATTTTTATATTTCATTTTTACTTGCTGCCAGGCACGTTTGGGGCCTGTTGGGTTGCACCTGCGCTCACATCACATCACAAAATAAAATGTATAAAATAACAAATAAAATAACATATGATAAAATAACGTGTTAAATGGGTGGAAATCCCTAGATCAATGTTTATATTAACACTCACGCATTGACTCTGTCGGCTATGTTTTGCCATGCATGCTCCCTTTCTTTTGCAGCTGAGGCTGTGTTACTTTTTTCCGCGGAATTTGCATGTTATCGGCATATACTGCCATCAGAATTTCGGCCTCAAGCGCTGTAAGATGCATTGACCGCGCCTTCTTTCCCTCCGTCTCCATGGTGACTCGCTTAATCTGTGCTCCGCTTATCAGGGCTTTATGTATCCTCGTCCGCGCGCTTCACTTGGGGTTAAAGCAACTCCGCGTTGACTGAACTAATTGTTATCAGCCTTTCTGAAACGGAATATTCCGAGTTGGACAGTTCGGGGTTACTCAACCGTGAGTGTCGTTTTTCACTCTGAGTTTTCTAAACCGGCTTCCTGAAATAGGGCCCTGTTCAATTCTGTTAAAGAGTTGGGTATTGTGGAGGTCTATCTGAAAATGATGGTGTTGCATCGTAACGTTTCCCAGATGTGACAATGTGATGAGATTGGATTGGACATAAATAGCAAATCTCTTCAGGAATGTGCATGTCTATACTTCTCACTTTTAGGGTGAGGGTCACAAGTAGGGTTGCATTTGTCAGCGGTACATGTTATGAAAAAAAACCACATGAAAAGCAAAAATGCACGAAATGACTTCACTTCAGACTGTACCAAACAACCCATTTGTATTGAAACCATCTCTGGACGTATGATGTATCAGATTTGCTGCTTTTGCATGTTTTGGGGCATTGAAACAAAAATATGTGTCGGCTTAACTTTTTAGATCCTATCTCGCAAAATTGTCTCTGCGTGGCCCTAAGCTAATAGTTAGTGTATAATAAGCCTTAAATATCCAATGATTTTGTTTCAATTTTATATGTAGAATATTTCCTTCTATAAACACTCAAAGTATCCCAAAGTAAGAAGTAGCCCAAAAAGTATTGCGGAGGATGCTCTAGGGGTCTCCAGATATCCTAAGTGCATCAACATGGTTATTGAATTACCTGTAAATACCAGAAGTGTCTCTGGTTCGTGCCTGTGGACTGTGTCTATCTGCATGTTTGCATCATGAAAATGAGCCCGAGCCCATTGCCAGAACTTAAGCAAGTGTGATTTCTGTACGAGAAAAGCTTTGATATAATAAATCTAAACCATTAGCTTTTAGTTTAGCATAAAATGGAATGTGATACAGTTTTGATATTTGACATTTGTGTGATATCACTCGGGGTTATGCATTCATGCTGTTTAGCATGTAACACGTCCGCATGCTTATCCTCGCTACCCCCTGCACCACAAACACGCTTCACATACACACAAACTTTTCTGACGTAATAAAGCACCTCTGTTCTATGAAGAGAATTTTTTCCTGTCCCACTGAGCTCTGAGGCTGCTGAGAGCTAAATCTACCATCTGGTTATCATGGCAGCTAAACTGTGGAAAGAACAGACTGTCATCGGCCAGTGGTGACACATGCAGGTTTGACAGATAAAAAAGCAGCAGGTGGAGCTGCGGAGATAATATGTGCACTTGTTCCTATTGGCATCTACTCGCCAGACTTATATGGTCTATCAACAACGGAACAATCCTGTCATTAAACGCAAAATGTTACATAACCTGCTGAACAGATCACTACAGCTTTGCATGGTGCAGGTTTAGCAAAACTTTAGTTTCAAATTGACTCATGTTGCTCCCAACGACTAAATCTCTAATAGGGAACTGTAAGGAAAAAGTGTAGATTGTGCAAAATATGTTGAAATTTTCTATTTCAAATGTACAACTATGAAGAGACGGTATCTTGGGTTTGCATACTTTGGCTGGCATGCAGGGCTGAAATAGCTTTTCAGGGTTTTTCCAGAATTTCAAACTAAAACCTCTAAGAAAATGTAAAATGTAAAAATGAAGTCTGTGTGAAGAGTGTGCATGTGGTTCGTTACTGTTCAGGTCAAGCACACTGCTGGGTTGATGAGGACCCCCTCTCTGAATGCAACTATCTTTGGTCTCAGCAAGGTTGCGTGGTGTGAGTCATATTCATGGTATGGTGAATCTTATGTGGTTAGGGATGCCATTTGGGAGGGAAACCCTGGATTATCCAGGGGTCCCAGAGCTGGACCAGCACCCTGGAACATGCCAAAGCTCAAAGAGCCGCCACTGAGCTGTTGTCGGTGGGTCCAAAATGTCTCGTCTGTATCCCTTCCCTTCCTGGTCTAATCATTTGGATAGGAGGCACCAATTTAATCCACAAGCCCTACTTCTTCCTATGTCCTTTAAAACACTCGTCTACCTGACCCAAACTGCTTTTCAAGTATATCAATTTGAAGCAAAATATAGAAAAGGCATGCATGAATCTACTGACACATGCACATTTATATTTTGCTGTCATTTCGAGAAACTGAAAACACATTTTAGACCATTTTTCTGTGTTCTAGTTTATAAATAAGCAAGCCTAGGAAAAAATGTTTGTCTCAAAAATATGAAAAAATCCATCACTTAAGTAAATTACCTACTTACCATGTCCCTCTTATTTCAGCTTTCCCTCGCCAAGCTACAGCATTGTTAAATATGGACCAGGTTTACCACAACAGCAACCATCCCAAGGCGTGCATTTGTTATGTGTGACACAGACTATAATTGTGGCTCTGGGAGTGATAATGGATTACTGGAAAGCCCACGGCAGTAGAAGAAGCATTATAAATTGTCTGTGTCTTCCTGCTGAGTAATTCTATATGCGGTGAGAGTGGCTAGGCTGCGTCAGCCTCATTCCCAAACTGTGCTCCTGTACCACACAGCCTCTCGTGTTACCATGTAACCTTTTCTGACTAGGGATTTCAGAGCTTGTCTGACAGGGTACAGTTAAACCTTCCACCAGACCAATCTACCAGCACTCTGCTCCGACCCTACTGGCTCTTGGCTATTGTAGTGTGGAGTCTGTGTGGAGATTTATTTAGCCATCTACTGTATCACAATTTGTCCCCACAAAAGGTAGTTGTTATGGAGTATGCAGTGATTCAGAGCTGATGCTGATATAAGGAAATAAAGAAGTAGGGAAAAGGAAGATACATTCATATAAAATAGTGTACTGTTTACTCCCTTTTTACTTATATATTTCTAAAACAAGCACAATATACTTTTGAGTATATGACAGTATAATATAATCTAAATAATAAAATATTTTTTTGTTGTAGCAGTATTGTTTGTTGTTGCCTGTGAAAAAATTGTTTAATGCTGTTAAAATGTATCTGGTCTGATTTTTTTTTTTGTTACACAAATAGTAGCTTTGAAAAAGATAAAGGTTTTACACAGTGCAATTATGACCACAGAGCAGCATATCACATTTGATGTTTATTTCATATAAAATATCATGGCATTCCTATTTGAGTATTCTCAAATGTAAATCAAAAAGACCGCAGTGGCAGGAAACGTCTGTGTAACCTCTTCTTCCTTTAGAAACAATAAACACTGTCAATACTCTCCATGACGGCGTGGCAGCAACTCACTGAGCTTGGGCGAAGCAAGGATCTTTGAAGGAGAGAAAGAGAAACCAAAAAAGACAGCTCCTGAAAATAATAATTTTTCCTGAGATGCAGTGTTTTTGTGTGTATGTAGCATTTTAATGGCAGCAATTCTTTTGAGTCATTACATGTGTGTATTTGACTGCCTGTGTGTGTTTCCTATAGGTCATTGTTTAGTGGCTATGGCTAAGTGCAAAACTTTCTGAAGTTTTTCAAAAGAGATGCTTGAGATCTGTGCTAACTTGCTGTAACATATATAGTACTGAAGTTTAACAAAAGTATTCATGTAGTCAGAGCAGCTTACTTTAAAATGAACACCAAGCGTACATAGAACATGTTTTAATTAATTAAAGACAACAAAAAATAAAGAGAGCAAGAGAAAGAATGGTGGCCTTGCCATCTGACATGTTAACTATAGTGTCATTCATGAATGAATCCTGACTGGATTTTCTTTAACTAGATATTTTCGAAATTGTTTTCACACAGTGACTTTTGATCACCCAGTTCTTCCCTGAGTCCAAGTTATCCGCAAAACTCCTGAGAAATACCTTTATGAAACAGGCCGTTGATACAGAGATATAAAAACCTCTTTGTGGTTGAATCTGTGGTGTTTAGTTTGTGGTGTTTCAAGTGCAAAACTATGGTGCCCCTGTGAGGCCAAATGTACTGCACCTTCAGAAAGCACCACCAAATGTGAAAATGTTCCAAAAGCACATAAAACACACATCAGAAGTTGAATAAAATAGAAGAGAACTATTAAAAAAAATGTCAAAAAGCACAACAGAAGCGTTTTGGGGGAAACAAAACTGTGACGGACCAGCTCCTGAAGTGACAGAAACCAAAACACTGCACTGAGATAGTGAAGGCATGAAGGAGAGGATTCACCAGTGCTGTGAAGGAGGAAAAAGATGAATGCACAATCTCTTCCATCTTTTTCCTCCTTCACAGCACTGCTGAATCCTCAGATGGAGATGGAAAAGATGGAAGATATTGTGCATTCATCTTTTTCTCCCTCATATAGTATTTTTGTCATGTTTTGTGATTATTTTTTTTGTGAGCTTGGGCTGCATTTTTTTTCTACGTCCTTTGTGTTTTATACAACTTCTGTTGCGTTTTATGTGCTTTTGCAGTTGTTTTTCTTATAATTTCAGGTGTTTTCTTAAACAGTTTGACCTCTTAGGGCCACCGTACAAAGCAATTGCTTGAAAAAGCTACAAAAAACAGATTTTTCTATATGTTTACTTGCAGTAATCCACTTTAGCATGAGAGCTGTTTCTGAAGTTTCACTGAATATCGTTTTAGACCCTGACTAATTACAGTATTTTATCTTTGATTAATGTCAAACAGAGGCTTTGCAATAATCTTTATAAAGCAGTTTAGTGTGAAAACACTTTTGCCGGATTACTGATCTCCTTCAGTAAGGAAACATGTATTTCAACCATATGTTTTGCATTCTGTCTGCACTTGCACCGTGTCCTTTATCATTCTCACCTTCAATAGCAAATAGCCACTGGGGATACAAGTGTTAACCCTGACAGCTGATGAGCTGTCCGTACTTGGGAACAGCGTGAGGAGCAGAGTATAGGTCAGGTTTTTCCGTTGTTGACAAATGGGTGCCAGTATATAGGCGCCAGCGCTTTGTCGCTCAGCCTACTCCTGATGGACTGTACTGAGATGTGGAAAAGTTTGAGGTCAATGTGCAGAGTCACGTCTCAGTAGGTGGGCCTGTTCATGAATATGAACTCGTGTGTCAGCGACAGTGTGTATGTCTGTCCTCTTTAATTCTGTACAGCAACACATGTGCAGGAAGTTTCCTCTCCCACAATCCCCCTCTCCTCTGCATCAACAGTTCTTAGGTGTCAGCTGGATCACCTGTGTCCCGTTGTCTTTGTGTCCCTCACGGTGTGTGGACAGCAGGCTTATATTGGGAACCTCGGAAGTTCTTTCCACTTGGTGGCCTCCAGAGGAAAACCAAACCCTTTTAACTTTTACTCAACTTCTGTCCTTGAACAGTGTTGGCTCAGGATTAGTGAGCTGTAAAATAAATGATGACTTTTAAACTTAATGAACAGCAAATAAAAAAATCTTTAATATTCATATTTAACCATAAATACAATCAAAATAACTCAAAAATGCAGCAATACACTGCAGAAAGATAGAAAACAGTCTGCTAAATAGTCAGAATGGTGGTGATTTGGTAAAAATTTAAATGGCTCCTCTCTGCTACTCTGAGTGAAACAAGTTAGGTATAAAAAGCGATAAACTGATAGTATTTGGCAGTGTTCAGAAATAATCTCAGTCCTCTTTAATTAGTAACTTTTTTACCACTTCGCACGTGCTGGCATCCCTCCTTCAATCTTGTTACAATGTGAAAAACAAAATGAAAATGCGATTAATGGTGTAATGTGACTAAACCTGCTGAAAAATGGCACGGGCTCTTCAGATTTAGAGATGTTATGCTTTTCTTTATTGGCCCTAAACTATATTTGTTTATCTTGCTTTTTACAGCATCATATTTAGTTCAGCATTCTTGGGATTCTAACACCTGACTGAAGGGCTTTTGAAGTATCTCAAATGTCACATAGCGACCCTCCCCAGCATCCCCCACTGTACACTCGAGCCCTCAGCTCTTATCACTGGCCACCGAGTCCCTTACGTCCACAGCGGTGTTGCACTGTAATTGGGAGAACAGCCATCTGCTATTCTTAAAACTCAGCTCGGTGGTGAAGGATTGGAAGAGAGCTATCTGTTGTCCCTCCAGTCCTTTTAACTTGTCTGCAGCTTTGTCTGGCACTATGTTTTTTGTGCTAGTTGAGACTTTGTGAGAGTAACTGGACTTTAGATTAAATAAACGCTTTTTATTAGAAGTCACGTTTAGGTCAATCATGAGCTCCAGCCTTGTTAACTCTTTAGCCAAGGTTTATGATCCAAACCCTCTTCACGGGCAGAAGCCAGGTGGAAGGAAGCTTTCTCTAAATGGATCAGAAAAGTTTCAAGCTGCTTCTTCCTCTTCTTCATCATCATCCTCTTGCTCTCCTCATGATGTTGCCCTGCGATCTGTGGAAAGTCGAATGGACTTCCTGAGCTCTCAGATGGAGCGTTTGCTCAACATGCAACAGACTGTCTTGATCAAGCTGGATGGCCTGTCGCAGGATGTCAGGGGTATGGGTTTGGATCTAGCTTCAATACGTGAAGAAAGCCATGGAAAAAGCCGTGGGTCTGGGGTAGAAGCAGTATGCAGGGAGCTGCATGGGGCCATGGAGAGGGCCAGTGAGCACATGGAGAGTCAGGGACGCAGGTTGGAGGGGGTGGAGAAACTGGTGGAGGGCACCCAGCAGGTGATAAGCTTCATCGGTGAGGTGGTAAAGAGCTCCAGGTTGGTGGAGCTTCTGTTCAAACAGCCTGGACGGAAAGCCAACAGGAAGGTGAGAAGTTTAAACGACATCATGAGCAAGTTTTCCACTAGAATCTAGCAAAAGCACTTTTAAAGTTCCATCATTTTTATCTGCATTGTTGAACATGGCAGTGAAAGTGAAAGGTCTCACTGTATAGTGAGCATGGTTGCATTGGTATCCTCTTGACTGAATGTATTCATATTGTGTATATGTGACAGTTCAAATAACATTTAAATGGCAATGTTTTTTAAAACTCTGCCTTTTAACTCCTGTGAGTTTAGATATGACTCCTATGTGGCTGGTCTTGGCTCTGCTGTGCCTGCTGTAATGTTAAGTGATTTACCATTGAGACTGTGATCGGCCTCCGAGGTGTAAATGATTAATGTCACATTGGTTATCTTTCCCAGACCACGTCTTTATCAGCTTGCAGTGCAGCTGCACAGCTTCAGTCCAACAGTCGTCAAATTCTTAATCGTTCTTAATGCCATGATTTATTAGAGAGACTCACTTCCTAGTGCTGTAACCAAATATGAATATATGTTACAGATGTGTAACACATGCAACATATATTGCATAGTTCATGCATTCATATAATCTATGGTTACACTGCTGATTGAGAGGCTTTTTTTAGATACAGGGTTAAGGAGACAGATTTGTTGCACCATATGGCGACTGTCATATATACTGTATGCAGGGATAAAGTGAATATTTCTCTTTTAAAGTGTGGAACTGATTCGAGTGATGTGTAGCATTTCAACTGCTGTAGTTGAAATGCCACATATTTCCTCTTTGGCCAGAAGGAGGCATCTGCTGAGCAAGACATCAATACACTTGAGTTATGAGGGAAAACCTTCCCAACAGAAACTGCTTTGAAGCTTGTTGTCACATTATTGCACAAATGGAAATATCTGCATCTATCAGCAATTTTCCTTTCTATGAGAAGTTTCCACCAATTGCAGGTTTTGCCCCACTTTTGAATGTTACGCACAATGTCTAAAACCTGATCTTTCTTTCCTCTGTTAACATCCAGGCAAAGGATGATAAGGAAAAAGCCAAGCTGAGCCTGAAAGGTTTAAAGGCCCAGAAAAAGAGAAAACCGCAAGAAACGTCAGGTAAACTCAAACAAGATATTACACAATCCACAATCACAAGTTTATGCAGAGCCCACCACAAAATTTCTAAACTCGTTATCTGCATATAATACATCATAAATCTGAAATATATGTACATCATGGAATATAACGGACTTTAATATAACAGGGAGACCAGTTCAGGATTTCTGAGAATTGTTTTTGTAATATAAGATATGTGTTCTGTTTAGCATAAAAACATAAAATATAAGTAAATGATGGGAAACATATTAAGAAGGCCTTTAAAAATTTTAAATCTTATATGTAGACAAGCTATGTAATGATCCCTGGAAGTCTCGCATGGCTGCACTGCTACATCTGCTGACTTTTTGGCAGACATAAATACAGTTTTCATCATGTTTGAAGGATAACAGCATAAAAAGGGAGACAAGAGGCAGTTCAGCCTTTATTTAAATATATGAGAAATCAAACAAAACACTACAAATTCAGGCAATGAGAAGAAAAAAATGCAAAAAGACACTGAAGACATCGCAATCTGACAAAAGTGAGGGAAGACAGTATAAGAGACCCAAGTAGGAGAATGAAACAGTATCTAAATAAATAGGATACATTCACATCGACCAACATGTAAACAGTCAGAACACAAAAGGCAAAGTGAATAAAATTTAAACAGTATTTGTCTGCAATAATCCCCCATGTTTACATGTCAAGCTCGCATAATAAATGTATATATGAGCAAAATTTGAAACACAGATGACAGATCAGAATTTAGGTCTTAGCTTGACAGCTTTAATATGGATCTGAGAACCGGATCTGCACTCGTGTCTTCACAACACTCTGCAACAAACTATCCAGAGGATGATGTGAGATTTTTATCTGAATTGGGCCAGACTTATCGAGCAAGTGACCACCCAGACTAGCATAAGATGTAAATATGTGATGAGTGAATTCCATCTATCTGAGGATTATCAATCATCTGATTACATTCATTTTTAGTAAATATAATACAGCGTTTTCACCAAACATCTGGTTGTATCCGTGTATTTTCTTCACTACAGACACCTCCTCCCTGAATGAGCCTGTGCTCCAGGAACAGGTGGAAAAGCTCAACAGGCAGAACACCGAGCATTCGCACATAAACATAGAGGCTGAGGGGGATGGAAGAAGTGGAAGACAGGATCTGGAAACGCTGATCCTTGAAGAACCGCACACCTCTGTTGCCCAGTCAGACGAAAGGCAGGAGGAGGCTGAGGAAAGGCAGGATGAGGAAGGAGAGGGGGGTATATTTGAAGACTCTGAGCCAGAAGAACAAGAAAAAGAAGAAGAAAAGCAAAATGGAGAAGATGTTAGTCTTGAAAATCGTGGAAAAGTGAAAGATGATGTGAAGACAACGCATAGAGAAGAATCATCAAAATCAGAAAAAGCCTGGCTCTGCAGGGCCTCTGTGCTTCAGTATGACAGGTGTGTCTTAGCAAAGCTACCATATATCTTTATGCTACTTGCTATTAAATTCATTAAGTTAACTATTTATTTTCTTTACTTGTACTTCTTTGGATCATTAAGCCAGCTAAGAGGAAATTATTTTGTTGGGGGAGGAAAAGGGGAACTTCAAACCACATCACACATTCATATTCTGTGCCTTCCTTTCTGAAGCTCCGAGGAGGCTGGTGATGTGGCCACTTGTAGCAAACGCCACGTCCCGGAAGAAGACCTTGGAAAAGACGACCTCAAAAAGAGCCGGGTGGAGGACAGTAAAGTGGAAAGGGCTGATGGACAGGTCGTAGAGGGAGCCGAGCCACAGGTCTCCATATCTGACCAAGCGAAGACAGAAGACGAAGGGGAGGCGGCGGAGGAAATAAAGGAGTTTATTATTGGTAAGAAAGTGTGTGAGTGCTTCTTTTCTGAACGGTCCAGGGAGGTTGGGGTGTAGGCTGTTGCTTTCTACAACTAATGCTACGACATGTAAATGGGAGTGTTTGTAGAAATCAGGTAAGGAAAGATTTCAGGAACTTGTGTTTTGAAATTTAGGCCTCTGAATCACCGTCAGTGTCAGTCAATATATTGTATACATGCAGTATCTTATCAATGTGCATGTGAGGGAGTAGAGACCGCAGACTGACAAAGATCAAGAAGTAGTGCTGTGCAATACTGCAAATTTCAATATCGATCCAATCCCAGGAACATGCAGGGCACTATTAGAGGAGGACAGGGTTTCATGATGAATGAGATGAATCATCATCAATCTGAAAACTCAAAACACATTTTAATGATCATTAAAACACAGTGATTTTTACTTAACACAACAAAACATGCATTTCAGCTTTAATGTATTTTTTGGGGGGAGATGTAAAAAAGCACTTTAGGTCAATTTCTGTTGTTTAAATCTGCTATAAGCTGCAAATAAAAGATATGTGACAGTCAGCAAAAAACGGTCAGACACTTTTCATAGTGCATCTTTGAGGGTTTTTTTTTTTTCCATTTCCAGTGCTATCCATAAAAGATGCATTTAGGCTTCATGACCTCAGTGTTTCAAAATCCTGGACTGCTCAGCGCAGTATTCATGCATCCTATAGGCTCTCCGTGTAGACTCAGCTTGATGAGTTACTTTATGACATTTGCCTCTGCGTTCCTCAGACTTTAAATCAGCTTCAGTGTCATAACAGCATGCCTGTGCGAGCGTCACTAACATGTCAGCGAGCACAGCTGGCGGAGCACATAATGAGACGCCGGCATGCTGCTATTTTAAACTACTTTGTTTCTGGGTGCTGAGACCTCTTCCTCAGCCTTTCGTTCCCTCTCTGCACTCAGTAACAGTAACTTGTCTTCTCTTTGCCTTTCTTTTTCATTTCTTCTTCAGACTCAAGTCCTCCACCGCTAGCACCTTTCGACCACCGCATCGTTACTCCCAAACCCCACCAGATCGCCACCTATTACACTATCAACAGAGAGGAGGTCCTGGGAGGGTGAGGGAAACACTCAGAACATTCATCTCTCATTACAGAACTTTATTTTCATTTCGCTCAGTTACAGGCACAGATGCTTAGTGTGCACTGGCACTCAATAATGAAATAACAGACGATCTCACACCCTGCGCTAATAATTTTAGTTGCCCCCCCAAAGGGCAAATGGTGCTGACCCTCAGGGGGCTCTCTGATGTAACAGACCAGCGCTAAATCCTGCCTCTCAAATAGAAGATTACTCCTTAGCACGCAAACACATTTGTCAAATTACACAAGAGCATAGCCTGAATTTCTATATGAGTCAATAAACTATTATAATGTATAGACATAAGTAAGAGTCACAAACAAATTGTTATTTTGATATTTAAAAGAATTTTCAGCTTTTTAATGGCAGCTGATTCATAAAACCCCTTTGTTTAATTGGTCCGACATAAACATTAAAGAGATCCTGAACAAAACCAATCAAAACCGTATCCAAATACGCTTGAGCAGCAAACACCAGCAAACGTGAAACAACATATTTCAGCGCCAGGAATATTTGTTTTTAATAATAAAATCCAATTTACAGAATGGTTGTTCTCCGGCTCTTCATCCCATCTGTCCACACCTCTAACTCCTCCGTGTGTTTGCTTTTCTTTCATTAGGGGACGTTTTGGACAAGTCCACAAGTGCGTAGAGAACTCGTCTGGTCTGACTCTGGCTGCCAAGATCATCAAAGCCCGGAGCCAGAAAGAGAAGGTGCAGCAATGATTGGCTGGTTAATGCTGAATACGAAACAGAATCCAGGTTTAGCGATGCTGCTGAGATGCCAGTTTTCTCAGACAGTCTAATACATGGTCACTTTTATCACTGCACTATAAAGGATTCGATTTTAAAAATAGACACGCTGAGGTAATGGGCATTTGTCAGCCCCATTGTGTCTTTATTTCTCTCAGTCAACTAGATATGCGGTGGAGGTCAGATGTCAGAGTATAGCTGTGTGGTTAGATTATAATCTGAAGTATTTAAAAAGCTCATTAAACTTGTAGCCAGATCCTCAAATGATGATCCACGACCAAACAGCTGGCACTTTGTGTCTGACTGTACGTCTGTTTTGTCTTATTTGTATCTAACTATGCCCCCGAATGGCTGTAGCACAGGCTGCTATGAGTTGCATGCTGCTAATATAAATATTTACTTTTTAATCAAGTCCCTTAGGTCTGTAACTTCTGTTTCCATTGAACATTTTAAACTGAACCACAAGCAAAAACTGCCATGAAGGATTTGATCTACCTCGTCCCTAACATACCATCTTGACCAAACCAACCTTTCTATAGCAGTCTGCAGTAGCTTAAATCATAGAAAGGACCCTGCCTGTTTGATCGCTCCAGTTTTATGATATGAGGGACCAAAGAGGAATAATTGTGCAGTGAAGCAAAAGGCACTCTTGCACTTTTTGACATGCTTCAATAAGGCAAAATATAACCAGCACTTGGCTTTTAAGGTCTTTTTTTTTTTTTTACAAATTCAACAGCTGATATGTTACACACTGAAAATCCTCAAGACAAGCATGACTTATTTGTGTTCATAACTTATTCCTTGTAAGCTTTAAAAATCTTGCAGACTGGCTTTTTCTTGTTTTCCTCTCCTTACCCCCAATTGGTCAAAGCAGATGGCCCCGCCCCTCCCTGAGCCTTGTTCTGCTAGAGGTTTCTTCCTGTTAAAAGGCAGTTTTTCCTTTTCACTATCACCAAGTGCTGCTCATTTTCTGTTTGTTGGGATTTTCTCTGTATTATTAAATCTTTAACCTACAATATAAAGCTCCTTGAGGCAACTGTTGTGATTTGGCTCTAAAAAATACAATTGAATTAAAATTAATATAGTTTTGTCATTCATTAACTTCCATATTTACGTGTCATTTTCCTATATGTGATTTTAAATTTGATTTACATTTCATTTCCGTCTATCAGGAGGTGGTGAGGAATGAGATCCAGGTGATGAACCAGCTGAACCACGCCAACCTCATTCAGCTATACGCTGCATTTGAGTCGCGTAACGACATCATCCTGGTCATGGAATAGTAAGTTTGTGTGTGTCTGTGACAATACAAAAAGAGCCTCTACAAATTCGAACTGGCTGTAACAGTGTCTCTCTTTGTGTGGTAGTGTGGAAGGAGGGGAGCTGTTTGACCGCATCATTGACGAGAACTACAACCTCACAGAGTTGGACACGGTGCTATTTATACGGCAAATCTGTGAAGGGCTGCAGTACATGCATAAAATGTACATCTTACATCTCGACCTCAAGGTAAACCTACTTGAGTCTTCGCATCACAGTAGGAATAATCTCTTTCAGTATTTTTATTTATTTTTCAATATGTTACAACATTCATTTGGAGCCTAAACAGTCTAATGAAAAGACAAGTTTATAAAGTTTCAAAATAAAAGCTTCCATCTCTGTTAATGAAATAGAATTTAGGGTGTTGTCTGTGTTCTTTTCTTTATCTTTTGCACCTATGCCAAAAAGAAGAACGGCCTCTAAAACACAGTATATGTGACACCAGAATCTGTGTTCTTTTTCAGCCTGAGAACATTCTTTGTGTCAGCAGAGCTACTAACAAGATTAAAATCATTGACTTTGGCCTTGCCAGGAGGTAAGATTTATAGTCACCTCATCTTTCATGCACTGGTTTATTTGAGTATGTTTTTCTCTTATGGTTCTGGTTCCTCTGACAGGTATAAGCCTAGGGAGAAGCTAAAGGTCAACTTTGGAACGCCTGAGTTTTTAGCTCCTGAAGTCATCAACTACGAGTTTGTGTCATTCCCAACGGACATGTGGAGTCTTGGAGTCATCACCTATATGCTGTGAGTCAAGGAGTTCATTCAGTGCACACACAGAGACACAACCTGTACAGTTCCTGACATCTGTATTATTCTTAATGTCCAGACTCAGCGGCTTGTCTCCGTTTCTGGGGGATGATGACAACGAGACGCTGAACAACATCCTGGCCTGTGAGTGGAACTTTGAGGAAGAGGAGTTTAAAGACGTCTCAGATGAAGCTAAAGACTTTATCACACGTCTTCTGGTGAAAAGCAAGAGCTGGAGGATGAGTGCAACAGAGTCCCTCAAACATCCCTGGCTGTCAGACCGGAGTCTGCACTATCAACTAAATCGCAAGGTAAATACTAAATTCACCTTACCGCAAAATTTACTTTATAGTAAACAGTGAATAATACAAAATACAATTTTAAAAATGCTTCTTTTTATTAGTAAAATGCATCTGAAATATAAAAGATCAAAAGTTTATTAATTCAAATATGAATGTGTACCATTCAAGTAAATTTCACTTGATTAGATTTGTACTTATGTAACAACATTAGATGTAAATTTTGCATGTAAGCAAATGAACCAATATGTGTGTAATATCTATTGTAAACATGAAAGGAAGACTTAAAAGTGTTTGTGTTATGCATCTTTGAAGCCTGTTTGCTATCCTAATTCAAAGAGTGTAATAACAAACAGTTTTACTGGATCCTCTTACTGCAGAAAACTAAGTGCCACTCCACGCATGGTCCTCCTTCAGAGAGTAAGACAAGTAAGAGATTTTTGTCTTCATTTTCCTGTTAGCTTATATATAAATGTTTTAATTAATTTTCAACCCAAAGAGCCTATTGTAGGACAGTTTCTCAACTTTTCTTCTATTAAGCCAAACATATTGTTTGCTTTCCTCTTAGAAACTATGTGAGACCCTCGGCATGCCTTTTGATAATGAAAGGAGCTGGAGCCCAACACTGGACCAATGCTGCTGTACCTGTGTATGAACTTGATAACTACTCTCCTCCATCCGTCTTCTGCATCGCTCCATATCTTGCAGTTCTGACTCCAGATAGTGTGATGCACGGTAATAACAGACACTCCTATTCTGTAGTGTCTGAAAACACTGATGATGAAGAACCCAAACTGTTGGACACATAAAGGCCACGTGACCTGTCTGCTTCCACATATATGACAGATCAGCTGTGTATAGCATCAAACCATCATTGTTATTCAGCCACAGTTTGTCATATTGTCCTGTTTTCTTGCATGCTTTGCACTTTCTTCATTTATTTTCTCTAAGAGTCAGAAAACATTTTTAAACACAATATAGACTGAATTCTCTTATTTGAATAATATATTTTTGCGATTTTTTTTTCTTTTAATTTACAAGTCTTATAAAAACGAAATGTTTTTTTTCTTGAACATAACTTTAAGTATATTTAGAATTTGATTGAATTAGAAGTCATAGCTGATTAATTTATTTTGTGTACAGCACAGCACTGCATACCCTCACTTCCCGTTGAGGATTGACAAAATGTTAGTGATCAGTGAACCAGTGAATATATCTTGGTTTGTGCCATCGTTCACCCTAATTTTTAAGCCCTATCACCTTCTGTATGCATTTATGCCGCCACCTTGTCTTGCTTCGGCAGTTTGGAGTAGCCCTTTCACCTTCCATGAAGGCATCACGAACAACAGAATACTACCTGTGAATAATATATATATATTTTTTTTTTCATGACTGAAGTGGATTCTTATGTTCATTTATTTACTGGTTCAACACCAGAATGTACTTGAAGAGCTTTTATTCAATAAGTGATTTTTTTTCAATGGAGAAGAGCAGGATTTAATGTAGATATGCACAGATGGTAAGTGCATCTGTGCAGCTCAGTTTGACGGAGAGCCAACAACAGAGCAGAGAAGACACCAGCCATTGCTTTTTCATCCCTTTCAAGGAGATGAAAACTGAATGTGACTTCAACGCTCAGTTGTTTGCTTTTCCATTTGGAAGCAGAAAAGCTCTGTGAATTCAATACTTGTGCATTTGAATTTATTATTTCTTTTTCAGGTTTTCTTGTGCAATTATGAGAGATCAGTAATTATGAAATATTATTATGTTAATAAATAACTCACACCAGACAACATTCATAGTGCATCTTACTTACTGGGTATTTTTGGAAATTGAAAAAGAAATATGACAGTAAAGATACTTCTGCTTTGGAATTTTCTTTGATTTTTTAAAAGGTTCTAAAGTAGGGCACCCCTGTTGCTCACAGCAGAGTAGGTAACCCATGTAACAAAGCCTCTAGCCCTCAATACAGTGGTCTAGGTCCCCCCTTTCCTCTCTTGTGTACGCTGTCATATCATAAAGATAAAGAAGGTACAGCAAGCACTGAAGCCACTGTGTGACTTGTCTCAGGTAGGTCAAAGTCAAAAGCCTTTACTTGGCACTGGTTCTGTACATAATCTGGCATTTCAAGACCCAGTTAGAGCTTGCTTTATTTAAGCATTATGCAATTCTGTTATTCCAGCTTAATGTACTTGAGTTGGACCAACTTAATTAATTAATGATGAATCAACTTATTTACTGCACTTGAGTCCAACTTAATTTGATGGAAATGATCCAACTCATGCAAATTTTGTTAGGCCAACTCAAATACAAACAGAAGTGTGAATAGAAAGCCATTTATTAATGTGGAAATCCTTTCCACGATTATTTAAGTTCACGTAAAGGGTTATTTTTAGGAGTGTTCAACAAAGTCTAGTCTGGTTAACATAAAACTTGTCATGTGCATCTTTCAATTTTATGGATTTATAACAAATTTCACATACAGCTGCTGCTTCATCTATGCTCTTCCACTTATTACGGGTAGCCTGAAGTCTATCCCAGCTGTCGAGAGGCGGGGTACACCCTGGACAGGTCGCAAGTCTATTGCAGCGATAACACCGAGAGACAGAAAAGAATTTGCAATCACATTCACACTTATGGGTAATTTAGAATAACCAATTAACCTAAACACACTAACTGCATGTCTTTGGATTGTGGGAGGAAGCCAGAGTACCTTGACAGAACCCATGCAAGCACAGAAATACCAATAGCACACATATGGTGTGTATCCTTTTCTGCCCTACTGCAGAAGTGCAGTGAGTTATCTCGCCTGTTTACCTCAACTAGAGTTGCTCAGTTCAGAGGAAAATCCCTCATGTGGGGAAAGATAAGATAAGATAAGATAACCTTTATTAGTCCCACACGTGGGAAATTTGTTTTGTCACAGCAGGAGTGGACAGTGCAAAAGTTATGAGGCAAAAATTAGAATACAATAAGAATAAATACAGTACACAACTGTACAGAATAGAATAAAATACTATATACAGTAGAATAAAATAAAATAAATATACAATAAGATAAAAATAGAATACAAATACAAATACTATATACAACTGAGTAAAAATACAACGATGACAGAAAGGATTATTGCACTTAGTATTATTGCATATGTATGGATGTGTGTGCTTGATCAGTTAAAGTCTTTATTATGGAGTCTGACAGCAGTGGGGAGGAAAGACCTGCGAAATCTCTCCGTCCCACACCGTGGGTGCCGCAGTCTCCCACTGAAGGAGCTGCTCAGTGCTGTCACAGTCTGCTGCATGGGGTGGGAGATGTTGTCCAACAGGGATGACAGCTTAGCCGCCGTTCTCCTGTCACTCACCACCTCCACTGGGTCCAGAGGGCATCCTAGAACAGAGCTGGCCCTTCGGATCACCCTGTTCAGTCTCTTCCTGTCCCCAGCAGAGATGCTGCCGCCCCAGCAGACCACGCCATAAAAGATAGCAGAAGCCACAACAGAGTCATAGAAGGTCTTCAGGAGTGGGCCCTCCACCCCAAACGACCTGAGTCTCCGCAGCAGGTACAGCCTGCTCTGCCCTTTCCTGGAGGAAACGGAGGAATAGTCCCTCTTTGTCTCACTGGAGACTGGGACACATTATTTTCTGACAACTAAAGAAATAACATGTTTGAACAATCTGATCATTAAAATGAAATAAGATTTTATGGGGGGTGGCTTATTTCCATCCATGATTTACTTCTTGCCTTTGCGCCCTTGCATAATATCTGCTTAACAATTTCAAACAAGCTGCATAGATGGATTCACCGGATTCATTGAAACCACAAGCGCACGTAGAGGAAAGTCCATGAAAATGCATTCCTTGGTCATCTTTAATCTTCTGAGTTTTAAAGTTCATTTGGGATGATTGTCCTGCTACAAAATCTTCTTAATTGAACATGTTATAATTTCTTATGTTTTCATAAGTTTGTAAATGCATCCTGACTCTTTCCATGTTTCCAAAAAACAAACCAAACCAAAAGAAACTCACCAGATATTTGACCCTTTCATCTCAAAATCTGAACCAGATACAAAATAGGGTACGGAGAGAAACGCAAAGGATTATTTGTATTTGAGGTATATTAACTACTTAATTTTCATATTACTCAATTTCTACAAATCAGCATTCTACAGCCTCGCAGAAAGAGAAATGTACCTTAAATCGTGAAAACATGCCTAAGGTTACATTTAATCCTTGTAATCTATAGTGTATCTGCAATTCTTAAGACCAAAAGTAGCTGTAGGTTGCTAAACTTGGCCTTGTGTAGATTTGTATGAAGGCCTCTTTGACTGTTTCAGATGTGATTCCCATTATTTTAATTTCACTATGCACAGACCACGTGTAGTGTTTAATTTTTTTTTTAAGTTACTCGTTTTCCGTTGTTCCCTGTCTCCTGGTTTTACTAGCCGTTTTAATCCACTTATCTCCAAAATCCCACTTTAAATAACTGTCAAAATATTTAACCCAAGCCAAAGGAAGACTGCACAACAGCAAATGATTGAAAGGATGTAACTGTATTTAAATATTTGATATGACTCATGAGATTCTGTGCTTGAATCCCTACTAAGGATTGTATGTCCAGTGATTAATGCAGCATTACGGGAAATCAGCGGCTGGAAGCATCATTACTTCACACAGTCAGCTGCTGAGAATCCAAACCTCATTTAACAACTGAGTTCCAACTGAGTCCCCCTCAGTCTCATTCTCCAGCAATAACAAACATGTCCCTGTGCACAGCGAGGGATTTTTGGCTATTTGCAAAAGAAAAACGACAGTCCAACAAAGAGAAGATAACCAATTTTATGGGTCAAAGTTAAAAACAAAAAAAGAGAGGAAACAAAAACCAGTATGAGAATGAGGGCGATTCACTGATTAGTTGATATGCTGAGTTAGCAGACAGCTCCAGTGAGTTTTCCAGCTGAGAATTACATTTTTCTCATAAATCCACCAGATAACGGGCTGGGGTTGTGAGTTTACATTGTCACATAAAACCACCCTGTGACCTGCTGAAATTTGTATTGCCATCAACTCGGGGATCTTTTAACATCCATCAAAATATCTGATTGCTGTACCAGAATGAGCCCCTTTTTATCAGCGTAAATCAAAACTCTGAAGTGCGAGCAAGGCTCTGGGAAAAGGAAAGGAAGAGGACATCCAAGACCAACGAAAATTCACTTGCTCATTCCCCAGCCTCATCTCAATGAAATCTGAAATGTTTATTAGTGTCTGAAGACTAGGGAAAATACACAAAGCAGTAATGGGAGAGGGAGGGGCAGATAATGCAACTCAAGGACATGAAAAATGTAAGAGCTTATATACTTAAAGATGGATAAACTGTAAGACAGCAGCAACGAGACAGGGGCAAATGGGGTTAGTATCTTGCCCAAGGACAGTTGGCATGCAGACTGGGGGAGCCAAGGAATCAAACCACTAACCTTCCAGTCAGTAAATACTACCTCAGTAGAAGCTCTACCTCCGGAGCTACAGCCACCCCAGGGAGAAGAGTTCCCGACATCTAGGGCAACCACGTCCTCATTTGAACAGAAAGCACCTCAGCAGCCTTTCACATAAACCATCTGGGTGATGAGGTCACTCAGTCACTTAGCCCAGAGGTTTCTAACATGAGTGCATTCACAGTTTACTTCCCTGAGAACCATGAATCTCCCGGGCAGACCAAAAAAACAGACTGACACTCTTGCCACAGAGTCCCCTAAGGGGAGTGTAAGTTGCACCCACAAGTAGTGCAAATGATTTGGAATCAGTACAGCATAGCCTGGTTGGACATCTTTCTGTCCAAGCGCACAACTCTGCCATCTATGGTTTTTCTTGGTATAGGCTGGCGCCCAACTAAGGGTAGATGCTCTCACCAGTGCCTAGCCAGGGAGTCTCCTTTATGCTTTCCCTTTGATTCCCCTAATGTGCTTCAAATCAAATCAAATCAAATCACTTTTATTGTCACATCACATGTGCAGGCACACTGATACAGTGCATGTGAGTGAAATTCTTGTGTGCGAGCTTCACAAGCAACAGAGGTGTGTAAAAATACAATAACATAAGAACAAGCAAAATATAAGAATGGGTAAATCTGTGAGGTATATGAATAAATATATGTACAATATAAGAGTGTATGTGCATTACGGAATGTGTATACTAAATATGTATATCTTTGTGTGTGTGTACATATATATATATATATATATATATATATATATAGATATATATATATATATATATATGTCTTTGTCTTGTCTTGACACCAGTGGGTCAGGGCACTGACCTCCTCCCGGTAGGCTGTTTCATCACCTTTGGTGATAAGACCCACCACTGTAGTGTCGTCCACAAACTTCACTTGCTTGGTTAACAGTGTGATGCATTTGGCCACAGGGTTCTCTTGGTGGCTTCGGACGTCTGGTTCCTGACACCTCTCAGTCTGCTGAGCAGGGACCCACAGGATCTTTCAAGGAGGTTTGAGCTTTTGTCCCGGCTGGGATGCATGGCCACAAGGGGATCTGTCATTCTTCGCTGACTTTGAACCTTCTGTTAACGATACCTTACTCTTTTAACATGGATGGTGTATAAGAGTTGTTGGTGTTAATGCATGGGACAACAGTTTGGACCCAGTCTTCAATCCATGCATGACATGTTGCACTGCCACCACATCTGGGACTGAGAGATGTTACACTAGTGGAGAATCTAGCAAATGTGCAGGAGCAACCTGGGCAACATTGTGCACATTTGCTAGGTTCTATGGACTTAACATGGCCTCAGGCTCCACGCTAGCCTCTCCTGTACTACCTCTGGCTGACCAGTACGTTGTTCTTTGTGACAGCACTGTTCACTGGCAGTAAGAAAGGAATGAATGAAGTTACAAAGGCAACTAAGATCCTGAAAATTCATTGATGACTCACTCACTTAGAACGTCTTATTGTCAGAAGATTCCTAGAGACCGGATGCAAATGTTTCCTCTAAGCCAGGCAACACACTTGCATTCATTAATAATTCTGTTTTCATTTAATACAAACGGTCATTTTGTCATGATTTCCACTGGTCCCACTGATCCAAAAAAAAAACACTTATTTGGTACATCAACAGTTGTATTTATGTGGAATACCACAGTAAACCACATTTAACCTTGGAAGTCATTACCTGACACAAGTTTTGTTGAAATATGACTAAAATTGTAGTAGCAGTAGGAGGGAGTTTTAGAAGGATGGACTGACCTTTGACCTCAGTACACTTTCCTGAGAAGTCTTATTATATATAACGTAATATTTATTTAGTAAAGTGAGGCTTCACTGGTCTCAGAAAGAAGATAAAGCAGAGTATACTTCTGGAAAAGCCTACTGTGGGACAAGTTGCTACTGTATGAGTGTGACGTGTCTCCCAGTTTCTCTGTCAGCTGCATGGTGCTTGTGGATGTAACTGCTGCCACACCCACTTGTCATAAAGTCAAAGGGTACTACATGGAATTTTTGTTTACTGTTGATACCTTTGTAAGATAAGACACTGACCTTGGCAAAGGACTTCTTTCTCTGTGCTCATTTTCTTTATTCAAAATACAGGCATTGTCCTAATTTACAACTTTTCTTTATTTCAAAAAGATCTCTGGAGGCCTTGTCATCCTGAAAGAGCCCACTATTAACAACTTAAACTCCTGAGAAATGTTCTTCTCAGTTGCCAAGAAGGAATTGCTAGATATCCTATCAAAGTGACCATCTGATCTCAAGTTCTTTCATTTGAACTCAGACCTGCACTCTGTGGTGTTTCTGCACACTCGACACACGTGTGAAGAATGAAGCTCTCTGCACAGCAGTGCACACACAGTCACTCAAATATCTGGAAACGCACAGCAAGACACCTGCTGCCCAAACAAGTGAGGAGCCTCGGGCTGTAACAGAGCTGTGTGTTGTTCTTGTCTGATCAGGCTGGGTGGATCGTCAGACTGCTGTGCTTCTCAGGACCCAGGGAACATTTCTTTTCTTTTTTCCTTTTTTCATGATGATGTTTACTTTACACTCTAATGAAATCACACCTCCCACCATGCTGTGCTCCCAGAAAAGCTGAGCAGAAAGAGAACACTTTCTCGAGGCTACTGACACTCTCAGCTGGAGCAGATGTTGTCATACATGATCAAATGTACAAGAACAATAAGAGATGAAGAGCAGCTCTGATTGCTTCTTTTAAGATACTGTCTTAAGTCATTGTGGATCATCTTTTTAAATGACTCCCCTATCTGGGTCAACCTATCAAGTTCTGGTCGTGAATTGTGTTTATTTTGGCCCCTGGAGAGACCAATTCTGTGACAGATGTAACTGCCCACACTAGACTTTCCTCTGAAATTTCTCTGAAATGTCTTTTGAGTTAGAAAAACATATTTTTCCAGATTTGGAGACAATCAAACTTCAGCCAAGTTGCTATGTGGGGATAGACATGTGGCCATTTCTGTTTCTTTCTGTATCTGTTTGTCTAATTTTCTAGCTAAATATGAAGAAATTTGGTGATTCGGTGTGAGCAAAAAATAAAAGCCATTACATTTTGATGTGGATCTGGATCACTTTCCGTTGGGCTTTGTAAGGAATATTTGAGCATATTTGGTTGCTTCATTGAAGTTATGATATTTGCATGATGGTTTTCCTAAGATTAAGATGCCAGGCTTTTGGCAGCATCTGCTTTGCATCAAATGGAAACTTACTCAATTCACTTCATTATACAGCCCCACTCACAGTTTAGGCTAACGTCCTTGGTATAAATTTGTAATTTTGGCTCAAATAAAAATGTTTTCTCTCTATATATATTTTTTAAAAGAAGCAAGAGTAAGGAATTTTGTGTTTGGTAATACATCTTGTACCATTGGAAAGCCTGTTTATTTCCCCTAAATGAAGCCACATTTTAAGGACAATGCATTTGTGGGTTTGGCGAAAAATGTGCCAAATCCTTTCTGCCAAGGCCAAAGAGCTTATTGTGCTGTTGATTCTTCTTTGGTGTTGTTTACTGGCTTAGATGACTAGAGTCTGAAAAAAACAAGAGATACTGGTATGGTGAGGAGGAAGGAGATGAGAAGGTGAGAGTAGTGCTGGAAGAGACAGATGTAGGAATAGAAAATGAAAATATAAATGTAAAACATTTAAATAGTCATGTTATGTTAGTAATAGTTATGTTCTTTGAAACATATACTGGCGATTTTTGAAAATTCAAGTAACTTATTACAGTTATACTATTTATCCAGTGTCTGAATACATTGATTGTCTGACCTATCGCCCCTGGCTGTGTGTCTTACACTGTGCACTAGGAAGACTTTTGTGAGGTGTGTAACCAGGCTTGCTTCGTTATGGACAAGTGACGTTGAAGGAAACGGTTTCCAGGGCCTACTCCGTGGATCGGCTTCCTCCGAGGCGTGGACGTCTATCAGCAGAGAATGTCCCTTAGTCTGTAACACAGTCAAATATATTCTCAAGTAATATTCAAGCATGCCATTCAGCGTGTTAGTACGAGCTCGGGAGCAGCTTGGGAGAACAAGAAAACAGAGACTGCTTTAGATTGTCTTCCCAAATTGACTCAACTTTATTCACAAGTACAACAGTTTATATAGAGGGTAAAATTCATGAGACAGCAGATTATCAGTTTAAACCAGTACAGACCAAGATAAGGGAGCGTCTTCCTGCCCTTGGGTGAAGAAGCATCCTTTGTGTAGTTTATTAGTTCAGCTACAATTGTGATTATCTCAGCGACATATTTTCAAGGCACAAAACGAAGAGTTCTTTCATTAGTGAAATCTGAAACAAACCATCTGGCCTTCAACAGGCGTCTAAAAGATTAAGAAACTAATGTAGCTGAGGGAGTGATCTCTGTGGTATTTCAACCTTGTACCAGCCTGTGATTCTCACACATCAATTCTTGGGTCAAAGAGAAAAATAACTAAAACAAAGGGGCCTTATTGAATGACAGAGTTTTCCTGTATAATGTCACTATAAAACAATATCCAGTAAATGCTACCATGGTACTAAAATACCTAACAGACGTGAAGTGCACTACATCACCACAAAAATTGCGTGTTAGTGTTCGAGCTTTTTTCATGGAGCTTGGTGAAAGGAGAGAACACTTTGAGCTGATCTCTCCTAATAAAGTATTAGACATAACATGCCTAAAAACAATTAAATGTTATTACTATAATGTTCACAAGTCATTTTCTTCATTACAAGGTGTATGCCAAGCAGCTTGCGTACCACAACAGCAAACCTCACCACCGTAGACTCAGGACCTCCTTGTTGTGAGGCAACAGTGCTAATCACATTGTGCTGCCTATAATATAAACAAAACAGAAAATAATCAGGATCACTCTAAAATGTTTTATTTTTAAACTACATTTAAAAGTTTCAGTTGTGCTCAGGTTTGTGAGTTATGGCCTATATTGTGAACAAATACTTGCGAAGTGTTCAAAAGTCTTTTTCTTAGCTGTTAGAAACAGTCATTGGTTGCATTTCTCCCTCCGTCCTTCTAGTGACGCTGTTGCAAGAAAAAACTATTTAGCGCTCACAGGCTTTCCTCTCTTTAGGCAAGCGTGTTTTACTGCTTCTTCTCGCTCGGTTCCCATTGGCCAACTTCATCATGCTTCCTCATACGTAACAGCGTGCAGCGGTTTCCAGCTTGGTTTACGGATGCGGCGGAGGGTCGGTGGTACTCAGACGGTAAATTGACGGAAGCCTTTTGCTGGGTCCGGCTGGTCAGTGAGGCAGCAAACCGTAAACATTCACCCGGTCAGAGATGGCTCAGTGCTTCGAGACTGCCACCGTTAGCTCCGATGTTCATGGAGAGCCGAAGAATGAGAAGAAAGTAGCCGTTATCACCGGCATCACCGGGCAGGTAAAGTTACTGCACTGTGGGATGGGATGGACAAACCCCAGTTTATAAAACCTTGCTTTCCAATGGCGCACTTCAATCGTCACTGCTGGCGAAAGCCTCAGTACCTCCTCGTTCGTGGTTAATTTTGAGAGGAAACGTGTGATTAAAGCTGCCGGTGTCACTTACACCTGTCAGGAGTTAGAAAGGCGGTAATTCACCATCCCATTCAAATGTGCTCTTTGTGTATTTTGCATAGGATTGTTGATGTGTGCGATTTTATGTCGCATTGAAATTCTCCCAGAAAGGGAATTAATTTTGCGTCTCATTCACGCTTTAAGAGAAAACGCTTCTGCTCTTTCTAGTCAGTTGTCTTTGTAGTATACTTCCAAGTTTTCAAGAATGTCGTCAGAGTACACGTTTCTGGCTCTGTGAGTCCACACACAGCCAGTGACAGCGCACTGGTGTCAGATAAAGGGAGTCAAATAGGTAGTTCAGGTGGAACTCGTCATGCTTTCTGGTTTGTCAGCTTTTCAACCTGTTCTGGTCACAGACAACGTGGTGATGTGAACATTTAAATTAAAAAATGACAGAACATGAATGTTTAGGTGTCTCTGTGTAGAATTAACCTTAAACCTTTAAACTCTGTAAACCATCAGCTGAGATTTAAAAAACAACCTAAACAAAAAAAGTTGCCTAAGACTTGAAAGTAGCCACCAGCAATCCTGCAAACCATGCTACACAGTAACCCATGTGTACAAGTTTATGATTACAATACAATACACAGTAAATTACAATAAAATTTGTTGTTTCCAGAGACGCACTGCAGACCGTGAATGGCATAGTGAATGACACACAGCAAACCATAACGAAAGGCAGTGTTGACACTACTCTAGAAACACAAGTCATCGTGTCACATCATCAATTTGTAGACTAGTTTGGACGAAACTATCAGTTACTATAAATTATTTCCATTACTGGTCAGCTGCAAATCCTCTGAACTTACTGCTGTTTAATCATCACATCATTTCCTGGAAAGATAAGCTCCGGGTTGCAACAGCCCATTGAACAAGTTCTTTACTGTGGAGCCGGATGTTTCCTATTCCCAGAGTGATACAAATCTAGCAGCTTAACTGTCAGCATTTATGAAGGATGAAGCACATGTGCTCTTTTTGAACAAAGCAATGTCACCATGACACAGCTTCACACACACAGGTGTTGAGCTGTGATGATAACCAGCTAAGTCAGGCGTGTTTCTTAATTAACTAATAGGGAAATTATGGTGGTTCGGCCAGCAGTGGAAGCACACATAGGCAGTCCATACGCCTGTATAGATAAATAAATAAATGAATATAAGTGGACCAAATATTGTCACATGGTTTGCAGTGACGCATTTACTTGGATTTAACTTGAATCTTTCCCCTGCGTGAACGACAAAGGACGGGGAAAAGCTACAAGTCTACAAAGTCATCAACTGACGTGGACCACAGTAAACAGAACTAGAGATGTAGAAAAAGTCAGCAGGTGGTGCAGCATTCCTAAGTAATAGAAATAAGACACAATTCCATGGAAAATGCATGTACTGTCCAAACTAATAAAAGAGATGCTTCAGTGTTTTACTACAGATGACAAATGTAGCTACTGCTTCATCGTAGAACCTTTAGCAGTCCTAAAGGAAGATTATGTAAAATTAAATTCAAATTTTCCTTATTTCTTACAAACTTAACAGTGTAATTTTTTTATGCCAACAGCTAACAGTAAGTAGACATTAAAGTAAAAAGAAAAAAGAAAATGAAATGAATCACTGAGTGAAGTGGAGTGCAAAACATAAAGGTCCAAATAGGATGCTGAAGCATAGCCAGTTTATTACAGCCTATTTTAAAGCATGCAACTCGAACAAGAAGTAACAGTGTGACACTGTGACACATGACATGTTTTAACATTACGCATCTAAAACAACAGGTGATGCCAAAGCTTCTGTAACATCACTCTTCATTCAATATAGTCGCATTTATTTCATTTATATTCAGACATTAATTCGATATGGTCAGCCTTTCATTGTAATAAAGAAATAATTAAATACATACATACAAAAAAAAATTGCATTCCCCACACTCTCCTTTATCCCTAAAGCTCGGGTCCTTTACCAGAGGCCTGGGAGATTCTTTGCTGTTCCTGGCACTGCACTCTTCTGAACAGAGATCTCAGACATTGCTTCTGGGATCTGCTGGAGCTGTATGATGTAATACAGAGAGAAGCTAGATAGCTAGGCAAAGGTGTGTTATTGTGGCTGATCCTCACAAACACAAGGAATGGTAACTTTATTTTTAGTTACTACTACTGCTATGTTCCCGGACATTTTCTCAGACTCTTTTTATGGGGATCACCTGCTCATCAAACATGTTAATAATTATAAATGGCTTCAAGCTCACATTCACGCTTGTGTGACTCTGAGGCATTTTTCTGTGATATGTGCACACATTTCTGCATCTTTTTCCCTGGAAACACATACTGTATAGTTTATGTATTTTTGTATTTCAGTTTTCAGTTTGAATCTTTGCATCTCATGGCAATGCATACACTTAAAGCACAACTTTTTAGGGTGTAGTCCCCTTGCTCTCTGTTGATGTGTGTCAAAGAAGCCACAACAATTTCTGTGTGCCCGAGATGTAAGAGTGCCCGAGGTGTAATGGTGGTATTCAGTCCCCCTGAACACACACTTAAAACCTAAAGATTTCCCTGTAGGGTGTATAGTCTCATGTAACTACAGCAGTTAAATGTGTTAGAATTTTAACTCGCCAGTAAGTACTTGAAGTATTTTCCAAAATGTTGTTGAATATAAAAATCATAAAAATCATAAAAATCCAACTCCACTGCATAAAGAGCTTACATCCTGGTCATATGTATGGTTTTGTCATTTTACAACACAGCAGCTCACCAGTCTGACGAGTTTCTAAAGTCCACCATTTAAGGTTAAAATCCCAAAGCAATCTTTGTCTCATATAACTCAGACTTGTATAAACAACGGTCCCATAATGCATTAGTAACACAGTAGTAGGGGTGGGGGAAAAAATCGATACTGTGTAGTATCGTGATATTTTGTTTGCTAATAATGTAGCGATACAGGGACAGCAGAAATCGATATTTTGTTACAAAAAAAGTTTTTGTGGACTCTGACTTCAGAGCATGTTGATCCTTTTTCTGAGCAAGAATCCTGACATTCCTTCAATGTCCAAATGTGTTTAACTTTTTTTTTTGGCAGCAATAAACATGATAGTTTACTTATTTTAATTTAAGACATGTTTTATTTTAATTCAGTTTAAAACTTTTTTATTTAATGTAAAATTATATTTTGTTTTAATTTACTTTCAAATTCTTCAGTTGCTGAAGGGGCTGCATAGTTTTCATAAATTACATAGTTCAGAATAGCTATAATTGTACCAGATGGTTGCATTCAGTTAAGTTGGACTAGACTGTAATACAAACCGTTCAGTTTGTCAACAATAAAACTGACTGAAATGAGAGAAAGACTGAGTGCGAGACTTTGATATTAGATAAAATGAATATTGATAAAGTTTACCTTTATGTACAGAATCTGAATATCGCAAAATATTTTAAAAAATTGCAATAATATGTATGGTGATTCCCACCTCTACACAGTAGTATGTGGATGAATTCAAGTCAGAGTTTATATATTGACATTTAGGTTAGTCCCTAAGAAATGGCTAAGCTAAGAGTGTATTTTGAAAACAGGAGGGGGGGATAGTATCATTTTATTGACATTGCCAGCAATTAAAGAATAAAAACAGCGCTATGCAACACGACATTGGGACAAGTACAAAAACCTGGATACATAGCAGTAGGTGCAGAATTTGGAAGTTTGAGAAGAATCTGATAATCTGATGTCACATCAAAGCAAAGCCAGAGAGCTGCTGTGAAAGCAGGTTTTGTAGTAGCAGAGAAGAAAGAGGAAGAGCTTTTGAAATACTCCACGATTAAAGTGTGCGGCATCTTGTGTCCACAGAAACACAAGCATTTTCAAATGTTGGCTTAAGCACAAATACTGTTGCTGATTGGATGTGTGATCTTGTCTCTGATTTACAAGCACAGTTGATGGAAAAGGGAAAAGATTTCATTGAATACTCTGTGGCTGTGGATGAGAGCACTGACACTACTGACACAGCACAGCTGGCCATCTTCATCTGTGGGGCTGCAGTTTATGTGTCATAGAGGAACGTTTGGGCTTTAAATCATTGCATACTACAACCAGGGCAAAAGGAATCTTTAATGAAGTATCTAAATGTGTAATTGATATGAAACTGCTTGGAACTAATTTATGCGACTAAAAAACAGATGGAGTCGCTGCGAAAAAGGTAGATTTGTAGGAATGATGTGGGAGAAGATGCAGGGGGTGAACAGAACACTATAGTGCAATGGGGCAAAAAGTGGAGGTGTAAGTTGGTTTTTCTGTGCGACATAACTAAGCCTCTTATTACACTAAACCTTCAGCTTGGGGGATGAGGCTGTGTGATCACAGATATGTATGATGCGTATGTATAAGGTCTTTTCAAGTCAGTCAAACGCAGCAAAGGAACTTTGCTCACTTTCCCTATTACCAAACAGTGTCAAGCCAAGTCACCACTACAGTGTTCCCAAATATGCATTTTGCTGATAAAGTGAACACGCTTTGCACTGAGATCACACAGTGCTTTGGTAGCTTTGCAGTGCAGAAATATAATTTTGAACTGGTACGTGATCCATTTAGTGTTGATGTGTAAAAAAAACACCTGTACGAACTTTGCATGTGACAGCTTTGAAAATCTTGCGACTGCAGGTTTACTAGTGCAGAAAGCACATTCAGATGACTCACATGTGTTCTACAGAATTTTTTCATTGCCATTAGCAAAATAATACAGAGTAGGGCTGTGCAATATGACCAAAATCTCATATCCCCGATATAAAACATTTATCGTCCTGACAACGATATAAATCACAAAAACGTAATATTTTCTGTAAATTCTGTGAATCTCGGGCAGCTCGACTTACGTGAACTTTTTCCACCTGCGTGTCCTGTACCTGGAGTCGAGTGTTTTAACCAATGCATAAAACTATATTTTTAGCCACAGGTTGTAACGACCGCCTTTTTCTTTGTATTTATTACGCAGGGAAACGCCTGTTCTAACGTTTGAGTCTAAGGTTTAGTTTTTAGCATCTGACGGCTCGTTTTTGCTTCTCATCCGTAAGCACTGTGAATACTCTTTCACGTGATTCAGTTTATTTTGAAAAGTCTCAACAGGATCTTGAGCTTTATTGTGAAAGGTTTACGTGGAACACAAACAAGCGGACAGCAGAGCCACGCGATGGTTTTACCGTCACTTTTGCTAACCTAAAAACAGGCGCTTGTCCGTCCATAGTGTGGTTATATTAAATATAAGAGAAAGAGAGAACTTGAAGAAATTAATAAAGCCACTACAGTGAAAAAATGTTGCTGTGAACAGTTTATTTTATGACACGACGAAACAAACGATAGCGTAATAGGAAATGGTAGACGTTTTTATATCGTCATCCGATATATATCGTTATATCGAACAGCCCTAATACAGGGTGTATTGTTAGGGTGCATTAATACTTGCTTTACACTCTTTTGTTCACATCAATTTTGTGCTTTCAGCTACGTGTTTCATAACAGGATTGTGAACACACAAAAAAGCTTAAACACTGAAGGAAATAAAAATAATTAAAGATGTTTTTATGTGCAGGTTTAAATGAAATTTTCATTTCCTTTGAGCTCTTCTTTGATCTCCACCAACCTATTAGAGAAATATCTGTATCTAACAGTTGTTTTGTCAACTATTCAGAAGGTTGGTAGTTTGATCCCCAGCTCCTGTGTCTGTACGTTGAAGCGCCCTGTGCAAGACACAACCCTAATGGGATTTTTCAAATGAATAGCTCCCGGGACAAACTGACAAATTCTGGCAATTGTGTCCACTTTTAAAATGTTTTGTTGACTGTTATTCATGAATACTAATTACAAGAAGCTTGCCTAAGAGAGATCTTACCAAGTCACGACTTTCAGGCTTATTAGAATTGTGCAAACGCCGTTTTAGGGCTGTTTGTTTATTATATAGTGTATTAACATATTTGTTTGGATTTGTGTTCTTAAGTCTGAAAACGTAAAGAGCTGCAGTCTTACACCTGATTTATCCTACCAGTGGCAAAATTACGCTGTAGCCCAACTTACACAGTGGGCCATTTATTTTGTATGCCCCTTATTTTAGCATAACTAATACCACAGTTTAACCAAAGTTCATTTTTAATGTTTCAATGATTCTCTCTCTCTTTTTTTTTTACATGAATGTATTTAGATGTTAAGTATTGTGTTGTTTGCTGTAATCAATTTTGTCAGTTTATTAGTAGGTTCAGAAAAATAACTTGCCACCAAGAGCTATAATTATTTGTAAAATGATTAGAAAGTAACAACTTAAGTATTTGCATCATTTGCACACTTTTAATAAATCACTGCATTTGTTTTCCATTTTCTTAGAAAAATGTTAAGGAATGGGGGGTGGCTCCAGATGGTTGCACAGTACTTCACATTTATCGTTAGGTGTTTCTTACAGGGATAACGAAATAAAGATGGTGCACACCATTGGACTCTAGCGTTTTCTCACTTTTCCGCTAGTTGATTAGTGCGAGCACATTGTGAGCACAGGTCAACATCAAGCGACAGCGAGCTGGTCCTGATGTTATAGTGTTATTATACTATTTGTGTATTCAGTACCAGTGCGTGTTTTGTGTTCCAGCGTGCTTGTTTCCAAATGGAGTGGCTGGAATTGGTCAGATCTGTTCTGAGATGTGTGATGAGATGCTGATGGCGATGTCACACTAGCAGTTTCAAGTGTTAGCCTCTTTAGCCAACCATCATTCTAGATGCAAAGAGTGTCTAACATACAGCATCACTGGATTAGTTTAGTATAAAGAACAGCTCCTGTTTTCTGACTGTACTGAAGATCATACAGATGGAATTTGTTAGTACTCTGTTATAAAGCTCATAGACTGTAAAGTTATTGCCTACAGATAAAAGGAATAAAGATATAATCTGGGATTTTAACTACTATTTCCAAGATATTCTAATCTAGTCAATTTAATATTAAAGGAAACATAATTTGTGTCAAACTTTCAACATTTTCAATGTATTATAAATGTTATATCGATATGACACGAGAAGATTCTGCTCTCGTTACCTGTTCCTTTACTCATAGTCTTTTTACGTCTCACTCTTCCATGTATTTGTTCTGCTTTATCTAAAGAAGTAGAAATAATATAACCTGTCCATGACCTAGATATCAGTGGTGTGTGTGTATGTCATATGTAGCGTACAGATATAAGAGGAATTTCTGTTGCCATGTGATGATTTGCACTGAAGCAAACTTAAGCAGAAACCTGAGAAATATTTCATGGTAGGGAATAAAAGTAGTCCGTTGACCTTTACCAGAATCCGGCCCTGGAGAGACAACTTTCAGCGGTCTTGGAAAGTCATTTTCAACATCTCACATTCCTTTAACAAGCAAAGGTCCATCTCCCCTCACCCTCTTTAACAGGAAAAAAGAATAACAGTGTTAATTCATTTTTATTTCACCAGTCATGGCTTTACTATTACTGACTACTGAGAGCCTATGCAGGAGGCAAGCAGGCAGGCATCTGGATACAACATCTCAGAAGTCACTTGTCAGGCCACCGGGGTCACTGCGATGCTGTAAATCAGTTGGCTAACTACTGTTCATAAATTTCAGGGCAACACGCTGCTCGGCCTGAATACTTTTGACTGCTGTCTTGGTGTGAAGTATTGGGTTGAGAGAGTGTGAGGTATGGGAGACCACCTGAGTGCCAAGGCAAAGCTGTGGAGCTGGGCAGGGGTTCTGGTTGATAGTGTGGTTTTTTTATTAGCTGGGGTTACAAAGAGGACAGGTTCACCTTCTCTGTTCCACAGTAAAACTTTACTTTGGCTTTGAGACCAGCACTTCTTTCTTCAACCCCTCTGGTTGGGAAAACAGCACTAGATTGCAGTATGACCCCGCAAGCTTTTTGATGTTCAACCTACAGGCCTCTTTCCTTCATCCTTTGTTGGTGTTTTATACACTCTCATTCCTTCCTTGCCTCCTTCCCTAGACTCCACTGTTAGCAACACTGGATAGAGTGTTTGCCTGTGCCAGTAATAATAATCATAAAGCTAAGAATCCGTGCACACATCTCCGCTGTTGCTCATAACGGCTGCTGATGGCTCCTTAAAGGCCGAGTCCTCCTCTGAATGAAGTCTGTCAGCTTCTATTTATTCAGGAAAAGAGATGTAAGCCAAGTCCAGCTGCAGTTAGTTGTAAATGGTAAAAAACATAGGTGCATCTACTACAAATTCTCATGAGTTCTCGACGTCAGAGGTCAAGTTTTCTGAAAATCCTGCGAATGCGATAACCAGAGAATGAGGCGACGTAGGCTTTTGAAATTGATACCACAGGTGTAGCTACAGCCTCTTTTCCACTAGCACCGGCTCAGCTCAGCTCGACTACTCATTTTTGGTCTTTTCCCCTTACAATAGATTAGCGCCTAATGTGCGTGGGGTTGTTATAGCAATGCGTCTGAAAGTCCTAAGATGATGTCATTTGTATGCGACATAAACGCAGCTCAACAATGGAGGATGTCCGCTGCTTGGTCTACAGCTCAACTCGGGGTCCTCAGCGTTGGTTTTTGTGTCACGGTTTCCCTGATTGCTGGGTTTCAAAAATTTTAGCTTTGTGAAGGAGTTCCTCTCATTACTCGTTGAGTGACAACATTGAGCGGCATGCAGCGTGACATCACATTTTCTGATTGACTCAGCTGTACTTGGAACCCCAGTACCAAGTACTACTCCTTAATAGAAAACCCTAAAAGTCGAGTTGAAGAAAAATGCTTTACTAAAATTCTCGGATGAGTTTGAAGATCAAAGGTCAGACAAGATCAGTTTATTTTTTTTTTTAATTACTAGGATGTTCACATTGATACCACAGGTATCTACGTCTGTCAAGTTATTCAGTGATTCTTACTTTAGTAGAAGGCAGGTATATTGTATATTTTCCAGCTCTGCATCGTTATCCCTTTGAACACAAGGACATTTTAGATGAGCCTTGTGATATATTAACCGTCATGCCACTATTTTCATTTCATGTTTCATTGGCATGTTAGAAGGACTGCACAGCACATACTTTAGTTTTTTGATACGGTTTGTGTCCCGAGGGCTAGAAGAGTTAAGTGACCTCAGTTATAGTATGGCCATGGAAAGTCCTTGTTTCTAATGTAACTGTATACACATACCACATGCTTCCAGCTGAAAGTCCAACCACTAATTAGTGTGCAAGAAATGTGAAACTGCATGTAAGTGCACACAAACACACTCCTGTATGTGGTATGTTAGTACTTAACACACACTGGTAAAATAAATCAGTCTGAAATGACTTGTCAGGTCAGGTGGTCAAACACGGCCTGCTGTGGTTTTCTTTTTCAAAAATAGAAAAGTGGCTGCGAGGGTGTCCTAAATATGTGCAAGAGCAGGGAAACAAACTGAGTGACAGAAAATTAAAAGGGACAGTTTTGACAGTTAACTGAAAATCTTAAACTCACTTAAACATAAGGTTTGCATAAGATTTTTTTTTTCCTTAGATTTAAGTCACACACAAAAAAAGACTTTTTGACTTTAGTCTTTGATCTTTTACTGCTCTAAATTAAAAATAGTGTCCGTAGATCTTAAGGCTGTGGGTCCTTGCGCAGCTTCTTAATTGCTTCTGCGAGTGCTGTTCACTCATTATTTCAGGGACATGCCTGAATGGTCCTAAAGTAGAGGAAAGAGATTCAGGCTGCTCTTCATGTAGCACACCAAATGTTCCTACTTAATGCAGTGTGTGAGTCTGCGTGTGCACAGGGTTTTGTGTATCGTGGTCTGTGATTACAGCTTCATTATACCATATCAGGCCTAATTGCAGACTAGTGGCGTGCTTGGCAGCTTCTGCCTGTGGTCTAAAGAAAACCCATTAGAGTGATGCATTTGTAGCTTATGCACAATGACAAATAAATCCATGTATGGCCCCTGTGTTTACATAAATCATGTTGGTAAGCACACAGGCTAAGCCCTTAAAATTTCAGACTGGGAATAAAAACGTTTTCCATTTGGGCTTTTTCTGCTTAATGTTGGACAGGTGATATCAACTTACTTTGGTATTTTAGGTCACAAAGCTGACCCAGGGAAAGAACTGGATACAAAATCTCACTTCACCAGCAGGGGGTACCAAACTCACAGTGTTCATGTTTGTCCAAAAACATCAGGCTCTTTGGTTAAAGCCATGAGCATGGCTGTGTTGTTCTAAGTAATGCTTGAAGACATCAGAAGAAGAACTGTTTGGTCAAAACCAGGTTAAAAAAACCTTGGATTTATTAACTGGGTTAAAATCACTGGATGGTGTGTTTTTGTTTGTTTGTTTGTTGTTGTTGTGTTTTAATTTTTGACTTGTATTTTTTATTGGATGTCTTAAACCTGTTCTAAACAGTTTGGCGTCTAGCATACACAATTAGTTCATAATGTATTTTTAATGTGTATTACAGTGTAAATAACACTTTCAG
Source organism: Aulonocara sp. 'chitande type north' Nkhata Bay (assembly GCF_057382095.1). Taxonomy (NCBI): domain Eukaryota; kingdom Metazoa; phylum Chordata; class Actinopteri; order Cichliformes; family Cichlidae; genus Aulonocara; species Aulonocara sp. 'chitande type north' Nkhata Bay. The sequence continues at coordinate 13,826,802 of NC_141360.1, forward strand.
GCTGTTTATAAGTAAAACAGTTCAGATTATCAAAATAAATACATTTTATTTTTTAATACTTCACTTCATTTCACCTCATTCTTCATTTTGAACTGTATATTGTGACTCAAATCAGAAGTTTAACCCTAAAAATTTGGGTTTTAATATTTGTGTGTGCACGTTAATGTTGTATTCTTTAATGCTTAAGTAGCAAAGCTATCTAAAGTCTAATCTGATTTACTTATTTATTCAAATTTATGTTGCTACTTTACTTTAGGGTCTGAGGGAAATACAGTGCCGTACGTCTGTGCACTACAGCAGGAGCACATCATGTTTTTAAGTGTATTTAAAGTGAAAAAGCAAAAACTGAATTACTTTCCTCTAACCCCGGACTCATGGTTCTGATACAGAGGCCTCTTAATGAAACCACACGATGATGATCCGTTAACAATTGTAATATTGATGCTGATTGGGGATAATGATAGCACTCGTGCCACATTTTAAACACAAGGATGGATTTAACTGTTCAGCATTGACATTTGCTTTTTTTCTGCCTTTCTCCTGATCTTTTTATCACTGAATGTATTTGGCCTTAATCTTTGTTTTGCGTTCTTTAGCGTTACGTTCACTGACATTTCATTAGGATAGAATTTTAAGTGTATGGATTTCCAGTAAATCTAGATAAATCTAGTTACTATTATTATTATATCACGTAATTATGCACAGTATTTGTGTAACACTTAAATGCTGAACATGCCCTTATGTTATTTGATTTACTACTTGCAGCACCTTTGCTTACAACAAATATCTCCACAGGTATGCATATATACAATATGCATTTACACATAAATAAACATTTGTCACATTGTTGGACTAAACTGTACTTCGAAGGTTTAATCGGGTGGAGATTTAAACTTCAAAGTCTGTTTGGCATTAGATTACTGCAAGTGTAACACCACCCTGTCAGGTGATAAATATGGTGGTCACACCTGTACGTGTGTTGACATTTGTGCTCCTCCTGCAGAATTACTTACTGCAGATACTCATTGAGATTCTGAGGTCAGACTCAGAATTAGCTTTCAGATGTGAGACAGTCACTGCTTGGCTTACCCTTCATACGCCTGTCACCGAGCAGCCTCTTTTTAATACAATACAAGCACTATAGCTTTGGAGAAGAGTGATCATATTGTGTCATAGGTGTAAATGAATCTTTGTGGTGTGGCATTGACCTGGCAGGTGAACGTGCATGTACTTGCCCCCCTCACTCGCAGCAAGCGCCAGGCTCCCCATAACAGGAAACGGCGAGGTGAGGCCAGGGTTTATGGGCTAATATGGCCTCAAAGGAGCCTCTTGTTTTGAAACAGAGCTGTAGCTCTTCAGACTTGTTTTCCATATTGGTCTGGCATGGAACGCATTGACCCTGGCACACGGGCAGGAAAACATGACACCGGCCGGAGCTTTGAACGCCGTGGGGACGGGTGAGGGGCTGCCAGCGTCCATGCCCATCTCCCACGTGGATTTAGCCAGAAACAGGTTGGGCATCAGTGCCAACTTACTGCCAGGTTGCTCAACCTGCAGATACAGGATCTTTAAGTAGGCATGTAGTGTAGTACAGAGGGCTGCAGCTATAATCTGTTAATTAATCATCTGGTCTATATGTCGAGCAAACCTTTGCAAAGAGCCACAATGTATTTATCTCACTGTGTTTGAAACGCCAGTTTTTACTAATAAGGCGAAGAAATATTATACAATTATTAATACAAATGAAATAGCTGTTGGTTTTAATTAACCTACACCAGTTATTGGTGCAGTTATTGTATGTCATCCTGCACCAGAATGGCCATTACATAATTGTGTTTTAAAAACCAAAAGGAACTAGTGATTTGGACCTGACTGCAAAAAGAGACAGAGAGCAACTTTTCAGGGTAACTCCACCCTAGAGCATACACTGCTTCATCCGCCTTTTTGACCGCAATGGGGACCAAAAATCAACAAAGGGTTGTATTCAGTAAGACGATACTACAGATTAAGCTTAACATTGGGGTTTGTCAAAGGGGGGGAAAATATCGTTATAATTGTTATTTGTAAAGTAATGTTTTGGATTATTTATCTGGTTGGGGCAGTTGCTATTGCTGACATCCAGAAATCAGGCACCAGTATGTAAGTGAGAAAACAAGCACACTTTGAACTTAAATTCACCTTTTTTTTCCGGTCACATCCAGTATTTGTGCCGTTGTTGTCTCTTCAGTGATCCGTCATCTCTCAGGCCTTTGTGTGTTTGCTTTTCACGCCGTCTTTTACCGTTCGCCACGTTTGCCTTGAGCTGTGGTCAAATGGCGTTGTTTCACAAACTGGTTTGATATGAGACGACGCCTTCATCAGGTTTTACTATGTAAAATCAGCCGTCAGAAATGTGCTTTGAGAAGTACATAAACAAGGTCACCGAGGCCTTACTACGACTACCTTGGATATTTTGCAAGAATCTGATCAATTCTGTGACACTCGTACTGTCATTTATGCTTTTGTTTCCTCACGTTTAAATTATTGAAATGGTCTTCCTATGGGCGTCAATCAGAAAGCATTAAAACGGCTTCAGATTGTACAAAATGCTACAGCAATTCTGATTACAATACCCAAGAAAAAGGAACAGATTTTATGCCTTTACACTGTTGTTGTTATAATTATTATTACTATTACTGTCACTTAAAAGTGCGTGTAGCCCAAGACACCACCATCCTGGTGCTGAGTGCAGGTTCCTGCATGCTCCCCAACCTCTAGTAGCCTTTCCTTCTGCGGTCCTTTCCCCCCACCTTCACCGTTTCCCCCAGACATGAGGAGGAAGCCTCAGGCTGGCATCTTGGCAGTGTGGCCATACGTGTGTGCGTGTGTATGTGTGTGTGTGTGAGGGGGATTGAGGGATGGATGCCATGACTGGGTTGGAATGTTCCACAGTGTTCCAGAACGTGTGGTCGGAAAATCTGAGCAAGTAAAAAGACATGGAGTAACATGGGTGAGGGGAACAAGACCTTATTGACAGTGATCGTGCTCTCACATCACCAGCACACGTACACAAACACACACACACGTTTCAAAGTAGGTCCAGTGTGTGCCCAGCGATCCTGATCCATGTGGACGTCATGCCTGACGATCCCAGGATCCAGTATTAGCCAGTACTGAAGTATTTAATTTCAACACCGTAGTAGAGACTCTGGAATTTTTATTTTACTTATTTATTTATTATTTGACTGCTAATTTTATTTTTCTTCCCTCAACAACATACCACAAATTTAAATCCAAAGTTGACCTCAAGCTTAATTGTGACTTAATGTGTTAGCTTAGGTCATAGACACATCGCCAGAAATGTAACTCTTATTGGACTGAACAAGAGAAAATACTATTTTATTTATCATGCCACAAGAATCTATTTCTTTTTTCTCTGATAAATCACTTGTGTCCTTTAATTATATTCCTAAATCCTCAGTTTTAGTAGGAGCATTGAATTTGAATCTCTGGAGTCCGTAGAGGAAATAAAAGGTGCTCTAACACGTCAAACATTTTCTCATCCTGTAATCATTTAAACGTTGTGATAAAATTAATTCAGCCGAAATGGGCGGTGAATGTTTTATCGTGTTTTGGTTGTGTTGCTGTGATTTGGTGTGTATGTGTGAATCACACTCTTTGTCTTTGCAGTGTTATTTGACAGGTCTTAACTGGTGTTGTCTTGTGCTTTTTCAGGATGGTTCCTACCTGGCGGAGTTCCTGCTCGCTAAAGGCTATGAGGTAAAATAAAAATCCCCTCTGTACACATATACACGCACGCACACATGCACAGATGCACATATGTGCGCAGATACTTGTGAATGCCAACATACACACAGAACGACATTCTGTGTGTATGTTGCCGCAGTTTGTGGGTATTCCCGAGGGAGTGTGACGTATCTTGACAGTCAGCTACTTACACTGGCTGACTCACACCTCACCCTGATAAGGCCCCTAGTGCAGCATGAGCTTTTTAACCCCTGTCCTTTTACCCCAGGTCAAACCATTAACAGGGAAATGGTTGTTATTAGACAGCCATACGAGTGAGGTCACTAGCTTTCACCTGCTGTTCAGTGTGCTCAGGAACACGCAAAGTCAACAGTCTGTCAGTGAACTCAGAGGCTAACAATGGTTTCTTTTTCTTTCTTTCTTTTTAAGTTGTTTAAAGTTGTGTGTGTGGGAGGCATTAATATGTGTCTGTGCTGCAGGGTGAGATTGGATGGGTGAATTCTAAAAATGGAATGGACAGGATAGAGAAATAATGTTCTTCTCATAGAGAAAAAGTATCAAAAACTAGAGTAATATTACTTTTGTGACCCAACAAGACAAGAAGAAGCACTGGAAGTTAAGAAACCGGTTGTATTGCACCCTGGTCTCTTACTAAACTTCAGTTTTCCACTGGCAGTGTTTTGAGCTGTGCCCAAAGTGGGAAGAGGACGCTGGCTTATTGCAGATCTAGAAAAGGAGCTGGCTTATGCTGAGACTTTTCCATAGTGGCCAAACTAATACTGGTGTAATCAGAACAAAATCTTTGAGTCTTATGTAATCAGAAGTTTTTGGTTTCTCTATCCCGTCCATTGCCCAGAGACCTTGAAGTATATGTGAACTGTATTCAGGTAAAGAGTTTATGTGGAGGGCAAAGAGTGAAGCCGTATGCTGCATTTGTAGTGTAGTCGTGGCTACAGAAGGTCACACGTACGTTAACATACATGTTTCAGGAGTTTTCATTACATCTCCTGACAGTCGCAGCATGACTTCACTTCCCCTCTGATGTGCAGGAGAAACACCTAGCTTTAGGGCTGTGCGATATGACCAAAATCTCATATCCCGATATAAGACATATATCGTCCGATAACAATATAAATCACAAAAAATTAACATTTTCTGTAAATTCTGTGAATCTCGGGCAGCTCGACTTGCGTGGAGTGTTTCCAGCTGGGCGTTGTGTACTTGGAGTCGAGTGTTTTAACTGATGCGTGAAACTACAGGGTGGGCCATTTATATGGATACACTGTAATAAAATGGGAATGGTTGGTGATATTAAAGTCCTGTTTGTGGCACATTAGTATATGTGAGGGGGCAAACTCCTCCAGATGGGTGGTGACCATGGTGGCCATTTAGAAGTCGGCCATCTTGGATACAACTTTTGTTTTTTCAATAGGAAGAGGGCCATGTGACACATCAAACTTATGTCACAAGAAAAACAATGGTGTGCTTGGTTTCAACGTAACTTTATTCTTTCATGAGTTATTTACAAGTTTCTGACCACTTATAAAATGTGTTCAATGTGCTGCCCATTGTGTTGGATTGTCAATGCAACCCTCTTCTCCCACTCTTCACACACTGATAGCAACACCGCAGGAGAAATGCCAGCACAGGCATCCAGTATCCGTAGTTTCAGGTGCTGCACATCTCGTATCTTCACACCATAGACCATTGCCTTCAGATGACCCCAAAGATAAAAGTCTAAGGGGGTCAGATCGGGAGACCTTGGGGGCCATTCAACTGGCCCACGACGACCAATCCACTTTCCAGGAAACTGCTCATCTAGGAATGCTCGGACCTGGCACCCATAATGTGGTGGTGCACCATCTTGCTGGAAAAACTCAGGGAACGTGCCAGCTTCAGTGCACAAAGAGGGAAACACATCATCATGTAGCAATTTCAAATATCCAGTGGCCTTGAGGTTTCCATTGATAAAGAATGGACCCACTACCGTTGTACCCCATATACCACACCAAACCATCACTTTTGTTGTTCCAACAGTCTTGGAGGGATCCATCCAATGTGGGTTAGTGTCAGACCAATAGCGGTGTTTTTGTTTGTTAACTTCACCATTCACATAAAAGTTTGCCTCATCACTGAACAAAATCTTCTGCGTGAACTGAGGGTCCTGTTCCAATTTTTGTTTTGCCCATTCTGCAAATTCATCTGGGTCATCCTCGTTGAGATGCTGCAGTAGCTGGAGTTTGTAACGGTGCCATTTGTGAGTAGCTAATATCCGCCGAAGGGATGTTCAACTAATGCCACTCTCCAGTGACATGCAGCGAGTGCTACGCTGTGGGCTCTTGCTGACTGAAGCTAGGACAGCCACTGATGTTTCTTCATTAGTGACAGTTTTTTTTGCGTCCACATTTTGGCAAATCCAACACTGAACCAGTTTCACGAAACTTAGCAAGCAGTTTGCTAACTGTAGCACGAGAGATGGGTGGTCTCGTAGGGTGTCTTGCATTGAAATCTGCTGCAATGACCCGGTTACTGTGTTCACCAGATATCAACACAATTTCGATCCGCTCCTCACGTGTTAACCTCTTCGACATGTCAATGGTTGTGAACAAAGAGAAACTTGTAAATAACTCATGAAAGGATAAAGTTACGTTGAAACCAAGCACACCATTGTTTTTCTTGTGACATTACCAATAAGTTTGATGTGTCACATGGCCCTCATCCTATTGAAAAAAACAAAAGCTCCAGGTTTGGGATGCTGATGTGGAAGGGTTGGAGGTGCTGTGAGGAGTGGCATTAAAGAGGAGTGCACAGGCAGGCAGGAAGTGCACAGTGAATAAAGGAAGTGAGGTCAGGGAACAGCGTCCCACTAATGGACTCCCCTTGGATCAGGTCCTGTTATCTTCCCTGAGCAGACCTTCCTCTAAGAATGTGGAGTACAGATCACAGATCACAGGCAGCGAAAAAACAAAACAAAATGTTGAGGTGGAGCCATTAAACATAATGCTATTATATCAATGTATGCAGTGAAACAGATTGTGGCAGTTCCAGTGATCTGTCAAAGATAAGAGCCAGTTTCCTTATTATTAGGCTTTGACTACTGGAACTAGAGAAATAGCTGGGAAACGTTAAAAAACTTTTACGGCAAATTGTAAATTACAGGCAAGTCCAATCTGTTTTGACTCTTTGTACCAGCGGGCATCCAGCAAAGATTCCACCGACAGGTCAGTGTTTAGTTCTAACAAATGTAAAAAGAAACCAAAGGCAACAGCAAGTCACACAGAAATCTGCAAAAATCTGTGATGCTTAGTGGAGGGGCCATCGCAATTTGTAAGGGTGTAGATGCCTTTGGGTCACTGAGAGATTAAAGACATGAAAATGATATCCAGGCATTTTTACTGAAGAACTTCAGTGAGTCAGGTGAAATTTAGGACTGATGCAGGAAGACAATGACTCAGCGCACACACGGACAGAATAACTGAAAATGAAAATCCCAGAAATACAAATGAATTGAATCTCTTTTGTTTGTAAAAGGAATGTACCAAAATTCCTCCTCATTGTTTTGGAAGTCTCACAAGCAGCTAGAGGAAGTGTCTGATGGAGGTCGCTGCAGCTAAAGGAAGTTCTAAGAACTCCTAAATTTAACTCTTTCCCGAATAGAGACGATATTTGATGACCTCCCCAGTACCCTTAATGAGTTTTGACTAGAGATGGCACGATACCACTTTTTTTATGTCCGATACCGATACCATAAATTTGGATATCTGCCGATACCGATATGAATCCGATATAGTGTTTTTTAATCAACAAAACTGTTTTTTTAAAATATCTTGCTGCATTTTGTATAAGTTCATACTCAAGTTTAAAACAACAACTACACTAAAGCTATTCTGTTATACCTGTATGTAAAAAAAAAAAAAAAAAAAAAAAAAAAATATAAATATATATATATATATATATATATTTCATAGTTCAGCAATACTGATCAATCTAATAAACTTAAACCTACACCATCCTCCCTATTCTGGTATTTTAAAGAGTACTTAGCGTAAATATTAAGCAACCTAACTAATAGGGTTCCAACTCCCAGCAATAACAAAAATAAATAAATAAAAAATAGGGAACCACCCCTCATGCTCCACCTCATGATGCTTAATTGACGTAATCAACCTTAAATTGATGCAGTGTGGGGAAAAAATGCACAGAAATAAATTATTTTTCAATATATTAAAATATTAAATAGATTCAACATCTTTCTTCAACAAAATTGCAGACTGCACAGATGGTACCTTCCCAAAGGAAAAAGTACTATAGCTTACTAGGGTATATATATTAGACTTAATAGTTACTATATACAGTAATGGACTTCTATTCATTTTACATCAAATTAAAACTTTGGGTGTCAGATAATTATTTATTAAAAGCTAGACATTTTAAATGAGAATAAGAAAGAAAAGTATGTCTTTGTGCCCCCTTTTCCCTGTTAATGCCCTATCGGCCCCCCTGGCTAAACTTTGCTAGATCCGCCCCTGCACAGTTACCAGCGTCAGCTACGTAGAAAAAGATCCTCGAGTAGAAAGTAATATTAAATACATTTTAACAACAGCTGATCAAGCTTAAACTTGCTGCTGTTGTTTATCCACTGGTTTCCTCTTTCTGGTGCAAAGTGGGCCAAAAACAAACCAGAGAGATGGACTCGCGACAGAAAAGCCGATCAGCTGATCATTAAGCAGTTTCATGATTGAAGTAGCAGCAAGAAGAGGCAGTCGCTCCATATATCGTTTGTTAAGCTTAACGCAGGAATGCTTTACAAACATTCAGAGATGGACTTACACACTTGCTTTACTTCTCTCGGGGATAACTTTGTCGGAGATGAAATGCCGGGTTGCTAGCGAAGCTCCAAATGCTATCCAGACCACAGGTCCTGCATGCCACAGCCGCTCTATCACGTGATGCATACTGCTCCGACGTGCTAACGTTCTGAGGCGAGTTACGTCGTGTTGCAAGTTTTGTGAGGTGCTTTCGTGATATTTAATGGATCGGATTACATTTTTTATTTTTCTCCGATATCCGATCCAGTAATTTAGGTCAGTATCGGACCGATACCGATACGTAATATCGGATCGGTCCATCTCTAGTTTTGACACCTCAGTGTATATAATTAAAGATGTAGTTTGACTATATAGGCAGAGTTCACCTCTTGCCGACTTCTGCTGAACACACAGTGGTTTTACTGTAAGAGCAGGCCTCTTTTTTTATCAGCTGTGCAATTACTCATTGAAAACGAAATAAAATAATAATAATACAAATAATTCTGTTAGTGTGTTATTAGTTTAGTACGATTTGTTTGCCTTAATTAAAACTTGAATGGAGTAATCGTTGTAAGCAAACCTTTTTTTAAACTGCAGCATGCCTCAGAATATGTTTAGTCTGTATTTACCCATGTTGAAATCGTAATAACAATGACAAATTAACTGACATGAATGGTGTAAATTGTAGTTTAATTTTTTTGTGTGTGTTATGTTTTAAGACACTAGATTTTTTTTTTTTAAATTTAACAATTCTTCTTCCCCCTTTTCTCTCAGGTTCATGGTATTTTGCGGCGTTCCAGCTCCTTCAACACAGGTCGCATTGAGCATCTTTACCAAAATCCACAGACGCATACTGAGGGCAGTAAGTATCTCATTTATTTACGGAGGAAAAAAGAGTAACCAAATTAAAATATCAGCTGATATTTCCTATTATCCAATCTGTCACTACTGCCATTTATAGTAGCTGATGCATTTAAAAGGTAAAGAAGAGAGGGGAGAAACACCCTTTCATGTTATGTGTGATGATGTTGCACAGTTTGTCCACCGGAAGGCAATCTGCAACTTACCTGTTGGAGACACACATGTTTGGAAAGCCACAAACACAACTAGAGAGCATAAAGAAGTAAATAAATGTATAAAAAATGTCAGTGAAATCTGTTTATGATTTGTGTGTCTGAAAGGAGAAAAAAATAATGGCAGATATATTGGAATTTTGACTTTTAAAATTCAATTTTATGCATATAGCGCCAAATTACAACTCTCCCCAAGGTGCTTTTTATTAAGCAAGTGCTTGACAGTGGGGACAGCGGGAAGGAGAAACTCCCTTTTAACATCTGGCAGAACCAGGCTCAGGGAGCGACAGCCATCTGCTGTGACCGGTTGAGGATGAGGGGAAGGAGAAACACAATAATATATTTTTTTGTTGGTCTTGATCCTGATATTAGGACTTAGACTTCCATTGGTCATCAGGAGTGAATACATGAAGGAGCAACAAGTGTGATTTTTATTTATTTATTTATTTTCTTTTGGTGTTGAGATAAGAAAATGTGTTTTGCTGTCCCACTCTCTATCAGACTTGAAGTTGCATTATGGTGACCTGACTGACAGCACATGTCTGGTGAAGATCATAAGCCAGGTGAAGCCTACAGAGATCTACAACCTGGGTGCTCAGAGTCACGTCAAGGTAGTGTGATCCCAAAGTCACAACACTCGTGGTTCTTTAGTTTGTGCAGTGTACTTTCAAATCAAAGCTCTATCCCAAATCCCATATTAACACGCTACAGTATTTGAAAAGCTACTTTCAGCTGCTCCTTTGTCACTGTGGATCATGGCTGTATGTTTTAAATTGCTTATACAACCCCAGAGAGGATTTGTGACTCGGACTGGAATTGAATCAGTAACCTTTCGCTTACCAAGCAAATGTGTAAAAAAACGACACTGTGGAGCCACGCAGTAATGCTGCATACCACATCATTTGTATTTAATACGTCAAAATGATAATTAAGAGTTAGTGCACACATTTAGTACCACTGGGTAACACGCTACTATGTCTGAGGGAGCACTGCATCTTGTAAGCAGTGGCTACATATTTCTATCAAAGTGCAATGCAGTGGTGTCACAAATGAGACATTACTGGACTGGATCTTACTTCAAAAACTAAAAGGAAATATTCAAATCTATAATTTCATTTTATAACTATGTCATTTTTAACATGTTAGTCTCTAGTAGTGTCATCTCAAACAAGATTGTTTCCTTGGTAACACACAATCTCAGGAAGTCTTCAAAGATACCTAGTTCTTTTTTATTTACACAAAAGTATCCTGAACAAAGGGAACCATAGTGAGTAGGTAGTACGCAGTTGTGAGATTTTGGATGGAGTAAGAGTGCTTTTCCTATAAACATTCTTAATCGTCTTCCCATTCCCTGGAACCACTGCTCATGGATTTGCTTTGAAGAAGGATATAGGAAAAAAAAAAACTGATAAAGAGACTTGATAACAATGAATTTGCATTCCAGCAGCACTCTAATGATGGTGAACCTTCAAACCATGACGTTAGACCAGTATTTTGTCATGTTTTGTCATGTTTCTCAGGTCTTTGTCTGAATTTCTACGAACATTATTGCTAAGGATTGTCTTATTGCATTGGAGTCACACTGGGTTAAATATGTACACTTGGGTTTTAAGGGGTATTTATTATTTTCTTCTTTTTTTGGGGTTGTATGGAAGCCCCAAACGCAATTTCATTGTTCTTGACAATGACAATAAATAACTAAATACTAAATACTAAAATAAGTATGAATAAAGTTAGTTACAAAGTAGATTTGGTTTCTCTTTTGTGGCATTATAATAAAAGTATTCCAGTGAAATCTGACAATGTTAGATTCTGGTTTCATTGGTCTGTAATCCTAAACAAAGTACAGATGCTTTATCATATGAAAAGAGTTTTGAGTTATAAATATCACCAATATAATGGGTTACTGACAACTTTCAAGACATTTGGCTTAGTCTGCGTAGTCTTGCTGACACTGATAAATGAATATCAGAGACGATACAGTCGACCCCTACATATTCCCGGTTCAGTATTTGCGGATCTTTCTGTGGAACCGAACTCCAAATTATTCATGGGAAATGTGCTTATTCATGGATTTTTTTTTTTTTCGGTAGAGCATATCCAAAATATTCGCTAATTATTTTCACTTTTGTGACTAATTTTATTAATTTTCAAATATTAATATTAATGTAAAAACAGCAAAATTGCAATAAAAAGTCTTTTTTTTCTTAAATAATGTTCACCAAACAATGTGCAAATTCCAAACACAAAGCTCCTGGGAAAATTCAAATAGGCCGTAAGCGTTTTAGAGGTAGTCTCAAGTATTGGCAGATTTCAGCTATTCCTGGGGGGGTTGTGGTCCATAACCCCCATGAATACTGGGTGTCAACTGTATTCTTCTGCCTCTAGGCAAAGGAGCTTGCAAAGAAAAACGTCTGGACTTCTTTAAGTTACTTGAAGACGTTTCACCTCTCATCCGAGAAGCTTCTTCAGTTCTAAGGTCAAATGGTGGAGAGTCCCAGATATAAACCTAGTGGGAGTAACCCCCCACAGAGGGACAAAAGGACCCCCTGATGATCCTCTAATCGCCTGAGCCAAGGTGTGAAACTGGGCGTGGGTCCCAATCAGCCAGAGTTTCGGGTGAGTTCATTGTGAAACCTGGCCCCACCTTATCATGCAAATTCCTGAGATCAGATGGCCCAGGATGTGAGTGGGCGTTAAGGCGTCTGGGAAGGGATCTCAAAACTGGATTATAGATGGCAGAGAGTTGGTGTCGTAAACCACCGCCTCTGTTCCTTCTGGAAGAAGCTCCGAACCTGTAGGTAACGATAAAAATCTTCCCTGCCGATCTCGTAAATCTGACACGTCCTCAAAATTTATCAGCTCCCCATGCTTCACTATCTTACAGATTGCAGTGATTCCATGCCTGGACCACTCCCTGAATTTATGGTCTAACAATGCTGGAAGGAAGCGTGGGAGATACGCTGGCCATCCCAGCAACCCTATTTCCCTATTAAGACCAAATATTTTAATCACGTCTGCCCATATTTTCAGGGAAAAACTTACACATAAATTTTGCATCTGATATGCCTGTGGTAAACTCTCAAGAGACCCCAGAACAGACTGTATTGGGAAATCCATCAAAGAAAGCTCAATGTCCTTCCATTTTGCCTCAAACTTAGAGTTACACCAGCACACTAGAGGTCTGATCTGGGCTGCCAGATAGTAATCCTCAAAGCACGGTAGAGCCATGCCCCACCGCTCACCAGGCAGCTGCATTGTTGCATATTTCACTCTTGGCCTTTTATTTCCCCATATGAATCTTGAGCAATGCATATCCCACTCCCTAAATTGTTTTGCTGGAACCTCCACTGGAAGCGCTGCAAACAAATATAGCAGCTTTGGGAGGATATTTATCTTTATTGCTCTAACTCTGCTGCCCAGATCGAGGTGGAGCAGACCCCACCTCTCCAGATCTTCATATATCTTCTTGTTCACCCGATTATAATTAACTTCATAGAACAATGCAAGGTCTTTTGTCAGCAGGATCCCCAAATACTCCATTTGAGATTGATGCCATCCGAATCTATATCTTGCTACCAATTGTCTTGAGGGGTTAAAAAAAAAAAGTCAAGATTTGAGTTTTTTGAATTTTTAGTCTATAACCAGACAGTCTGCCATATTCTTCCAGTATTTCCATAAGCAGAGGAATTCCCTCTTCCGGGTTTCCTAGCGCTACCAGCACGTCGTCTGCATACAAGCAAATTTTATTTTCCACATTCCCCGTTGTAACCCCCGCCAATCGAGTCTCTTCCCTGATGCATTGAGCCAACGGTTCAATGAAAAGGTTAAAGAGCAGTGGGCTCAGCGGGCAGCCCTGCCTACAGCCAGGTTGTAGTGTTATCCGATTTGAGAGGCTTCCATTAACTTTGATCCTCGCTGTTGGAGACATATAAATCATTCTTATACAGGGAGTGCAGAATTATTAGGAAAATGAGTATTTTGTCCACATCATCCTCTTCATGCATGTTGTCTTACTCCAAGCTGTATAGGCTCGAAAGCCTACTACCAATTAAGCATATTAGGTGTTGTGCATCTCTGTAATGAGAAGGGGTGTGGTCTAATGACATCAACACCCTATATCAGGTGTGCATAATTATTAGGCAACATCCTTTCCTTTGGCAAAATGGGTCAAAAGAAGGACTTGACAGGCTCAGAAAAGTCAAAAATAGTGAGATATCTTGCAGAGGGATGCAGCAGTCTCAAAATTGCAAAGCTTCTGAAGCGTGATCATCGAACAATCAAGCGTTTCATTCAAAATAGTCAACAGGGTCGCAAGAAGCGTGTGGAAAAACCAAGGCGCAAAATAACTGCCCATGAACTGAGAAAAGTCAAGCGTGCAGCTGCCAAGATGCCACTTGCCACCAGTTTGGCCATATTTCAGAGCTGCAACATCACTGGAGTGCCCAAAAGCACAAGGTGTGCAATACTCAGAGACATGGCCAAGGTAAGAAAGGCTGAAAGACGACCACCACTGAACAAGACACACAAGCTGAAACGTCAAGACTGGGACAAGAAATATCTCAAGACTGGTTTTTCTAAGGTTTTATGGACTGATGAAATGAGAGTGAGTCTTGATGGGCCAGATGGATGGGCCCGTGGCTGGATTGGTAAAGGGCAGAGAGCTCCAGTCCGACTCAGACGCCAGCAAGGTGGAGGTGGAGTACTGGTTTGGGCTGGTATCATCAAAGATGAGCTTGTGGGGCCTTTTCGGGTTGAGGATGGAGTCAAGCTCAACTCCCAGTCCTACTGCCAGTTTCTGGAAGACACCTTCTTCAAGCAGTGGTACAGGAAGAAGTCTGCATCCTTCAAGAAAAACATGATTTTCATGCAGGACAATGCTCCATCACACGCGTCCAAGTACTCCACAGCGTGGCTGGCAAGAAAGGGTATAAAAGAAGAAAAACTAATGACATGGCCTCCTTGTTCACCTGATCTGAACCCCATTGAGAACCTGTGGTCCATCATCAAATGTGAGATTTACAAGGAGGGAAAACAGTACACCTCTCTGAACAGTGTCTGGGAGGCTGTGGTTGCTGCTGCACGCAATGTTGATGGTGAACAGATCAAAACACTGACAGAATCCATGGATGGCAGGCTTTTGAGTGTCCTTGCAAAGAAAGGTGGCTATATTGGTCGCTGATTTGTTTTTGTTTTGTTTTTGAATGTCAGAAATGTATATTTGTGAATGTGGAGATGTTATATTGGTTTCACTGGTAAAAATAAATAATTGAAATGGGTATATATTTGTTTGTTGTTAAGTTGCCTAATAATTATGCACAGTAATAGTCACCTGCACACACAGATATCCCCCTAAAATAGCTAAAACTAAAAACAAACTAAAAACTACTTCCAAAACATTCAGCTTTGATATTAATGAGTTTTTTGGGTTCATTGAGAACATGGTTGTTGTTCAATAATAAAATTATTCCTCAAAAATACAACTTGCCTAATAATTCTGCACTCCCTGTACATTGAATAAACTTGTCACCAGTGTTGGTCAAGTTACTTGAAAAAAGTAATCAGTAACTAATTACTGATTACTTCCCCAAAAAAGTAATCCCGTTACTTTACTGATTACTTATTTTCAAAAGTAATTAATTACTTAGTTAGTTAGTTACTTTTTAAAAACACGATTTACAACCTGAAGAGGTGATAAAGCGATAGATCTTTCAGCCCAGTTCTACTTTTTCTGCATAATCCATCATACAAAATGTAATCAAATGGAAAAGTCTCTTTTTTTAAACTTGTTTTATCAGTTTTAATCTTTTAACTTTATGCATCAAGCAAAAATTTAATTATATGCAACATTCTCTGACTTGAATAAATTAGTTTAACATTTAAACATATTTTCTGCACATTCCAGCCCATAAAATAAAATAAAATATTTTTTGTGTTTACACTCACTCTTTCAAATAGATGCAAGTAAAACACAGCAGAAAATAAATAAAGTCAAAGACTCAGCGGTCCTGTTGCTCTATTTTCACCTGTAAAGCAGGACTGCGGTAGGCGGAGGTTTACCCTGGTGCAGGTGTGCCGCGGTCAGTTGAAGAATCCGCGAGTTTCTCTGTGAGTTTCCCATTACGTCGTTGCACACTCGGTGCTTGCTTGGAAATTTAGCGGTTTTTTTCGCTGTAAAAAGAAGTTTTCTTCCCACGCACGATGGACGCTAATGTTTTTGTCACTTTTTATGGAATCAAACTTAAAGTAAGGTCAGTACTTCCACGCTTTAAACGCTGCACGCTCATACTCTCTCCCACAATTGATATGTGATTCATTGTTGATCTGCACACAGCTGTTGTCACTAACGGCGCACTCGCTTACGTCACTGTCGTGAGACATTCTCGCAAAAAATCACGGTTTTAGTAACGCGGTAACGCAGCGTTCCTACGGGAAAGTAACGGTAATCTAATTACCGTTTTTGCAATAGTAATCCCTTACTTTACTCGTTACTTGAAAAAAGTAATCAGATTACAGTAACTGCCCATCTCTGCTTGTCACATAGCCCAAATCTCTTCAACACATGAAACAGAAATTCCCACCCGACCGTATCGTATGCCTTTTCCGCATCAAGCCCAATGAGAACTGTTCCAGTTTTCCCTTTAAGTATCCGGTCAATAATATGAATGGCCCTTCTGATATTATCGTGTGTTTGTCTGTTACCAATGAAGCCAGTTTGATCCTCCTCTATCAGCGTGGGCATCAATGTACTCAATCTCCTAGCCAAAATAGTTTATAGTCTATATTTAACACGCTAATAGGTCTATAACCTCTGGGGTCAGTTTTATCCATCCCTGCTTTTGGTATGACAGAGATATACGCCTCCCGCCACGATGGTGGGAGCGCCCCCCCACTCAGAGTGTAATTAAAAGAGGCCTTTAGTAGCGAGATTAAGGGTTCCCTCATCTGCCTATACCACTCTGGTGGAAATCCATCACATCCTGGGGCTTTAAAAGTCTTGAGTTTTGAGATCCCAATGTTAATCTCTTCTGCTGATATTTCTCTTTTTTTTTTTTTTTTTTTTGTGTCCCGTTTGGATCTTTAGCCATCAGAATTGTTGTCTTAAGGCCAAGAAAGATGCCAAGCGGATTTATTTTACCAAGTGGATCATCATGGCCTTGCCATATTGGTCCATTTGATTGACCTTTATTATAATTATGAATTTATTTTATTTTCAGTTCCTACAAACGGGACAGACATGACTGGGGGATAGGACAGGGAGAAAGAATGAAAGAAAGAGAGGGAGAGAAAGAAAACCAAAGGGGAGAAGAGACGGTGAGAAGGGGGGAAGAAAGAAAAAAAAACAAACAAACAAAAAAAACAAAACACCTGGGTCACCTGTATGGAGAAAAAAACAGAAGAGAAAGCAAACAACAAAGAGCAACATAATAAAAAAAACGGCACCATCACAATAAACTAGCTAGCAGTAGATATCAGTAGATACTAAGTAATAAACGATATTGTGCAGAACGCAAGATAGACAGCGCACAATGTGCTTTGAGGCAGCAGCCAAGAAAGCTGTAGTCCGCGTCTGTGAATACCCGTGTGTACACCTGTGTGCATACCTGTGTGGATCAGCATGCTTGTATTCCAAAGGTTTCTCCATGTAACGATCTGCTAGGGAGTGTGGGGGAGCCACAGCCCCGTCCTCCAGGGCATGAAGCAGGTATGGAGGAGATCAAAACTCCAGACATCCAGAGGCCCCCAGAACACAAGAGACCAAGGAAGACCAACAGAGGGGCAGCCGCGCCACTGTCTCAGTAAGAGCTGAGGAGAGTCCCAGATGAGGGCTGCTGATATTTCTCTGATGAGTTTTTCATTCTGCTGCTTACCTATAAATGGTAGATCTAGGCTGGATAAGAAATTCTGAATCTTATGCTCATCTGCTTTATCCGGTTGTGTGTATAGCTC
Source organism: Aulonocara sp. 'chitande type north' Nkhata Bay (assembly GCF_057382095.1). Taxonomy (NCBI): domain Eukaryota; kingdom Metazoa; phylum Chordata; class Actinopteri; order Cichliformes; family Cichlidae; genus Aulonocara; species Aulonocara sp. 'chitande type north' Nkhata Bay. The sequence continues at coordinate 13,844,380 of NC_141360.1, forward strand.
AGCGTAATATTCTTCAAATGCTCTCTGAATTTCTTCGAGTTTATTAGTTATCTTTTTTTTTTTTTTAAATTTCGAACTTTATGAATAGTGTTCTCCTGTTGTTGCCTCCTGAGTCTCCATGATAATAGCCTAGCAGCTTTGGGTCCTGCCTCATACCACCGTTGTCTATTATATTTTAATTTTTTTTCAATTTCCTCACTTAAAATTTTGTGGATCTCCTGTTTAACCGGCCTCATCTGCTCCAATACCTGGGGGCACCTTGTAACGGTGTGCAGTTGTTCCAATTTTTCCAAATTTTCCTGCAAATCTGACAGCTTTTTTGCTCTCACCTTCTTTAGGACTGCACCTTTTACAATAATTTCACCCCTAAGGTATGCCTTAGCCGCATCCCATAAAATTGTAGGATTAACTGTTCCATTGTCATTGAGTTCTAAATATGTTTTTAACTCCTGTCCCATTTCTCTTTTAAACGAGTCATTATTTAACAGACCTGTGTTAAGCCTCCATAAAGTGTTTTTGGGGCTAACTTTAAACCCAATCTTCATAGTCAGTCCTGAATGATCAGATAAATCTCTCTGTCCTATTATACAATCCTTCACTCTGGGAGATCTTTACTAAAAGTAAAGAAATAATCAATCCTTGAGTACATATCATGTCTCACTGAATAAAATGTAAATTTGCGTTCATTTTTTTGTAAATATCTCCATATATCTATAAGCCCCAACTCAGATAACATTGTTTTTACTTGTTTCTCTAATTTAGTTCCCCTCTGGTCTCGGCTAGTTGTATCCCATTTTGGATGGAGAAGTAAATTAAAATCTCCTGCACATATACATGTACCAACACTTTCTGTGGCAATAAGACTGAATATCTCCTTAAAGAACCCTGTACTACTACCAGGGGGTGCATATATATTACACAGCGTGACGTCTTCCTGTTCCATTTTCCCTTTCACCAACACAAATCTTCCCACTTTATCTTTATGTTCTCCAGTAAACTCAAAACCAACCTTGTTCGGTATCAGAATGGCCACTCCTCTTTTTTTGCCAGATCTATGTGAGGCATAATAAATATTTTTGAATCCCATTCTCTTCCACTTCTCATGTTCTTCCTTTGATATTGCGTTTCTTGTAGAAACGCAATATCGATTTTTTTCCCTTTTTAGCTTTGAAACTATCTTACTCCTCTTAATAGGATTCTTTATATATTTATATTCAAAGACAATACCTTATAATACTGCATATGTTCTATGTATTTCCAACTTATTTTCCTGCACCAACATAACAATACTCCCAGCCCTCAGAACACATAATAAACACACATGAACAAAGACAGAACTTGTCTTAACCAAATTAACCAGGTCTTCAATAAGAGAGGTTTTTTTCTCTCCTCTCAGTCTGGGGGGAAATGCCACAGTGTGGGGCCCCTCTCGTTTCCTATTTTAAAAGAAAAAGGGAAACTAAAAAACAAAAACAAAAAACATGTGAGTCACCTGCATCGGACCCTCACCACTCCATGATCAAAGGGGGATCGACGTGCCATATTCCGATATCATCATGCTTTCCACATACCTTAGCATGGAGGTGCCTTCTATGTTCTCAGGGATGCCATATATCCGTATGTTATTACGGCGTGAGCGCCCCTCCAAATCCGTAACCTTCTCTTGGAGCTGCCTCTGGTTATCCAGCAGCTGAACAATGGCATCCCTCACTCCAATGTCCCATTTCTCCTTCCCTACCATGTTTCTTTCCATTTCTTCCAGACGTTTCCCCACCTCCTCCATCCTGCTTGTGGCGGCGGTAACCTGTTGAGTTATCTCGTGTGTTAACTCGCTCATTTGGGCTTTCATGTCCTCTTTCAAACTTGTTCTCACGAGTGATAGCTCCTTCTTCATCTCTGCCTTAAGGTCTTGCATGCCCTCTGCCACTACTTCACTCACCACCTGTCTGAGGGGGCCTAGTGCTGATGTTGTGGCCTCCGCCGCCATCTTCTCGCCCTCTTGCTCAGAGCGTGTTTCATTTGTCTTACTCTCAAGTCGCGTTTCTAAGCTTCGGCCTGGGGCTCGTCCCTTCTTATTTTTATCTCCGCTCATTATTCTTGAGGGGAAAGTCGCTTTTAATGGACTATATTCTTGAATTGCGGATTATTTTAGCTATCGATGCAGGAGCTCCTGTTTATGCTGCTACTCTCGCCACCATGACACCGGAAGTCCCAAAGTAATCTTTTTAACACTAAATCTTAGACAAGCGTTGCTTACTAGTGACATTTTCAGGTTGATGTTTTCATTACATGGATAGATCAACAAGCTACCCAAACTCTCAGCTCATGTTTTGTCTGTCACCTACTTGGATTTTTTCCTACCAATAAATGGGTAATGACTTATCATGTTCTTTGCCTGTTTGTATTTTTCAAGACTGTTTTAAATTCAGTTCTTCTGCAAATAGTTACTGTGTCTGCATATGGTCAGGAGTGACTGCTGCTGGAAACAGTTAACAGCAGATGATGTTAAAAAGAGACTTAGTTCTGGGAAGTGAGCTGTTCATTTGCTGGAGCTGGTGGGACAGGAAGTAATGTTTTCTTGGATGGGTCAGTCTGTGCCACAATGTCCCTTTTGTCTCGGAGCTCCACGGTGATCCCAGGAGATCTCACCCCCACCCCCATCCCCCTCTGCCCTTCCACATTGGGATCTGACACACAGTCTCCAGGCAGGACTGATCCTCCTTCATCATCATGGGTTTGATGGGATATAGAGCCAAGAGCTTAGTCAGATCACAGATAGCCGGTAATAACCAATGTCTCATGTGACTGCGTGGGAGATTACGTTTCAGTTATAGCAATCCACCCTCTGTTCAACTTATTTTGAATGCAGTCCTTGAATTTCTTATTAAAGCTGAAAGAGTCCAGTCAGACGGCAGATCTCTTGGGTGTATGACTATATTTGTTTTTCTGATTTTCACTATGATGGTTTCATTTTTTTTTAAGTAAATAATGAAAAAATAATAATAAATAATGAAACTGGAGGTTAAAGCTTTAATGATCGTTTGGCCACTTGTGGACAGAAGATGCTCAAAAACACAAATGTTTACCTTATAAAGTTGTGGTCAGTGGTCAACCCAGAGGAGAGTAGCATTATCGTTTGGGAGTTGTAAGTCTGGCCACTAAAATTAAGGTATAAAATTTACTCTTTTTTTTGTTTTAGATCGAATTTAATTGCAAACAATCAACAAAAGATGTTTCAGCTGTTTGCTGTTTTTTGCTGATTCCAGCTTACTTCTAGTTCTGAGACAACGATAAAGTAAAACAGACTAATAAGCCACATGGAACTGAGGAAATTCTTTGTAGGTTTGTAACTGTCTCATTTTATTATTAAAATTTTGTTGACTGGCCGAGACAACAGTTTCCTGACGTTCCGGTATTTGTACAAAGTAAGTGAGGCCTGAATGAATGACTGACACAAAGGAAAAGAAGAGAAGGGGAGAGTGAGAATGATGACTTGTCTATCCACATTCTTTGCGGTTAGAGGCTGTGACTGTCCTCCCATCGCCCACATGGTTAGATCACCATAATGCCACACACATTTTCAGCAACAGAACATCCATGTATATGAATGGGGTGAGGGTCCGCTCTGTTTATTTATTTCCACACCAATAAAACCAGCCTGGGAACCTCCTCGACCACATGCTACACGCTCCCGACAGCTGAGCGTACTAGATTACTGGCAGTAGTGGTGTGGAGTCTGCCCTGCCACGGAGGAAAAGATCTCTCATACTGACCACTTACTCAGTGTGTCTCTCTTGCTTCCCACTAGCCCTTCTGCCTTCATGAGACTCATCCAGGCAGCTTAATTTGTAGTATGGGATGTGTGGGTGCTGGTTTCCGCTGCAGAGAGTCATCAGTGAGAACAGAGTCGAGGCTATTTTCTAATGCTGCAGGGGTGGAGGTGCACAGGGAAAAGTCAACCGGCACTGGAGGGCCTAAGGCAGCCAGCTGCAATATCAAAAGATCAGCATGCAAACAAAGCAGAAGGGACCTTCTTTGACTCCGACTGAACAGTTTGATCTTTGTGCTTAGGCTTCTTTCCTAAAGTAATATTTCAAATATGTTTTCACCGCCTGCAGGAAAGATGGCCAAAGAATTTGTAAAAAGAGCTTGTAAAAACAATATTCTTAGTGTCAGCCTGTGGTGGATTGTTTATTACACAACTCCACACTAATAAAATATCCTCTGGTTATGGAGCATTGCCAAGTAACATCTTCAAGCTGTATTTGATCCTCGAAGAGCAGAATTAGTAGAGTACCTTACTATTTGAAAAGGAATGGGAGATATGCATAGCTACACTCAAGTACAGCTGAATACATCAGTTCCTTCTGGAAATTGTGATTTCTACACAGTATTTGCCAACTCTAAATATTAACACCATAATCAAATTCAGAATCATGGTTATGAACCTCAGGGCCCAAGAGTTTATATTGTCAACACAACTTTGGGTCTTTTTCGCCAACTGTGTTATCATTTAACAATGTTAATATTCTTGGTGTAAAAGTTTCATTTATAGAGTTGGCATGTTAGCATGTTAAACAGACTGTACATAAAAAAGACGGGTAAAAACATAACCATGACAACCATGGTGGTGTCAATTGGTTTGTGAACTGTCATGTTAAAGCTTTAACATATTAGCTTTCCTCAGGTCTGACATGTTAAAACACCAAAGTCACAAATTGGAACAAACTAAACGAGACAGCGCTAAGCCAAGGGGGCGCACGTTCTAACAGGTAAAATTACGTTTTGCTTTTTGTTTGTTTGTTTGTATTTTTCCACACCCAGCAAAGTCTGGTGGATTTGAGGAAGCTGTGACGGTAGCTATAGTCCTTCACCAGAAAACGAGCTTTCTGATACCGACCTAAGTGCCCAAAACAAGTTAACCCAACTTGACTAAATTTTTATTTGGCTACAGCAAATTTGGCATCTAACACATTAACATTCCATTTAGCTTCTGTGTTAGAACCATGCTATGGTTTCCTGCTTTGTACTTACCGCAGAAGAATTGAACAGTGAAGGGATGGGACTGTGGACTGCAGAGTACTGGGACATGATTGCCACGGTTCTAGTAGGATGCTAGTAGTAAGCAACTTCAGTTTTTAATAGCTTTTAATAATAATAATAATAATGGATTGCATTTATATAGTGCTTTTCGAGACCCTCAAAGCACTTTACAATTCCACTATTCATTCACTCTCACATTCACACACTGGTGGAGGCAAGCTACAGTAGCCAGAGCTGTCCTGGGGCAGACTGACAGAAGCGAGGCTGCCATATCGCGCCATCGGCCCCTCTGGCCATCACCAGTAGGCGGTAGGTGAAGTGTCTTGCCCAAGGACACAACGACCGAGACTGTCCAAGCCGGGGCTCGAACTGGCAACTTTCCGATTACAAGACGAACTGCCAACTCTTGAGCCACGATCGCTTTATTTTACACCTCAAAGTCGACACAAATCTCAATGACCTATGCCAGCTGTCACAGGTCAAGAGGCAGGCTAAACCCTGGACAGGTTCGCAGCCAGGGCCAGTGCAAACACAGACAGCCTTTCACACTTACATTCACACCTACAGCCAATTTAGAATCACCAGCTAACTTAACACGCATGTCTGTGGAATGTGGGAGGAAGCCAGAGTAGCTGAAGAGAAGCAACCATCACTCCATCTGTTTTCTTATTATTTATCCAACTAGGATCAAAGGTTGTTAGAATTTGGCAGGAGATGGAATATACCTTGGACAGGCTGCTGTCTAGTGTGATCAAACAAGATTTAGATACCAGAAAAACTGAACAAGTATATAAGAATAAAAACAAAAAACAGTAGCCATGGTTGATGAATTATTCATCTTTGTGACAATAAGTACTGAAACATTTGTAGTACGGAAACATACTCGTGAAATGTGCATTAACAACGAACTGAAATGGGGAAGTGCTCACACTAATCTGTTCTGCATCTGAGTAGTTCGGTATGATCCCATTGTGTTCTCCCACTGAAGCGCTTCACAGGAAGGGCACGAACAAAACCCCTTAACTCTGCTCTCTGTGCGAGGTTTCCCACCTGCAGCTGTCACAGCAGACACACAGGGAGATGGGCTGAATTATTAACACACCTCAGTCATGACAGGGGAAAATGACATGACGGGAAGAATAGGGGATGAAGAGAAGATGGAAAGAGTTTGGGGAGGTGAGAGAGTGTATACAGTGAAGCAGAAGGTTTTGTTTTTGACGGCTTTTGAAGACATAAGTGCAGATTGCGCTCTGGAGACAAACTTCCTCCATGTATATCCTTTATTATCCATATCTGAATTCCATCCTCAGAAAGAATTACCATCATCCCATTATCTTCTTGCAGCTCACTCCATCTCTCCATTACCCTTTGGTCTCTCCCCCATCCGGGTTTGCAGAGGCTCCCACGCCAGAGACACACAGGATTTAACACGCCTGTTTCCCCACAAAGCGCTGCACTGTTTGTTCGGTGTGTTGATGCGTTTATAGGCCTAAAGTGGCTATTGTGCAGCCTGCCAGCAGTTTACTCTCAGGCAGTAATACCACTACTTACTACAGTCTGTGGGCTTGTTATGCAATTTGTTTAACTGGTAAGTAATGTGATGCGGTTGTTTTGACTCCTTGTGTATCATCCAGCAGCGTTTGTGGGTAGTGGATGTTACATTGTTTGGAGCTACAATTTCCTGTGTTATTGGCCCTCTTGACTGTTGGGGATCTATGTTGTCCTCACGTGCCAATTCTGCTCCAAAAAAGCCTAACCTAGCTTTGCAGTGAAAGCCCTTCGTTTCCAAATTTGGTGGTGAGTTTTGTATTTTAGATGAACTGAAGCAATCATGCTGCTTTTGGGGTTGAAATTATTCATCTGAGGATAATAAAACTCTCTTTAAAAACCTATTAGATTGTCAACAATGCATTGTCATGAGGCTTAAAATTCATTAGATGTTAATCTTTTTTTTTTTTTTTTAACTAAACGACATCAGCAAATTCCAAGACTTTGCTGCTCCTTACGGCGACTAAACTGCTTATAAACAAGAAATGATTCTCATGCAGTTATGAACAGTTAGAATTACTCTACGAAATGTTAATATTTTTTCTCGTGGTATTAAATTTAAAGTGGTCTTCTTCTACTTATTGTAGTTACTCCTCTTACTGTATTCTTCCTATTATTATTACCCGATAGCTAATTCCAAAACACAACTGTTCTTTAAGAACAGTTTGGTGGAACAGTGAGGACACACTGGGATTTATACAACTGAGCAAATAATACCCAGTGTTGCAAAAAGGTAAAACCATCTGTTTACATTTGTTTTGGAGAAACATGACTGTCATTTTGACTGCTTCTAAGGCAAAATGTGTATTTTAAGGGCACCTAATACTTTTTCAGACCATATTTTTTATTTTGGGAAGCAACTAACATATTGTTGAATTATCACAGTTCAAAATAATCCTTTTTTTGGCACTGGCTTTAAACCACCTTACTTCTGATTGGCTGCCCCTCAGAAATAAGGATGTTTTAAAGCAGGTGGGTGGAGCTTCTGTGCTTAGAGACCGAGCAGTAAGTCTAAGATGGACTGTCCATCATATCATGCAGAACCTTTGTCTGTCACCCAGCATTTGGAGCGTAATGAAGCCTGAACGTTTGACTCTTGTACACTGCATTTCTACAAACCCTGTCGGCATGTTTAATATGAGCACTGACTGCTGTAACACAATAGAGAATAAGTAAACTCGTAATTAGTTCACTTTACAACCCTTTATATTACAGAATTTGCTGCTCGTTTGTAGGCTTTTTATACATGAGCGTGAAACACAAGTTCTGCATCTGTTTAATGTCCCGAGTCCATACAAAGCATAGGAGAAAACAGTCATTCAGAGGACAGTGACTATCATTTCGTAAACTCTGTGAATGATGAGCGGTCTTGCCTTGGTAATAGCCCACTGGCTGGGTTTGCTCACTCTCTGATTGGTGTTTACATTAACACCGTCCAATCAGCCCTCAGTGGCACGCTTGCAGTGGTGTGTGTATCTCACTGGGATCAAGGCTCGCCTGGAACCAAATTAGCGCATTCCCCGCTCAAGTGTGTGTTTTCTGTCTCAAAGGACTCATTAGCTGCGTGTGTGCGGTTTGCGAGTATTTAAGGTGCCGTGCTTTCCATTGTTTTAAAATTGCGTTTCAGCATCAGAATACTGGCAGTTTTGGCCAAATGGAGATGGAGTGTAATCTCCGTGCCCACATTTTCTCATGCCCGCCACCTGTTGAATGAGGAAAAGCAGGACCGCGTTGCGTTGGTGGCCTGGTAGTCAGCGGTCAGAATAGCTCCCCGAATGGACCGATTCCTGTTTTTAAAGGTTAGGCCTTCATGCGAGGCAGGCTGCCTGGCCTAGATGGTTTTAAAAAGTGAACTTTAGCTTAAGAATAGATGCTTCTGTGCCAAGAGAAACAAGTCTGCACTTTCCTCGTTCAGAGTCAGGGAATGTTTTGTGGTTGTTCCTTGTGGGTCAGATTTGTTGCTCCACTCATGACTCAGGCCTTTTTTTTCTTTCTTTTTTTCTGTTTTCCAGCACAGTTGTAACACATGGAAACACGCATTTCGGGAAAAGATAGAAGGAAGGAGAGAGCAGGAAAGTGGGGAGGGAGGGGGAAGCTTTTTGAGGTTAGTTAAGAAGTAAAGTAAATACACTCAGTCAATAAATGGTATCATAAAGCTAAATGTGATTTCATCTAAGTCTAATCTTAAATCAAGGCCCAAATATTTCACATCAACTGTGCAGTTCGTTCGACAAGCAGAAGCCAAACTCTGGAGATGTAGTTTCTCGTGTGATTTATAGGTGGCAGTAGAGAGCTGCTGTGGACGATTCCCCTGGTAGTTTGTGTCAGGGTTGTAGCACACAAACAGAAGGTGTGCAGAAGTAAGCCACATTCTGCACCAGTGGGCTTCTGCATCCAAAGTAATCTCCAAAGTCATTTTTCACATTACAATTTTATTTTATTTTTTTTTTGTAACAAAAAACCCCCATAATTAAATAAAGGGAAAAAAAATAACAGAATTGATCCATTAATTTATTTATTCAGTGGGAATTTTTTTAAAAGTCACAGTTTTCTAAGCTGGACTTTAATTTACATTGTTGTTGATAATTTGTTAATGAAATCAATGTGGGGAAAAACAGTTCTGTCCAGTATTATGTAATCATTTGGATAATTTGTCAGTTCAAATGAAACTAAATATATTTTTTATTTTATATTCATAAGACAAAACAAGCTGTTGAAAAATACTGAGGCTATTTTGGGTATTTTCCCACCAATTTCTAGAGTAATTGATAAGTTGATTGATCTAACACTGAAAATTCAATAAGAACCTTCATTTTAATTTGTTACAATAAATAAATTGAATAGAAATATTTTATACTTAAGAGTAATCTAGCTTCTGAAGAATTGAGAAACAAAAACAAAAAACTGGTAATTAATGTTGATGTTTGGTCATTAGGTATTATTTTTATATGGGGAATTTGAAAAACTTGACTAAACCATAAAGAATAGGTCATTATAGCCACATAATAATGATGAACAATCTCCTTGGATCCACAATTCACAAAATGCACGCACATAAAAATTTTTTGAATTGGTTTTAAGTTTTAATATTACTCGAAGCTGTCATAGGACGTTGCCCCCTGCAGGTTCGTGTGGGTCATTACAGGTGGTCTACAGGTAAGCAAATTCGATAGCAAGTTTAGGCTTCTCTGGGTTTGTTGGTGTCCAATTTTCATTGAGATGAATCAAGAAAAAAAAGACGCCAATAAATCAAGTGAGGAAAAACAAAAGACAGGAAAGGGATCAAACCAGGTACAATGTTGACAATGGAGAAATGCTATTCTACATAACTGCCAGATTAATGCTGTAATACTGTTTTCCTGAACAGCTCCATCATGCCTGGATCCTTTCCTCCTCTAACATTCTTCCTTCCATTTTTTAGTTCTTTGACGAGTGATTGACAATAGCCCGTAGCATGTTTGTTGTTACGATACGATGCGAATACCACAATGAACACACAAAGCAGGGCTCGTTTGTTTAATGAGTTTGGTGTAGTTGATAAGAGAAGATGGCCGAGGAGAAAAGATGGTAACCAGGGATTACGCTAAATATTTATTAAACTCATCAATCTTCCTGTTGCTGTTGCTATGTCCTCCAGGGACACATTTGGCATTAATGGCAGTAAGCTTCATAGCTTCATACTGGATATTCTGTAATGATTTATCTGAAGCTGTGCTGGTTGTTTGTAGCAGCGAACAAAGAAGTCATACCTGAGAAGAGTGCTCATCTAATTCCAGGTAATCTGCTTTTGTGAGGATTTATTGCTGCACGAAAAGCTACCCCCCCATAATTAGACCCAGCCTACAATTAGAGGCTTAGAGTTTGTGGTATGTAGCTTATTATTACAGCTATAAATAGCTTAATGCAAATCTAAATATTTACTCATATAGAAAGGGTAGGTTTGACCCAACAAGTCTTGTTTTGTGTGTTTGCTCTGTGCCTATTCTCCTGTGTAATAAAGTTGTTATTTGATTAGTTAAGTAAATGATCAGTTCATCAGAGTCAGCAGATTTTAAAACGGAACAGCTCAATAAATAAACAGATTGTTTTAATATTTCAGCTAATGCACAAGTATGTTTGCTGAAAAAAAAATGTGAAGAGTCTTTTACAATGCAGTTATAGAGAGCTAGTTAAGTTGGTAACTACAGTAGCCTCAGGGAGAACGCTGCTTCTCTTAAACTACCGCACATTTGGACAAAAAAATGGAAAAGTTACTAAACTATTAAGATAAAAATATTGAGAGCCTCCAAGTAGGGCTGTTCGATATAACGATATATGACGATAGATGACGATATAAAAACGTCTATCGTTTCATTTTACGCTATAGTTTGTTTCGTGGTGTCGCAAAATAAACTGTTTATAGCAATATTTTTTCATCGTTTTGATGGTCACTGTAGTGGCTATATTCATTTCTTAAAGTTCTCTCTTTCTCTTATATTTAATATAACCACACTACAGACAGACAAGCGCCTGTTTTTATGCGTTGTGGTTAGCAACAACGACGGTAACACCATCGCGTGTCCGCTTGTTTATGTTCCACATAAACCTTTCACAATAAAGCTCAAGATCCTGTTGAGACTTTTCAAAATAAACTGAATCATGTGAAAGAGCAGGTTATTTACGGATGAGAAGTAAAAAAGAGCCGCCAGGTGCTAAAAAATAAACCTTAGACTCAAACGTTAGAACAGGCTTTTCCCCGCAGCACGCTGTGTAAGAAATACTCACAAAGAAAACGGCGGCTGTTACAACTTATGTCTAAAAATGTATAGTTTCATGCCTCTAGCTACACGACGCCCAGCTGGAAACACTTCACGCAAGTCGAGCTGCCCGAGATTCACAGAATTTACAGAAAATGTTACATTTTTGTGATTTATATCGTTATCGGACGATAGAATTCTTATATCGGGATATGAGATTTTGGTCATATCGCACAGCCCTACCTCCAAGGCATTTTCTTTTCATATAAGACTAAAATGCTTTTATTCTCAAAATATGGTTATATTTGAACTAAAGGAGGTGGATGGCTAAATTTGAACTTCTACAGCGCTGGCAAAGCAAGTCACAAAAAAAAAAGCTGAGTAATATTTTTTGCCTATAATTATTGGCACCACTCAGAATCATTGGTATATTAATTTTTTTCAGTAATGTAACGCACCGTTGTTATATTTCTGTAGGAGACTGAAAAGTAAAGGATTTGTGTGAGAGTGTGTTTATGGGGGGCATTGTTGGAGGGGCTTTGGGAAGGTTTGGGAACCACTGTGCGTTCCCACTCATTTCTCTTCAATCAATTTCAATATCAAACTTTTTTTACTGAATCAAATTACACACAACGAAAATAATACATGAAACAAACTCGATACAATAATAATTATTCTGTTCTATTAATGTGCTCTTTTAAAAACATTTATTCTAGAATGAACAAACAAACCAACAAAAAACTTTCATAGGCCAAAGGAGGTCATCATAGACCTTTTTTCACACCTGAAAACAGCTTATTTGGTTTCCATTTGCATAAATGTCAGCACATTTGCAATAATCGTTACGAGTTTCTTTTTTTATATCTCTGCTATGCTTTGTCAGGATTTGGTTTGAGTATTAACTTTGTGGCTTCTTCTGGGGTTTCATGCTCCATGTGCAGCAATAATATCGAGGGCGCAGCACCCAGAAATAACAGATTTCCAGTTTAAGTTGCAGATAAGGTAGACTCGAATCACATGGAGCTGTTTGCTATGCAAATAGGTGTTGGTTTAAGTTTGTATTGCCGTGTCTGTGATTAAAAAACAAACAAACAAACAAACACGTGCGAAACTAGTATAACAACTTGAGTTTACACAAAGAGCGCAGAGACACACAGCTCAGTTGACAGAGAGATTTGGTTTTATTGGTATCTTTCTCTAGTGTGCATACATAGTGGTAGAATTATAGTGTGTGTACAAAGGGATTTCAATGAGCAGACTCACTGACTCGAAGCAGTAAGGCTTAGCAAAGGGGGGAAAAAAGTCTGTTTCAGCTTGTTTGTTTCAAAAGCGGCTGTCAAACAGCAGCTAGGCTTTATTATTTTTTCATTATGAAAATTAGTCTTAATATCTTCTTCTGTCATCAGTGCAGCCTCGTAATTACACTATATCCCCAAACACCCACACTGGCTGTGACACACAGTGAGAAGATGCAGCTCGCTCAATCCTTCCATAAGTGACATAAGCTCATTACTCACAGTAAACATTGTTGCTAATCTGCGAACACAAGTACCGACTGCTGCTGCCCACTCTGTGCTGCATGATCACACCCTAATAGATACAACACACGCACACACACAAAAACACACACTTCCTCTGCTAATTGCATGTTTGTGTAATTCTGCCGTGTGTTTGGAGTTTCTCTTCCCAGCGTGTCCTGCAATTGTAATTGTGCCACTGCAGACTGTACAGAAGCTGATGTTTCAAGTACTTCTAGGGATAAAAGGCAGGCGCTCCTAGAAGAAGAAGAAAAAAAAATGGCGGCGTAATTGCTGTATCATAACCTGTAAATTTGCTTTTTAAGTGTGTCATGATCTGTAATTGTTCCAAAAGACACTGTTCCCTTTATTAGTTTTGTCTAAGAATGTGTTTGGGTGTTCTCTATGGTTCCCCGTGTACAAATATGCGTCTGTTGTGCAATTTGAGGATTGCAATGTATTTACAAAAGCCCGCTGTAATGAGCTATGATCTCACATGTTTGGATCACACTGTGGACCGTGGAACAAAAACAAGAAGAGGAGAGGCAGGGTTTGAAATGAGTGCAGATGTAATAAGTAGGCGAGAAGTTACAACATTAGATGTTAATCTATACGAGTGTAATTGTTTTACTCTCTTGTTGACGTGCTGAAAGTCTTATTGTACAGCATGATTTTTTTTTTTACATTTCAGTACCTGTGTTGTGTGTTGGGTGCTGTCTTTGCCTGCGTGTTTTAATTGAAGCTTTAAATCACACTGTCAAACCTTAATGAAGGGTTGGGCTTCTCTTAACGTGTTCCCATCAACTAAACAAACAGGCCTTTATTCTCAGAGAGAGTAAAATGTTCAAGCACAGTAAACAGTCACTCAGCAGACAATAACAGATGTATAAGCTTTGAGAGATGAACAAAATCTTTTGTTTGTTTTTCACGTGTCATTCTTTAGTGAGTTACAGTAACTTTCTGGAACATTAGGAAATTCTTTTAATACTTGTCAAGTTTTAGAGGTTAACAGCTTGTAAGCTAGCAAACTGTTAAACGGGCACATCATGAGAAGGCTGTGGCTTCAGGAGGTAGAGCAGCCCTCTGCTGATCGGGAGGTTGGTTCGATTCCTGGCTTCTTCAGTCTGCATACCAAAGTGTCCTGGGGATCTGATGCATGCATCAGAGTGTAAATTTTAGAAAGAAAGCACTTTAGACACAGAAAAGAGTGCTTATGTGTGATTGAGACATGTTGTGTTACTCAAGTAGAAAAGGACCGTCTAAAAACCAGTCCATTCTTCAGTTGAAAGGTGAGAGGATTAAAGTGCAATGCTTCGATTAATATAACTGCGCGTACAAATTCAATCAAACTGATCAGATGCTATAGTGCTATATATGCTATATTGCTACAGTCTTGCTTTTTAGTAGTTTTTCTGCATATGTGGCGAAGCTTTGACATGATGGGTTCCTAGCAGGTGTGAAGCAGCTTTACCTGAGTATTCATGCAAAAAATAAATTGGAACTACATCAGAATGATGGAGTATTTAAACAAAAAAGAGCCAGACCAACAGAACAGGCTGTGTTTATCTTTACAGCAAATTTCGATGCAGTTTTAGTCTAAATTTAGGCATCTAAAACGGGGCGATCGTGGCTCAAGAGTTGGGAGTTTGCCTTGTAATCGGAAACTGGTTCGAGCTCCGGCTTGCACAGTCTCAGTCGTTGTGTCCTTGGGCAAGACACTTCACCCGTTGCCTACTGGTGGTGGTCAGAGGGCCCGGTGGCGCCAGTGTCCGGCAGCCTCGCCTCTGTCAGTGCGCCCCAGGGTGGCTGTGGCTACAATGTAGCTTGCATTCACCAGTGTGTGAATGTGTGTGTGAATGGGTGGATGACTGGTTGTGTAAAGCGCTTTGGGGCCCTTAGGGACTAGTAAAGCGCTATATAAATACAGGACATTTTAAATTATAACACATTAAATACGTTTGGAAGATTACTTCCAAACTACTCTGGCCTTTCTATACAGATTAGTTCTGATTGGGTCCCAGATTGTTGTCTTCTCATTTTTAGTTATTGGCTCAGGACACTGTAGTTCTTCCACACCACAGTGAGGATATATCTCGATGGGTCTGGCTTAGTTTTGGGGGATTGTCCTGTTATAATATAAGGGCATGCACTAAACTGTTGCCAATTCACAAATACTGTGTGTGAATCCTGAGCTGAGTGTACGAACACACACGGCCCATCGACTGGCACATTCTGTCGAGCACTTTGGTGCTGCCAGACATGTGAGTGGCAAATAGAAAAAAGATCATTAATCAAACTATCAGCCCTGGTTCATTGTTTCTCTCGGCCTTACTGTTTGCTTTAGATTTTTCCGTCTTTGACACAGTGGAAAATGTAGAAAAGTGTCTCTGAATCTTAAAAGTATATGGGAAGGAAAGCAAAATGGGTTATTTTCACACACTCTGAACAATGTTATAGACGTAAATACGCTTCAGAAGTTGCCCATAAATGCTTCAGTGTCTCGTTTCAATCCATTTAGCCTGTTGAATCATGGTCTCACACACACTTGAGCGTCTATTCAGAGTTACTTGCCCTCACAAAAGGAAAGAATTGTGAGAAATTAGTTTCCGTCACTGCCTCCTTTTGTCACCCAGTGTTCTTAAGAAGCTCATTCCTTGCTGCTCCTTGCCTTCAGGCTGCTGTAGGATAAGATCAAGATTACTCTCCTTTATAATCATCATTAGCGCTGGTAAATGTCTGACAGTGTGAGAATCTGGTATCACGGCGCGATAAATGTTCTTCATGATTGCTGATTGTCGCTGAATAGAATCGCGTTTGGTTTTTCCACAACGCCATCAATCAGACGCGCTGGCGTCCGACGGGGCAGGTTAGGCCGACGGACAGACGGGGTGACGCAGATGTGTTCTGGGGTAACTGTTGACTTGTTACTTCTCAGCCTCGTCTCCCGGAGCGCAGAGAGGGTTCTGTAATTGTTTTTGTTTCAGTCCAAGCTGGTTTCATCATTATCACATAAATCAGCTAACGGTGGTGTAATCATTTATCATAAAGAGAAACTACACTGAGGTTATCTGTTGGGCTCCAGCCAACGCTCATTTTAAAATTAATTATTCTCTTGAATGTTTTTATCTGAACCAGCGCAAAACTTGGATTTTAGTGTTTATATGTTCTGATAGTGGGGAAAAAAATCTAAATAAATCCTATGTTAAATTAATATAAGGATACGTTTTGTTGCTCTTGAATTGTTACCAAGACACATTCGTCAGGATCCATGCCTGTGAGCTGATGAATTTTGACTGGGCTATTGAATTAGTAAAATGTAAGAAAATAGGCAGTAATAGTTTCCCACATTAAAGGCTTGTTTTGTGTTTAGTACTGACTAATAACAGCATAACCACACCTTTTTGAGAAGCTGGAACCACTGACTTATGGTTAAGTGCTGTCAATAAATTTTTAATGACTCCACTAAACGGCGAGCTAAAGCAAACCATGACGCCGACTCAGTGATGTGCACAAAACCGTTGAATTCAAAAATATCTCCAGGCTGTTTTCTTTAGGACAGAGCCGTGGCAGGCCCCATCTGAGGTGTATAAATCGCTTTGAAAAGTGCCCTCTTAACAGGTAGGGCGTCATAGACATGCCTAAACTGAAGTAAGTGACCCTGAGATGTGTGTGATACTCACACATGTGTTTGTTCAGCTAAACATATCAGAAAAAGCACGCTTAGGTCCGCGATTATGTGCGCCTCGAGTGTATGTTTGCGTCCTCGCGTGTGCATGTGTGGGTGTGAGTTGACATGCGTGTGTGATGATGAAGACGAGGAGGAGGCATGGGGAGGGGTTGCGAGTGGGCGACGATAAGTACCATCTAAGAGAGAAGTGAACACGATTAGTCAGGAGATAATCTCTGCTTTCCTCAGTCTGTGTGCAGTGTGGGCAAACTCCAAAGAAAACACTCGGCTGTTTTCTTTACTTTGCACAGTCTCACACACACACATGCGCGCACACACGCACACAAAACGATTACTGAGAGTTAAGCAAGAAATTACACAGGGAAGAGTGGGGTTGCTTTTTTATGAGTGTGTATGTGTGCTTTAGTTTGCACTACTTGTATGGCTGCGTATCTCTCCGCCACATCCGGGTTTTGCTCACACTCTCTCTCTGCTGTAGGTGACCTCGTCACATTTGGCTTGCTGGGGTGTAACAGACGCAGAGTCCTCTATGCGCTTCTTCCCTCAATTATTAATATAATGATGGGAAGAGGGGGAAAAAGAAGCCATGGATACACAAACACTGGTGAGGGGAGCATTCACTCTTTCCCCTGACCGGCCAGTCATTTTGATGCTGACAGCCATTACACACACACACACCTGGGAATTTGATCTTCCCATGCTAAATCTTTCCTGTATCCACATGCCAGGGGAATGGGAATATCTACTCTGGCATGGAGCTGGCTTGCTAGACTCACAGTGTTTACACATGTGTGGCCGAAGCAGGCCACCACCACGGCTAAACGTTTACAGTAATAGTCTCCAAGTGATGCCTGTTTGTAATAAAAGTCAAACACCCTGCCCGGTCCAGTGAAACCAATCTGTCGTCCTGATCTTATTATAGTCAAATTAAACTGTCGTGCTCGGGCCAGAGAGGCCGTAAAGTGTACAGCTTGAATAAAAACACACTCGTCCTCGACTCCGCCGTCATCGTGCACAGGTGTTTGTACTTGATACACGCATGCCCAGACACTGGTGGGAATATTCAGTTATTTTAAGCAAGTCTGCTTAAACACACGTTTACTCACACGTTACATTATTCTGTGTAAAGTGTTATTTCTGGGTCTTTATGTCGCTATCAGAGACAATGAGATTACAAAGTAGAAGAACTGATAAGATGTTTTCTGTGGTCCAATTAAGTTGATTAATGCAATTAAAACATTATTTGAAAAATGTGTATATTAATATAAATGACAAATTCTGGCACGTGAAATAGTTCAGTTTTTCTCAAATGTTAAATGTCATCCAAACTGGAGTTGTTGTTGTTCTTGTTGTGTGACTCTACATCTTTTCACTATACATTGTTGCGATACTTTTTATATTGATGTAAAAATATAACATAGGTGTAAAAAATCAAGGTAAAACAAAAAAAGAAACTCAACTCAGTTATGTTTTGCTAGCTTTAAAAATGCATTCTAATAAATCACATATATGTTTTATTGATTGATTGATTGATTGGCAGTAAAGCAAAACTAATATTTTTACAGTACTGTTTTAAAATGATGTTATCTAAATGTATTTCTAAGAAAATAATGTTAATTGTGCCATTAGTGCACTGTTATTCACACCACATGAGCAATAACTTAAATAGAAGTAATATAGTAGTCCACTTTTACACAACTTTAAAATGCCACAGAGGAGCGAATGTCTCTGAAATTGTAAGATAAGATAAGATAGAAACAGAAAACAGAAAGTTTCAATTTACTGCAAATCAAAGAAAATTATGTTGAAGTTTTTTTTATGTTTATTCACGAATTTACATTTTTAGTTTGCAAAATGATTCAAAAATGTAAAAAAATATGTTTTAAAAATGAATTAATAAAAATGTAATTTCTTAACAAAATAAAAAATTCATAAATGTTCAATTTTAATTAAAAAATAAAGGGGGGGGGGGGGGGAACATTGTCTATTGAAAGTAAATATTTGCGATGCAGCATGAAGCTCCAGCCTTCACAGCTGGTGCTGAATAGTTTTGGACTCTGCTCAGCCGTCTTTTGTTTCCCTGGATTGTGTCTAAACTTGTATCCTTCTGCCAGTGGAGCTCTCAGAGAGCGAGCGAGACAACATCTCAGAGCCAGATGTTTCTCTCCTTCTTTGCTGCTCAGCGACATGTCTTCATTCAGGGTGCGTAGACCCTGCTCGGGTTTAAGAGAAATGGAGGCATTACCAGAGTGTCAGTCAGCACCTTTCTGCCCTAGGGAGAGCCACAATACACACACACACACACACACACACACACACACACACACACACACACACACACACACACACGTTACTTATGGGTAACTACAGTGTTGCAGCCCTGTTTTATGGAAAGACTTGGTTCCCTTCTCGTTTATTGACTTTGACTTGTGGGTTAAGTGAGAAAATATAGTCCATCATAACCACATGTAAAATCTAACTGCTACTGTTACTTGTTTTTGCAGATTTACAGATCACATTGGGGTTGTTACTGTAGTTCAGTACAGTAATTCAAAAAGCCCTTAGTGTTAAAGCCTTGTTACTTAACAGGTATCAGCTGATTCTGTCATTTCACTTAGAAAAATTTGGGCGTTTGTTGATGAAAAT
This sequence comes from Aulonocara sp. 'chitande type north' Nkhata Bay, assembly GCF_057382095.1. Classification (NCBI taxonomy): domain Eukaryota; kingdom Metazoa; phylum Chordata; class Actinopteri; order Cichliformes; family Cichlidae; genus Aulonocara; species Aulonocara sp. 'chitande type north' Nkhata Bay. The sequence continues at coordinate 13,863,558 of NC_141360.1, forward strand.
GTCAATACATAGGACCACTTCATGCAGCAGAGTAACAATCAGAGCAGCTGGGTTTGGAAGGACATTTTTGTGTCTTTGAAAGTTGTTGAAAGAGGCAAGACTTTCTGGGACATTTTTATCTTGTGTAATAAAACCAAAATAAAACCAACAATCGAGGGAAAAAAACACATGAACATGACTGAACTGTAGTCAAATTTACAGATAGGAAGTAAAAGACTGTTCAAAGGACATTTTGTTGTTAGCTGGGCCTATGGACAGATCATTTTGCCTGAGGTGGTAGGAAATTAAAAAGTCTTTTATAAGTTATGACAGGGACAATTTTTTGCACAATTAAAATCCGAGTAAAAATAAGCTGTATCCTATCCCACTTGGAACAAAATCTCTGGAGAGAACGATACTGGCGATGAGTTTCCTGTTCCAAATGATTTCCTGTTGCTGGAAACCTTTCTAAAATCTTAAAAGGGCTTTTAAAATCCTTTTAATTCCATTTAACTCAGAGACATTACCTGCACCATGGCACTGTTGAAGTCTTTTCTTTTATGAGATGGCAGACTTCACCGTCCATAAATACATCAGTAACTAGCCCCAGCACGATTTAGTGCACAACCCTCAAAAGCGAGCTGCTGAGTGATTCAGACGCAAGTCCACACTGATATCTGGTGTCTACTGTCTTTATGTTTTTACGAGTTCTCTGTCCTCGCCTCTACTCCGCTCCTTTGCTACAGAAGCCAAAGCAACAAAGCTCTCAGACGTCCGCTTTCCCGGTACGGTTCACCACAACCTGTCCATCCAGGGTCGCCTTACCCATTTACCGCGTGGGAGCGGATACCGAGTTGAGCTCACAGAGACCCATTCAAAGCCTTGCATATGAAACCTCTTCCTCTGCAGTGATACCTTACACTTCATCTGCATATTCACATATTCAGAACTCAGGGCTGGCTTCCTGTCTATACGAGATAGAGGGAACACAGGGCATAGTCAGAGCTGATGTGTTTTCATTAGTTATCAAAGGGTTTTTAACATTGCATTTTGGAAACCAAACAAGAAACGGCAGCAAAGTGTTCCTCACAAAGCTCCTGAGAGTAGGCAGACACCAGCGGTGAGATTTGCATATCTTGGCATGAATCTGACTTATATAAAAGAAATTCAGTCACAACAAAAAGGCTGATAATTCTAAGCAATTGCCACCTTAACTGCCATTTGAGGAATTCAGCTGAGACATGCCCATCACATAGCCGTCATGGATCATCTCTCAGTCCGACAGCAGGTATCAACAGACGCACACACGTAGAAATGAGAGATGCTATTGTGTCTGTGACACAATCTTCTAGTGCGGTTAGACTTGTAAGCAAACAACAACATACCACAGTGACACTCCTGGTCCTCTGCCAGCAGAGCCCTGGCAGCCGATACTCTCAGCTAATCGTGGTCTCATTGAAGGTGATGGGTTTTTAGTTTTTGTCTGTTCCTGCATGCACGCAGAAAATGTCTGCAGCCGCTGGAATATAAATCAGTGCATACATTCACAATGTGTTCAAACAGTTGACACGGACAGCCACTGACAAAATCCGTCCTTTTGTTCATATACTTTCCTTGGGATCGCTGTCTGAGTAATGACAGTGATGTGTTCTTTAAATGTCTAGATAAAACAGGCATTTTGGTCTGCTTTCTTGGAGAGTAATGAAGTCATGATCACAATTAAATGGAAGAGCTTTGGACTAAATCAACCCATACTTATCTAACTACTTGGAGGAATATTAGTCCTTACTGCAGGAATAAAAAAAATATTTCAAGACATTTTCCCTACATTTATGAAAGGCCTTAAGCCAGAGCTGAGTGCAAAGTCTCCTCAAGGTAGATAGCAAGGTAACAAATTAGCATGTGCTAACAGGATGCACAATGCTGACAGTCTACTACTAATTGGAAATTATAATATAAAGTAAAAAAAACTGTGTGTGTTTAGATTCCATTTCAGCTGTTGCTTCTATCCACATGATTAGACTTTACAATTGTATTTAACTCTCAGTTCTAATGATTGAATTAAATTAGAGGAAATTATAAATAATTAAAATGAATACATTTTCATTAAAGTGTAGTTGTCAGGATTGCAGATCTTTACTGTTATTGCTTTAAGTCTGCCGTGTCTATACTAGTTCTTATTATGGACAACATATAATTAATTAAAGAGACTGTGATTAGGGATTGAGCTAATACTGATGTTTAAAATAACAGTATGACCAATAGCCAATGCTGATTTGAACTTTAAAGTAGCTAAATACTTTTAAGATGTGTTTCAGCACTGCTGATATGATAATGAGACTAACAGCTTCTAAAATCACTACATTTAAGCCTTATTTTTAGCCTAAGTCTGAAACTTCACCCTGCTGGTCTTGCGTGAATATGATTATTTTCTCGAGCAGACATCTGGGTAGCCAGAGGTTGCACTTGTGGTTTAGCCAGGTTGCTGGTGGATCGTGAGATAGTTCGGGTCAGGAGACCTTGTTCCTACAGTGCATGTGCTTCTGTGGGCTGATCAGGATTTATTCTTCAGCCACTGTCTTCTTTTCATATCAGCACACTGTGTAAGCCACACAAACCACTTTACTAAAGTTTGAAGTCAGTACAAAGTTTTTATAACTTGGTTTCAAACAATGTATTCCACAAGCTTTTTCCCCTTCGGGGATTGGATTGCATTGTTTAGCTTTTCTTTCCTGGAAATATTCCTGTCACATGTTTCTTTGACATTATCTTCCAATCCTTATCCCACCACGACGGAAAGTAAAAGGAAAGCCATTCTGCTGCCCCGCGTAGCAGAAAAAGCCTTTCCATTGATATTGAAAACTTCCAGCAGAGCACTTCCCCTTCCCGAAAACCCTTCCCTGCCACAGGCCTCCTTCAAAGACAGGCCACTCCGCAATGATCCGACCCGGCATGCCGACCCCTGCTCCGATGTTCCCGCCCTGGTGAGAGAGGCGGGTGGAGCTGGGTTGGACTTGAACCCAGGCAATTGTCTTCTGCTAACCTTTCTCTTTATGTGTATACGTGACTTTGTGTGGTTTGTCTAGATTTTTGTGTGCGCACGTGCATCTGTAAAAGTGTGAGTCATGATTTTCTTCTGATGACATGTTGATGTATTCAGGATCAGGTGACATGCACAGATATAACACTGAGAGCCACAAAGATGGAAACAGTTTTTTTTCTTGGTAATAGTACATGACTAGTATTAGGGTCAGTGGCTTTGGTAAAAAAAAAAAAAAACACTCATGTTAGTCTCACATGAGTGTCAGACAAATAAGATAAAATACAATTAATCATTGTTAATCAATGACATGTTTTTTTACTCACCAATGAATGGCAGTGCGTGCCAAAAATAAGTGTGGGGCCATCCTTTGGCATTGTTTTGGCTGGTTGTGCACCTTTGTGTGGCCAGTGTGTCTGGACCAGCTAGGTTCAAGTGTATGATTATGTATATGTCGATACCGGGCCTCAGAGGTTCCAAGATAGTACAGAGGAAGAGGAGGAGTTCTGGAAAACTTGGTGATTGCTTTAATTCCTGTTTTAACTTCTTTTACTGTCACACCAAAGTTAGTTCAGAGCTTTTTCTCTGAGTGGCGACACCTACCTTTAAGGAGAATACTGCAGCCTGTTTGTACACTTCAAACGTCAGTTGCTAGGACTGTGGTGATATCATGTGACCATAAATAGACCGTTATACTCCTAAAAACTTCACTGAGACTTCACTGGGGCCTCCCCAGATAACGACCTTATCGAGTTGAGGGTTTAGCCTTAAAAAATGTTGTGTATTGGTCTCTTTGATTGCTCTTAAGAATAAGCTAAACTTGATAATGAAGGATGGTGGACACAGTTCAAGAGAATCCAGCAAAATGTAGTAAGCCAACTGGGTGGCCACAACTTAGCGCACACTGACCACATTGGTCATGCTCATTACCTCAAAATTGTCCATCCATTAAAATCTTTGGAGTCAATATCATTGCACTTTGTTGAGGCCAGTGTCAAACTCTTCAGCTATTCGGAGCCATTTTAATAGAGATAGATGGCAGAGATTAAATTCCTATCAAGGCCCAGGCTCTGCAGCACGTACTCCCATTAAGCACGGCATGATACCTCTTCCCAGTAAGGCCTGCCTTAAGTGCCATCATCTCAAGATGGATGACCAGTACAAATGTGTCTGTTTGTCTGTGTGTGTTAATAAGTGTTTGCTTAATTGTATTATTTGTTGAAGCACTCAGCTAATATCTGTAAGCCTACTTTTTATAGATATTTTAGTGTAATTTGTGATTATAATTCACCATAGCTGTGTGTGTGTGTGTGTGTGTGTGTTTGTCTGTGTGTGTTAATAAGTGTTTGCTTAATTGTATTATTTGTTGAAGCACTCAGCTAATATCTGTAAGCCTACTTTTTATAGATATTTTAGTGTAATTTGTGATTATAATTCACCATAGCTCTGTGTGTGTGTGTGTGTGTGTTTGTCTGTGTGTGTTAATAAGTGTTTGCTTAATTGTATTATTTGTTGAAGCACTCAGCTAATATCTGTAAGCCTACTTTTTATAGATATTTTAGTGTAATTTGTGATTATAATTCACCATAGCTGTGTGTGTGTGTGTGTGTGTGTGTGTCAGGGTTTTGATTGATTATCTTTGCTTCCCTTAACTGAACTGCGTTCAAACAGAACAGAGTGGACTTGGCTTGCGCTCATATAAAAATATGAGCATGTGTGCTGATTTATATACTTGAATCTGAGCCAGTTATTTCTTAATACAAGTATAATAGTTTAAGAGACTTTACTTAACAGTGTGGCAGTGTAGTGTAATGCCCCCTTCCTTTGTGTCCACCTCTGTACTGTTTCCCTTTTCTGTATCTGAAGAACACACAGGTACCCAGCTGAAGAAAAATAAAATGAGCAGGTACTGTGAGGGAGGAAAGAGACAGGAATGGGGGGAGCTGGTGAAAGACATGGAGGGAGGCGTTGAGATAAGAAAGTGCTAATGTCTCTAATACGCTCCAGATGAAAGCCGTTGGTGTGACGGAGTTGGGAAAGGCTGGCCACTCCTCCTCACACCATCTTTGAGGAGTGTCCTGATGTGTAGAGGCTAGACGTCACCATAGAAATGGAGACAAAAACACTCACATGGTTACAAATGTGCGCCACTGTGACGTCGTGTGTGTGTGTGTGTGTGTGTAATTTCGTTTACCCATCCCTGTTCTTCTTTGGTTTAGCAGTGTGCCAGCACAGTGAAGGCCCTGCAGGTTTTAGTGACATCACTGATGTCATCACCGTATCGCTCTCAACACATTGATGCATAAGGAAGATGTCTTACTTGAAGAAATTGATTTCATAATTGGAAAAATCCGGTGGAAAAAGTTTGATGTTGATATTATTTTGTTGTTAGTACCAAGTGGGTTAGTAATCAAGCCTGAGCCCAGTGAGATCCACACGTTGGCATAGTTTTAATGCTAAATTAATTCTTCTTCTAATATGATTTTTTTTTTGGCATTTTGACTTTTTATTGAATAGTAACAACCTGGACTGCTGCTTTTGGGCTACGGAGCATGTGGTCGCCTGCTCACCCACTGAGCTAAACTGCCAAATGAATTCATTTTTAATTTATATTCTTTAATTAAGTAGCAATCGATTGGACTGAGATCTGGGGAATTTAAATGCAAAGTCAACACCTCAAACTCGTTGTTCCTTGCTTTTGTTTTGGCTTTGTGGCAGAACACATTATCCTACTGAAAGAGGCTACAGGCGTAAGGGAGTACCATTTTTATGAAAGGGTGCACATGGTGTGCAACAATGCTTAGGTAGCTGGTACTAGTGATGGGATTTCCGGCTCTTTTTAGAGATCCGGCTCTTTCGGTTCGGCTCACTAAAAAGAGCCGGCTCTTTTGGCTCCGAACCGGCTCTTCAGGTTGTTTTGTTGCTTTAATTAATTTATTATTAACAATAATATAAAATTGTGCACAAAAGGAATTACTAATGTAAAAAAAGTGGTTTTATTTATATATGTTTATATATAAATATAAAACACATTTCTAGCATGAACTGAACTTCCAAAGCAGAGCTACTAGATCACTTAAATTACACAATTGAAAGCATGTGTGTATTGTTTGTGTATTTATACACAGGCACTCATATATATTCAAATAATTAAAAAAAAAGGTCATTTACCTGTTATTACCACACACCAAATCCGGTCGTTGGTACTTGCTGGCTTGTGTAGCCACAAGGTAACAAAAGCTCAACACTGCGCCCAGCATCCTGGAGCACTTCTGTTGTCTTTTGTACGTGTTTTGAGTTTTTATGTGCTTCAGAGTTCGTACGTGTTTTGGAGTTTTTACGTGCTTTGTCTGTAGGGGCCACCGTAAATATACTTTTATTTATTCACTCCACAAAAAATGTAATAAATAAATCATATAATACAAAAAACAAACTATTTAAATTTTCCGCTTTTTCCTTTTACAAATTTAAAGTGAAACAACACAAAACACTGCAAACCACAACACAATTAAATATAAATTATAATATGAAAACAAAAAGAACATGCATATTTTCTGTCATATGGGCCCGCATGAATAAACTTTCTGAATCCTTTATCATCTGCAACTGAAAATAGTTGTGGATGATTACTATACCTTTCTAATGTGACGTTGTTGTCCCTGGCTCTTTCTCTGTCTCTCCCTCCCGCTCTGTTCCTGCACTATTGAGTGTAACTACCGCCCCTCCCCCCTCTGCCCAGCATAAAGCACAAGACTCGCGTGCAGAGTTAAGCGGAAAAAAAGTGCGAGAGAGAGAGGGTGAGAGAAAGAGGGGAAAAAAACCAAAAAAACCAAAAAACGTGACGGCTCGCGATAAGGAACCGGCTCGCGTCGTTCACGTCAAAGAGTCGGCTCTAAGAGCCATTTCGTTCGCGAACGACCCATCACTAGCTGGTACGTGTCAAAGTAACATCTACATGGATGGCATTTCCCAGCAGAACATTTGCTCAAAGCATCACACTGCCACCACCGGCTTGCCTTCTTTTCATAGTGCATCCTGGTGACAGGTGTTTCCCAGATAAGTGAGAGATATGAACCCGGCCATCCATGTGATCTAAAAGAAAAGGCCATTTTCTGCCATTGCTCAGTGGTCCTGATGCTATCGCAAAGAGATAATCCCTCTTATTCACGTCACCTGTTAGTGGTCATTAAGGCAGGGCAATATGGTCAAAAGTATTTATCACAATATATATTTGAAAATTTGCGATAATGATATAACTGACGATATAATTGACAAAATACTTTACAGCTCCACAAATTTATTAGTTGTTGTACCCCAACAAGTGCTTCTGCTTCAAATGATGAAATAGCTTTGTCGTGTTTCCTCCCTTCGCCACGACGGCCCGCTTGCTGTTCTACAAAAAACTTTGCTTTGGTGTGAATCTGATGGGCGAAAACCAAACCAGTTCCACACCACTGAAATTGCACTATTTTTACAAACCAATTCTGGTTCATCTGTTTCATTCAACGATCCGCTTTCGCCCTTCTCATTCTCCGTCGCTTTTTTTCGCCATGTGCCTATGAAAACAAAGGCACTGCACATGCCTGTTTTACCCATATTCTATCGCAATATTTCATTTTCTTATCATTGCCTAACATTGTACCGTGAAAGGTATAGAATGGCCCAGCCCTAGTGGTCATAATGATATTCGTCATCAGTGTAAAGCACAGAAGCTATGAGAAAAATCAAATCTTTTGTTTTGTTTTGGATGTGCAGTTGAGCCTTCATTTTTCTGAGAGATGTAGTTAAAGTTCAATAGTAAAAATACAGCATCTTATCCTAATGTCTTGGCAGTCAGTCTTTTTTTTATTCTTCTTCTTAATAATAAACTTGATGCTGCTTTAGTGAAAATGAATAGACCTGCCCAAGAAACTGACTTCCTTCAGGAGAAATTCTTTTTCAAAAAGTGCATAGTTACTCAGTTACTTGTAACCAAGGTGTCTGTAAACATGCTAATTGCTTCCAGCCTTCCTGTGTTTAATCTCCTTAGTCATACATTAGTGCTCATCTCAAGTGCCAATAAAACCTGACAGGACAACATACAGCTCATAGAACTCTCTCAAGTGTCACTTTGAGTGAGTCTGCTAGGCAGACAAGAAGTTATTTATAACCAGTAGGCACCATGTAATGCTGGGGTCCTGCTTTTTTTTTTTTCCTGTCTCTGTGACACAATCACACACACACGCGCACACACATGCACACAGGAACACACACACGCAGCTGTTGTGCTGCTTCTGTCCAGGGGGCCCTGGGTGGGCCAGGATAGACTGACTGGGGTTTGAGGTGGGGCAGGACTGTAGAGGGACAGAATGAGAGAGAGGGGAGGTTGTTTAAGCCGGGCGTAATATGGAATGAGAATCTGGGCTCCATTTTGGTCACATGGCACAGTGACAGCTACCACGGGCCGCCAAAGTGTGTTGGCCTACGTTATTGTGGCCAGCTGTGGAGTGTATTTATGGGAATGTGCCGTTATGGTGGCGATTGCATTCAAATTGATGTGCAAGTGTGTGTCTGTGTGTGCAATTAAGAGAGGTAGCACCTGCAGGGTGGGGGCGGGGGTGCTCCCCAAACTTCACTTCTGTTTCAGGATCATGCAGGCAACACCAGGGAAGAAGTGTGTGTCTACGTGTCTTCCTCTCTTTACAAGGATAGCATTCATCATGCTAGTGGTGCAGAATGGGCGGGGGTGGCTGGGGGCGGTGCCATGTGTAAGTGGGGTCTATGAGAGGGGTAAAGGAGGATTGAGGGGGGATGAAGAGGGGTGAAAAGGGAGAGTAGTTGCAGAAGAATGTGCCGATTTGTCAAGTCTTACTTCCCGCCACCCCTGCTTTCTCTAATCAGAGAAGATGTTGGGTGCTGATTACAGCCAAATGGAGCAGCCCCAGCAGCTTGATCAGTGGAGGGGATAGTTCGAGGGGGATACAGGACTGGGAAATGGTGGAGGGTGAAGGTGTAAAGAGGATCAGTTTGGTCCTGACAGGGGGTCTCACGTGTGGGAGGTCCTTCATTGCCTCTCTTCTGACCGCTCACTTTGAAGTTATCTTCTCTTGGCCAGCTGATAAAAAAGTGTGAGGAGTAACAGAGAGAGGGGGAGGGAGGAGAGGTGTTATGTGTTATTTAGGATATTGTTGTGATTCAGTGGTTTTCAGCTGTCTTACTTGGCGTAAGGAATATGTGTAATACAAGTAGATATATAACAGAAGTACATGTGTAATGGTTTGACTGCCTTCAAACACTTGTGATCAGTCATTTATCTCCAGTTATGGAAGATGCTAGAAATCCATCACAAATTAATCCAAAAAAGATCCACAATTATAATCAAATGTAGGGAAAAACCCTTTTCTCTAAAGAAGTCTTAATTTTAAACTTTATATCTCAAATCTAGTAAAAGTATCCCTGTAAATACTATACAATTTCAATTAGGTTTTGTCTGAACACAGTGTGCAACACCCAACTGCAGCTCAGCCACTAATATATTCTTCACATAGCGAAATAAAAAGTAAGTTGTAAAATGCAGTTTTATAATTGCATGTAATTACATTTGCCCATGGATAAATGAATACCTACATTTAGAGCAGAGAAAGCTACAGTAGTGCTCATGCATCTGGCCCAAAACAAGGCCCGAAAGGGGAGGTGTGAGGATAGGTAAATTTGAGTTCGGAAAAGTTAGGAAAAATGTAGTTGAAGTGAATCAATACAATACATCTTCATGTAACAGGGGGCTATAAACAAGTCACAAAACGTGTTATAGTTTAGTTATTAGCTAGTGTTTATTGGTGAGTTAGTAGAAAATATGGTTATTTGTAATTTTATTACAAATATGCAATGATTTGTGTTTGAACCGCCTGTCTGTGTGGAGTTTCCATGTTTTCTGTGATGAATGTAGTTTTAGTGTTATTTGACAAAAACTGTAGTTAGAGCGCAAAAGAAACAAATGTTTACACAGAACTACATTGTCCTGTGGAAAAAATATACCACATGATTCAGGAGTTTGTAGAACTTCCTTTTTTTCTCCATGACTTTATCAGTCTGCCATGTCTACACAGCACTGTTTAACTTTATTAAGGTTTGGATGGACCTTTTTTTGATGCACAGCTCCCTTAAGGTTGCATGACACCATCTCAGTTGAGTTGAGGTCTTTACGTTGAGTTGGGATTGTTTTGCATTAGCCGATTCCAATCAAACCACGCTCTCAAACAGACGGCCGGACATTTAGCTCTAGAATAGTTTGGTATACAATACAGAGGAGTTCAATGACAAGGCCAAATCATCACTGCCTCCATCACTGTGTTTCACAGGTGGTATTTGCATTTATATCATGTGTTTGGTTTTCACCAAATGTGGTGCTTTGAATTGTGGCTGAACATCTCCACTTTGGCCTTGTGTCCAGCAAACATCGTTCCAGAAGTCCTGTGTTTTGTTCACGTGCAACTTGAGGCTTTTCTCCTGGCAACCCTTCCAAATATCCCATTCAGTCCCCGTTCAGTCTTTTAGTAATTTTACTGTCATCAACTTTAACATTTAAGATCTAGAGACCTGTAGAGTTTGAGATGGAGCTCTTCTGGGGTTTTTTCAGCTTTCCTGAGTATTGCATGGTCTGACTTTGAGTGAGTTTAGAGTGAAGATTATATAGCATACACCTGTATGCTTTATACATGCTTATACAGAGGCGCAAAGAGAAAGCTATTTTAACAGCTGTTATTAATGTATATCTTTTGCTGCAATCCCCCAAAGACACTGAAGATCAGTTTGGAGCTCCAGAACTTTCCAGAGCAATAATATTGCATGGAAAGAGTTGGTATATGGATTTAAACCATGAAACAATTTCTCCGTCACCTTCAATTTCCTCACCATGTCTCAGTGTACATTATCACTAAATGGTGGATTGGTGTTGTTGCTCACTTAGGCCAGGAACTTTTCAAACCCAGTGTTGTCAGTGGAGTAGCCTGGTGTTCACTTATCCCCCCCCCCCCCCCCCCCCCCACACACACACACACACACACACACACACACACACACACACACACACACACACAGTCAATTCATTTTCTGTAGTTGGTGTATAGATATGATCTTACACCTGCAGTATCTTCTAGTGAAATCCTCAGCAAAAATTTGTCACTTATGACAAAATGGTTTCGACCTGTGTATTCTTGTGTCGGTGTGTCGTGATTACTCCACAAAGCCCCGCAGGCATGACCGTGGTAAGGTCTGTTGCCATGTTTACGAGCATGTTTATGTTTGCAAGGTAGGAGTGACTGATTGGTGGTACATGTCTGCAGGGCAGATCACGATATTCGGGGAAAAGTAGAATGAAGTGCGTTTTATCATTGCTTGTACATGTACTCTTATCCAATGCTAAAAGAATGGGGTATGTAAATACACCTGTCTGAATACTTGTATTCAAATAGCAGCTAATTTGATGCCAGTATCACTGGCATCACTCTTGTTACCATTTCACAGACAGCCAAGGTGGAACTGGAACTTCGTGGCTCTATTCCAGAACTTTCAAACCGTTCTGTTGACAGCAAAGCCGTCGAAGGCCAACCCTGAGTGTTCAACCCTAACTGAATGTGGGTGCGAAAAGAGAACCAAGAAATCTTGTCTAAAGCTGTATGACTGGACGGTAGCCAAAAATTTAGGTTGGTGTAGTGTCCAACTCTACTCCAAAGCCTCCCAAAAACAATATATATAGCAGCAAATGAGGGTATTAGGTCCACTTGAAGTTACGTTTTATCCTATGGACATTTTTAGGTTGGTTACATGATTGAATCAACTAGTTAATACTTTTCTAATTAAGACTCTCAGTATACATAAGTCATGCTTTGTCCTTATCATAGTATCATGGTGACGATGAATCGATCGATGTGTCCTTCTTTTGATAAAGCACTGTGCAGCATCGTAAAAGGCCATCTGATGCATTCTTGCCAGTGTTACTACAGTAGTTATATAACATGCAGGGAAAATTTTGGTTACGTGTTTCTTGTCTTGGCAGTGTGTGAAAACTAGCTTAATAAAACCATAAACTGATTGCTCTGGTGTCGATACCCTTCAGATTTCGAGTATTTTAATGCCGGCGGAAGGCCGGAGTGAACGTGGCCACCACCTGTTCGCAACAATAGCTTCCAAACAAAACGATGCAGAGAGAAAGGGGAGCGAGAGAGAGGCAGATGGGAGTGCCACGAGGCAGACTGGGACTTTCCAGACTCGTCTGCATAAATCCTGAATTTGACAGTCAATCGTCAACTCAGAGTCTACCTGCCCTGACACACGCTGTCACAGCACGTATCTGTCCACACGTGCTCTAGCCACCCTCCCACATCTCCATCTGTCTCTTTCACATCCACCTGATCTGTGTACTTGTATTTGTTCATTGCCATAGCTGCAGCAACAATTGCACCAACTCAATAGAAGACGCCTGTAATTAGACAGAAAAATGTAGAGATTGAGATATGATCATAATGATGAGTGAACATCAGTGGGATGGGGGATTAGTGGGTAAATGCATGTCGTGCCATGTACGGATACCTGATTTGAAAAATTAATATGAACATTGCTTTTTCTTTAAAGTACTTACAATTATGTCTTAAGTACTCGTAAAGTAGATCAACACTTCAGTGCTACACCTCATGTTCTATAAAAGAAGGACCTGAGTAAATGAGGTATAAAATCTATTTTGAGAGCATGCTCGTGCAATTCATTCTCCACATGAAAGGAAGCTGTCATAAAACATAAAACGAGTTTCACCAACCCTTTTCTTTCCATCTTTACTGGAGCCGTGCCATTTTCAACCTGATGAACGCTCTTTATCACCAGCTACAAATGAAACAAGTTATGCTCTTCATCTTGTGATACTGATACTTTAGAGCAGCTGTCATGCAGAGTTGTTTTTGGAGTGCGTTCCTTTTTTCCCCAGAAGCTTGATACTAATTTAGGGACTTCACCTGTATATTAGTTACAGACTGGTTTTCGAGAGAAAAATGCTCCCCCCCCCCCATAGTTTACAAGTGCCGTGTGTTTGCCTGTTGGTTTTGGTTGTAAGGAACGACTGTTATTCCGAAGATGAATGGTCTCCATGCCTGGTTTGTAAAATAGTGAGCGTTTGCAAACAAATTAGCTGTCTTTGCAGGTATGGAAGTAACATTTGAGCTTTTATACTGAAAAATATTGAAATACTGCTAAATGTAAAGCAGTATTTGGGGTGGCTGCAGCTCAGGAGGTAGAGCAGGTCATCTACTAATCGAAAGGTTGATGGTTCGTTCCCTGGCTGTTCCAGTCTGTATGCCAAATATCCTTGAGCAAGATGCTAAACCCCAAGTTGCTCTCTAATGTTTCCATCAGAGAGTGAATGTTAGAAAGAAAGCACTTAGGCATAGAAAAAAGTGGTTGCATAAATGAGGCGTGCTGTGAGTGCTCAGGTAGAATAGAAAAGCACTGTATAACAACCAGTCCATTTAATATGGAGATGTCACTATAAAATTAGATGTCGATTTCAGTTTTGCAGTTTTGTATTAAATTACGTCACTTTTTAAAAATGTTTTCTATTCTGTCTTCGATTCCCTCCTAACGTTTCTAAAAAAAAAACCTTGTGTAAACAACGTGAAGCATACAAACTATGCTTTTTTTTTTTTTTTTTAGCAGCTCATGCTGAACCAAGGCCCTATTAATATGCACAGTATTTGTATTTCCTTCAGGTGCACTTAGACAAGCTGAAAGCTTTGATCTGTGTGTCTAAATTAAGTCTTAAACCCATAAATGTTGGTCACAAGGGAATTCTTGGCATAAAGTAGATATGTTTGTCTGTACTGTGCTGTTTGAGGATTACTAACATTCTCATGTTTGCAAGCGGTGAGCACGTTACTTTTGGAGGTTTCCATAACAGGTTCTCGTACCTGTAGTTTTACCTGATCGTTGATCATCTTCCTGAGAGAAAACAGCAGAGCAAAGAGCGAACACGTTCCAGCCTGATGATGCAATGCCATGCATCCGCGCCTTTGTCTCTTGCTGTTCACTTTGTGTATCTTACTCTCCCGGCATTTTTCACCTCTATTGTGTCTACGTTTTGGGGAAAGGCGAATTGGCACAGAGAAAAGGGGGAAAAAAATAGCACTTTTGTTTTTCTAGCAGGTGTGTGTGTTTATACACAGACAGAGTCGCACAAAAAGACAGGACTAGAGGTGGAGGCGTTTCTCTCAAGTTTTATCACAACACATGATGAGGGCTCTGTTTGGAGAGCGTTTGGGGCCGCATACAGCAACAGTAGCTTAGGCTACCGTCACAAGATTACGCAATCATGGAAAACTGTGCAGTAATTTCAAATGATTTTATGATACAACAACACCACTTCAGTGCTGTCTGAATGACAACTGAACAATTTATTGTGAAGATTAGTGTTGATTTTTCACCATCATTATCATAAATTTCTGGAGTCTGGAGTTTTGACCAGAAGTAGTGATTATATCTCCAACACTTTGATGCTTTTTTTCCCCCCCCGATTTTGTTCCACTGCAGTTCTTCATCTGTCATGCTTTCTTCTCTTTACACACGATGTCACAACCCTAGTTTTGCTTGGCTCATAGAAAGTTTCAATATTGCTGTATTTATTTCTAAGGATGTAAGCATTACATCTTTAAGTGCCAATGGTGATAATGAAATAAACAATCAAATGAAATGGTAATGAAACTGCTAAGAGCTGAAACAAACTGCTCAAGAGAAGCTAGACTTTGACTCCTGCCTTTACTCATCCATGTCATGAGGTGTCTTTGAAGCTAATTTGACCATTGGACAAATGCTGCTGTTTAAACAGTAGGCAGGGCGAGTACTTTTTGTTATATAGGTGTATTTGTGCAGACATTTGCGCTATAAAAAGAGTGACCGGACTGTAGCAGTCGGGGATCGAACCAACCTCCTGACTACTAGATGATCTGCTTTGCATCCTGAGCCATAGCCACTGTTTAAATATTTAATCTACCTAGCACTATGTGGGAGTAAAATACATGTCATGCTTCTCCAGAGAGTTTCTTATCCTGTGGATGAACTCCAACTCTGCTGTCTTGGACTGCATTGGGCTCAGCAGCCTCACTGAGCTTAGTGCAGAAGCACATGAATCAGTTTTTTACCGATTCCACGGTTGCAGGTTCAGGTTACAGTGGATCTTCACATTAGGTGAAGAATTACCTTCAGCAGCAGTCCAAGATGGTGCAACTGGAGTATGTTCCTCTATGGAGAAGCAGCTGAATGATATCAAACAGCCTGGTCTATAATCCAGCTAATAATGGGGAAAAAGGTAGAGGGGGACTGAGACTGGCCTGTAAGAATGAGGGGACTGTTTACATGTAAAATGATTGTGGATGGAGGGAAACAATTGCTAAAATTAGCCACCAGCTATTATTATAAACACTGAGAGGAAGAAGCACTCCATCAAGACTTTGTGTTTCCGTGCAAAAGGATGTTTCTATGGAGTAGTGGCTTCGTAAAGCTGATGATGGTAGTTTAAAGCACTGTAATTGATCTGTTTGTCAGAACATGGGTCTCCAGGTCACTCTCTCTCCCTCTCCCTCTTCCTCTCCCTCTCCCTCTCCCTCTGCTGGAGGGAATTTAGCCTGTTTGTCTTTGCTCTGTTAACACACGACTGCTCTAATTTCAGTTGGCCTGTAATGTGATGAGTAAAGGTGTAATTGATTGTGGTTTCTCTCCACAAACCCCCACCCATATTTATCACCATGTACACACACACACGCACGCACGCACACACACACTTTCTCTCTCTACTGTTTCTCCTTCTTTCCACTCATGCTTCATACCGGCCTCTCCTTCTCTCTGTTCTCTCCACCTCCAAGGCATTGCAGTGATTTTCTTTATTTGGTTGCTTGCAGTTAGAAGCGATGTATCACACTGTCAGCGTGTGAGAATGCTGTCCACTCATGGTGACTTTCACTTATTTTTACTGTTGTCTCTGGAATATAATATATTTGTGTTTCCTCCAGATAATCCGGCTTCCAAAGATATGATATGAGGTTACTTGGTGATTCTAAAGTGATCATGGAGGTGAGGTAAATGAAGTCTTTAAAGTATACAGACTATAGTGCTGCATCAGCGTATGGTTAAAATGTAAGTTATGGTTAAAGCACTTTTGAGTGAACAAAGCCTTGTTTAAATGCCAGTATATTACATTACTTGCATTATGGTAGAAAAGCTGCCATTTGTCAAGTCACAAAGAAGTGGATTATTGAATATAGATAAAGTTGGTAACACGCATCTAGCCTAGTTTATGCTAAGGGCCAATCAAAGCGCTGTAAGTTTGTGATTGCTTGCATGATGAACATGCCAGCACAGATCACCCACCCAAACACATTATGTGTGAATCTCCCCATGTCCTACATTTTATTTAAATACACACACAGAAACAACAACACCACCATCACCACCACCACCACTACTACTACTGCTATTACTGCTACTACTACTTCTTCTTATAGTTGGGCCTGGATCAGGTGACTCTGAACCTGATATAATTATCCAGGTGATGTCAAATTGGTTTGGTCTTTAGTGTGGTTTGCTTTTTTAAAATTTTTTATTCTATTGTACTAATAATGAACAATGTTGTGATGATATAAAACTACTAACATTTCAAATCTATATTCTCCATGTGTGTAAAAAATTAAGTAAATGATACAAAGTTATTGATATTTTTATTTTAAATTGTTGAGTGATGGATGTGTTCCTGGATTTGTAAATGGACAATGGAACTTTACATGCTTCCTCCACTGTTGTGTATATATGTATGTATATAAGGCCTTGCAGGTATGCAGAAAGGCCACGGCTGAATAAATGTAGCTCATATATATAAATACATATACATATACATCTGTCAAGACACACGCCAACACTCTGTTATACGCGAGTGCGCACACACCTACACGTCTGGAGTCACATTCCCGAGTCTGAAGCACACATTTCAACAAACCTTGTATGAGCAGGAAAGAAATGAAACCACCAAATACTGCAAATATATCCTGGACAGTTAGAAGCTTTTTAAACGGGATATTTGTTTGGCTGTGGACCCCCAATGCTGACAGGGCCTGGCTCGCTTCCCAGAAAGAACAATATCTGCCAGGTCGACTGAGGGGCCCAGAAGCAACCCCCTACCCCCACCCCCCACAGAACACACACACATATAGCAATGTACACAAACGTCTGGCCTTTAAAGCATCAGCGCTCAGGCTGTGCCTTACATAATGACAGAGAATGGAGGCATTAGGGCAATTTGTTTGATTTAAGCTGTCAAGGCATCCTGGACCCTGCCCCTCTCAGCTGGTTTTGATACAAGGTGTGTGTGTGTGTGTGTGTGTGTGTGTGTGTGTGTGTGTGTGTGTGTGTGTGTGTGTGTGTGTGTGTGTGTGTGTGTGTGTGTGTGTGTGCACACGCACTCACCACAACCTTGCACACAAAGTAGGTCTTAGAAAATATGGCTTACAAGGTCGAAGTAGTGTGAGCAGGTACTTCTCTATGGTGTGCACATTAACATCATTTACCCTTTTGCATTTTTATTCCTTTTGTTGTGCTTAAGTTTTCATTTTTGTGTGTTTGTGTAGTCTCCAAGGTGGAGGGGAAGCCCCGTAAAAGTGTCTTGATATCTTCTTGGATTTGCTCCCGATTCATATTTTCAGCATATTTATCTGTCTCGTCATTATGATTGTCCAGATTTACAAAGAAAGCCCCTCTATTGCTCTTCATAACGTTTACTCTTTCTCTGCACTAAAGCAGCTCTTCTGGGAGCTTTGCATATCCAAATCTGAATCTGAACACAGAACGTCCTTTTAGTTCCAAGTCTCACTATTCAGCAGCCATCATAAAGTGCCTCTGGGCACTTATTTGGAAGCAACCCCCAAAAGGTTGATTCTGTTCATCTGGACGTCACTCATCCAAGTGATTTCTTCAGTCTCACCTGACTGCAGGTTTCCCCAATCTTATAAACAGTACATTTGCACAATGGCTGAAACTAGCACCACTGAATGAACAATGGGCTGTGAGGTCAGTTCCTTAATCATTAATATGTAAATTGTCATGACTATTGATCAGCAACCACTGATCAATGGCCATAAGTACCACTGACAGAGAGTTGGGGAATGGCTGCAATCACAGCTTTGCAGATGGTGAAAGATGTACCTTTAGGCCCTCTCTTCGATTCAGAGATGGTCTTTGCCTTTTCATGTAAATGGCCTCCTTGACTCCGCGCTCAAACCAGCGTTCCTCCCTGTCCAGGATGTGTACATCCTCATCCTTGAAAGAGTGGCCTGTAGGTGTAAATAGACTTTGCCTGATAGAATTTCATTTCATTTTAGTTGTCATTGGGACATAAAAATTGTATGCATGGAATCACCAATCTGATCTCATGAAAAGTGCTTAAAATGTTTCAAAACTTTTTCCCTCTTAAATCTTATGTCTCATATAGATGTTTTTTCTTATAATGTCCCTGTCTTTTTGTGCTCTTTTATGCTACTGTGCAAACTCAGTTCTTTGTTTGTTGCTTCGAGGAGTTGAGCTTGTTTTGTAATTTCTTAAAGGGCTCATAAGTAACACTTTTCCAGGCTTTTAAGTGTCCAATGCTTTGAGCACTGGCTGCTTTTGTTAAATTTGTAGACTGATAAAGGTCAAGCTGTAGTTGGCTACAAAAACACTGCAGTATTTAGTCAAATATTCCTCTGTGCAAAGTGGATATCATACAATGGCTTAAAGTTGTTATGATCATAAAATTCATCTTTTGTTGTCAGTGTCAAAGAGAAAAGTATTGAACTGGACCATCTGACGCTTCAGTTTTTGCTATTATTCTGTCCACTTGATGTCCTTGTCAACGAGGGTAACTGAAAATGTCATTATACAATGTACAGTATGCGTCCTCTCACTTTTTCTTGTAAATGATGTAAATATAACCAAATGCCAGAATGCAAAGTCAAAGCGTGAGTGAAGCGTCACAGGTAATTACACTGAGTTGTGGAGTGTAATTGAACCTGATCAAACCTGCTCACTGCTTGTGTTTCTGTGAGTGTGTCTATATGTAAGTGTGTATGCCCTGTGAGTGGAATAGAGGCCCAGTGTTCCGAGGTCCCGTTTTAAATAAGGGGTCTTTATCCGGCCGTGTGTGCAGCACTGGTGTGAAAGCACTAAAGGGCCAAAGCGTTTCCTCCATACAGACCTGGCTCATGCCACTCACTCCAGGTGTGGTGACCACTAACTGGCACGCTTTTAACCATCACGCTTGATTTGGAGCCTGAGGCCAACCTGGCACACACACACACACACACACACACACACACACACACACACACACACAGAAACATGCATGCGCACAGCCATTTCTAATTTAAACTTAATTTCCCCCCAAGTCTTTGTTAAGTCCCCTGCTTTGGGCTTTTCATATTGGAAACAGGAATTCTGGGAGATGGAGTACAACACTGCATGGGTGTCATGGTGTATGAAGGGTGACCTGTGATATGATGTTGTGTACGTTTATGTCACAGTTTCCTCTTTGGTTGTATACCTGAGTTACAAAAGTATTTCTCTGGTATTTTCTTTTTCAAAGTTTGACTGATTAAAAAAGAAAATCTTTCCGGTTATAAATCTAAGGTCACACTGGCGAAAAATTTTAAAAAAAGACTTGACCCCAAATATTATATCCAAAGTTGACAGCTCCTTTGTACAGTCAACCAAAAATGCAAATCAGTTTCTATTAGAAGCAGTTTTTCCACTAAGTTGCTTTAATGACGTGTCATTTTTCCTTTCTCTTTCTCTCTCTTTTCAAGATCTCCTTTGACTTGGCTGAGTACACAGCTAATGTGGACGGTGTAGGCACGCTGCGCCTCCTGGATGCCATAAAGACATGTGGTCTCACCAACAGTGTCAAGTTCTACCAGGCATCCACCAGTGAGCTGTATGGCAAAGTCCAGGAGATCCCTCAGAAGGAGACCACTCCCTTTTACCCCCGCTCACCTTACGGTAAGACTCATGTGCAGATGGACATCCACATTAACACACACAAGGATTTCCTTACTTTCTCTACCTCTCACCATTTGTCAGACACTTGTACTTGGCCTTGTAAGGGCATACAAACAGAGAT
This sequence comes from Aulonocara sp. 'chitande type north' Nkhata Bay, assembly GCF_057382095.1. Classification (NCBI taxonomy): domain Eukaryota; kingdom Metazoa; phylum Chordata; class Actinopteri; order Cichliformes; family Cichlidae; genus Aulonocara; species Aulonocara sp. 'chitande type north' Nkhata Bay. Next base: position 13,883,732 of record NC_141360.1, read on the forward strand.
TACTTGATGCCTCTTCTCCACTTTTTCTTGAACTCTCTCTCTCTCTCTTTCTCTAGGAGTGCGTGTATGTGTGTGCATGTGTGTGAGTGAATGAATAGAGGGGGCTTCAGTTCTTAGACTGCGTTTGAGCTCTACACACACCCCGAGGCCAGCCGTCTGACTTGGAGTAGCTCTCGTTTTAACAAAGACACCTTTATATCCACAGCACTCAACACTGACTTTCAATGCATGCAACGTACGGACACACACACACACACACACACACACACACACACACACCGTACGTGTGTCTTTCATATTCTATGTTGTCTAAATGGTCTCTTCACTGACACTTTCCGCATCTGTCAGCACTCAGTCTGAAGCTGCATGGGAGGTGCATACCATCTCAAGAAGGGCTGCACCTTTATTAATTAGACTCAAGGAAGGGGAGGCGGTGGTCACCATGGTGACCTCCCTTCACCTCCAGTTGTACATCCTGACCTATGGCTTAATCAACAGGCTCCTCCCTTCATTTGCCTTGTTTCTTCTACTCGTCGTAGGAGAAGGGAGGAGGAAAATGGGGAGAACTTTCTGTACAAGCCTGCTTTTACTCAATCAGCAGGAATCTGCACTTCAAGCTCTTGATTTCAAAATATGATCCATGCGTGTTGTATTCCATGAAATGTAGCTTGTCTTTTAGAGGAGATCAGGTCTCTGTTTATAAGATTCACTCTATATATCTTTTTATTCTGACTTGTTATGCAAATAAAGTGTAGAAAAGTATCCAAAGAATAAAAATGGCTTTATGTTTTCCTGAAGTGACATTTCCTTCCATAAATTTAATTTAAATTGATATAAAATTGATACTGATTATTTTTCCCTCTGCCCTCAGGAGCTGCTAAACTCTATGCCTACTGGATTGTGGTGAACTTCCGAGAGGCCTACAACATGTTTGCTGTCAACGGGATCCTCTTTAACCATGAAAGTCCGAGGAGAGGTAAGTGACAAGCACCACAATCCACCACTACAGTGCAAAAGTTTTGAGCTTTCTTTGTATTTTTTCTCAAAAAGTGGGAAATAGGTCCAGTGTTTTATTAAAATGTGCAGAAATGTACATGGAATGCAATGAATAAGGTAAAAAGAGTTTGTAGTCTTTTGTTCTGTTCTTGCTATAAATATTTATATTAAAACTCTAATTTAACTCACTCGGATGAGTGACGAAATGTTTTTCCCACTCTAAACGCTATGTCCAAATGAACAGAATCAACCATTGTGTGTTTGTTCTAACCAGGTAAGCTTTAACTGGATTGGTAATGAGTTTGGGATCATTGTCATGCTGAAAATCTGAAGTTGTTGACAATCAAATGCGTTCATGACTTCCTGCTTTAGATTTCATCAGAGATTTCACATTTGGATTCATCACTCCATCAGACCTGTTGCCACTGATTTTGGGGCTATTTCCTGTGTAGTTTTTGGCAAACCTCAGTCTTTTCACGTTTCCATTCCTTAAGTGTGGCTTCTTCACAGCCACCCTGCTGATAGGTCCTTCTTTTGACCCCCAGCTTCCCAGCTTCATCAAATTTTTAAGGACACCCTGCACACACTTCAGCGTAATGGCTCTTTAGGATCTCTGTTGGTGGAAAAATACTATTTTATGTCTGTCAGTTTTTCTTTAGATTCAGCTAAAGAAATTGGAATTTGTGTTTTTGTGAAAGGCGACAAAGTGGCTAAAGATACAATTTCAATTTGTTTCTTTGCTAAGTTGTCTGTTACGTGTTTCAAACAAAATAGGACAAGAAAGTCCAACTGAAAAACAAAACATGAAGAAATAACATTTGGCTCAAGACCTTTGCACAATACAGTACCGCATCCCTTGTAGCGTTTTCTGTAAACAATGTTCAGTCCCCAAAAAATATAGTCCTAAAGTAAAGTTGTACTTTCATAGTTTACCTTCTTTATATTGAAAGAGTCATCTTGAGTTTATATAGAACAGTATTGTAGTAAATGGCTGATTGATTAACAGCAATTGTCACATCAAAAACACGACGTCACTCCTCTTACCTAAGTAAGATGTTGGGCCAACAAAAAGGCAGCAGAACCGATGGTGAGCCATTGTTGGATTGTGTAAAAAGCTTGAATTACATGCTCTATATAAAGCCATATTCATTCACCGTGCAGCCAGGTTTCCTAACCACCTGACACACACTGTTGCACACATTCTGACACATAGTGAGTGGGTTGTAGTTGCATTTTTAATATGTGCTCTGAGTCCTGAGGGTCGCAGGCACTGGTTTAACGCGATTTACACGCCACTGCGACTCCAAATGAATACCACATGACTGCAGCCCCAGCACCATGCCCAGGTCAGCTGCTCAGGTGTTTATGATTTATTCCCTAATGAAGGCCCTGGCCACGACCTCAACCGAGGTCGGGGGTCATCCAGTAAACCCTAATGGGTTACCGCAGATAGATAAGTGTGGGAACTGGTGTAGGTTACAGCCAGTTCAGCAATGATGGCGTGCTCACCACTGGGGTCTTGTAATGGTGAATTAGTTGATATTGTTGAAACTGAAACGGTGTGTTGTGTGAGTAGAAGGAATTGGCTGAATGAGAGCAAGACGGATGGATAAATAGTGCTGAAGAAAAATGTTATTAATGAAGCAAAAAACAAAAAAAATTGCCTCTGGCTCAGACCTCTGAAGATAGTTATTCCATGGACATCATTTTAAAATACACTTCCGGGTGACAAACATAACCATCTGTTAAAGCCTAAAATATGGAGACTTTTGAATTGTGAATTAAAGACATTTATGTGAACATCCTGTGCCGCGTCCTTTCTTACACACATGCATAATAACCTTATAAGGACAAAACTCGGTGCTCTCCTTGTGAACACACTGTGAGCCTTTTTGTTCATGGTCAGCTTTCTCGCCTGCTTCGCTCATTCTGCCTCTATCTTCCCATTCTTTCCACACACACTCCTTTCCCCTGTCCTTCTCCGTCTTGCTTTATCCCATGCCGTTCGCCTCCCTTCCCCACAGTCAGCATTTTCTGCAGCGGGCCACTGGGTTTACTTCTGCCACTTCTATTCTAGTCAAACTTATGGCTGTTGTTGCTCATAAAGCAGGAACGCAGTGCTGTGATGTGGCCAGATGTCCCACGGCTGCCTTGCACAACCCAGTGTGGAGCATGTGTTGGCTGGATCGGCCAGTGTTTACCCAGGCCCCCGGGGCCCGCCGTGACCCCGCCGCTGCCACATTGAGGGGGCGTTTGGCTGTGCACTGTGTCACTCACAGGAGGGCTGCTGTTTGGGGGAAACTGGTGCTTTGAGCTGCAAAACACCCCCCCCCCCCCCCCCCCCCCCCCCCGGCATATTTTATCACTGTCCAAGGGTAAGGCTGTACTGTCAGTCACTGGTGTGAAATACCTAACTGCTAAACTGATTAAATGGGAACTGAGAAAGTAAATGTAGCCAGAATGTAGGGTTCAGGGAATTAACCATAGTGCAAAAGTAACTAGTTCCATTACAGTGTTACCTTTTTGAAGTCAGCTTATCCTGAAGTTGTGCAGCCCACTATATTATTGCATTGCGAGTTCATATTGGTGGCATTCCCTCCACGACATGAGCAATAGGTTTTATGATTTACCTTCAAGCAACAGCTTTACCAAAAGAAGCCAGGCCATTAGTATCACTCCAGAAAAAATAATGCAAATATTTCTACAATCTAATAGCCGTCTTTTCTCTCATCACACTAGGTGACCTTAACCACAACAAAAGGAACAGCAGAATGTGCTGACCTGTTTAACATTAATGGACTGGTTGTTTAAAAAAGTATCTAAATACCTGATGACTTTGTTGCAGAATATCATATTACTCATCACAGAAACAATAATCTGAGCATTGTAAGGCACCGCTTTGTGTCACGCTACAGCTAACACTGCAGTGTGAGGCATTATATAGATGTTTTTACTGTATTATAGTTTCTGGATAAATATAGAAATGACCATCCAGAGAAAGATATAAGAGAAAACTTCTTGACAGTTAGGCTGACAATTAAAACATAAAACCAGCAGATGTTTCAGCTGTCAGGTCCCCCTCCTGTGAAACCAGCTCCAAGTTGAGATTTGAGAAACAGACATTCTCACTGTTTTTAAGATTAGGCTTAAAACATTTTTGATAAAGCATATAATTTCTTGTGTTTATACTCCACTCTGCACGTAAATCATTGTTATTGTTAATCTCTCTTCCACAGTGTGTCTTTTATTCTGTCTCCTCTCCCAGAGCCTGTTTCTGCTGGAGCTTTCTTCCTGTTAAAAGGGAGTTTTTCCTTCCCGCTGTTGCCAAGTACTTGTTCATAGGGGGCCGTGTGATTGTTTGGGCTGTCTCTGTATTATTGCAGGGTCTTTACCTTACAATGTGAAATACCTTGACACCACTGCTTTTGTGACTTGCACTATATAAATAAAATGGAACTGAATAAAATCCACTGAAATCAGTGCATGTCAATTAGATTTCCCAGTGATTTTAAAAATTGCACCACAGATCGCCAGAGGAATTTTGCATTACTCTCTTGCTTGCAGGCACACCCTTCTGAAAACGTCTGTAGAATTTTATAGAACTGCCTTAACTTGTTAATTCACTCATGGGAGAAAGGGGGAAAAAAGATTGCTCATTATTTGCATGTAACTCCTCCTGTTCTTTACAAACATCGTGCATGTCTGAATAAATTTCTCACTAATGAGGTCAAGGATGTCAATTTCACTGGCTCTGACATCACCACTACCCCACCTCGCCTCCCACGCACAGGAAACACGGTGAGGTCATTGTCCCGGATTACTATTGCATCTGTGTGCATTTGTGTTTGAGAAACAAATAGACGTTTGCTTTGATGAGGATTTTTTTCCTTTTAACAACCTTTACCGAGTCTCCCTTTAAAGGCGTCTGACCGAACAGTGTCCTGTCTTGTTCACTAGACAGTGTGCCGCGATGTGTCACACAGGACAACGAATGCTGGGAGTGGCTGGAGAGTTTTGATCAGATGCCCTGCCTCTCTGGAGCACTATGCAAAGGAGTTCTGTGTCTTATGACGCTCAGAATGATTTAATCCCTGCAGGAATGCATTTCTGGTTTCTCTTACCATTTCTGTAAACACCAAACTGTTCTGCCAACAAACAGATGCTTACCATTGTCCTGCAGCAAAAGGCTGGAATCAAACAGTCGGGGAAGAAAAAATAACCTGATGGAAATCCAGCGTGAAACAAAGCAAACAGAGGTCTGCATCTGCCGGGTGGTTCTCACCGCAGCTTGCCCCTTTCTGGTTATCCTAGTTATTAGCCATAACAAACAATCAGCATACTGCCTCTGAAGAGAGGGAATTAACACTCACAGGGATGCTAAATGGATTCCATAGATAGTTTGACATGTGAGACTGTGAAGTACTTCAATCTCTTGAACAGCACGATCAGCAGTGAAACCTGTGCAAACAGCCAGTCGCATGCTTATTTGTTCAGCGTATTCAACAAACACTGAATCCCTCAGAATCCAGTTTTGACAGCAGCAGGCGAAACCTTTGTTTGGTTTTTAGTTATTAATAGTGTGTTGGTGTAAGGCTGTGCAGTAAATCACTATAGTAATATTGCTTCGTGTGTATATGTACACAGTTCATACTACTAGCCAACAACAGTTGGAGGCTGATCCTTTGGTTTATTTGGGGAAGTCCCATCCATCTCTCCTCCCTCAGTGCTCTGTGGTTCATGCTTGGCAGTATAGAATAATATACTGTTATGTTAGGCGAGAACAGCAGTTAGCATTTGGGAAGTTGAAATGGTACTGCCAAAATCAATGCTACCCCTTAAAAACATACATATACAACGGCTCAGCCCCTACATGCCTTGGATTCATCTTTCCCCCTTTCGTTGAGATTGAGCTCAAAAGGTCAGATCGCATAATAGGTTTGTAAGACGATATGTTTTCCGTTTATTGGAAAGGCTGTTTTCAAAGAAAATCTTAAGATGGGAACGACTGGGTCAGTGGACATCAAGGGGATTAGGCAGTATCTTTTGAGCCGGAGCAGCCACTTTTCAGTTTAGGGTCTTTGATTTCATTGGTAGTGTTGAGAGTGGGCTGAATGAAAGCAGCCTAAACATCAGCTGAACTATGGCCAGGTGAGGATCAGTGTTTAAATCTTCGAAGCAAAACTGATGACAGACTCGTCTCTAGCCTTCACACCTCCTACAGGCCTGTGCTATTTAGCCACAAGGGTGCTTCCCCTATTGCCTCAGTTGGTTTCAGATGTGTCACGTGGTCATGGAGGTTTCTACCTTCACTCATCCCCATCGCCGCCCTCAAATTGCTATTTGTTATCCCAGATCACCATGGTAGCCAAGAATCTTGTTGACTGAGGTGCTTGCTTTGAGTGGCATAATTGCACCACAAGTTGAGGGCACCGCCACTGCTCTCCCAACCTTTGCCAAGGCCCATCAAGGCCCTGCAGCAGGACGAGCAAACCTCAAGATGTCAGTCTGCACTATTTTAATTTAGTCAAACTACTGGATGCCGCCATCTTTATTTTAGACCCTGGGTTCAACAGTGTGGAGGCGGTGCTCTTAGTGTTAAAACTCAAGGACAACATGTATCATAAACTCCTCTCTCACTTTCTCCTTTTCTTTCTCCACACGATTTTTCACACTCCATTCATTTAGTTGCATTACACCCAGTTTTAAAAAGAAATTGTGCCTTTTTTGCTCGTTGTCTTTGACTTCTCAATCCTCCAGCTCCATTCCCAAATCTTCTTGCACCACATTTCTTTCTCTCTGCACCCTCCCTGTCAGCCCAGAACGAGGGCAGCAGTCTGTCAGGTGTGAATAGACGCTATGTTGGCGGAGCTGAGCTCATGACCTGTCTTGGATGTAATGCAAATATTCTCCCTCGGCTGAGGCTCCAGAGATCAGTCAGAATGTGAATTGTGCAATAACAGTGATGGCAGACACTGACAGGTCTTTGGTCTGGGTGGAATTTGGCCAACCCCCCCGACCCAGGGAAGATTCCTCCTGCGAAATCACTCAGTGCTCGTGCAAGTCAGGTATTTTGTTCATAACTCAGCAGAGATAAAGAAGATGGGTATGGAATGAGTAGGCATTCGTTTTGAAGTAAATACGGCTAGTGAGTTGATCTAAATCCGAAAATGTCTGGGAGTGGAGATAGATATTAAGGGTTACATTTTTCACTTGAAATCTACCAGAAATCCTTTGACTCCCCAAGGCCATTTCTCAAAGACGGAGTGGGATTATGGGATTTGCAGTTCTGGTTGAATTCCAAAACAGGTGTGTAAACCCTGTGTTGAGGTAACTGAAGAGTTTCTATGACAACGCTGCGGCAATCCGAATTAGGTTTCGGCTATTTTTTCTTTTTCCACCTCCGAAACGTGGCCAGTTCAGACAGGCTCATGACAGAAATGACTCACCTGTCAAACACCTAGGGAAAAAGCTGGAATGAGTTTGTGCTTTAACTTTTTGAGGGGGAAATAGTATTTTTTTTTTTAATCATCTCTGTCTTTTATACACTGTTACTGTGGTGGATACTCTCATTAAACATGACAAAAGTGAGTTCAGCATGTGTACTAATTACTCTGAGCCAAGCGTGCAGGCTCCAGACTACGTTTCAGACAGTTTTTTTTCCAACAATCAGATCACTTCCTATGAACAAGCACTTGGCGACAGTGAGAAGGAAAAACTCCCTTTTGACAGGAAGAAACCTCCAGCAGAACCAGACTCATGGAGGTCTGGCCATCTGCCACAACCCGTTGTGGGTGAGGGGAGGAGACAGGACAAAAGACACATTGTAGAAGAGAGCCAGAGATTAATAATAACCATTTAATAAATGCAGAGTGGATTATAAACACAGAGAGTGAAAAGAGGTGGCTGAAGAAATAACACTCAGTGCATCATGGGAAGCCACCAGCAAGCCTAGGCCTATTAGAATGTAACTAATAGCTCTTTTTCACTAGTCCCTGCTCTTGTCGGCTCAGCTCGACTTGACTTGGTTTTTATGGCTTTCCATTAGGTGAAAGTACCTGGTTTAAGGCATATTTAAGCACCTACTTGGCTGGAGTTCCAAGCAATGTGGCATCAACTGATGAGTCATGAGAGCATCTCCCTTACGAAAAATCAAAACCGCAATTGTTGAAACCTGGCAATAAGGGAACTGACTAACAATGGAGTCTGACAAAAAGCCATTCACTGAGCATCTGTTATACCAACTGCTAGCCGTCCTCCATTATCCACATATTTTGTGTGCGACTTTGGCCCATGTTGATATAATGAACCCACACACATTAGGGTGATTGTAATTGAAAACATCCAAAACAGAGTTCAGTGGAGCTGCATTAAGTCGAGCCTAGTAGGTACTAGTGGAAAAGTGCTATTAGAGAGGGTTCGGGGTCACAAGATCCAGCCCTAACTATACGCTTTATCAAAAAGGAAAGGTTTTTAACCCTAATCTTAAAGGGAGGGGAAGGGAGCTAAAACTGTATCTTTCAGACTAGAATAAACCCGAAAGCTGAACTAAGATCCAGTGAATCCAGTGAGGTGAATAAGGATTATTTTGGACAGTGACTCATGCAGAGCTACTCTAGTAGAGTCAAAAATTACAAATGCAGAACTGGAAATGATCATTATAGGTCACCTTTAGAGAAATATGACCTATAAACAGTACTTCTTTTACAATGTGGTTCATTAAGAGTCTGGGTACCAAGCCATTCCACAGTTTTCATTAAGAAAATAGAGAACCCGATAACATCCTGTGAGTAATCTTGGAATATACTTAGAAGGTGATGAAAACATACACCAGGTCTGAAGGTGGAAGAGGAAACTTGGAATGAAGGAAGGAAGTAGGTGTTTTTTACCTGTGCAAATATCATCTTGATAAATGTTTGGCCTAATTCAGGACTTGAGTTTACTCAGCTTTTCAGTTTTTCCAGAGCTAATGTACCATTTTTTGCCTTCCCACAACCACACAATGTGTCTTCAGAATAAATGTTACAGAGGAGAGATTTGAATAAATTACACTGTGGTTGATTTCCGAACAGTAACTGCACATAAATACGCTCTCAGACAGTAATATAAATGAGTGTGACTCAGACATTTTGAGGTCTGGGTGTGTAAGGTCTGGACCGTCACACACTATGAGACTTCACAATTCACCTTTCTTTAGCAGCACAATTCTAACGACAGAATCCGTTGAGTAACCTAGGTCGAGCTAAAATTTCCTCAAACCCGCAGTCCACTCCCCGAGTTCCCCAGAACCAAGCCCCCAGCTGACAGCTCCTGCCCTATCCTGTCTGGGCCCACGTGGCCTGGCTCTGCATTGGAGACATCTCCATACATTTCTCCTCAGCCTCCTCCTCCTTTTCCTCCCCGTACTTGGTCCCAGCTGTGCCAGCGAAGCCTGTGTGTTACGTTTTTCCTGTTGCTTCTCTGGCCAAAAAATGAAAAAGAATAGTGGAAAAAAAGAAAAGCGCTTAAGTAAGACTGAGGCTGAGAGAGAGCGCGAGTGTCAGTTTCTGGCTCGGGTTTTGCTGTCTGCTCAGTTTTCACGGCCCGTGGTTTTATTAGACTTTCCGCCGGTCTAAGGTTAAACGGCCACCACTGCCCCCTTTGGGCTCAGAGCCTCCTGTTAGCCCCCCCAGTTCCCCCCTTGCTTGCCTCTACCCCTCCTCCTGGCTGCCCTGCAGTGCTGCTGCCAGTAAAGGAAACACATTAACACCCGGGCCAGTAACAGAGCAGGCTTTGTCCATGGCCAGGCAGGCCGGTCCATTAGGTCCATGCTCTGCTCCACACTGGACCAATTAGAGAAGGCAGGGAGCAGAGCCACTCCAAACAGAGGTGTGAGCTTTACAAGGAGACTACAGGTGTGCTCAGGGGGAAATAATAGACTTTATTACTGATTGGGGTACTGTGCTATACTGTATATCTCTGCCACCTTTTTAAGAGCCAGCTTGGCTCTGCAGAGTTTTGACAACCTGTGTTTAACCTGCAAACTTGAGTTTCCCTTGGATGTTGGATCAAATCAACCCCCTGCCTTCCAGTTTACTGCAGTTACCAGTCTGGGCTCTTGTTACAGTACATTCCCTTGCACATTGCCAGGTCCTAACATACACTATATAAAGGGCTTCAGCTAATGAAAATTCTTGATGTAAAAAAATATCTTGCAATCTTTTGAAAGCTGTGTCCTGTCCATATCTGTGAAAATCTATCATATCATCTTTCAGCACCTTGACCAACCATGATACCTGCATTGTTATTTATTTATTTTTGCAGGCGTGTTGCCACTCTTTACATACCCGTGTCTTCATCGCCTTATTAGATAGTTTCCTTTAATCCAACAGTCTTGTTGCCTCTAGTTCAGATCCAGAGCTCGTTTGAAGAAGGCAAAGTTTCTCTTAGAAGCGATGTTTGGTTTTGAAGGGCCCCGTTTAGCTTGTGGCACCATGTTAGCATTAGCAGCTTCTGACAGATGACTGGAGCTAAAGGCTGATGACATGTCTAGTCCAGCTGAAAGCAAAAGCTGAACCAGTGTTTTTTTTATATGGTGGACTTCACTTGTCCAACATATATACTTGTTGTTCTTTGTAGTTTTATCGATAGCTTGTGATCAGTTGTCCTCTGTATTGACCTTCTTGTCTTTAATCAAGGCATTTGATCTGTTAGTTGCCATGAAGGAATAAGTGAACGTGGAGGCAAAAGGAGCGAGCATAAGGATTAGAGTGAGTTTTACAAGGGCCAAATCGTGATGGCTAGACGACGGGTCAGAGCCCTGTTGCTTTATCATTGAGTAAAGCTAAAATAGGACAAAAATTAAACAGTTTTCCAAAGCATTTTTTTACATAAGGGGAGAGAAACTGTTCCAAATCAAAGCAGCAGCACCTGTCTCTAAAATCGAACTAAGCCCACGAGTATGGGTTGTGTAAAACATACAGTGCAACTCATACAGCAACATTGTGTATAGGCTTTGTGGTTAATACATCCACGTGGCAGTGATGGGATAAAAACCTGTCTGGCTAATACAGATGAGAGCAAAGCTGACAATCATGAATATGTCAGTGGTAGATGAATAATTGTTGGTTAATATGATTACAGAGTTGGCGGGAGCGGCGGTATCTGCCAGAACAGATGACCTGCCAGCTTTGAGAATAGCCCCTGAGGCCAGGAGAGATGATCATGCAAAGACGGGACAGGCCTGACATCGAAGGGGGTTTCCACTGACAGTTTATGCATGCTCTGTGGACACGTGCTATTTCAAAATCTGTGTGTCAATAATTTTGATTCATAGACTTGAGAACAATAGGTGGCTTTTAGCGTTGATCTCCGTTTTGTAGTGTGATCCAGAGGAAGCAGAGTGAATGTACAAATCCTCATTTGCACTTTATTAAACTCCAGCTCAACATGGCGGCTAAGCAGCACTGACACAGGGGGCCATGTGACCTGCTACCAGCACACAAGTATGCTGTATTTTCTTAAATAAGCGTGTCTAACCTTCCCTGGTCTGTTTCTGCTCAGGCCGCCCAGGGCTGTCTCTTTCCTATGAAATAATTACTACAAATTTTGTGCGTTCGCATGATTGGGTTCATGGGATTTTCCTGCGTCTAAATGGAGGCTCTGCTCCATGTCAGGGGAACAGTGATACAGTGTCGAGACAGAGCTGTGCTATTACAGCCAGGGACGGGCGCTGACCTAAAAGGCAACATTCATCTTAAGCATGATGAGTTCAAAAACAGCATGGAGGGGCTTTTAAGAGGGCTCCGAGGGGTCCACCAGGGTTGTGGGAGATTTATGTACAGTAGAAATGTTGAATGAGCTAAAAATAACCAACACTTTGATGCAAGTTTGAAGCTTTTCTTTGAAATTGTTTTCACAGATTCTACATGTCTTCCATTTTAAACATTAGATAGGAAAGACTAGCCAGAGTGAAACTCCTTAAGGGCTAATGTGCTGCTTCAACAAAGATGGTGGTATTATTAGACATGACACCCTAATATTTAGTGTTGATTTCTATTGATATAATACTGTATTTGGGTTGGAGGGCTGGCTCCCTGCAGCATCTTTTTCCCCACAGCGTGAGCAGAGAACATGACACCGGCCCACGGTGTCCCGCCAGAACACCCAAAAGTGCTTCTAACCATTCGAGCCGCACAGAAACAGTCATTAGAAGCTCATTTGTTTTGCCACAGATCATATCGCCATGTGTGTCAGCTCAGATGAGGAGCATCGCCAGGTGATCTGGCATATGAATCAGCTGTCAGTGTGGTGTTCCTTTACTGGACACTGCAACCAGCAGAGCCAGGGTGGTCCTGTTTGGTTGTCAATTTCTCTGGAACTTCCCTGTTGTGTGTGCGTGTGTGCGATTTGTCTTGGATTTCAGCCCAGATTTGTCACCAAAAGTGAATTCGCGAGAAAAATCATTGGAGGCTCTAATGGCTGTCATGTGAGTTGGTAAAGACCTGATTTGACTCTGGGTTACTTTTTAACTTTCTCTTTTTTTTTCTTGTTTTGGCTATAAGGGGTTTGGAAGAAAAGCGGAGGTTTGGAAGGCTGTTGCCCCGTGTGCTTTTCTGTGTGTGGGGTCGACTGTTTTGAAGAAGTTTGTCTAGGATCTCTAAATTCTATTTTCATTTAGGAGGCCCTGACTTCACTTATCTGCTCCATATTTTTTCTACTTGTATTTCTTTCTTTTCTATTTGTATTTCTTTCTTTTCTATTTGTATTTTGTGTGCACTGGGCCAAACTGAACCTCTCTTACATTTATATCCTTCGCGGAGCATAATTGAATTCAAAAGATGCTAACAAAGCATTATTAACGTGTGTGTTTTAGGTGCAAACTTTGTGACGCGTAAGATCAGCCGTTCTGTGGCAAAGATTCACCTTGGCCAACTGGAATTCTTCAGCCTGGGCAACCTGGACTCCAAGAGGGACTGGGGCCATGCCAACGACTACGTGGAGGTAAAACAAACACCGCCATTACCACACACAAGCTTAGAGGAATATATACACACACACACAAACATACACGCACCATCACACGCCTCGGAGTTGAACCGGGTTCAGATGTGCACATAGTATTAACGGAGCATGTTTTCCCAGCTCATTCGAGGCCCCAATATGCGATCTGCATGAAGCCTCCTGTGATTGTCTGCCAAAAGAGAAACAGAGATAGAGAAAGAGAAGGGCAGCGGGAGGAGAGGGAGAGTGCCGCATGCTGTGAGGCCACAGAATGCACTCTGGTTTCCCACAACTCACCCATGTCCCAGATCCCTTCAGGCCCTCGTTTGCCATTCCCTGAACGCCTGCAAAAGAAAGAGAGATATTAAGGGAACGCTGCGTCCTGGGGACGATGACAGAAATACTGTGTTTGTGTTAATGTAACGGTGCCAGCAGCAAGCAGAGAAGGAGGGGTGGGGAGGTGAAACGAACAGTGGGGTCGCCACGTTGAGAAGGAGACGGAGCTGAAATTGTGTGTATGTGGGGGGGGGTTTTTTGTTTCTCTCCAGTACGTGTGTGTGTGTGTGTGTGTGTGTGTGTGTGTGTGTGTGTGTGTGTGTGTGTGTGTGTGTGTGTGTGAGGAAGCACACATTCCTGCGTGTGTGAAAGTGTGTGATAGGTTAAGGTTGAAGAACGTGTGTGTGTATGTTCAGATGAAAGACTCGACGGGTTGCCATGTCTGACAGCAGACCTCTTGCAGCAGGCTGTGTTATTATTAAGAGGTGATGGTGGTGGTGGTAGTGGGGGGTGCTCTTTGAGATGGGTGTGGAGGTGAGGAGGTTACAGCGGGGAACCTCAGTTTAACAGGAGAGCGCAGTGAGGGGGTCAAGGCATCAGAGCAGAGTGTTGCGGCTGTGGTTCGTGCTGTTAAGGCGGGGCAGGGAGCCCTCGGTGGCGTCAGCGAAGCATCAGTCACTGCGTGGTTACGGGAAGACTGCTCATCAGTCATGTCCAACGTAAGCACATTGTCATTTTTGGCTCCTGTCACAGGAAGTCTGACTTGGTTTGCGAATGATAAAATGAAAGCATATCTTGTTAGTTTTTCAAAAAGAAACTGTGATTGTATTCTGATGTCATGCACATGGTTCACAGTGGATGAAATAAAGGATGGTGCACCCAACTATCCAACGACCCCTTTGAGTGAGCACTTGGAGACAGTGGGAAGGAAAAACTCCCTTTTAACAAGAAGAACCAGACTGGAGGAAGGGCAGCTCCGTCACAGATTAATAATAACTCATTTTTTAATTAAAAGTGGTGTATAAAAAAAACAAACAAGAGGTGCCTGAAGAAGAAACACTCACTGCATCATGGGAAGTCCCCAGCAAGCCTCGGACCATTGTAGCATTACTAAGAGAGGGTTCAGAGTCACCTGATCCAGCATGCGTGTTCCAGCTCTCATGTGAGAAAACAGTATCTGTGACTGACTGGCTTGAGACTTTTGATGAATTAGCAGTGTTAGCTACTGGAGTTTGAAGATCCTAGACATTAAAATTAGTCTGTTTTCCACTCTGTGGCAATTTAGAGTGAATTTCGAGAGTGCAGTGCAGGTTTTTTATTCCTTGATTGCGGCTGACATGTAAAGTTTTCACGTATGACTGATCCCATTAATACTCTGATTTGTACAGTACCAGATAATAATACTATATTATTACATGATCTCAGTTAATAAATATATAATATAATATAATGTAATATAATATAATATAATATAATATAATATAATATAATATAATATAATATAATATATTTCTGTGCTTAATGCCAATACGTGCAGCCGTGTTTATGTGTGCGTGCGCTTGCCTGTCCAGGGCACCCTGGCATGAGACGCTCCAGGTTTCCTGTGGGAACTGCCGACATTCCAGCTCTGGTGAATCAGGCACCTCCTCGCTCTGCTTCTCCTGTTTTGGAAAGGCGGATTTCGGGAAGCCAAACAGAAGCTGGAGGTGCTGAGGGGAACTGAGGTGGAGGCGAAAAAGGGAAAGGGTGAGGGGGATGAGGTTTGAAAGAAGAGGTGAAACAGACGCATGTTTGTGGGACGTTTGTGCATTAAGCGAACCATCCCTTCTGCTGAAAGTTCACCCCACCCAGAAGACCATCAAACGCTGCGACTGTCACCACACCGCCTCCCCCTCCGTCTGCCTCCCTCGATTTTACTTTGAAATATCCATCCAGTCAGCATCAGCACTATGTTACCATGGCAAAGCCAAACAACTGGCAACCTGTAAACAGAACCATGTGTGTCTGCTTTAGGCTGACAACTGCTTTTCCTCCTGGACTCTCTTTCCCTCTCTTCACCCCACCCAGGACAGGGAAATTGCTTGTAATTGGCTGTGGATGGATTGCGGGTGGCAGGAGGGGTGTGCTGTGTGTCTGCTCTAACGACGTCTGAAGGCGTGCAGCTGGCTGGGCATCGTCTCAGCCTGGTATCGGGTGTCCATCCCAGGCAGGCAGACAGACAGGCCTAGAGCGTCCCAGCTACCCTCACTGGAGGCCTTTATTATCATTAAAGTATTAAGAAGCTTCAGCATAAAATCGACAGATAAAATAATTTAAATCCTCTTGATCTCATTTTCATGAAAGAGGTTAAGCTTTGGACTTTTTCACTTTTGTGACTGTGTTTGAAACATTTGGCTGGCCTTTTTTTCCTCTTTTTCTTTCTCTCTTTTTTTTTTTTGATTGAGGTTCTCTGCGATTTGGCGATGCAGAACAAATTTCTGACTCTGAGCCTGCCCGAGTGAAAAGCAAACCCACAGCAATCAGTCACTGCGCTATCTGAGAAGATAAAGATGTAATAGTCAGCCACCTTTCGCCAGGACTGCCCTCCTCCCTACTCTCCCCCTCTCCTCTCACCCTATGCCGACATCCTGAGTAGGCTCATGGTGGGTACAGCTGTTTGGAGCCCCTACCACCTCCTCACCCCCTCTGTCACCCTCCCCTTCTGGCTACAGAGAGCCATTTCCTGTGTGGAGAAGCAGGCTGATGGGGAGGGAGTGGGAGCAGGAGTCAGCCTAGTGGTTTTGGCCTTTTCTCCCCCTCGGGCTCCATCCTGCTTTAGTTTCTCGCTGTCTTTTTGTCCATTTCCTCTCCCTCTTGTGTTTTATTCTTTATGTCCTTCCTACCTCTTAACCTTTTATTATTTCATCTTTGTACTGTCACAACTCCACCAAACTCTTGCTCCCTCTTGGTGAGCAGCTACCACCCAGTTACTAGATATTTCCCTCCGACATCTAATAAGCAGCTCCTATTTTTCTCCTGCCTTGAGCTGGCTTTCCTCTTCTCCCTGCTGTATGTCTCGGCCTACAAACTGTTGCCAGATGAGATGTGGTTGACCCGATGGCACACCCCGCTTTCCCGCTCTTGTCTTCTTTGAGTATTTATTTTCAAAATATAATTACTTGTGAAACTCCCGTCGTTGGAAGGCATTTCATCGCTGTCCTAAATGTGTGTGGTTGCACCTGTATGGCAGTAGCTCTCTGATTCCCGGCATTGTGTGAAGGCAGCAGGGTGGCAGGACAGCCTCGAGGGTGTCATTTTTCACCTCGTTTATTTTTCTTATCCGTTTTTTTTCTGCTGCAGCTGCCTCTCCGTGCAATAATGGTTACAGATGAGGCTAATTAACCAATCACAAAGCAGATCAGGGCCAATCAAAGATGATTGATGAGAGCAGCAGGCCATCCATCACATGTTTTTGGCCTGGAAGGTGACAGTGAGGGCAGGCTAGGAGTGTTCGTACAGTAAGACAGACATTTACATCAACATTTTGAACTTTTAGTTATCCGGAGTGACTCAGTACCTCGTCATCATCTGTTTTGTCAAGACCGTAGGCTTGATGTAAACGTGGATGTCTGGCTCTGAGCATGGAAGAAAGTGGAAAAAAAACAACTTTGCATTTAAATGCATGGGTGCTGGATAAAGAAACAGCAGATATAACAGTGACATATTCAGCAGCCACTCTTCTTCAAACTTCTGACTAATACAGCATAACCATGATAAATGATTCAATTCAATTTAATTTAAATAGCACCAAATCACATAAAACCGTCACCTTAAGGCACGTTATACTGACTGAAAGACCCTACAACAATGCAGAAAAAACAAAGAACACTCCAACATACAGATGACCCCCTATGAGCAAGCACTTGGCAACAGTGGGAAGGAAAAACTCTCTTTTAAGAGGAAGAAACCTCCAACAGAATCAGGCTCACGGAGGGGCGGCCATCTACTGCAACTTGTTGGAGGTGAAGGGAGGAAGATGGAAGAAAGACATGCTGTGGAAGAGACCCAGAGATGATAACTAATGATTAAACACAAAGTGAAGAGTGAAGAAACACTCATCAAAGCCCACGGCAGCCTAGGCCTATTAGGGAAACCTGACCTTAAGCTTTATCAAAAAGGAAAGATTTAGGTCTAATCTTAATGTAGAGACATTGTTCAGTGGAAGAGGGGCCCAAAGGCTCTGTCTCCCATTCTAATTTTAAATATCCTAAGAACCACAAGTAGCCCAGCAGTCTGCGAGTGAAGTCTCTCAGCTGTGATTTGCCATCAATCATGTGGAAATATGAAACGGTGCACACGACATTTTTCTGTATCCACAACACTTCACTTTTTAAGAGCATAAAGAATTGATGTTTAAGTACATGTAGGATTCAGTAATTCATTTCAGCACACATACCCAAAAGTCTAAATGTTGTCTTATGCATCAGAACGGCACACAGTGACAGGACAAGAGGTTTATTTCTGATGGTGTTGACCTATGATGATTTGGCAAAGAATGTTTTCACATGTCTACATGCAGTCCCGTGAAAGTACCAAGTACTCCTTTACTATTTCCACAGGAATTAAGAGGATAAGCAGCAATCGCATGCTTCTAATCAAATGAACTTGAATAACTGATGATCAGCAAGTTCGAACACTTCTGTAGAAGCAGATGTTTTGACGGTTTGCTGGTTTGGAGCATTCCTGCGAGCGGATGTGCCAGCAAATTCAACCCAACGTCAGACTGCGCAACGTTCAGTGAAACTTTAAAAACCCAGAGAGCCGTGCATAAATGAACACCCGCAGAGCACAGCAGTTATTCAGAGAGCTGATAAATGTCTTTGCCTGCTCAAAACACACACGACATAGCTAGAGTAATAAAGACCCACAATGGGAGCTAATAAGGGAGAGGAGAAGGAGCATTCGATTTCACCACCAAGACCTTCTGACTACAACAGCAGCTTCCTGAAACCTCTACGCCTACTTGTTGAAAACACCCACCTACTCATGCCTAAGTGCAGAGCAATACAGTGAGAAAGGGACTTTGACTGAAGCTACTGTCCCACACAGCGGCTGTGCACACACTGATGTACATGTGATTGCGTATGTGCACGCTCTCTTGTGTTCATTGCAGGTGAAATGTGAACCGCAGCTTTAGTAGTAGCTCAGTAAACAGGAGTTTGCCCCCCTCTGGGGAAAAGCAGTGAAACCTCACCAATCCTCCAGCCACCTCTTCATGCATGAATGCATACATACACACTAACCCATGGGGCTTATTTCGCCTACAAGTACATTCACACAGCATGATGACTGAAACAAATACAGCTCTTTATCCCTTATAAAGGACTGGTAAGGATATGTGAGCCCCAGGTTGCCCCCAAAGAGCCTTTAAAATCTTTTTTTTTGGGGGGGGGATAATGGGCCCAACTCCAGACTTTCTATCTAGGGAGGCTCTTGAGGGTGTTTTTATTTCATTGCAGTTTAAATACTCATCTTGTCGGAGTTGTAGTTTTATATATGCACCCTAAAGTTACCTGAAATAACACCAACCTTTCTAGTTCAGTTCGCCTAAAAGAAATCCTCTAGCAACAGGTCTAGCAATTTTGTATGAAAAAAAAGAACAACAGCGCGTGCACGCACATGCTCCTGTGCTGTTGCTGAACCATGCTGCACAAAGAAGTTACTTATCACTTGCTCTGCCTACTATGAGGCATGAGAGAACATCCAGTAAACAGCAATCTTCAACTGTGCATTTCAGATTATTTTGATCGCAAACAAAATACTCCCCGTGCTGTTTACCAGTTTATGTTATTATGACTGTTGATGAGTTTTGACAAATGTGGCCATGTGAAAAAGAAAGTTTCCACAGGACTGTACTACATGCAGGCCTGTAAAACACCCTTACTGCCTCCACAGGAATTAAGAGGTCTCAGCAAATTCATCCCAAGATCAGATGTTGCAGTGCTTAGAGAAACTGCAAAAACCCAAGAGCCACATGTCTCACACTACAGACTTCATTTAACACGTTCAATGTTAAAGTTCTTGACAGAAAAATTGGAAAAAGACTGAACCTATATGGCATGTTTGGAAAAGTGGCCAGGAGAAAGCTTCTTCTCCTTAAAAGAACATAACCACATGGTTTAGGTTTTCAAAGATGCGTCTGAACAAACCACAAGACTTTTGAAACAATGTTAGACAAGATCAAAACGGAGACGTTTGGTCGTGATACATGCTGCCATGTTTGGTGAAAACCAACACAGCATACCAGCACGGTGGTAGAAGGCTTGTGATTTTGGTTTGTTTTGCTCGTGTGTATCCCACAGTATGCTAGTCAAACGTGAGTTCATTAGTCCAATAGCTAAAGCTAGGTCAAAATTAGGTTATTTAGCAGGACAATGATCCTAAGCATAATAAGAACCATGAATGGTTGAAAAAGGATCAAAGAGTTGCAAAAAAATCTAGAAGTCTAGACCTCAGTCTTTGAACACTAATAGACCTTTAACAGGCATTTGCTCATGCAACCTCAATGAAGTTGTAAAGAAGAGTGGAGGGAAAAGTCTTCTACAAGACTGAGCCACTGATAAAGTCATAGAGAAAACAATTACTTCAGGTTTTTGGTGCGTAAAGTGGTTCTAAAAACCACTGGATCTCGCGGTGTACATAGTTCTTTAGAGGATTGAGTCCTTTAAAAATGTAGAAGAAGCCAAAATGACATCAAAAATTCAAAATGTTGAAATTCCTCTTAGACTGAGAGAAACTTGGAGTTCCAAGGAGATTTTTGTGTGTACCAGATATCATACATGTATGATATGTCTAGGGGTCCACTTCCACTATCCGTGTGGAAAACAGCTTTTGACGTGTTCATTTTAAGCTGGTTTAAAGCCCCAAAAGCAGTTTATTTGTGTGAACAATAAGAGAAAGAGCAGTTTCATAGCACGTTCACACCTTTCAGTGCTTGCACCCTAATCTGAGAAAAAGAAAGCTGCAAAAACAAGCAGTTCAGAATAAAAACTATTGGGTGATAATATCTTTGTTTTCTTACTGATGACGTGCTGTTTTAACATGTATGTTTTGAAATTTTACTGCGACACAAATTTCACGTTTGCCAATATAATTACCATAAGTTGCAAATATTTTGTCTATTGTGTTTTTTTGACCATCATACCTAAACGTACTTGGCCATACTCAGGTAGGAAGACGAGAGCTGGCTCTGCATAATCACCGAGTGAAACGGTGTAGGAGTTGAGCTTTGATAGAAATAATGAATTGGGTGAGATTCTTGAGACAGATGTCCAGGGAGGCACTCTTGCCCCATCTGTCCAGATCCTAAATCACTGAACATGTTTACTGTGGCATCGCACCAGAGGGACAGAGAGAGCGAGGGGCAGTGGGAGTCTTAGAAAGGCGAAATGTTGAATATGTTCACAGCACAGATAATTCAGCGGGATGATTCATTGAGGAAAGATTGGGTAAAATCTACTCCCCCTGATGCTCTAACAATAGAAGAACAGATAACAGATCCATGATAGAAGTGAGGAGACCTTGTTAGGGTCGCTTTCAGTGCGTGAAGGTTGTATGTGTTTCTACATGTGATATGTATTTCAGCTGGGAACACTGCCACGAAATCCCAGTAAGGGGTTTAGGGAGATTTTCGGGGTTTTCAGAGAATTACTTCCTTTTCTTGCCCGTTCTCCTGTAGTGTTCACTTCTTTTTGACCTGTTCTGCTCGTTGTAAAAAAGTCAGACCTTGGAAGTGAATATAAAGCAGGTAATCAGTTTGACTATTAGATTTATGCAGGTAAAGAGTAATAAATAATGACTGCACTTTTAGAAGTTATATTACATGTACCTGGAAGTAAAGTGCTTTGTGTCATTAAAATAAAAAGAAACAAAGCTATGAAAATGTTAGGTAAATGAGGCCAAACCTGAAAATCACGTTTTATACATAAAGAAAACGTACCAGCCTTTTTAACTTCAAAAGGCAAACCTGCTGCCTTCCATGTTTAACAGCTAAAGAGGCCATACTCTGTGTTCAGACAGTAAGGAGAGGGTGATGGGATGATATCATTTTTCCTCAATGAACCATAGAACAGAAAATTTTACTCTAATCAACTCAAATTTGACTCTAATCAACTCAAATGTTGTTAAAGTGAGTAGTTTTGCAAAGTTTTGTTGTGCCGTTTTCATCAAAACCCACAAACTCCATCTTCTGACATGCAGAAACAAGATGAACCGTCTGACTGATCTGAGAAAATGGATTTGCTGAAAAGGAAATGTATGTGGAAAATAAAGCAGCACATAGACTTGCATAGTGAAATCTCTTCAGTCACATCAGTTTTAACTGTAACTTTTGGACCAACATAGATTGGAAACACTTGAGCTGGAAAAGTAAATGGAAATATGAACAATTACAAGACGGTGCAAACTTGATCTAGTAAAGACTGATAGGATGAAAAGCTCCAGGACAGCTGCTGCAGTGTGTGGTTAGATGTGCTATGTTTTTTGATGTGCAGTTGCTCTGTGTTTGGGTCCTTAAATATCGTTAAACTCCTCAGATCTTGTGTCTCGAACTAAATTAGCTTTGTTTTTCTTGCTTATTAGTCAGCGTTTCTGATCTTTTTGGGCTTACCATCTCTTAAAAATAAGGCGAAAAGCACTCATTATCCCCTGCTGTGGGAGTAGGCAATGAAAATAATTAACTCTGACACAAGTAACGACTTTATTTTCCTGTTTCAAGGCCGTTTCACTCAATAAAAGTCGGGAAATGTAGAGTCTACAGGAATACAGTACCAAAACCATCTACCATCACCATCTTTGTAAGAACAGCTTTTGGAAGTTGTAATGTTAGATTTACTGAGGGGTTTTTTGCAGTATTGATTGTTAGAGCAAATCACTTTTACATCAAAGGTAAATGATACATTTACAGTAGGACTGCCAACACTTTTTTTCCCTGAGTAGAGGATTCAAAAACAGCCAGTTGTTGTTGAGTTTGCCTTTTTAGAAGAAACCACTGCCTGTCCAGCTGGATGGCGGGAAGACTCTGGTATGAAGACTGTCTTGCTGTAGGTCATTTTTAAAATAGAGAAGAAATGTTTCAGGAAACGTTTTGGACAAGAAAGAATCTTTGCTTACCAGCATGGAACATGCACTTGTGTTTTTGTAGCCTGGACCTTAGGAATAAGTCTTTGTAATAAGAAGAAAAGAGAAATGGCTGTACTGTTACTGCTGAGCTCCAGCGGTACTTCAGAAAAGTCTCATGTCTGTGTGCGCAGGCCGCAGCAGCTGGCCATCTCTCTCAGACTGACAGGCCTAAGCTCACCCCTGCTGGGCTGAGGATGAAAGCAGATGCTCTCCTCCTTCCTTTCCCGCTCTGTTTTTCTCTCCTTTCTCTTTGCGGCCTTGTGTAACCAGAATCCTCAGCTTTCATACGGAGCCTGCAGGATAGTTTGCACCCTGGAGTCCTGCAGAAAGCAGAGACACACAATACACCAAGTGACTGACATATTTGATGCTTTACTATGAAAAATCTAAGCAGATTTTTCTGCGATTGCAAAGTAAGCCAAACTGCTGATATGGATCCGTGTTTATTGCTGTCTTAACACAACACCATTGTGTGAGAACCCAAGTGCATACCAGTAGAAATGAGCACAAATTATCATGTGAAGAAAGAAAAGAAGCGATAAACGGCATAGTTTGCCTAAACATTCAACGACAGTGTTCAGTATTTATGTTTTCCATAGTCTGCACTTAAAAATTGCAGTCAGCTTTTCAGTTTTCAGTAGATGGATTTTGATGCAACCACTGATTATTGATGCGAACATGCTACACAACTTAATATACCAAGAAATTAAAGTAGATCAGCACTTCTCTTAATTAAAAATGGAAAACAAAGGCCACAGAGTGTGCTTCTTTCAGTGTGTCCTCACCTGTTTGTTCTAAGGGTCAGCGCAAGATTTCAGCAGGTTTGGTTGAAGACAAATTTGTGGGTGAGGTGGCACCTAAACACATGCAAAAGAGAAATATACCTCCCACCTTGAAAGCAGGGAGCAGGACAGGAAATAACGGATGGGCTGACGTCTCTAGAGGGGGGTTGCCGGTGGTCATGCAGGGCACCCCGCTGGGGATTTAACAGATCAGCACAGGAGGGAGGGAGTCAGCTGGTGATGACGAGAAAGAGTGTGTGAGAGAAGGCTGAAGCCTAATGACTCTTTTCTACTAGCAGCTACTCAGCTTGGCTGACTCTGCTCAAATTTGGTGGTTTCCCATTACAACTAACTACGAGCTCAGTGTGGGTGGAGTCATTATGTTCCATGACGTCGTTTGTATGTGACACAAACAAAACAATTGAGGATGTCTGCACCTCGTCGGTGGACCATGGTGTTGGTTTGTGTGTAACTATTTCCCTTGTTGCCGTGTTTTAAAAAATGGAGGGTTTGTTTTAAGTGAAGGCATTGTGCTCGTGACTATTCCAGTGACATCACTCCCTGGCCAATCAGAGGCATGCAGTCTGTTGAGGTCACATTTCTGGGGTCAAGTTAGCATTTGCATGCTTCCTGTTTGTGAGTATACGGCGATTGTCTGTGAGAAATGTGCAGAATTTGCAAATCTATTGCCAGCTTAATACACAGATACTCAGATCAAACAGAAAGTCATATGAACTACTAGATTCGGTCTTGCCAGAATCTCATTTTGAAACAAAAAATTCAGAAATTACTCCACAAATAGTAACGTAGTCGCTGCAGAACGGCAACTGCTAAGCGGCATAAGGGCTCAATATGCTTTTTTTTTTTTTTAGAGGAATATACCAAAATGCAAGCAGTTGGCAACCGTTTTGTTGAGTCCCTGATTGCAAAGAGACCCGTTGCAGGCAAGTTGCACTCCGTGGTGCAGACTGGCTTACACTGAGTGAAAGTTATTTGCAAACGTTCACCAATCTGTCTGAGAACGATGGCAGTCAGTCCGAGTCAGACAATGATTGTCTGGAGACGAGTTGCCTCCCACCAGGTGACCTGTGCAGGTGGCTCGCAGTCAGAAATGGTCACTCGGAGGTAGGGCTGCACGATTAATCGTTAGAAAATCGCGATCTCGATTCATACTTATGTGTGATCTCATTTCCAAATGACAACGATTTTTAAAAAAAAAGAAAAAAAAAGACAACGACGATTGTACCGCATTTTGATCCGGGATGTAATCTGCATGAAAACAAGCGCTCACTCTTCCTGCTCAACAAATGACAAGGGCGGAGCCTTATACCACGTGATACAGAAGCTGTGCGTGTGATGCTAAAATTAGCAGGAAAAAAACAACGGAGAGCACGTCAGGGATGACGAGAAAGTGACAGGAGAAAATCCGTCCCGGTCAACCACCCAAACATCAATAACGGGAACCTTATACAGCGCTTCCCTATACACGTCGAACTCCCGCAGGCACAAAGAAATTACGGAGGCTATCACTTATCACCTGACCAAAGATATGGCTCCCATCAACACTGCAAAACAGGGATTTAGGAAAATGATCAACACCCTAGACAAACGCTACACAGTGCCGTCCCGCAACTATTTTTCTATTGTTGCACTACCTGCTCTATACACGCAGCGTCGAGCAACGGTGGAGACGGAATTTCAAGCAGTACAACATTTTGCGGCAACGACAAAACGTGAGACATTTGTTGTTTTTATGTTTATTTATTGTTCTTATGTTCAGTTTCAACTGTTACGAAGTTGATGTGCAGTTAATAAGTGCAATAAATATTTATACTGGAAAAGAAAATCGTGAGAGAATCGTGATCTCAATTCTAAGCCAAAAAATCGTGATTCTCATTTTATGCAAAATCGTGCAGCCCTACTCGGAGGTTGACGGGTGTTTGCACGTTCAGCTGCGTCTACTTCCAGTAAGTCACCAAATGCAACCAATGACTCTTCCTAGTCGCAAGGGAGTTACTATCCTATTTTTGTTGTGTGTGTGTCTGTGTTTAATTTCACTGTATGTGACTGTAGTGTGACGCTCTTTAACACCGTCATCAGAATCAGTCGCATGCAGTCTGTTGATGTCCCAGCTGAGGGTAATGTCTTATGGAAAAATTATGTCTTTAATAGAAAACATAATATCTGTCACATATTTTCCACACGAAAGATTAAATATTTAGCAATTTTTCATTTAAAGGAGCTGTTCGCGAAGCAGAAAAAAAGGACTTGTTTAAACAAGGAATCATGTTTCAGGACTGTTTCTATTTACTTATTACTTTGAACTGACTTTTTTTCTTGTTTACTAATCAGTAAACTTTGGTTAGATTCACTTTAAACCCTTTTTGAAATCCACTTCACAGAGAGGGAGAGAGAGAGAAGCAGTAGTTAGGGAGTCCACAGCTGGCCTGTGAAACTGAGACACTCCCTGATTGGGACGGACAAGTGTGAGAGGCACTTTAATGCAATAATCCCTCCCAGGCCTGTGTGTGTCTGTGTGCGTTTAAATGTTGTCATACAGAAAAGACTAAGTCTCTGTAGTGACATTTTAGGGAGTATCAGTGTAGCGTGGGGAGTGAATTGAAGCTGTCACTCGTCCAGCAGACAGGCCTGATGGAGTAGAGGGATGTTTAGAGGGCTGGGAGTGGGGGTGGGAGGGTCATCTTGTTTTAATTGTCTGAGGAGTCTGGCCAACTCTTTGGGGCTGGAATGTGTGTGACCTCTTCTCTCTCTCCTTCACACTCCCGCGCTCGCGCTCTGTGCGCGTCGCCCTCAGTCGAGCAGCTCGTGGGAAGATTCTCGCTCCGGATTTTTCGAAACCGGGCCAAATATTGCGAGAGCTCGGTCACAGTCTCGGCGCTTCTCTTTATCTCACAGCTCTCCCACTCTGTGTCCCACTCTTTCCATGGTGTTTTTTTGTGACTGACTGACCCCTTTGATTCTCAGCTTTCTGTGTGATGCCGTGTTTCTTTGCACATGGATTTAAAAGAGTGGAAACTGTCAAAGTTCAACAGTTTGTATGTACTCTGTGTTAAATTTCAGTTTAATTCTTATGTTTTTTTCCAGGATATCAGTACATGTTACTTTAGATATTAAAGCCAATGCTGGGAGACCATTAGCTCAAATTCTCCAGTGTTACAAAATGCTCTTCAGTTGCCACATTACTGCAAAGATAAAAACCTACCAATGAAAGCTAAAGCTTTTCCCTTTTTTGGGTGGTTTAAACAAAAGTGCTAAGAGTGGAGCTCCAGAGTTTTGTATGTGGAACTTTATATCTGGCAAGGCTGATTTTTTTCTGATTCCTCTCATCGAACGCCGAATATTAACAGCCTGAAATGACCGTATTAGGGATATCCCCACTCATCAATGGCACACAGAGCCAAGAATAGAAGAAACTGTGAAACACAGTGTCTAAAGCCTGAGTTTTGCATCACAGCGCTCATATCCGGTATAACAGTATACATGTGTGTATATATGTATGAAGGAAAATAAATTAACCAAACTTTTACTGTGGGTGTGTATGTCTGTCTGAGCTTTCAACACAGGTACTGAAGCTGGAGGGGAATTTAGATGCAAGCCCGCTGAGAGTTGGCTGTAGTGTATCGAGCGTGGCAGAGACAGCATCCCAGTCATTCCACTTCAAACAGGCCTGGTGGCTGGAATGAAATGGAAACATTTGTTGGGTCACAGCACTGAAAGCTCGTCTTCCCTCCTCACACAATGCCAGATGGCCTCCCGATGTTGTCTGTTTTTTATTAGACCTAAAGTAGATCAACGTTCACACGAGCCTATGATATTAAACCAGTGTACGTCCCCGTACGCCACGCAGACCCACACACAGATATTTTACACTTAAAATCATGCAGGAATGCGCAAGCATGTATATAAAATGTTCCATGGTGGGAATTTGACTACCAGGGCTGTGCCACTAAAAAATATACTGTAATTATGTTAATATTGCACTACACATATGCAAACACATGCATGCTATGTGTAAATGACCACATACGTTGTATAAAGAAACGTGTGTCCGAGTACAACAGGTTTCCAGACCAGCACATAATTGGTGAAGAAATGCTGTGCAGAGGTGTTGGTCTGATGGATGAGGAGAGAACTGACATGGCATTCAGAGCCTCTCTCTGTGTACCACAATGAGGCTTTCACTCGACGCTGCTCATATTGAACTTTATCCTTATTAAAACAGCCACGATGGAGAGCTGTGTATTTGCTTTTAGAAGGTGGGACTTTCTAAGAGGGTGCCAACGATCTCTTTTTTTTAATTAAGAAAGCCTAGCAATAGGAGTGTGTGTGTGTGTGTGTGTGTGTGTGTCAGTGTGTCAGTGTGACCTGAGGGGAGGCCCTGTCTCTGACCTCCAGTGATAGTGGTGGTTTGTTTTCATTCTAAACTTGCCCTAGAGTTACTGGTTTTGCACCTTATTTGACCTGGGCTTGAACTGGCTTCACCTCTCATTGAACCTTTGCTCCGCACCTTTTTAAAAAAATGTGATTTTATGGTGACACCTGTCTGATTTCTTTTTTACTTGTCCTGTTCCTGTTATTCGTATCTTTAAACTTTCCCTCCCATCAGCTGGTTTCTCCCTACGACTGGGGGATGTCATCCCAGGTTAGCAGGTTAGCAGCCAGTGCCATCAAAGTATCTTTTAACCAGCAACATCCATCCATCACTTGCCAAGAATCTGAGCAGAGAAGCCTCAACTTCTCTCACTCAGACCTCCTCTTCAAGCTGTTCCGGGGGTAGACTGACTGGTAAATTAAACTGCTGGTGTGCATTAATGAAATAAGAATAACACAGACTAGCATTTCTGGTGCCAACTAGCACAGCCACATTTAAACAGCTAGTTAATTGGCCTCATCCCTAGGTCTGATTTGTTGATTGGAGTGAGAGTGTTGTGTTCAGAGCCAGCCTCTAAAATACAGTCGAGGAATCCGCTTCCTCAACGGCTGTATTTCACTTTCTTAGGCAGCTCCTTGTCAGACGCGCTCACATGTACGTGCGTGCGCGTGCACTCAATCAGACTGAATGATTGCACATTTGTCTTGACAGTCACTATAAAAAGAGCCGCCCACTAAACACTGCAGTCCTCTCATTATACCGTCACAGACCCACAGCAGGCAGACATGCTGTGCTCTGTCTTCTGCCTTCCTCTTTATTTCTGTGATTTCAGCTCTTTCTCGCCTCTTTTTGCTTATCTCTCATTTTTAAAAACAGAGCAAAGAAGAAAGAAAAGAGCAGCAGTTGAGGAAAAATAAAATGGTGTGGGTGGCGTACGGAGCGAGCGGTAGAGACATGCGTCACTGCAAAGGGGAATCCCTAGCGCTTCACCGTGGAGCAGAGGCTCCATGGCTCCAGGGGAATGGCCAGCTCAAGTGTTTGTTTATGTCTGTGGGCCAGAGGGGAGAGACGGTGGCCATGTTCAGCAGCTACATGAAAGGCCCCGAGTGCTCTAATGAGCTGTAATTACCATGCGCGTGTGTTTACAAGATTGCGAGGGAGCGAGGAGGAAAGAGAATGAATAAGCACGTTTCTCCCCGCCTGTGTTTACTCCCCGTCTTCACAAATACGTTCGTTTTTCACAGCGCAATAGCTTGCCTCGTTGCCCTCTAAACCAGCGCAACCTCAAAGTATAGACTTCACAGATTGGTGACTGTCACGGCCTGTCATGCTTGTTTTATTCCTCGAGATTTTAAGCTTCAGGCTGGTGTGACATACTGTGAGGTGGGGAGCTTGGTTTCCCATGTGCAGGCCACGTGGCCCGGAGCATTCGAGAATACACAGCATACGGATTTAGAAGTTCTGAGAAGAATAGATGCTAAGAAAGGTGTGTGATTATCTGCTGAGGAGCCCGGCACAAGTCATTTAGAGAACTGAGACCTGACCAAAATAGTCAAACCAAAGGAGTTATCAAAAATAGCCAGAAGGCTTTGAAGAGCTGCAAACCTCAACTTCTTCTCTGCTGGTGCAAAGTCACAGGAGACCTTTTCACTTTCACGTCACACAGTTGATCATTTAGTAAATACAAATTGGGTGACATGGGCTTCTGTAGCGTGGAGCCACGAGTAATGCCCAACTGTGACTATTTACACTACTGCATTTCAAAATAATAGGTAAAATAATGCCAGCCTTATCCAGTATTATGTGAGATGCAACAGACTTTTATTAACATCTTAGCTGAGCTAATATCCTTGAAATCCTCCCGGCCTGCTGTCCGTCATGTCATAAAGGCTTGCGTGGGCAGATCATGATGGGTATTTTAATGGCCTGGAACTGGAAATATGACTGTTTGTATTTACAGGCCATTTAGAGCTTTCCACTGGCATTCACACTCTCCAACCAGTGAAAACACGAGCCGCTGCACAGCAAACAGCAGCCTACGTTTACTGTATGCCTGCACCACTGAGAGCGCTCTCTGTGTTCTTCACGGCGTGTGTGTGTGTGTGTGTGTGTGAGAGCGCATGGACTCCTGCCGCCCCAAAATAGCATGTGCCCCTAATTACTGCTGCAAACACAGGTGTGGAAAGCAAGGCCTCCCTCCACCCATCCCAAACCAGCCATCTAGCACACAACACCCTGTGTGTTCCAGTTTGAGAGGACAGTGTGTGTGTGTGAGAGAGAGAGAGAGAGAGTGTATTTGCATGTGCAAGTGTGTAAATGTGTGTGAAAAGAGAGCGTGCATATTCATGGTTCATCTGTGCATGTGTGTGTTTAAAAGCAAAAGTGTGTGTCTGTGAGTGACTGAATGAGAGAGAGTTTGTGTTTGTATATGAGCGAGTCCAGACCACACCTTTTGAAGTCGGCTGCACAGTGCGTTGGGGTTTGGGCACGGACACACAGCCCCTCCGTTGGCTGGCTGGAAACCTTATACCCCACATCAATCAGACCTGCCACTTATACATTATTCATAACCCAGACACACAAACTTAAACACACACTCTCATCTTTAAGCTCTGGAGTTTTTGCTCCTTGTATCTCCCATTGGCAGCAGAAGTAAAACAGGGCGGGTTCGTGCTGCCGTTGGGGGGTCTGACTTGATTTAGCCTCAGTAGGTTAGAAACAAAGGTGGAGTTGTGGAGATGTATGGGATTTTCTGTCTATTGCAAGTACACACACAATCATGACGTAGCTAATGAGATTTGAAGTTCTTGGGGAGAAGACGTTAATTAAGATGTATTCACAATCAAGAGACTTGAAGAACACGAGACTGTTAGTAAAGCTGTCACGAGAATTCATTAACAACAAAATGCAAAAACGAATTTTGACCGTAAAAGACAAACAATACCCTATAATAAATAATACATTTCCCTTTCAAGGTTTTCTCCCCGTGCAGGTCTGGACCACGTCAGGTGTTTCTGCTATTTTTAGATAGGCTGGACTGGCATTTGTACAGTTTTTATCTGCTCTCACTTGCTTCTCAAAGTTCCTTAGTCTACAAACCAGCTTAAGTCCAGAGGTACACAAGAAAGAAAGAAAGAACAGATGGGCCATATTTAAGTCAAGAGTAGGAGTGGAACTTGGACATCCATGTGAACCAAAGAAAGAGGGGACACACCACTGGGGCATCCTCAAGGTCAAAGGTCAGAGGTTACAGTCAAGTTTCCTGGAAATCTTGTGGAGGCAAGGGAAGTGACCTAGTAATTTCACATTTATACCACTGCTGTATCTACAAGGATGCTGAGGGGTAGCACTGATGGCCATCAGTATGTTTATTGTCTGCCATCACTTGCCAGCATGACTGAATTGCTGTGTAGTTGCAGAGATAGCTCAGATACACTATAAGTACAAAAACATCTAATGTGTAACCTCTTGGTTATATGAAGTAAGTCACTACCTGCATTAGGTCCCAGTGTTACCATCATCAGTTTGAAGGTAATGTTTCTGCTTTAACTTGGTTTGTCTTATTTTTAATTTAGTTATTACTGATGTGTTATGCTGTAATTACCTGATGTATTTACTGCTGTGTCCGGCTTTAGGGCTTAGCACACATTCAACTCAGATATTTGAGAGCAAGTCCGATTCACTGCCATGTCTGTTTATAGCCTGCGGAAAATGTACGCGCCGTGTATGGAAAGCTATTTATCATTCTTTAGCCCTGTCAGCCTCTCACTCTCTCCCTCTCCTTCAGTCTAAGCTGGTATTGTCTCACTCTCTACGGAGCCTAAAATGAGCAGTTTCCAGTCCGCTGTTTTCTTCTGACATCCTCATCGCATGTCCTGACATTCTCAGACCACAGAGCAGAGTCTCTGTCCCCTCTGGTTTCATTCACAGACGTCAGTCCAAAGCTGAAGCAACTGAAATCAGGCCTCAGTGAACAAGTTGTTATTGATGTCCTGCTGTGCTCAAAACAACTAGCACTGCCAGTGGAAGACAGAGGCAGTAAAGCAGACGGGAGCTGTGTGAACAAGCTCTGTTTGACATGAGAATTAGCTTTTGTAAACAGTCGTAGCAGTTAGTGTCTGGCTACTGACAACCTGGACTGCTCCATTGTCATATCTTCTTTGAATTAACAGCGCAGCTTTTATAATAGAATTTGAAAACGTTGTGTACAAACTGTTGATGTGTGACATCTGTTTGGCAGAGCTTGACAAAGTTGGGCTTATTAAATTTTCAGAGCTTGTATATATTCATATGAGGTCACTGATGAATTATTGATTAGGGGAAAAGTGTGGGGCGTTCGTGTGTTTGTCAAAGAGGAAGGGTGTTTCCCGCTTAAACGGCAGCAGATGCCTGTACGGCCGCTTTGTCTGCCTGCATCTCCTCTCTGTTTCACTCTCTCCACGTCTTTCTCAGTTTAAGGCTCAGGGCACTGAAGCCAAATGGAAAGTGACCCCTGGCAGGCTGCGGCATGTTTAACACAGTGGGTCACTGTCGGAGAAACATGCTGGCAGCATTTAACAAAAACGCGCTGGCGAGTTACTCAGACTGCATTTTGGAACGTACGAGCTTTGGCAAAGTCACGCTGAGGTACGCCCAGAGTTTTTAGTGAGGAGGGAAAGCTGGGGGCTTATGGTGCCACCAAAATACAGATTTTTATTTTTTATTTTTTGGACAAACAAGCCTCGACGCCATTTTTAAAAATACTCCCTGGACACAGAAACAAAAGGCATTGTTAATGGAGGGATTTGACTGGCTCTCACAACGGCTACAGGAATGGTTTTACACAGCGTTACAGTAGCCATGGGGCCCCTTCTTGGGGTGGGGAATATTGTGTATGTATGTGTGTGTGTGGGCTAGGGCAGGATATGAGGAAACCTCTGGGCAGCTCAGTAGATATTTGTTCGCATTAGCTTGGAACGTTTGGTTTAAACAGACACTGAGCTGGGTTCAGGTTCAGTTCGGACTGTGTGCACAAGTCTGTACATTTTGTTTATCCAAACTTTGGGTCGTTTTATCTTGAATTTAAGTCAAAACAGATTAAACGGTAGTTCTAAGTGTGTGTACACGGTTGTCTGTAATGAACTTTCTGTGAGACCACCAGTGGTTTCAGACTGAACCAGAACCTCTTGACGCTGTTTTATTCCCAACCCGCCCACTCCACTCCTTCCTCTGGGCAGGGCATGGCTGAAGATTACTGCGGCTAACACACACACTCACAGGAAGCCAATAAGGCATCCAAAGATCCACAGATGGTTCCATGTTTGACTGTTAGTGTGTTCAGATGGGTCGAGTATGAGAACCAGGTTGTTGTATATTTACTCACAGGGGAGAGACTTCAAGACTTGCCCATTGTTCATATTACTAGGCATTACTCTGAGATATAAAGAGATTATGTCTGATTAAATAGAGATTATGGATACATTTCTGGAATATTGTGTTTCATGTTGCTCACCATGAGCAGGCTAAAGTACATGAACATGTTATCCATCTTGTTCTCGTCTATTTTCCTACTTTCCTCAGTTGTGAAAAGGGTTTTGGCTTGGTTTATAGTCAGTGGTGATTAGGTAGTGCAATGCCGTAATGTAGCTGCTTGCAGTTGGCAGAGCTGTGACTCTGACAAAGCAGCAAAATACGAGTCTGAATGTTAGCCATTGACAGACTGGCGACCTGTCCAAGGTGTATCCTACTTTTTGCACTGTGGCTTGGATAGGCTCCAGCCTCATTAAGGATAAGTGGAAGAGGATGGATGGATGGATGTTTATACACCACTCTGCATTTAATTCCACAGCATGTCTTTGTCTTTCACCTTCCCCTTACCTCCAAGAAATCGCAACAGTGGCAATGGCTGCCCCTCCCCGAGCCTGGTTATGCCGTAGACACTCGTCTACACCTGCTTATCTTTAGATTGACTTGTTATTTAGACAGTCACAATGACATTAGATTAGAGGCACAGTTCTACTTTGATAGGACACAGACAGTGACGATTCTTATACTTATGGTCAGTTTAAACTGTAAAAGCACCAGGAGAAAATACATAATCCACATAGAACGACCCCAACTAAGCTGGTTTGAACAGAGATCTTGTTGGCAGTTGAGTTTGCTACACTAATTACTGCCATTCATTTATTTTAAAATAAACGACTATGTATATGTTCTCAATATTAAACTTTGAGGGAAAAAATTCTGTGAAGGAAAAGTTTTTATCTGTAATAATTGGGCTAAAATGCTCCCATCTAAAGCCATTCACTAAAAACACAAAAGAGAGAAATACATTTTTGGGGGGTTATTTTATCCTGTTTTGGCAAGAGAAAAGAGAAGCTAATTAGGATCATTAGGCTGAAATTAATGATTCATTTTCAAGTGCAATATATATGATTCTTTTTTGACTTTTTAGTCCATCTTTATTTCCTTCCAACTCACCCTTCTTGATTGGCTCCATTGCCACATGTTGGAAATTAAAATTTCTCAGTTTGAGTTTCAGTACTTGATT
Organism: Aulonocara sp. 'chitande type north' Nkhata Bay; assembly: GCF_057382095.1. Classification (NCBI taxonomy): domain Eukaryota; kingdom Metazoa; phylum Chordata; class Actinopteri; order Cichliformes; family Cichlidae; genus Aulonocara; species Aulonocara sp. 'chitande type north' Nkhata Bay. Next base: position 13,917,846 of record NC_141360.1, read on the forward strand.
TAATTTTTTTTTGAAGTTATACAACAGTGAGTTTTAAAAAGTACTGCCAGTTCTAGTGAGGTCTATGTCTGAATAACACTTTGACGTCCATTGTTAAGGATTTTCAAACCATCATCAGTCCAAAGATCTTCCACAACCACTGAAAGTAACTTAAAGGGACGGAGGGTCGGGGCTGCTCAGCAAAGAGCCAGTTGGGAATCAAAACAAGACAGAACTGTTATTTTGTGAAGTACTGAGTGTTTGCTCTTGCCATCTTGGTGTTTCAAAAAAGGATATCATGGGTGAGGTAGCGATCTGCCTGTGAAGCACAGGGACGCTGCAAACTCAAATGGTGCAGAAATCACAAAGTTGGGCCACTTTAAAGCATGTGCTGTTTGATCGTCCTATCTGACTCTAACTGGGACCATAAATTACAAAATGAACTTTGTTAGATTCAGTAAGACTTGAAACTAACAACTCAGCCCATAAAGCCACCAAGAAAGTGTTTATTGATATCATAAATTATGTGAGCAGAACATTTCCCCACAGACTTGGGTTCTCTTTTTATTACCAGAGGAGTCACCCCCTGCTGGCTATTCTAAACAATGCAGGCCTAAAACAATTCCAAGTTGGCTTCAGTTTTCAAACCCATAGCCATCGTTTATACTACCCTAATCTACTCTATGTACCTTATCACGGCACTGCAGTAGAAGACATACAGAGGTAATCAAGATGGGTGAGTTGGAAGGAAATAAAGATGGACTAAAGAGTCCAAATCACATATATTGCACTAGAAAATGAATCATTAATTGCAGCCTAATGATCCTAATTAGCTTCTCTTTTCCCTCGCCATCTGTGAAAAATGTGTAAACTCTGTGTTTTTGCTCCACATATTCTTTGATGGCACTTGCTGACTGCTGCACAGATGCAGGATGGGCTTCCTCTATTTAGTCCCATTCACCTGCTCTCGCTCAACTATTAGCATGCTATGCTCTGAAATAAATGTTGAGAATTTGCTCAATGATGTGACCTCGCCGCATTCTCCGCTGACCCCATCCATCTTCATTAGACTTCAATTATTGGCTATAATTGTAATTGCCATGCTTCTCAGTCTGCATGAGAAATCTTGGCATGTTGACCACATCCCGGCTAGGACCATAACTCATCACTGTGGCCTCCTCGCCCGGGTCCTGCCAGCCCATCCTGAAACCACCAAGGCCAGAGTGGAAAGGTTAAAGGGTGGCGGGCAGTGAGGGATGGAAGGAGAGGTCGCGGCTCCGGTGAGAAGCACTGCCAGAGTCATCTCCCAAAATGCCTAACTGGAGTCAGCCACGCTGAGAATCATGGGAAAGCAATGGTAGACAATAAATCACAGCCAATGAGGTGGAACTAGCCTGCTTGAGACCGAGTTGACAGAGATTATTGATGTGTGTATGAGCGGGAGTGTGGATGCTTGCGGTGAAGCTATGTGATTCTGTCTGTGTGCAAGCTGTTTTTGTCACTGACATCACGCTGACTGAAACGTGTGCTGCCATTTAGCCTTTCACTTTTTGAATTGCTCACTTTACCATGTGACAAACAGTCACATTATTCATAATCCCGCTGTCTGTTAGCATTCCTCTGCTCAGCTCATTTTACAGTACAGACAGTCGGAGCAAAATATCAAATGTTTTGCAGCATGGTGCATGGTTATAATAGTCTTTCTACTGTAAGGGTTTCAGTACATGTGAAGACTTTTATGCTTAAAGTAAATGAAAACTTATCAAACAAAAGTAAAATCTTGAGTCACCCTTTTTTTCTTCATATTTTAAAAGCCGACACTGGGCATTTCCAAAGAGCTTTAAATAAGGTCTCTACAGTACAGCAGGTGTTACCAAATGTGAAAAAGCCCAACTCTGATCATCACGCAGAACTAAGATTATGTAGTTCCCTTTTGTGGTTTCATTGCCCTGTTGATTGTCTATAGACTGCTTTTCGGACAACCACCTCTTCACCTCAAACAGATTTTTTTTTTTTTTTAATTTATTCAAAGTTAGTCTTTCTGCTCAACTGCAGTACCTTCAGGTCTCACCAGGAGGGTGAGACACACATTTCACTCAACTTCTCTATTTATTAGAAACATCTAAGTAAAATGCGTCCAGTGAAGTGTAAAAGCCCAGTAGTAAATCCTACAGTATGTGTATGACAGTTTTCAGCTTTTGTTGGAACTGTATTAAAACTTCGTTGATTCAGCCGTAGCAGTGCTGTGTAACTGTACTGTATTATAGTGTTATTATCGCCTTCATTTTTATAAGTGATGGTTTTAGAGTCGCGTCACAGTATAAGACTGCATTAGCTTCATTTGTGTTTCCTTTACTGTTGACCTATTGATGAAATAAGCTGATTTCTAATGAATCCACCAAGCACTCACAGTTAAATTCCATTCTCCTACATTACACATTTTATTCATCTTTGTATAGTTTTGTATGAAATGTAGGAGATTCATTCATGAATGCTGATGGTCACTTTTTCTTTTTCTGTCTCCTGCTGTCCGTCCTCCCTACATCTCCCATCCATCATCAGGTAAGATGTGACTTTCCATTATTTAAGTGCGATGTGGGCGTTGAGAGTTGACCTTCTGACCTCCGCCCTACACACTATCCAACCTGTTGCTTCTTTTTTGTTTGTGAAACACGAGTATCTTCTATTTAAATACAGACTCGGAAGGACTTCTTCACACTGAACTGCAATAGTCTTTTACTGTTTAGGTGAAGACAGGTGTGTATGCGTGTGTGAGGAAAAGAGGGAGGCACACGCAGCCTTTGCCACTGACCTCGTGCACAATAAAAATACTCGTCACTGCATTTGTGCCTGTTGCAGTGTAGAGCAGCGATGAGTGGCGTGTTAGAAGCCTCCAGCAGATCCTAGAGTGCTGAAAGCAGAGCAGTGAATTGTGACGGGTTTGCACCCTATCTTTTACTAGGAGTCTTGTGTCTGTCTGTCCAAGTATTAGCACCTCTCTGTCCACTTTGCTGATGACAAGCTGCCTGCAGCAGAACATGTCGACACACACATTCAACAATTACCTGAGAGCGCACAAACAGCCCTGATGGTCCTTTTTTAGGACTTCACATACCCAGCAGACACTTATCTACTTGTTTTCTGTATTCAGGCCACTCCTCAGGAAAGTGGAAAGAAATTCTGTAATACTAACAATAGTAATAATAGCCTACCTAATGTTGACAAATCATTATTAAATTAATGTAACATACTGTAAAAAAGCCTTGAGCCACACCCTATTTTATATTTTGCTAGGAAAATGTGAATATTAAAGACCTTGAAAGTCTATAATTCATACAACCAGCTTTATTCTTCAACGCAGCCTGATCTCTCTTAGGAAAGCTTTCTTGGAATTTCTTTAAGCAGTCTTCAGGAGTAGTTCTCCAGGTTCTTGAAGGATATTCAAGCCTCTTCTTTGGATGCTGGCTGCTTTTTGATCTGTTCTCTGTCAGGATGATCCCACACTTGAATTTGGATTCATCACTCCACAAAGACCTGCTGCCATTGATTTTCAGCCCAGTTCTTTTGCTATTTGGCATACCTCAGCTTTTTTCCCCATTTCCTTCTTTAACCCCTTAACACCTAGTGTATCATACTTGATTATTGAGTTTTTGAGACTTCTGCGTCATCGCTGTGAATTTTTTGTCCCTGACAAACCTAAAGAAATTACGTAATATATGTTTAGGCATTAAACTGAAGAAAAATGTGGGATTAGTCAAATTAAAACTCATGTCTATGCAAATTAATATTTAGTTGTTTTTTTTTTTTTTAATTGTCAGAAGGTTCAGTAAACACTCCATTTACAAAAATAAAAATAAATCTTGCAATTATATCATGGTTAAGAATGTCTCAACACCCACTGACACCATTTCGGACAAATCATCAGTCAACAGTAGGTGGATCAACTGAAGGCCCAAATGCATTTCTGAGGACTTGTTTCAGGTCTTTGCTGGAATTTTTTCTTATTTCTTAAGGACATGACTTTCAGATACTGTTCATCTCCTGTAATTTCTTTTAGGCTTGCTGCTTCGCTTGGTCCAGTTTCCTCAAACTTTTTATGGGTCACTGCACATTATGCTGAGATATGGCAAATTTGGGGTTAATGTCTATTTGGAAATCACAATGCAAATACATTCAACTAAAGGAATAGAAAGAAATGATATGCTTTTTTGTAACAGGCTTCCAAAATCCAAAATGCCCGAAAATACAACATAAAATGCATTCATTGTCTTTCACATGTAGACAAGTCCTCCCTTCAGTTAGCTGCCTTTTTTATGCTTTAATGATTTTTTTCTCTTTTCTTTTTTTTGTCTTCTGTTATGATTTGTTTGAGGTTGACCAATAGAAACACAGACTGATCCACCATTCATTGAAAGTAGATTGAGTAGATAGTGTGATGCTGAGATTGCTTCTTTCCAATGACTTTGTACATGTGAAAGATGCCAAGTAAGCCTGTCATTGGTCTCAATCACAGACAAGCGAGATTTCATTAGTTAATATTTGCTTAATCTACAATGATGAATATAACAGACAAAAATGCAGTTATAGTGATTACGCCCTATCTGTGATATCTGTCATGTGGCACGTTTTCATTCTCTTGTTATTTGTTGAAGACTATGAGGACTAACTATATAGACATTGTATTTTACAGTGAATTTTACTGCGTAACCGGATCTTTGTGGTTTTTGGTCTCACGTATGACACACTCATGAAGTATGTCCGATGTGTTTGTTGCTCCCATGTAAATTCACAGATCCAGATCCGTGCTAGCGTGCACGTGTAGCAGAAGACACCATTTGTCATCTCTGTTATTCGCTGTAAAAGCATTTGATGATGGTGGACACATAACCTCTCCTCCTCCCCCTCCTGTCTTTACTGTCTCTTCAACTGCTCTGCAGTCTTCTGTCCGTCCTCCTGTCTGAGGTGAAGACGTGTCGATGCCTGAAAGGCCACCGTGGCTACCATTTGTTGTTGCATGTGCTGACTTTATCCTCAGCGTGAAATCCTGGCTCCAACAGGAGCGTTAGTCAAACTCCAAGGTTAAAGGTCACACTCACATTTTTAAAGGGACAGCGGTCTGTTTGGGTGACTCCTCGTTTCACAGAGGAGGGCGGCTAAGCGTGAGTTTATGTTATAAAAGATTAAAAAAAAGATAATTCACATTAGTCAGTATCTCAAATATGTTTGTACTTTATACAGTTGTATGTCCAAAATAGTGATCATAGTGTTGTCACTGCTAACTGTTTACAAAATGAAACTTGCAGTTTAACACACTAGGTTCCCTGTATCATCATTTGTAGGTACAACTGGTTGCAAAAAGGCATACAGTGATGCGCTGCACTGAGATTGCTTCAGGTGCTAGCAAACTATTGAGGTCACCCACAGATTGTTTGAAAATCTAACACAAAGCAAGAAATGGAAACATTTCCCATTTGCCTTCAAAGTAAAAGTTATGCTTTGTAAAATGTATTGTTTAACTGGTAAGGCAAAACTAAAAAGCAATGGAGAGGTTTTTGGTGCACCGCTCTCTGTGTGATTGAGAGCTTTGGACAACCAGTCAGGTAATGCACATTTTTTTCCCTCGTAATTGGTGGTTGTCAGGTGTGTGGCTCTGTGTTAACCTTGAACTAGACTATTGACGTATAGAGATAGATAGATAGATAGAACTTTATTAATCCCTCGGGTGGGTTCCTCTGGGAAATTCGATTATCCAAAAAAGCACAGCACCGACAGAAGTTACAGAGTTACAGAATATTATATATATACACACACACACACACACACACACACACACACACACACAAACATATATATAAATACAGAGACAATATAAATAAAATATACGAAGGGGATAAATAGAATAAATAGGAATAAAAAAATAAATAAATAAAATAAAAATACAAGTATACTCTGCTCTATGACAGCCATGACATGATCTGGAGGGCTAGAGCCTATGCATCTTTCTTCTTCTCCAAAGTGCAAGAGGATCGATGGATGGATGGAAAGTTGTAAGGGTAATGCACTGAGATACTGACCAAAAATCGGTATGAGATGATATCAGCCTTTTTGCCTGATATCAGTATTTCTGAAAATGGTCTCGTTGAGATTAAAAATCTCATTTCCAAGCGAGACCTGGCATCATGGCAGCAAAAGTCAAAAACACATCCAAAGAAGAGTTTCTTTAATGTCTGACATTCTCTGCTTACTTTTAATTTTTTATGAGTAGTGACTCAGTGTAGGTAAATTCATTCATTCCTGGTTTATGTGTTTTGCTTGTGTTTTAGAGTGACACAGAATTCATTCATTGATGTTTAACAAAAACCCTACATTCAAAATGTAATAACTTGCAACTCCACCATGTCTTTACAATGTGCTTCAAAAGCTTGTGTCAGGCTTAAAAAAAGTCATTCATCTTCCAGCTAATATACCTTATCCTCCCACTAACTGATCAGCTGCCAGCATACTATAAATTCCCATAGTCAGTCTCCCATATCAAATGGTTAGACCGGTTTCATTAACTTTGCATATGAAGTACTGCTTGGCAACTCCCTGTGAAAGGGCCAGATGGAAAGAGGAGCTCCACACACATCTAAGAGTGGCTGTGAGAGAATGAGACCATTTGTAAAAGTAATTTTTTCACAGCCGGAGAGGGACAGGTGTGCGTGTGTCTGTCGGTGTGTGTGAGTGATGTCACCAGCAAGACTTCTGGCTCGGGGTTGAAGTCATAAATCAGTGCTGGTAATCAGCATAGCAGTGAAGTTTGTGCCAGGGTCGTGGAGCTGGTATCCACCTTTTAAGAATAATGTTTCTCAGGACTGTCCACTGACTAACCTTTCTACATTCCCACACACTAAACACACTCAGCAGGAGATGAAGGGTCATGGAATCTGGTGCCACGTGTTAAAAGAGATCGGGTCGAAGAAGTGTTTCTTCAACAGGTGGGAGAAAAAAGAGATCCTAGTCATCTTAAAGCCACTTGCTAACAAGTAAAATGAATAAGGTTGAAGATCCAGAAAGGGAAATTGGATGGAATGAACTTTAACTAATTGTAGAATATCAGCTTCAGTACACTTTATGGATCTGACAGCAGAGGTGTAATTCATTGCGGTGATGGCAGCAGCCCACTGTGCACTGATTTGTGCTCGTCTGGGCAGATCAAGTTTCGAGGGATGCTAACAGCTCCTCTAAATCATCTGCTGCCCTCCTCCTTAAATAAAACAACATACCATTCTCTCTTTTCCCAATTTGTCTCTGGCTTATTCTCTGATCTCTCTTCTTCAGCCTGTCCTTTTTATTGTCTGCATATCCATATGGACTGTTTTGCCTGCTGCTTTCTCTCTATCCCGTCTGTCAGTGCACCCTCCTCTCCAACCTTTCTGTCAGTGTTGGGACCCCACACTTACTGACAGACAGAGAGCCCATGACAGCAGCTCTGTCACAGGGCCCAGTGGCTCACAGTGGCCCCTTCTCCCACACCGATGAGCTGATAAACAACTTAATGAGATTCCTTGCACACTCATCCACTGAGTTCTCAGGGACTTCTTCAAGGTCCTCCTCCTTCAGCATGCTCAAGTAGTCCTCGGTGATGCGTAGGTTTTTATTTATTTATATTTTGCCTGTTAAGTTCATGTTAATTTACTTTGAGTCAGTTTTCTCTTTTGGTTTGTTCCAGCACAGCAGAGACTCTAACACATAGATAACTTGTAACAACATGTCAAACGCTATTGTTGCCTCAGATAACCTAGCATTTTGCTAGGGCTAAGGCTACCAAACAAGTAAGCCAAGGTTAGCTAATGAGCTAAGTTGTATATAAAGCAATTTGCTGATTAGCTTAGTAAAGCTAGTGTAAACTAACATTAGCCAGAGAAAAGAAGGTTTATCTAACGAGCTTGTGTGGCCAAGGAAGGATCATCTGGCTGTAAGTTTTAAATGTTAACTTGTTATTTTCTGTTTTATCGCGAGAGTACTGTTGCCCGCTAAGTGTTGTTGTTGTGGCCCGTATGAAAATGGCGGAACGAATAAAGCGCTGTGAATGAGAGTACGACGTCGTGTCTTTTGAGTTAACATTAAACTCTGATACAGAACTGTCTTTCTTAACGCTAATATTAGCTAATGCTAGCATGCCTGCTAGCACAACTTTATTATTGTTATACTGATGTGCAGGTATACAGTAAATATTTTGTTCTCAGTTGTGTAATATACATGACATACATTTTATGGAATAGTGCAACATAACTGTGCAGGATAGCCTCATTTGTGTCTCATCAACCTTTTTTTTAGTTCAATGCATGGTATACTCTTAAGCACCAGCTAACATCTGTTATTAGTAAAAATGTTTTTCTGAGATCACTAACCACATAATGTTAACTTGTCTGACATTTTGGATGTATGACAATTATGTTGCCCATGTAGGATTCAGTCGAGCCCCAGTGGCAACCGCTGGTCGTGAGTGGGAAATGTGTATTCTCCAACTGACTGGCATAACCTCCTTGTGATTTCTTTATCACTAGCATATTACTGCGGCCGAATATAAGTAACTGAGTAAGTAACTAATGACTCTCCAAAATGTAGTGAAGCTGTGAAAAGTGTGACACAAACAAGAAAAGGAGACGATTTGCTTTCAAAGTAAAAGTTGCACATCTTGGCTTCAAATGAAACAACCCATATGGAAAAGAAATAGTAAAAACTTATATGTGATTACTCATGAAAGTGGCCACTTTCTCATTACTTTCATACATTGTTTTAGTAAGGATCCAAAACATACAAGTTTCATTATATAATTTTTCAAGGGATCTTATATCTGTTTTCACTCTTATATGCTTTTCATACAAGTTTCACACAAGACAGATACAAACTTTATAAGATTTATATATATCTTTTCCATATGGGAAGGTAGCGGCCTAAAGGCTAAAATTGAGACTATAAACTGTACTTAAGTCCAAATTCTGAAAGAGAAACACGCCAGGAATTGCTGTAAAAGTCACTTCTAAATCCTAAAATCCTAAATAAAATAAATCCTTCTTCTTGCACTCCATTTTTGCCTTCTACCTGTTTTCTTTGTTTTTTTGGAAAACTTTGTTTATCAACATTTCCTATTCACAGTCATGGATTTAGTGCTGCCATGCTCAATTTGACCAATAGCTGCGTCCCCATCGGCTCAGAAACCTTCACTTATGTCACAGCTACACCGGTGTAGTGCACTGGTGAATTGGCTTCTCCTGAAACATGGGCCTGGGAAAAGAAAGGGCCTGCTGTGTGAGCAGGAAGCTCCAAGGACGTGGAACAGAGGAAAGGGGAGGGAAGAAGAGAGCGACCTGGGTGTTCCATGATAGTGGACCTCTTGGCTGTTATGCTTTCTAATTCCCTTCAGCTCAGAACAGCAGGGAGACTGAGAGAAAAGAAGGAGGGGAAGGGGGTGGAGGATGATGAGAGTGAAGGAATCATGTTTTCACACCAAAGGGGAGCAGGCGGGTGGGCTGAAGGAGAGTGGATATCAGTGTAGGCCAAAGGTTTTACTTCTGTTCCAAGCCTGAGGGCCCTGAAGTAAGTGGTGTCCAAAGTTAAGGCCAACATATTGTAGGAAGTTAATCCTCAGTAATTTTAGTGTATAGTGACTTTCCTCTTAATTTCATTGACTGAGTGTTCATCAAGTCAAGAACAATCGGTGGTTTCCCTCATTGCAGACCCCACGTATGTCCGTGTCACATAAACTGTATCATTTGTTTAACAAGAGTCTGTTGAGAGACTAAACGCTGTTAAATATATCTGTCAGCTGTTATTCACATTATGACATCAGTGCGTTTTGTTTTGAAGATAACATTGTGAAGAATAAGATGCTTGAAAAACTGTAATATAGTCGTATTCAGTACAAAAGATGGATGTATTTTCCTAGTTGGAAAAAAGGAAGCTAATGCGGAAGTCCCTTAAACCCGCCTTGTATCTGAAGGCCACCAGATGGTGATAGTTGTGGTTGCAAACAGATTTCTGATCTCATAGAAATTATTGGGGATGTCTTTCTGAACTAACCTGATTAGTTTCCTACTCATTTCGGGTCATGTTTAGTAAAAACTTGAATCTGTTTTGTAAATCTTGCTCATCTCGGTTTCAAAGAGGAGTATTTGCTGCTCATTCATTGGCTAAGGACTTGACAAGTTCTTAGCCAATGAGCAAGCTGTTTCACAGTCTGACTCACTCTTCTTCATCACATTTTGATTTTTTTGCAACTAAGATGGCGGTGCAAATGCTTAACAGCTAACTTCAGTAACCCTACGAACGTCACTGCTGTTTAGTTTCATGTCTTCATTTATGTTGGAAGTGATAGCAGAGCTGTACATCTTAATTTCTTTCAGAAATCTCCCAGTCAGAACATGGTATATTATATTTAAATGGAATATAGCGAGCTAACTCCCTGCTAACTTCTAACTGTTAAATTTCATAAATTCTGTTTTCATGGATGCCTGAATGTTAAACTTAATTGTTACACCTGGTAGAGCAGCCACACCGATCATTTTATTACAGATGAAAGAATTTAGAGAGTTTTTCAATTCTCAGTAATGCTACAGTGATCGTTTGACTTAGCGACCTGCAGCGGAGTTTGGGCCCAGACACGGCTAATGACGTCAGACTTAAAGACCGGATAGCCATTGTAAATACACGGTAACCTGAAGATTAAACTTAAGTTAATGTTATTTAATGAAGCATGATGCACTGATGCATGCACCCACCATAAACCTCATCAAATTGTTATCTGAAAGTTGCATCAAATGTTTATAACAAACACTATGCACTGTATCAAATTTCTGAACATTAAGTGGCTGTGGTACAGTGATGTTCAAATCAACATTTTTAATGCACATAAAAATGAGCAGGTGAAGAAGAAATGGCGTGGAGACTGCAGTTTGTCCGATTTCTCTCACTGTTTATTTTTACTGTCACTCAGTGTAAACTTTTGCTTTCACCGGCTCTTTGGTTAGGTTTGGGCACTAAAAAATACTTTTAGAAAAAGAAAATACTTTCAGGATTTAGGAAAAGTGTGCCTCTTCACAACGTTGACCCTGCACATTCAAAATATACTTTCAAGGGTACTTAGTTCATTATAATATGACTAGTTTGGGAATAGTTTGGAGTGGGGGCCAGTATCACCGCTGTGTGCACGAGGCACCTTGTGACTGTCTCTGAAATGCCAACATGCTATATAAAATGTTATGTATGAAAATTAAAACTTGTAGTAAATGATATAGAATAAAATCCATTCATGGCATGTTGGTTTACATAAGCTAATAGAATAAAAAAGATGAATAATAATAGGACATTAATATTAATTTAGCATTTACTTTGAATTTATAGTTTATGAATGACTTTTTGTTTGTTTTTATAAAGAGTTATCTCTAGGGATGGGTACCGGTGTCGTTCTGACATAAACGGTAGTAACCAGACCGAAAAGCAGCGCACATTTCGGTGCTTTATTTCGGTGCTTTTTTTTTTCCTGAGCTGTGATACACTTTAGATTCTAGCCAATAATTTTACGTTTCCGAGGATAGTAGGCGGGGCCAGGTACGTACGTTCTTTTAGAGCAGAGCTACAGATTAAAATGCCCAAGGCGAAAAGTCTGGCTGTACTTCACAGCAAAATATGCAAACTCAGCAGCCTGCAACAAGTGCTTTAAGCTGATACTGTGATACTGTCAAAGGAGGTAACACCTCAAATCCGATGAAACACCTGGCGACGCATAGCGTTTTTTTTTAAAAGCCCAGAAATGCGCCGTATGATAGCTTGCTGCGAGACCTCACACCGAGCGCATCTACTGTGCGTGGGTTGCCTGTTATCTGACCCGGAGTTAGCAATATCCCCCAAAAACCCCGAAGAGGAGAGTCCTGGCCCCTAGCCCTGCCAGTGTATCAGAAATGATGAGGATGATGATGCAGCAGCAGCCGTTCTTCTCTGCGTGAGTAGCTTAATGTTCGTGTGTAATTTACGTTGAGTAGGCTAACCATGTTATTACAATAATGCATGTAAGGTGAACTAGCAAACATCATCATAGCTATATGCGGCTGTCTTCTTGTTTGATGGCAGATACTCCCTTCACCCTGGACAAAAAGGCTAAATGACCAAAGAAAAAGTGGAAAACAGTTAAACATGAGAGGTTTTGGATAAAGTTTGTGTTTTTTCCATTGATTAAGCACTGCTTCCAGCCAAGAGTGATACCATATATGCCCTATAGCTGCAGAAAAGGCTAACATTGTTATCTTTTTACAAAAAACCAGCTGAACATGAGAGGTTTTTGGACCAATTTTGTGTTCTCCATTCTTTAAGCACCGGTTTGAGCACCGTTTGAGCACCGGCACCGTTTCAAAAGTACCGATTTGGCACCGGTATCGGATAAAACCTAAACGATACCCATCCCTAGTTATCTCTGTGTCTTTGGTCTCAAGAATGCAGCCCGATCTCAGAGTGCTCGGCCTGTCTGCGCATTAATCATACCTCCTGCATGCTGGCTTGAATAGAAAACTGGACACTAATTGTATGCATGTATGTATTTCTGGTATCCTGCAAGGTTGGAATATTCCGTAGAAGAGGTTGCTTGCATTGTTTGTTTTTCAGCCTTGTTGTTAAGCAAATGAGCCGCACATGTGTGGAATGTGTCCACATGCGTAGAGTATCCATAGAAGCGTGTGCAAGTCCACAGCTGTTCATGGATGTGGAAACCATGAATTGGCCTTTAGTTTCAAAGCCCTGGGAAAATGTTGGCGTTGCTAAGCAAAAGTCACAAGCAACACATAGAGAGTTGCTATACTCAGTAGAAAGTGCTGGGATGAATTCTCAGGTTTAGTAAATGCAAAGTACAAGTTATGATAATTCAGAGTTGCATTGCCAGTAAACCTTCAAATCCTGCAGGATTACAAATTCTTTGTCTTTATTGTAGAAAATTGATGAATGTCAATACAAAAAAACAGTTTGCCTTGCTAATTTGAGTTGTAATTTGTGCCGGAAAAAGTAAATAAATTGAGGAAAAATGCTTCATTCGAATCTGATGATGGATGGTGTTGGCATAACGAATTCTAAACTTTGGACATTTCGAGCTCAAACGTAAGAGCTGTGTGAACTTTCGCTGGCTTCCTAGTGAAACAGGATTAATCATCCCGTTGCATAATAAAATAATACCCTCTCAGTCATGGCGCGATTTGTTTGCTATTTCCCAACAGCTTTTAAATGACTGTTTCTGATGTTGAAACGTGATGATGACAGCTGCATTTCCAAATGTTTAAAATCGTGCTAATGAGAAAAATGGGCAGAAACTGGATCAGAGGGCAAACAGTTTGAATCTTTTTAATTCCATACTGCATAATTCTGTCATCAAACGTTCAGCACCCACTGGCAGCAGCTTGCTCTGATCATTGCCGAGACCAGAATGACAGCTATAATCACAGAAAATTAATGAGGCTGTGAGGTCCATAATTTAATACATATACAGTGAAAGATACATTCTCTCACAGCTCCTCGTGTCTGGATTCAATATACTGTCATTTAACTGTGGGTCTGGAACAGATTCACATGAAGGGTTCAGGTCCTCCTCTCCACTCCCCCTTCCCAGCCTTCTCTTGTCCTACTGGGTGTGGCGCTGCACCCTCACCCTGACCTTTACCCCCCTCCCCGACTCTATCGCCCTAATGGCCACTGAAACCCAGTGACACAACCTCCAAACAGGCCATCATCTGGTTCTGCTTGCCCATCCTGCAACCTCCCTAAGGCCACAGGAAATAGCTGGAGCGATTCGGGCCCGCTTCCCCAGGGGTGGAATTAACAGGTGCACCAGTGTTTGTTTCAACTTCTCCCCATTACCACTGGATAATGGTAATAATAAACATGCCAAGGCCAGGTGGGGTGTTGGCTGTGGCTGAGGCTGTCTCTTTATTCCCGGGGGTTTCTGCTCTTCTTCAGTGTGTTTCTGTCATGTCTTTAAACACAAAGAGAGACTCTTGTCAACTAAACAGTACTAAATACTCTAGAGTTCTGATTCTTTGGACTTTCTGATGAAAAGAATGGGCCCTATGGAGCTCTAATCCCAACATGTAATTTATTTAATTTAATGGCTGAACATTATTATTTGTTTCATTTGGAAATGTTCTTTATGTTTTGATTGATGGGAAAGTAGATATCTATTTGTTTAAATGGATAAAAGTGAATCTGACTTTACCTTAGGCTACGTATTGTTTTTTGCGTTTAAGGGATCTTTTTCATAAAACGTGTTGCATGAGGTTCCACTGGGTGGCAAACTTCAGTGATGTAAAATGATACCTGCGTTGGCACCCAAGACCTGTTGATGTTCTCCGACCCCTCTCTCTTTACTAATTGGTGGCTATTTTCCCCAGCTGCGATTATAGCAGGTAGATCTGCCATCTTGTTCTCATATTACCCTGGATCCCCCCTCTTAAGTAAGCCATCAGATTGGGTAATAGGAGGAGAGAGGCAGTTTAATGGCATACAAGGTCGTATTGGAGGGTCGAAGGTGGAGGAGGGGGTCAAATGTTGCCATAATCCCAGGCTCCAGGTTCAGCCTATAAATAAAGCTCAACAGCTGAGAAGGAGGAGGGGATAATTGATTCGGTGGGAGGGGGGCATATTTCACCTGAGAAGGAAGCCGAACTGACAGCCATCCTGGTTTGTAACCATCGTTGGATTAGCACCTGTGGCGTGGGAGCCGGTGGGCTGGATATAATATAGAAAATTTTCAGAGATTAATGAAGTTGGGCGGTAAAAAATGATTCCCGCAAGAGTTGCAACAGAGGATTCTGTCTCTCTGTCTTAACTGTGTAATTTTTGGTTTAATGCAGACCTTCAAACTCGAGCCCCAGGTGCTGATTGTTTGCAGAAGGCAGAAGTAGACTTTATTGGTAACGCTCCATTTCTTTTTACGTCAGCTAATATCTTTTCTGCTCCTGGTAACATGAGACTCTGTCTCGCTGGAGTCTTGCTGGGAAAAATGGACAGATGATTTTTTTTTTTTAAGCAATACAAAAAGAAGGTTTAGGTCTACTGAAGACCACAGTATGAAAGGAGGAAAGGCAGGTACAGAGCCAAACAGAAACTGCAGAAAAGGAAAAAGATATTTGATTTGAACTTTGTGCACACCCAGTCCGGCCATGTTTTGCAACCAGCCCAGCCCTTATGGACTGACATGTGTGTAACTGGACAGTTTATGTATCATTGGTTTTATTGCCTTGCACAACATTCATCGCAAAACACGATGCAATCTCAGCACTCGCTCTCAGACAACAAATGACGTACTGATAAGACCTACATTCTTTTCATTGATAAACATGTTTTGATTGGCAGAACAATTTCACAGACAGACTGAAACCTGCAGGATATCAGGAGCAAGCAAGTGAGTGACTGTTTCCTGTATAGACAGGAAGTGAGGGCTTTTATGAGGGCAGTGCATTGATTTCCTTGCATACCAGGTCTGGGAGTGCAGAGAAAAGAGCCACTTCCTCTTGAGAAGAATGCAATGCCAGCTATCTAACTCTGAACAATCTTACTCTGTTAGTGTGAGAGGTTATAAAAAAATAATCTCTGGACGGTTGCCTTCTGAGCTGCTTTTATTTTTTATCGACCTGCACCTTGAGATAGCAGACAGGCCATTGGGTGAATTGAGTATGAGGTGCTCTGGCTACACTTTGTTTTTATGTCATCTGTTTTACTACATTTACGATAATCAATTGAATGCTTTATTGAAAAAAAGTGTGAAACTGCAGCTAGTAGATGATCAAAGTGGCCTATTATAGTCTAAATTGTACAGGGAGATGTGACTTGAGACCTTCTTTTGCATTAATTTTGACCCACATGTATTGTTTATCATATTTCTTGCGGTTAAATCAAACTTTAGGGAAATACAGGCTTTTCTCAGCCCATCTTTGCTCATCCATATAGTGATTTAGTGCATTAACCTGTTCATAATTGAAAACCTTGAAACCATGAAAACCTTTAGCTCCTCTCTTATATAATAAATGAAACTTACTTATTCCCAACTGAGGAGGCAGTGTCCATCGGTCAGATCTGCTCCACATTTCAAAATCATCTTCAAAAACTTTCTAAGCCAACATTCAATATCACACTAACTAAATATACAAGATCTGCTCCAAAAGTTTCATGAATGGGCCTTTAAAAATTAAAAGCATTACCTAATAAAAATTTGAACCTTCCTTAATGTATTCTTGTACTTTTGACTCGGTGATGTGTGATGGATCTCCTCCACTGTCAAAATGGTGATCCTTTGTGTTATTTTTCATTTGGCAGTGGATGAAATAACAGCAAGCCAAATATGGAAAGCAGTTTAAAATTGAGTGTTCAGAACAGGACTCCAGTGGAACGATCTAAAAGTAACGCATTCGCCCCCCAAATCCCATTAACGCTCCTCAAGTTGATCCATTCGGTTTCAGCCAAAAATAGCAGCAGTTTTTCTTGTCTGTGCGTTTTAAATCTTTTTTTTAAATTCTATTTTGTTCTGTTGTCTCTGTTCCCAGAACATTTTAATTAACACTTTTTACAGTCCAGAGCTCTTAAATAGTAAAAGCCATGTCAGCCATGTCAGCAGGGGTTCAGCATGCATGATTGTTACAAAGTACTTTTAGATTTTGAACAATTCCCAGAAGTGCATTACATTAGCAACTGCTGGCTGGCTGTGATCATACTTCAGAATTTCTACTAGTCATGTGAACACAAATGGGAACCAAGACTTGAAAGGTATGCAATCTCCTGTCCTGTAATGTCCTCACGAGTCCCCTTGTTTTAGAATGTGCTAGATGCTTGAAACTGTTGAGTTCATAGCCTGAAAAAGCCCGAGTGCACTTAGTTACAGTTGGAGATAAAGAAATCAGAGTAGCATTCCACTACATCAGTACATTGTGTACTAAGTTTGTTCCCTTAGGGCCTCTTCCATTCGTCCTTTCCTCCTTTTTGCCCCTCCCTGCTCTCTTTACCTCATAGCCTTCTCTCAACTCCCCTTGTACCCTTGTATCTCCGGCATTTCTTAACACCTCACATTTTCTCCTCCCTCCTTTCTTCCTTTCCATCCTACTCTCTCTCACCACCTTATCTGCCTACATCTTTGTCTCTCCACCCATGGTTCAGGGCTCGAACCCATGTCCTCCTCCTACTCCTGTTCCCTGACAGCTTCTCTGTGTTAGCCGGTGGTCTCTTGGAAGGTCCCCGAAGAATTGATACATACTCCTCCTTAACATTCAGCGTGCTGGAATAGATGTCTGACGCAGTTCTCTCAATTACCTCGGGGAATGAACAAAGCCAAAAAAAGAAGAAAGGGTGGTCACCCCAAAAAGCACACACATGACATATGTATTCATACTGTCTGTGTAAATCACATTTAACTAAATTAAGCTCTATCTGCATCAGTCACTATGTTATTTTTTTCTCAGCATGCTCTAAAAAAATCAATCCTGAAAATCAGTCAGTATGTGGCAATTGGCTGTTTACATTTTGTATGTTTTTCACAGTTCCCCCTCCCTGCATCCCCGCAGGTCAGGGGTGAGGAGTCAGAGGTGAAAGGCGAGGTTGTCGGCAGCTTCTCCTGGAGGAGATGAGCTGGTGTTCAAGCTCCCCTCCCAGCTTTTCAGTTTAGTCTGAGAAGAGACAATCCTCCCCCTCCTCCTCCCCCTCCTGTCCTGCACATCTGGCTGCCCCCAGAGCGCTCATTTGGAGGGAAAACAAGAATGTTTTTATTTCCCAAGAGAGTAGAAGAACCTCCGAGTTAAAACACAGAGAGGCATCCTGGGCCCTCACACAGCCTGTTGCTGGGATGTGATGGTGAAGAGTTTCTTCTCTCTGCCTCTTACTCTCCCTGTTATCTTTCATTAGCTTCTCATTGTTTCTTTCTTTGTATTCATGCATTTTCTTTTCTCATATTTCATATGAAAGTCAACCAAATTCTTTAAGTGCTTCCTTTTTAGATATTTTAATCTTATAATAATCTATATAATGTCTGATCAGAAAGTTAATTAAGAGTTAATTACAGTTGCCATATGTTTTATTATTTCATTAAGGGAACATGATGGGCCTTATCTAGGAGCTTTCCTTAACCCTAACCGTATGTAAACTTTTAGGTCAAAGGTACATTGTTATGTCTTGCTTCTGTACTGCATTTTAGGACTTGGAAGGAAAGGGTGCGTGTCATATAAAGTGATGTAAAAATGGCAGCAGCAGCTCTCATTGTTTAGTACAGCTTTGCAAGTACCCACCCATTCCCCTGCAAGTACCTGCAACTAGGTTTTGTTTTGTTTTTTAATTTCAAATACTTTCAAACTAAAAAAAAAAGAATCATAAAACACAGAACCCAGTGTCTACAAATTCCTTTAAAGAATGCTCAGTATAAATTGAGAAAAAACTCTTTTATTTCAAACTGTGTTTGTTTTTTAGACGGTGTTAATTTTTTATTGAAAAGCAGGTATCGTTTCTATTTGCAGTGTGCAGCATGGTGGTGCAGTGGTTAACACTGTTAGATCACAGCAAGAAAGTCCTGTGTTTAAATCCGTCAGGTGGACAGAGCCTTTCTGTGTGAAGTTTGTATGTTCTCATCATGTTTACATGGGTTTTCTGCAGGTACTCTGACTTCCTCCCACAGTCCAAAGACATGCATGTTAAGTTAATTTGTGAGTGTAAATTGGGTGTAGGTGCGAAAGGTTCACTGTGATGGATTGGATGTGATTGGATTGGATTGCATGTCAGCATCTTCGCTCATACTAGCGAAGCGATTGCAAGATTGTGGTTGGCTATTATGTTCCCCAGTTTAGCTGTTGATTGGCTCTTTGGCACCTGTCATCTTTCCAGAATTCTCTTGTACCTTTTGTAGTGAACTTTCTTTGAGCACCATGTCTTTCTTATCTGTTTCTTTATTGAGGCAAATGTGAAGGTTAAAAATTCTATTTGATTTAGAAGTTTTATAAAAGAATTCACAATTTTTGCGCATTATATTATGCGCGCTTTTCTTTTGGGATGTCTTACCAATGGATCACATATTTGTAAGAAAGTAGGTGGAGAAAGTAAAAAGCCTAGAGGAGCAACAGGTGGCCTTTTTCAAGCACATAAATGAAGGTGTAATGTCTGCTTGTGTTAGAATAATCACAATTCCTCTAACAGTTTGTAGCCACTGAAGAAATTGAGGTGTTAGTAGACTGAGCCTCTGTATCAAATAAAGACAGAAAGACAGTAAGAAGTCTTTAGTTGTTTTAGTTTTCCATCAAAAATAGAGCTGCAACTGCAGCCAAATGCAATCAGACCCCAATTACTTACATTTACAAGGAGCCCAAACCTGTTTCCTCCCATAGAAACATGTTAGTCTGCACAACCTCTCTGACGAGCTTAACACACATGCATGCACACACACACACGCTTGCAAACGCATGCATGCACAGCTGTGCTCTATTACAACAATGTACAGTAGCCATCTCTCCACCCCTCGCCTCCAGCCTTCTCTGTAACTGTTATTGGAAATGTAGCACAGCAATGGGAGCAAGCTCATGGCGGATTTATTTGACACAGGTGCACAATTCTGTACGCGTGCACAAACACACACACATATTAGGAGGCACGCGAGTGGACCAGCCAGCAAAGACTGGATCTAATGTCAGCCACTTAATGTCTACACCACTCACGAGTCACAACACACTTCAAGCTTACACACACACACTCACACACACTCATGCATATCTCTGAAATGCTTAGCTTTGTGTGGTTGCTGCTCTATCACCAAGAGCCACATCGTTCTGCTGCCTGAATAACCTCATCTGATTCTGATTTTTGACTTTGGAGATTGAGTATGACAGAAATGTCTTTAATTTTAAGTTAATATATTTTCCTCTTTGCCCCCAATGTCCAGATCGCTTCTTTTATTCTGGGAATATGCCAGGCATTTCCTCCTTATGCTATCCCAGTTTTCCAATAAGAGCCAAGCCGAAGGTATGCACAGGCTGGGCTGGCCTCTTTCTCTGGAGTTCTGTGATGGCCTGACGGAGGCAGGGACACCAGGGATACGGTTTCCCTCTGGAAAACACACAAAGACATTCCAAGGAGAAACGGCTCAAGTGCCTACACAGCAGTGATGTCTGCTTAAAACTCTGGCCACGTAGACCAAACTGCAGCACCTGTAGATCTTGCTGGTCTAAGGAGCAAATCATTTAAGATACAGTGGTATTTGGTCTTTCGCCTTTATTTTTCATAAATATGACCTGAAATATTACGTTTTCATGCAAGCGCGGCCCTGCTCAGTTTCCAACAATGGCGGCAGCTAGTTAGTTTTAATATTACTCTTATTATTCTTTCTGGGTCACAAAATAAACGTTTAACATATTTTCAGGCAAGAATGTAGCTGTGTAAACCTCAAATATCTGCTCAGTTTATCAAGACACCACATATTTTCAAAAGCGCTCCGACGTTTTCGGAGACATCTGTTACCCACCAACTCGATAGCTAGCCGGGGTTCAAGGCTCACTAGAGCCGGTGAGAACACCAGACTCCCTGCAAATCGTTTTCAAACCCACCGCCGTCTTTTGCTACTCAGGTTAAACATGATATATAAGTCACTTAGATAACTTAAAAATATTATTATTTGGCTTTTTTCAGTATTTTATTTGTTCCTGAGTAAATCGGTTTGGCTGAGATTAAAGTTGTTACATTTTAGATAGCAAGGAGCAGACGGCTGAGTTTATTAAACTCCACCGAAACAATCTGCAAATTTCATTAAAATTTAATAAACTATCATCTTGTCTTTATTTTTAGTTAGCACATACCTTAAACACTTAAAGCTGTAAGCTAATGATAGTTATATAAGAGCAGATGCATGCTGGTGCAATAAGTTGTACGTTTTACGTCCAATGGATGATGATCTGATCAGTCAACTATCAAAACAATTGTTTGTGGCAGCCCTAAAATAAATAAATAAATAATATATATATATATATATATATATATATATATATATATATATATATATATATATATATATATATATATATATACATACACACATACACAATGTGAAAAAGTAAAAAAGTGCTCCAACCTCTGTATCCTGCTAGTATCTGGTGTGATGTCCTCGTTGGGCATTAACAAAAACTGAACATATTCAACAAATGTCAAGCGGTTCTCCACACCGGCCTTGGGAGGATTTTAATCCGTTCTGTGGCTTTTTTCCTCTTTGAGAAAAGAGCAACTTGTGTTTTCCTTCTCTAAGACCCACCATCTCTTTGGCATTGGAAAACTTTGAATAAGCCATGATACTACAAGATTGGGTACGGTTCTTATGCTGGAATGCAGTTGTGCCCTGTCTCGAAACGTAATGACAGCACAAACATCCTCATCCACCCCTGTCAAGGTGAATACACGTTGGTTTCATCAGGGCGGCCTTTGCAAACATTTCGTGCCCAGAAGTCTTTTATAACTTTTAGTATAGCTCTGTTGGACCAATCCAGCTGTCATATGATACAATATGGTATGATATTGGGAGGGTACCAATGCTTTTGAATTTTCTTTATTTGAGCAGTCTTTACAAATGTTATGTATGTGCTTATCTAACCCTTTCAAGTCTTCAAATATCGCCTTTGTTTTTGCTATAATGCATTTTTACAAAGATGTTTTGTTCAGACAGGGCACCCACTCACAGCTCAACACTGTTGATTGATTGAATGAATGTAAAACATACTGAACCAGTTGCATGAATGTGAGTTTGAGGATGACTGTGACTGCATTCTTTGGGAGTATTTCCCAGCATGCACTCTGCCTTCAGATCCCACTCAGCCACCCCGAAAGAGGAGGCTGGGAAAAGCGCAGAACACAGACTATCTCAAATCTCAGGACAAGGGGTACCAAGAGACCATTGACCAAACTGACCTGGAACTGGCCACAGATAAGAGTAAAAAATTTACAAGCATCGTGATAGTCTATAAATTTCTACATAAAAAAAGTCAGATTATTAATTTCATATAATAGTTCTTCTTCTAGGTTGCCCTGCTTATGGCGGAAGAATCT
This sequence comes from Aulonocara sp. 'chitande type north' Nkhata Bay, assembly GCF_057382095.1. Taxonomy (NCBI): domain Eukaryota; kingdom Metazoa; phylum Chordata; class Actinopteri; order Cichliformes; family Cichlidae; genus Aulonocara; species Aulonocara sp. 'chitande type north' Nkhata Bay. The sequence goes on from NC_141360.1 coordinate 13,939,896, forward strand.
TACACGTAAAATCTTACATATTTTACGTTTCCTGATTTCAGGAAAGAGGTTGCAGTGAACTGACATGTGGTAATGTAGTGTTGGACATATGTGTCTCGTCAGCTCATCCTTTCTGATGTTCATCCCATTATATTGAAAGAGCAGAGGGCAGGAGGCTCCCTGTGTGCCACATGGTACTGATTTAGCTGTTAGTGTCAGGCTCTTCTTTAATGAACAGACAGGTTGTAGTGTTTCTTCTTGTGTAACTTGTTTTGTGTGTCTCAGTGGAGAGGTTTTATCCCTTGAGGTTGTTTGAGAATCTGCATGTGGATTTGAGGGCAAGGGTTGTGGACAGGAGTGTATATTTTTACATTTCCAATAAAGCAGCAGCAGAGAATCGTCCAAATTTAGAGATGAGCGGCATCTATACAGCAGGCAAACATGCTTAAGCTCCTGTCTATGGATGTTGTTTTATGACCAAAATTTGATTAGATGGTCATGACCTTTAAAAAAGAACCCCCTTTAATTTGGTTATAATATAAGTAATCTAAAATGTAATCATTTCAGGCTATTAAAAAGACTTGAATTGAACCTATATTAAGTTCATGTAGACCCATTGAATAATTTCGTGTAGATTAAAGGTGCATAAAAAATAAAACGTTTCACTTATACTTTATGTGTTTGTGGAATAGTTGTGATCAGAAAACCGCAAAATGCCCAGTAAAGATAGAAGTATTAGTATTACCAGACGGCAGTTACTTTAAATATAAATCGAGAAAAACTATTAAAAAAGGAGTCCTTTCATTTTTGAGCCAAGTTTCTTCAAACTTTCAAGCTCATTAAAACAGTACAAATATGTATACTGCATTTCCATGTGTTTTCTGATGTTTCATTAAATTCCTGCACCTATTTCACATTTGCCTGGTAAAATCTAAAGATTGATTTATAAAATTCCTTTACCTGTCATAAGCACTTCATTAGCACCCTCCCCTTTCCAGTAACTTAAGAGATAGAGCCGGTTGTCCTTTTGTCTCAGAATTCCATGTGCACCCACTACCTGGCATGGCCTCTCTCTTCCACAGGAATGCGAATGTGTGCCACAGTGCCACTAGCGTTAAAAGGTGCAATGTGCACACTATTTACTTTTTACAGTACACTTAAACAATCGAATCATTTTCCTCACTTAAATAACATTTGAATTCTGGATGTAGCTAAAAGACTGAAGCAGTGTTAGAAGTCGATTAAACTTTGTTGAATGAATAAAAAAGGAGCGAGTGCAACAGAAGAACAGAGTAATAGGAAAAACGGTAACGATATGAATATGAAGAATATGAATTGCTCAGCAGTCAAAAATTCAATTAGCAGTATATTGTTACACAGATTTGTCTTTTAAAAGTACACAAAGACTGTCAAGCACATATGATCACCCATTAATTAAAGGATAAGCATTTCAAGGTTTTTTCGGTATGTAAGGTATTGCTCAGGCTTTGCTGTGTGCCAAGTTTAAACTGTGGTTATGGAAACAGTGAACCTGTTTGTCTTGTTTTGCTTTTAGAGCCAGGATAATAGCAAAAGATAAGATGTTAATACTTCTGCTTTTGCTTTGCTAAATTTTGAGGTTGAAAGAAATAACTGTGACTTTCTGAAGATGCAATGCACCATGTCATTATCTTACTACTGGCTCACAGGGACATAATCTGTATTGTTTGTTTTTACCCATCATTAAAAACTGGGGGTGGACACACACCCACCCAGAAAACAGTCCCAGAAAACAGTCCCAGTCTGTCCGAATGAAAACTGTGGAATACTGCATATGGTTCCATAGTTTCCACTGCAGCACCAGTATCAGCTCCAGACATTAAGGATGTTGTTGTAACATGTGATTTTATTTTATTTTTTTAAAAATGCCAGTATCAATCATTCTGGAGCTGTCTAAGCTGTCATGAGGATCTGCTGCCAAGGACAAGCCCTCAAATCAACTGTAAAGTCAACAACAGAGAATTATTAAATTGTTTTTCAGTCATTTGTTGCTGACATTGTCAATCAAGCCATACAATAGTTTCACCCGTAGGGTCTTTCTGTGGTTGCATTCACAATTTTTTAGTCCAACGACCAAACTCCCAAGCATCGAGCTTTTAGTTGTAACCACACCTGTATGATGTCATGCCCACAGGTCTTTCTCAGTTCTTTTCATAATATATGCTTATTAGATTGCTATCTGTAGATGCAAGTTTTGCATCATTTTTTCCAAACAGCACTGTGAGTGTGCACTCAAGTAAGAGAAAGAGAGCAACTTACAGTAGATGCTTATCAGCAGGTCTAATCACTACCATGTGCTTTCTGACCACTTGCCTTTTTTATTGGGGCTGTTGGAATCCCAGCAATTAGTCTCCCTTAAATTTCACACATGGCCAGTGTGTTCGTCATATAAACTGTCCCACTGAAGGAAGACCTGTTCTAGTTCTGGGCTCTCAGCTTGTCTCTTTTACAGTGTCTAGAGGCTTTTACTACCCCTGAGCTCAATTCACTCACTCTGGTGGTCCACGAGCCTGGGAAACAGTTTCTCCATTCAGACATACACGCTGACGGGGGGAAAAATTTAGTTGAGATCATATTTCCTTTGTTCAAAAAGGTCCCCTTTCATTTTTATTTTGGTAGAAGGCAGAGCGGCAGATTTTGAGTTTCTGTTTAATTTGGCGTGGATTATTATTTTGTCTAATTGGCTTTTAACGAGATTTTGACAGAAGTATGTGAAGAAGCTGGTCTGGTTCTGTACCACCCACCCACAAGGTCCACTCAAGGTTAACCCCATACAGATCTGCATCTTTGCTTTCCTGTTCTCCTTTCATTTCGCTCCCTTTTAAGCTTGCTTAAGATTGCCTATATAGCCTGTAATAGAATCATATTTTGTCTGAGTACATTTACACTGTTAACTTACGTATTCTCATTTTTTTACTACATTATTGATAGTTTTTTTTTTTCAAATATAAGATTAAACTTCTTAATTGCAAATGAAGTATATTTAAATTGCAGTTCACATGTAGCAATGAAATACTGTAACGGGGCCAATGTAATATTAGCTTATGCTGACAATACTGTAGTATGCTTGTATTTAAATGTTTTTGGCTACTACAAAAGTGCATCTACTTATAAACACAACTCTATTATATTTACCAACTTAGCAGCTATTGTGCATATTTTAGTGTCTTTGTTCCTATACAGTGATTAGCTGGAACTTTTAAGAGTTTCACGGGGTACTTTTACTTTGAAGGTGAACACTCTTTACAGATATGCTACCACTTAATGAGCAGTTGGTGAGTGTTTACAGACAACGGGTAACCTATAAGCAATCTGCTAGGAGTTTTTGTTTTGGTTTTTTTAGTGCAGCACCATTTACCTCTTTATGACCAATTTCACCTAGAGACAGCCAGCAACTTCCTGCAACCATTTGCCAAGCAGTTGCCAACTGGTCTCTAGGCCTTTGTTACTGTGGCCTTAAATATAATTTAAAGTGGTATTAAGATCTTAAAAGTGCTATGAACACTTTTCTATGTTAGACTGAGTAAAACAAATTAAGAAAAAGGGCATACTCTCTTTAAGGATTAACTGGGGGATATCGTTTTCAGCACTGAATCATATTGTCAGTCAGAAACAATGACACTAATTATTGTAGTGTGCACATTATGCTTTAAATGGCACGCAGACCTTGAGTTATTATAAATATACCAGACATTATTTGGTTATACAAGGATTAGCAGAAATGTTCACAGTTTTAAGACGGATGCATCCCAACATCTTTGGTGTTTTCCACAGATTATTTGAGGTTTTGAGTTTACTTTACATGACAGCAAGATCCTGATTGTGAAGGTAATACAGGCTGCAAGTGCCAATCAAAGGTTGTAATGGAAAAGTTTAGGATGATTTACTGAAGGGAAGAGAGTAATGATTGTAACATTGGCTTTCTCACGTCTCTGTTTATAATAGACTCGATACAACACATACAGATGATGAGCGATTCATTTGTCAGAGGTTTCTAAGAATTATTATTGTTGTTGTTGTATTAGTGCCTCACTTAAGCTTCCACTTTCCTCTGAGTCTAAACTGTTATCTAATCAAAACAAGGGATTCTTTGAATATTTAGATTCAGGGAAACACCCTCAAGCAATTGTGTGTGTGATAGGAAGGCAAATATTTCCCACTAAGTCTGAGCGAGTGTGCCTGGGGGAAATTCAAAACACTCCTGCCGTTTGGTCTGCATTGTGCTCCCTGCCAACTATCACTATCATACAGAAACTGCTTTTGTTTCTTGTGAATTTTGGTTATATTTGCATGCACAAATAGGTGGATTTCAATTTGTGTGTGGATGTCAGTTTTGGGTTTTTTCTTTTTACGTTTTGAGGTTTTGGTACAATAATGTGCAGTGTCGAGACACAAGGATTGTGTTTTCCGTTAAGGAAGAGAAAGTGAATGAGAATGAGAGATTTTTTTTTTTTCACTACATCATACATACTTCTGATCACACTGGCTCCATTGTTCAAAGGCTTGTTGTAGAGAGGAATTGTTTAACCCTGTCCTGCTACACAGTTGGATTGACTTTGTAGTTTGGTCTACTGTAATTTTTAATGCATGTCCATGTTTATAAGCTGTGTGTGTGTGCAGGTGCACATTTTCATTACTTGGAATGTTTATGCATGCTCATACAACTAAAAATGTGGAAAGCCATGCCTGTGAATGCCAAGGCCAGCAGCTTTGCAGATGAAGTATTAAGTGGTTCCACTGATTTATGCTGCATTACAAAGAATTTGACAGAATTTCTGCTTGACCGTGACGAGGAAACAATGAGGTTTCTGGATAAAATTTGCTGTGTACACATGCCCTCGTGCACTGAAGACATGTGACCACCCACGTTTACTGCCCAGCAGCTCACCTTTCTTTTGAGTGTGTAACACTGAATTTAAAATCAAACCTTTTAATACTTTGATCCTGTTCCCTAACCTAAACCACTGCCCTCATCAGGAGTTTCCCTTAGAACAGTCCCGACTGTCCTTTGGCTCCAAAATTCTGCTCACTCATTAAAATATCAGCTCTAGTATTTTCCATGTAAGTGTATAGTGGAAATAAATTGTAAAACACTTTGAAGGACCAGCGAGTGTTGGTGTTGTGTGTGATGAGAGGGATGTAAAACATATAGCAATTTAACACCAATTCTTATTTTCACAAAATCTACATAAATATGAAATGTTTGAGTAGGAACAGGCCCAGTTTTTAAGTAGTTTTTTTCTTTTAGGCGCTCTTTGGAAGACTTTAAAAATTGGAAAACTCCAAGGTACTCTCTCAGGTCATGGTCATGCTTTGTTTTTTATTGTTTTTTGTTGTTGTTGTTTTTTAAACCTAAGACACATTTCAGCAAAAGCATGCAACACATTTCATATAGGCACATTACTGTGTTGTAACAACACAGTAGGAATTTTCCAGTTGTAGGGTTTCACCAACTTTCACCTCGGATGAAATTGGAATCTTCCAGTAGTGACGTTCTCCCAGTAGGAATCTTTAAAAAGGGTGTGAACATATAAAGGCAGCAAAAGCGATGTCAAACAGAACATAACAAGATCAAGCAATAGCGTTAGTTACAAAGCTTATGAGTGCACCTCAAATACACAAATATATAAAATATGCAATTTGTTAAAAAAGTGGTTGAATCTAGGTTTGATTATGGAATCTGTAAATCCAAAAAGCTTTGGTTGAGTTTTTTTTTTAGCTTGTTACTGTTTTGCTTTGCATGAAAAGTGCATTTTGGTCAATGCCAAAAGCTTGAATGGCTTTATGCCACGGCGACCATGACAACTCGACCAAAATTATTGAAAACATAAGCAATAAACTTGTGATCTTTTTGCCTTTGATATTGTTGCTTTGAAGATGGGGACCAGGTTTCACAGTCATTTGCTGTCTTCAAAGCAACGTTGGTCAAGTCATCAATAAAACAGCAATAAGACTGAGTCAGTCTGCTTTCAGTTTGCAATTGAGTGGGGTGGAGCTAGCAATTCCATGGAACCTGACAATGTGACTATTAACTGTAATGAATTGACAGAAATTGCATTTTTATCCTGTTTACATATAAAGGAATTCACTTTAACTGCTTTTTTACTTTTAGGGCCCAACCACAACCTCATAGACTGATGAAGAAATTCAGAAATCACTCCACATATAAGTTGCTGCAGGACTGCAAAATAATGCAGGCACTCGACAAGATTTATTTTTATGTAGGAGTATAACCAGAACAGTGGAAAAACGTTGAGTCGCATCGCCAACAAGTTATCGGCGCAGCAACATGTTGGCAATCTGTCTGATTTTATCAAATTAAGCCTTGATTATACTTTCTGGGTCAATACGAGCATGGATCTTCAAGCAGGCTTCAAAGAAGCATAACAGGAATGACTGCTTGGTCGTGATATCTCCACCTGTCCATGTCCACTTCCACTCTTTCTTTTTTTAACATCCATCCATCAGTATGTGGAGATTGAATTGTTGCTTTCTATTTTACAAATCTATTCTCATTTTAAGCTTGTTACACTGATTTTCTTTCTTTTTTTAACAAAAAAAATTAAATACTTTCCAGTCTGCAGTGTAAATCCTTTACTTTCAGCCCTCAACTTAATTCCCCTTTCTTTGTGGAGGAAGTGGGCTGTCCTCTGAGATGAAGTCTTCCTGTAGTGACTCCCACTGCAGCTCCACAGGAAGGGTTGGAGCAGGAGTGTAAGAGCAGAATGAGTCCACCCTCAGGCAACGGCACTGGGATGGACCCATTCAGTTTGGCTGAGGTAGAACAGAAACGTTGATTTCCAATTAAAATACAAAATTTACTTTTACCTGAGAAGGTTCACTGAGCAACAGTCCAGTTCTTGTTCTCTTTAGCCTAAATGAGATGCTTCTGATGTTTGATGGCTTCAGTGTGGTATTGTAGCTCCTGTTACAGAAAAAGTGTGAACCTGGTGGTTCTCATTGATAGTTCTTTAAAAAACGTTTTTGGCAGTCCTCTCAAGGCTGCAGTCATCCCTGTTGCGTCTGCACCTTTTTGTGCTACACCTTCCACGTAGCTTTTTACTATTATACAATGACCATCAATAGCTTATCCTCCATGTGGAGTACAGTGAGTTGACGATCTTAACATCTGTCAAGTCAGTAGTGTTTACTGAACTAAGTTGAGAGACAAGTGGTAAATGGGCTGGTCCTTGCATAGCACTTTTCTAGTCTGAGCATTCAAAGCGCTTTATATAGCTTGCCTCATTCACCCATTAACACCCCTTCATACGTTTGCATGTGTGTCCTTTTTCTACGTAAGTGCTTTCTATCTAATATTCACACTCATTCATACATAAGAACAACTTGGGGTTAATCTTGCTCAACGATGGCTTGAGCAAACCGATATCTAACCACTAACCTTCCGACTAGTTGGTGTCCTCCTGAGCCACAGCTACCTCAGGTATACAGTATTTTAAACAGTTTTATATTGGAGTTCTTGCTTTCATTAGATGTCAGCCATGATTATTAAAATTGTAAAAAAAATACTTGCAATATTTCATTTTGATTTGATTAGATTTTCATTGGGATTATGGATTTCCTATATTTTGGCTTTATCAGTTGAATTTTTCCTGCACATAAAATTAAAGATTTATGTTTTGCAGTTGCATGCAACACAGTTATTCAGCACTGGTTTCAACCTTTAGTAAAATGCCACGTTTTATGTTAAATCTGTATTAGAGCATAGAACATTTTACAGTAGTAGGCTCTCTTTGTCAGCTGTAATTGTGCTGTACATTTTAAACTTTAATTTCATAGCAAGAAAATGCAAGGGTATAAGGAGCTCTCTTGAGAACCTTTCACACACACATATTACCATATGTAAGGAATTTGCAAAGGTCAGCATGAACCACTGAATCTGACCAAACTTAGCCGCTGCTTTATTATCCGTGTACCCCTCTGGGTGTCTGACTGTGGAACAATGTGGAACAACAACCACAAGACTGTGCAGTCCCTGCTGACATGCTCCAATACAAACACAGCCTCTCTTGCTCTCCCTCGCTCTCTTCTTTTCAATCTCTCTTTCTCCCTCTCCCATAGCCAGGGGTGAGGCATCTGTTTCCTATGCTCAACATGTGGAGGCACTGCATATAATACAAACACACACACTACTGTTTACACTACTCTTGTCTTATCTTACTCACTGGACACATTAGAGGAACATTTCAAAGCACACACCTCTAGTAGGTTCAAAGCTTGTGTGTGTATGTCAGTATATGGTTCGTATGTGTGTAACTGTGGAGTGACCGTGCGGTTTGTTTTGATGACACTGACTGTTAATCGCTTGTCCTTTTCAGTGTCGTTTGGCTTTGGGTTTGTGTTAATGTCCTGATGTTATCACCTTAGTATCAACAGGGACGCCGCTCTCATCTGATCTGCTCTCCCTGCTGATAACTGGTGCGTGTGTGTGTGCGTGTGTGCGCGCGTGTGTGTGTGTGTGTGTGTGTGTGGGGGGGGATACTGTAGGAAGCACTGGAGTTACTGTGCTTTGTGGTTGTGGGAATAGTGCAGTGTCTGATGGCCATATGTGTGTGATTGCTTCAACAAATTATAATGAAATTCAGTTTACAAGCAAGGATTGCAGTCGTGTGAAAGAGAGTTTTCACAGGACTCTGTGCAGCACTGTGAAAAACTAAGTACATGATTCAGTAGCTTATAGAAATCTGTTTAGCTGCACTAATCTGAATGAATCATTTTCTACATGAACATTTTATTTGTCTTTCACATCGTCATGGAGGAATTTTTGCCCACTCTGCTTTACGGCATTGCTCCAGATATTTGAGGTTTACTGGCATTCATTTATGCACAGCTCTCTTAACGTCCTGCCACAGAATTTCAATCCTGTTGTGGTTTGCACTTTGATACTTTGACTATTTTCTTTTATAGATTTGCTGGTGTGCTTCTTCTTTGCACAATAGATCTTTAACCTGCATTTGTGGAAAGCATATAGAACTGTGTTCACAGCTAATGATTTCTGGAAGTTTCTGAGGGAGTGATTTCAAAGACAGAATCAAGTCTGTTTTTAATTTAGTGTCGCCTGAGGGCCTGATGATCACGGGCAATATTGACTTTCCGCCTTGTTCCCTGCACACAGAGATTTCTCCATATTCCCTGAATCCTTTAAGGATGTTATGTACTATTAATGATGAGATAATTAAAGTTTTAAAATTTAATTTTGAGGAACATTATTCTGAAATTGTTCCACAATTTATAGATGCAGTTTTTCGCACATTGTGGAACCTCTGCCTGTCTTTACTTCTGACAAAAACTCTTTAAGATCATCTTTTTATCTCCAATCCTGTTATTGTCCTGCTGCCAGTTCACCTAGTTACTTGCAGTGTCCCTCCAGCTATCTCCTTTATGTTCCACTTACTTTACAGCCTTTTATTGTCTTGTGTTCGAAGTTAGAATAATCAAAAATTCTAAATCATCTAATAGTTTTCAGCAAATATTAAAATGTCTCAGCAAACAGTTGAATAAGCTATGCGTCTATGAGATTTGCTGATCATTGCATTGCTGTTTTAGTTACACTGTACAGAGCATCCAATTTTTTTGGGAACAGTCTCTTTTGTTAGCATGTTAAGCATCAAGCATGTGAGTTCACGTTGAAAACCCAAACAAGCTAGCGAGCGCAGCACCAAGCTGTTGTACTGCTGTTCAAAGCTAAAATGTAAAAAGTGCCAGATACAACAGTTGTGATTAGTCTCTTAGCAAGTGCCTGAGACACCAGTTCAGATGTGGTGTCAGAATGTAACTGATCAACTTTAACTGTGTGTCAGTTTTTTTGTGTTACATATTTCTATGTGAAATACTCATGTTCTGATGACGTTAGCCGGACGATGAGTCTGTCAGTAGCAGCAGGTGAAAGTAGATAGCCGATTTGAAAAATTCCCACAGGAAACTGCGGTGTGTGCCACTGTGCTTCAGGAAATAGTGAATGTGTTTTTGTGTGTGCCTTTCGGGCCGCCCTCCCTCCCTTCACCCCTGCTGTGGTGGTCAGATAACATTAATGAATCAACAGGCACTTAAAAGAGAGATAAAGAGCGTGGAGGATGGAGGGGATTTTATCTGTTTTTAAAATATTATGTTGTGCCCATTTTGTGTTTTGCAAAAATGATGAATGTGCAGTTTCCCAGCTGTCCCCGAAGACCCCCCCCCCCCCACCCCCCAATGATCTTTCGCTGAATTTCTCTGTCACCCACTCCCTTATCAGTGTTGTCTCAGTTCATGCAGATAAGACAAACTACTCATTTGACAGAACACAGATTTTTATTTTTCCAAAACCACAGATTAGCTTCAGCGATATTCTTTTAATTATTATTCTTTCATTTGGCACATTCTCTATTTTGCAGGATAACTATGGTGTCATTATTTGGAAGCTCTAAAAACTACTTGCTCAGTTATACATAAAGTGTGTGGTAACTCACTATGTAGCCAGAGCCCTTGTTAACCCTTCTCCATAACCTTCCATGCCAATCAGACTCATTGCATAACATGATGTGCACTTCTCGAGAAATGCAACTAAAGCTTCAGCCCACAATGAGTCTGACTGACGTGGAAGGTTAGGGAGTAGGGTTAGGGAAAGTTTCTGGTTACAAAGTAAGTTACAACATAGATTTCCTGCTGAAGCATAATTCAGGGATTAGGCCTCACTGACATGGGCCTAGAGACCAGTCAGCAACTGCCTGGCAATCTCCTGTCACTAGGGAAAAATGTGTATTCCCCTTCAGTTCACAGGAATTCACTGTAGGTTCCTGAGTGAAGCTGGTCACACAAAGGGTGGTGAACCAAAAACATCCTTGCGATTGTATTGGTCACCTGGACATAACCACGGTCAACCCATAGTTTCTACACAAATGTGACTGGTGAATTTTTTGTTGGGTATGGCAGAACTGCTCAAAAATTCCAAAATGACAAGTGGACATAGCTGACAAATGGACATGGGTCCTGCATTGCTTCCATCCAAAATGTTTGTTACTTCTACATTTTTTTGTTATTTTTACAGCAATCATTATAATCAATACTGCTGCTGATGCTGATGGAAAATGTCAGTGTCTGTCAATACACAATAACCCACTGCACAGATTATTAGGCAGATGCTTCAGTATGACTGCACAGGTTGCTGCAGTGCAGAAAGAAGGCGTGAAACACAATAATGTATGGGTGGTGTGTGTCACTATTTTCTACTGTTGACACTAAAATAAAAAAGTAAAACTGTTAAGTGATGTTCACTTAACATTACAAAAAATGTTTCTGTATAAGAATTGCCTTTAAAAATGCTTGATGCCTAATCCAACATGACGGTTGGCCTCTGCCCTTCTTTAAATATACTAACAACATTTTTAAACATGTGACAAAACACCATTAAATTGTTCAGTCTGTATTTCTGTCTGTTGCCTGCTTTTCAGCAGGAGAGTTGCTCTTCCACCTGCAGTAGGGATTTTACAATAATCACCGACCTTTGTCTCAAACACACAGAGTTTGGTATCTCATGCACACACCTGCTCTTCATTGTCCAATTTGTGCAAGTGTAGTAGCCACAGAGGAGCGTAGGAACGGTAAACAGGCTGATAGTATCTCCGATGAGATCACTGTAGCTTGAAATGCGTTTTAGGCACAGAGACGTGGTCCAGCATTGACACATGCCTTCACACACATAACAGCTTTGAAGGGGAAAGTGACCATTGTTCCGGGTGACAGATTAAAAGCAGGGCAGCATGTAGGAGCACAATCTGTGTTCAGGCCTGTTTACACTGTAAACAGTCTCTTTCTTGCAGTTCAGCTTCTGTTTTCAGCCCCCCAAGGTCGGGGGTCATGAGTTCAAATTCAAACAGTCGAGGAAGTCTGGCAATTCAATTCGCAAACACCCGTACAGTTTCCTCACCGCCCACTTACTAACCTCTTGTCTTCTGATTTCTGCCTTAAACATTGCAGGAAGGTTAAAGGATATCTCCTCATGCTTGTTAATAACTTTCATTACATTTCTGCCTCACTCTTTCCTTCTTGTCATTTAGGTTGACAAACGTCTCTCATTTTTAACTGATCCGTCTGAGTCCAAATTCCCATGGAATTATCTCTTTTCAGATTTCATGGAAAGACTAAAAATATTCCAACTACCATAAATTGCATCTACCGCCTACGATCAGACTGTTGCAGCCAGTGACATCCCACAATTCCTGATAACATGAAATACACAAAATTAGCTTCCTGTGTCACGTTTATCTCCACTTCACATACTCTCAGGCCCTTACCCCCCTTTTTTAAAATAGGTCTCAAAAACTAAAAACAATGCAGTTCTTAGAATTTATGGATGGAACTAAACGTTTTTTGGTATTATCATGCTCTCATTTCTTTTTCCTGTTCTTCTTAACAGATACTGAAAAATTAGTCATGTGATGTTTAGAAATTGTGTTTTCTTCACATATATAAAAGAGACAAAGCCTCACATTTTAGAAACTGAATGGGAATATTTGACATTTAAATGCTGAAAAACAAGAATTTGTTAACTTTGCAGCATCATCGTAAGCCACCGTGCGTCCACTTTATTCCGTCACTGTAGATTTTACCCTCGCTCCCAAGAATCTGCTGTGACATTCTGCTTGGATATTGCGGTGTATGGTGAGAGATATAGAAATAAATATAATCAATAAGCTTGTTTGTTACGCTGTGAGGCAGCGGTCGTCCTACCCATGCTTATGTTTGTTTTTCTTCCTGCCTCGTCAGAGGGAGCTGAATAAAGAGAGAACTTTTCTGGCCTAACATCACTCCGCCTCTAGCTGCTGATGCCTTCTCTCTGACAGGATGCACATTCACATGCATCTTTTTTACTGTGTGCAATTCTGAGTTAAAGTCAGTTAAATAAAGAGCAGAAAATCTGAAGCAACTATTTTAAACCTTTTAACTATTTTAAACGTGGTTCACATCCTCTGTAGCCTCTGCACACTGCCTATTCATAACCCAGCTATAACAGATTAGCATTCAACTGCTATATTTAACATTACTTAACTCATGTCTGTGTGGATATGTGTGTCTGTGTTGCTATCCCCCTTTTTCTCCCCAAAAATGGTAACACACCCACATCGAATGAGAGGGCTCCTTTGAGAAATGTGTTTCTCGGGTTCTCACGGTGTAAAAGTGACGCTATCGCTAAACTCCGAGAATCAGCAGCTCTGTCTGCATTACATGGTGCTTTGCCCAACCTGTGCGCGTGTGTGTGTGTGTGTGTGTGTGTGTGTGTGTGTGTGTGTGTGTGTGTGTGTGTGTGTGTGTGCGTGCATGCATGGACAATTTAGTTTACTATGTATATGTGTGTGAATTTGAGACTTAAATAGTGAATGACACTCTTTATGAGACCCCTGTCCATTCCTGTGGTGAAAACATGGAAAGACTGTTTAACTGCTCATACAGCCAGAGGTCATAGCCAAGTTCAAGTGTGTGTGTGGACTTCCCCATGCTTGTGTCTATGTTTAGATATACAAACCCACTGATAATTTCAAAGGAATGGGTGCCGGTTTGATTGATGGATTGGTTTATCAATATGAGATGGCTGAAGGAATTTCATTTTCCTAGAAGGCAGCCTCACTGTTTGACTACAATAAAATATAATTTTGATAGATTTGCGGCATACAACGTCCTTTCACACAGAAGAATAAATCACACACAAACGCGCGTGCACACACACACACACAAATGTCCATTGTCACTGTTAGCATCATCAGTGATTCAGGTTTTTATCTAAATAAAGTCATATGTCACCATATGGAGAAAGCGTTAATGCCACATGTGAATGAATACAAGTTTTTATTGGTGCCGGTGGATTAAATCTACTATTTATAGGCTAAAAACACATTTAGAGTCCTCAGTAACAATTGAGTGCACTAAAAAGTTTTTAGAGACTTCAGATGTTCAGCTTGTTTTATTTCGTAAGGATTTTGTTACAGTCAAAAGCTCACAGAATAAGAGTAAATGCACATGTTTAAGTGAATGTGATTAACTTATTATAGTGGTGAAAAAAAGAGTTTAAAAAGTCAAGTGAAAAGCAAAAGGAGCATTATTGTCTGTACAACATAATGATGCGACCCCCAGCAGCCTCAGTGTGATGACAGGAATCTGGAAAATTACATCTTGTATCATTTTCCAAGAATAAGGGACACATCCTTCAACCATGAATGGAATTTTTGAGTTTTTATGTCTTTAATTGTAACGTATGGACATGTGGCACAGTGAGGAGATTTGTATTTCCTCACTTTTTTCTTCATTTTCCATCAAGTGAAGGATATTTGGGCAATGCCACTCATCTTTTTACAAATTCAAGTTACAGCAGCTTTTGAATGCAGGGGGGACATAGAGTTAAACGCATTCCCTACGAGTTCTGTTAATCTTAGATATGGGCTCGAGCACTTGTGGAGCTTCCAGAAGCAACACCCAGGAATCAACAAAATAAAATGTTTTCAACTTTTTTTCTATCAACTGAAATTTTGTGGCCTCTGGGTTAACAGGATGTTGTCTGTGAAAGAGCATCCACTGAGGCTGACCACTGATGCGAGGCCCGTCCAGCAGCAAAATGGACAGAATGAAACTGACAACGCAGAGGTGCGGTTGTCCCTGCGTCATCCCTGACCATGTTAAAACTCTGTGTGTGTGTGTGTGTGTGTGTGTGCACGTGTGTGTGTGGGTGTCTGTGTGCTTGCGTTCAGAGTGAGGTCAGACTGCAAATATAGCCTCTTCTGTCTTCAACTTAACGTCCAGACAGCCTGTGTCTGACAGGGAAAAACATTAAAGTCTCTGACTTTTTTGGTCAAAATACAACAGGAGAGACAAGCGGGAAGGAGGGGGGAGAAAGGGGGAGGAGAATGAAGAATGAGTGTGTGTGTAAAGGGGGTAGGAGGGTTAATAATTTCAGCCATGCCTAAAAATAGGAATCTTGGATTTATAAAAAAAAAAAAAAAAAAAAATAGAACAATTTTGAAAAAAATAAAAGAAGCTGCTCTGCTAAAAATCACAGCTCCATAGCAGCCATTTGGACGATGTGATGGTGGAGCCTGGGAAAGTTGTGTACTAGCATGTCTGTGTGTGTATCAGTGTATGTGTGAAAATGTAGCCCTAAATTGAATGATTGAAGTTCTTACTTGCATTTAGGCACAAAACGGTTGGAAAGCAGTTATGTTGAGGCTGCTAATGCCTGGTCTGTCCCTGCGTTTACCTCATTTGGCCTGTCCGGGTCTAACCTAAATTCGTTTGGTTCAGCCAAGTATGGTCTGGACTGGTTCACGGTTCTGTCAAATCCTCCCCTGCCCTTTACTGACTCACGAGAAGACATTTGGGGATTTTCAGATAAAGACAGATTGAGAGAGAAAAGTGAAACATATCTAAGTTAAGTCACATAAAATATGTTGGAAATGAAAACACGTTAGATGAAACTTCGATGCTCAGGAACGTGAGGAATGTTGGCCCACCAGTCTCCATTTCAGTGCATTTAGTCTGCATTCTAATTTGATATCTGGTCCATGGCTGTCTCAAAGAGCACGTCTAATGTGCTAAAAAGAGATTCATTTAAATGTTATTTTTACCAGCTGGTTTATCTGTACTTGTTCTACAGCGTGCGGCAGGACTTAGTCACAGAGTCGCAGACTGAATGTCTCTTCATGTCCAGCTTCAGAGCCTTATGAGTTTTTTGTGTTATGTTGTTAAGGATGATTACCAGTTGCCAGTGTGCAAAGTAATTCTGTTATGAGTAGTGCTGTAACTAAGTGGTGGCAAAGGAAACACTGTTTCATTCAACATAATTGCATGAAATAATCCTGACTTTCACAGTCATCAAAAGGATGTAACTTTTATATATAGTTTGTTAGCTACTGTTAAGGTTTCCTTATTTATATACACTTCACTTCATATTTAGAGCAGATTTGAACCAAATTCTGCCACGTATAGAAAAAACATGAAGCTACACACGTTGAACATTACATGATATGAAACAAGTGCAAATGGAAAATACCCAGGATTCTTAGTCTGCTATCTTTCAAAAATGAAAGATTTATTTCCCACTGATCTGGGCTTAGTGCCCTGACAGAAGCCTTTCCTGAAGAAATGTGGCATTGGCAGAATCATGCTTTGGATTTGTTTTTCTGTGACTGGGAAAGAGAGAATAGTCAGGTACAGAGATGTTTTAATAAAAACTTGCTGCATAGTCCTCAGAACCTCAGGCATTGCCACAGACAAGGGTCCAAAACACAAGGCCAAGACAGCAGTGAAATTTACTGGGGACGACTCTGTCAAGTCCTTCAAGTGACCCAGTGAAAGTCATGAGTTAAACCTGAACCTATTTAGACCCCCAACAATGGTTGTCCAGTGACAGTTGCAGGATAACCTGAGAGTAGGGATGGGTATTGATAAGATTTTCACGATTCCGATTCCATTTTCGATTCTGTTTAACGATTCGATTCTTTATCGATTCTCTTATCGATTCTTTTTTTTTTTTTTAAAAAGGAGAACACTAAGGTCGATTAGCTTACAACTGTTTTATATCTTCTCTTTGAACAAGAGTAACATGGTCTTACAAACCCAACAGTGAGATAAGAGATCCACAGCCTACGGCTCTTCAATGGGGTGTCACAGGGTCCCCAGGAAAAAAATTTTTAAATGTAAAATAATAAAATAAATATTCTTCTGTAGCAATAACAAAGTGTAACATAAATTATTCTGTAGCAATTACACAAGAATATCCAGTAATGTCCCTGCCGACAATTAAACACATTCACTTACCGAAAATCGGGGCATCTGCTGTGGCAAATGGGTTCAAGCCTTTTACCACAAACTTAGTCACTGCTCGGTGACATTCGTCTATCCTGGCCTGAAAGGAGACGCTACCGGTAGACTGCAGGGAGAACTGCCAGCATCTGAGCCAGACTCTGTCTGTCTCATCATGGTCACCTAAATGCACAGTAATGGCAGGTTTTGTAATAAGGCAGATCGCGCTAACATAAATATGCACTCTTAGTTGATTATTTACCTGCCGCATTAACGGGAGAGGACGTGCAAACGTTACCGCTGCTGCTGGGTTGAGATTCACGAGTCCGGAGCGGAATTAAAAACACGACATTCATTTAAGGTTATCACGTGTTTTGTCAGCAAATGCTTTTGCATATTCGTAGTGTTTCCTCCCTTAAATGAAATATTTACTTTTCAAGTATTGCAAGTTGCCCTTTTGTCATCCGTTCTCCTAAAGTATAACCAAACTTTTGAGCGTTTGAGCCGCTTAGGCACCATGTTTCCTGCCAGGTAAATGACGCTCCGCAACGTGGTGACGTGATTCGGGGCGACTGGAATCGATAAGGGAATCGTTTGCAAAAATGGCAAACAATTCCAAGGAATTGAAACAGTGGGAACCGGTTCTCAACAAGAACCGGTTTTCGATACCCATCCCTACCTGAGAGAGCTCAATGCTTTATCTAATTTCAGTTATGTATATAATTGATTCATTTTCAATATTCCGTTGTTAAGTTGTTAATTTAAAAACGGTTTAAAAATTTTCATAAACCCCTCTGTCCCTTTTCAAAAGCAGAGCTAGGTGTTATTTGAATTTATCAGGTAGAGATTGGTTTATGAGTGCAAGTTTTTAACAAAGGTGTTGTAATGGAGGAGGTCACTGTAAGTGGGATGGACTTGACCTCCTGACTATGACTGATGTAGATGATAAGGTGCTGACTCTAAGAATCCACAATCTCAACAGGGTTGTCCGATAAGAACAGATGGCATATCCACAAAATCCACTGCCACTCAGGTATCTGTCGTTCACTCATTTATTTAGCAAGAATCCGAAGCACACATCCATAATGTGAGTGAGGGGATTTAACAGACTGTAAAATGCTATATGCCGTGTGGTGAGTGATGGTGTGGTTTCTGTTGGAAAGAACATAAAAGTCTTCCATAATTAGGTGAACAGAGTGAATTAAATGTGTAATACAACAATACAAACAATACTGGATAGTGGAACATTCAACCAAAATAAGGGAGTGTCAACAAATGCTAATTTTACTATTTACATAAATCCTAACTAGGCACTTTACATTAGAGCTAACATGAGAAATTAGTGACGGTCCCTTAATGACCGCACGGCAGAGGCTGCTTCGCAGTAAACGGCAGTAACAATCGGTAAACAAAGTGTGCGCCAAGGATTAAACAAGGGAGGATAATGGCCGCAGCAAAGAACAAACACGATAAAACACAGAAACTTACAGTCTCATGGACGCACACCGCTAACAGCATTAGAGGAATGAAAATCCACACGGTGAGTAAAACTCTGCTGACTCTTCCCACCTGCAGCTCCGACCGAACTCTCTGCGTCGACATGTGCGTAATGATGAGGTAGAATTGTGTCTTCTGATTGGTGAAGAGAATGGGTTGCCTCACCGCTCATTGGCTAAACGGCAGCCGTATGCTGATATCTTACTCCGCAGATGCGGCTCCGTTCGTGAGTTCTGCGAACTGGCTGGCCTTTTGTACAGCCGCCCCCAACTTTGCGGAGCAAAGGTGCACTTCACTTAGGAAGGTCAGGCAGTAGACTCCGGTGGAAGAGCTGGAAGTCTGATAAGTCGTCCCACTGATCGTGTATATGTCTTGTCTCCAACCTGTATCTGAACGGTTCGAACCCTGCCATCTGCTCCAGGGATTACTTGGCTGACCTTACCAACTGGCCATAGGGCACGAGGGAGCTGCTGGTCCACAATGAGAACGATAGTGCCAACAGTCAACTCATCTCTTTCCTGCTGCCATTTGTGCCGCATCTGGAGTGAAGGTAGATAATTCCGGATGTAGTGGATCCAGAATTGATCCGCCAAGGCTTGACATTGTCTCCACCTACGACGGCTCAGGAGTTCGGCTTCTGGGTAGACGACCTGTGGCATACCGGAATCAGGCCGCCCCATCAACAACATGTTGGGAGTGATCGGATCAACGTCTGCTACGTCTGAGGAGACATAACCTAGCGGCTTAGAGTTGATGATGCTCTCTACCTCGCTGAGTATCGTCCTAAAGACTTCCTCGGTGACATGCTGCGAGCCGAGAATGGTATGCAGCGCAGACTTGATGGAACGAATCTCCCGTTCCCAGGAACCACCAAAATGTGGAGCCTGTGGAGGGTTGAAACGAAAATGAATCTGCTGGCTGGCCAACTGTGACTTCAGAGCTGGGCCGAGTGCGTTGAAAGCCTCCTGGAGTTCAGAGCTACCACCTCTGAAGTTGGTACCTTGATCCGACAGCAGTTCGAAGGGCTTCCCACGTCTCGAGATGAAACGACGCAGTCCCATCAGGAATGAGTCAGTGTCCATGCTGGCAAGCAGATCAAGGTAGACTGCGTGGGTCGTTAGGCATTTGAAGATGATCCCCCACCGTTTCTCTGTACGCCGCCCCATCTTGACAAGGTATGGGCCAAAGCAATCCACCCCAGTTGAATAGAAGGCTGGGCGATGAAGTCTTAAACTGGATAATGGAAGGTCAGCCATCTTGGGAATGACCGGCTGGCTGCGCCACCTCCTGCATTCAGGACAGTTGTACTGGTGCTTCCGGACGGCCTCTCGTCCTCGAAGTATCCAGAATCTGCGCCGGAGCTCAGCAAAGACCCTCTCGGAGCCCGGGTGAGCAAGCTGGCGATCGCAATCCTGGACGATGAGCTTTGTGATAGGATGCTGAGGGTCAAGAACGACAGGATGCAAGATGTCTTGACTGAGGGTTTCACATCTGCGAAGCCGCCCCCCTACCCGAATCAGTTGAGCCTCTGGGTCATACTCAGGAGCTAAGGCAAGTAGGCGACTGCTGGCAGCTACCGGTTTGTGAGATGACAGCCGAACAAAATCTTCAGGGAAACTGTCTTCCTGTACCTTCCGGAGGAGTGCTAACTCCGCTTGCCTGTAATCCTCTGCCGTGGGTGGCGAGTCAGCAGCTGTCCCATGGACAGCTCGAACGTAAGCTTCCAGCAAGGTCTGGTAGCCACTGAAAGAACCAACATCAGGTAGATGTGGATCAGGTATTCTGGTGATGTTCCCACAGAAGCTCTCCTTCCGCAGCTCTGATGAATCATCAAGGGAAACGTGGTTCGGGAGCTCCGGGCAGTATGATGCCGCCTGCCAGAGAAAAGGTGGGCCCCGGCGCCACCGATGATGAGAGGTGAGCTGTGAGAGCCGTAATCCTCGAGTGATGTCGTCGGCAGGATTGTCGCCTGATCTGACATATCTCCACAGGCTCCCTTCAGTTAGCTCTTGAATATCTGCAACTCTAGAGCCCACAAAGATCTTGTAGCGGCAGGATTGGGACTGGAGCCAGTTCAGGACTGTAGTGGAGTCGGTCCAATAGACAATGCTTGAGATATGAAGGGTGAGTTCCCTCTTGAGGACGGCAGCAAGCTGGGCTCCCACATGAGCAGCACAGAGCTCCAACCTCGGAATGGACTGTTGACGGACGGGAGCAACTCGAGATCGGGCAGCTAGGAAGGCTACCTGGATTCCCCCCATATGATCTTCTGTCCGAAGGTAGGCTACAGCTCCATATGCCTTCTCAGATGCATCGGAGAAGATGTGGATGCTCTGCTTGCAAAGGGATGGGTCTGTCTCTGGCTGCACGTAACAACGTGGCAGGGAGACATCAGGGAGCTGAATCAATTCACTTTCCCATGCATGCCACAGCTGCAGCAGGTCGATTGGCAGATTTGGATCATCCCAGTCTCTCCTTTTCCTCCAGAGATGCTGCACCAGGATTTTGGCCCGAGTGGTGTAAGGAATGAGAAGGCCAAGCGGATCATACTGCTTGGCCAGAACCCGATAGATGTTGCGCATTGTGGGCTCCACCAACTGCTCAGTGTGCCGAATCTGATATCTGAGCTCGTCAGACTGACAGTGCCATTGCAGGCCCAGAGTCCGCTCTGGTACATCAGTCCCATCGGGGGAAAACCACAGTTCACTGCTCTGTGAGACTGATCCAGGTGGCATATGACTGATGAGTTCTGGGTAGTTGGAAGCCCACTGTCGTAATTCGAAGCCACCGGTGAGCAGCAACTGCTGGATTTTGTTAACCAGTTGCTGGGCTTCGGGAAATGATGCGAAGCTCTGGAGGAGATTGTCAACATAGAAACATTTCTCCACTGTGTGACGGGTATCCTCGCTGGGGCTGCTGTGATCCAGAACGTGCCGCTGCAGAGCATAGGTGGCACAGCAGGGACTGCATGTCGTCCCGAAAGGCAACACTTGCCATTCGTAAACCTCTGGTTGCCTCGTGCGATCCATATCTCTCCAGAGGAACCGGAGGAAGGGCTTGTCCTGAGTCAAGAGGCGGACCTGATGAAACATCCCCTTGATGTCACTGCTCACTGCAATGGGATACTCCCGGAAGCGAAGTAACACACCCAGGAGCGTCGAGCCCAGGGTAGGACCAGGTAGGAGATGCTGATTCAGGCTGTTACCATTGTGCACGAAAGAACAGTTGAAGACAACGCGATCCTTGCCATTATGCTGAACCATGTGGTGTGGTATGTACCAGGTGCTACCATCCATCTCCATGTCTGCGATGGTCAGTTTACTCACATAGCTTGCATCCACCAGCTTCTGAATTTCCTGGTTATAGGTGGCTGCTTGTACAGGCGTCTTCAGGAGGCGCTTCTCCGTAGCTCGCAGGTGACCCAAGACAGAGTCCTTAGTGGAATGAAGCGGGACTGGTTCCTCTTTCCACAGCAACGGGGTGGCATACCGGTTGATACCATCCACCTCCACTCTAATGGTCTTCTCCTCTAGCATCTTGACAGCCATGGTATCCTGTTTTGAACGTGTGGCCACCTTCTCATTCTGGTATGGGAGAACATCCATCTGCCAGAGCTTGGCTACATTACTGAGAAGTTCAGCACTGGGAGTCAGGGTGCTTGTGAGTAGACACTGAGGAGTGGAGGCTTGATGTAGAAGAACCTTGGCTGGACCCTGCAGAGTCCAACCCAGCCGTGTCTTGAGTGCAGCTGGTCCTCCCCGTGGACCCAGATGGACAGGCTCTATTGGAGTCAGGAGATGTGGGTAGTCAGAGCCAATCAGCAATAATGGTTGAGCTTGGTGGAACGAATGAAGTGGAAGACTTCGCAGGTGGCGGTAGGACCTTTGCAGTGCATCAGCTGGATGTGAGTGTTTGGCAAGCCCAAGCTCAGTGGCAGTGAATGCTCTTTGGATCCGGAACCGTCTCCGAGGGTCAGTGGCGGAGGCTATAGAGAAGGAAATGGAATGTCCTTCCACCGTTCTAATATCTTGTCGGATGGTTCGGAGCGCCAACTCCTCCCTCTTTCCCTGAAGGCCCAGCTCTTGGGCAGCACTGTGAAGAAGGATTGTGCGCTCTGACCCATCATCTAGGATGGCATATGTCTCTAGCTTCATTTTGCCATTATAGAGGCACACCCTGACCATTTTCAGTAGCACACAGCTGGTCCCCCATGTTGGATCAACGTAGTACGTGACGGGTTGGACAGCTTCCTCCGCCGGTCTGTCAGAACTAGTGGATCGCGATGCATTAATCTCATGGAGTGTCTCCAAATGCACCTGATTGCATTGCTGGCATCTAGCTTTCAGGTAGCATTGCGCCTCTGGATGGTCCCTTCCACATCTCCAGCACCGCTTGCCTGTCTGAATCCAAGACAACTTCTGCTCTATATTGAGCTTCTTGAAATCTGTGCACTGATTGAAATAGTGCTGAAGATTATTACAGAAGGGGCAGAATTTCTTTGGCTTCCCCAATTTGGAAACTGGACGTGATGCCTGTTTTGGAGGCTCTGGGCCTTTAGCAGGAGGGTCGTAGCCCAATAAGACGGTTGTGGTTGCCGCTGCAGATCTCTGCTTGGGTCTGGCACCCTTCCCACGATCCACACGTGGCTCTCGAGGTTGCTGATGATGATGGAAATACACATCATCATCTTGGATGCAGACTTCATATTCAAGCCACTCTGCCAAATCTGCTAAGGTTGGGATGGGTGTCTGAAGAGGATTGATGAACCGCTTAAACTGCGCTCGAAGACTGTGTGGCAGTTTGGACAGCAGTCTGGTGACGTGTGACCCACACTCTAGTTCTGCTCTCCCCTCTTTCCCAAGCTGTTCTAACATTCCCACGAGAGCCCTCACTTTCAGGGCGAAAAGACGGAACGCTCGGCTGTCACCACTTCGCACCGGAGACTCTGACAACACGTCAGTGATCCGCTGCAGGGCAAGTTTGTGAGGTTGACCATACAGCTCTATCAGGGATGACATGGTCTGGCTGTATGGATAGCGACTATTGCTGTAGGAATCGGCAATAAGGAGGGCGTCTTCCAACTTGAGGTGATCGACTAGGATCTGGTACTTGAAACGTTCAGTTGCATCGTGAGGCAGGATATTGTCAAGGGCCATTCGCAAACGAGCGAACTGGCTGGGGTCATCAGACGTGAAGTATGGAATGTGTGGTGTTGGTCCCCGGTACACGGTCTCTGTACTTGGTAGAGGTTCGTGCTGACCATATTTCCTCCAGGCTTTGGAATCAGTTGGCGGCCAGCGAGGCGGGTCCCCAGTCATCTCCCGGAAGCTTTCTGGTTGTTGGCGCTGAAAGGTGTATGGCTCTGCATATTCAGGGGTGACCTGCCTCTTCACACATGCTCCAGGCCCATACTCGTCCTTCACGTTAATTTTCCCGACCTGTTCAGTCACAGGAAGTTGACTGTACTGATAAGGTGACGTACATCTGAAAGGACCTGAGGCTGCTGCACTAGCAGGAATTTCTGATACCGGAGGTGGTGGAACAGGGAATGGCTCAGCACTCTGAGGATCAAGTGGAAGTGATGCCTCTGGCCAAGGTAAATCCTGTATGTCATCCTCTGGTATGTGAAAGGAACGTACCGTGTGTGGGTAGTGTCTGGAGGCATGGTCAGGATGAGGAGACTGAGGCATGGAATCAGTCCACAAGGACTGCCTCTGGTCCTGGGTACTGGGGCTTAATGCAGAAGGTTGGGGAGCTGGTGACGTCTGGAGGGCTGAGGACCGGAGAGAGAGGGCACCAAGCAGAGTCTGAACCTCTCGTCTGAGCTGATTATTATCTTCCTGCATTTCTCTCAGTGCTGATAATACCACGTCTGAGGTGCCATGCTGAGAAGTCTGGTCAGCTGGAGTGGCTGAGGTGTTGGGATGTGCCCCATGGTCATCAGGGGACTGGTTGTGCGACACATGCACCTGTGGTAGTGATCTCCTTGGCAACTGCACCAAGAAGTCATCGAGGTAACGAGGCCGATGACCATCGCGACGAGGACGAGGAGTGGATGAGAAAGCCATCTTGCCTGTGAAACTGTAACTCCGGCTCGAAGGACCATGTAATGGAGGAGGTCACTGTAAGTGGGATGGACTTGACCTCCTGACTATGACTGATGTAGATGATAAGGTGCTGACTCTAAGAATCCACAATCTCAACAGGGTTGTCCGATAAGAACAGATGGCATATCCACAAAATCCACTGCCACTCAGGTATCTGTCGTTCACTCATTTATTTAGCAAGAATCCGAAGCACACATCCATAATGTGAGTGAGGGGATTTAACAGACTGTAAAATGCTATATGCCGTGTGGTGAGTGATGGTGTGGTTTCTGTTGGAAAGAACATAAAAGTCTTCCATAATTAGGTGAACAGAGTGAATTAAATGTGTAATACAACAATACAAACAATACTGGATAGTGGAACATTCAACCAAAATAAGGGAGTGTCAACAAATGCTAATTTTACTATTTACATAAATCCTAACTAGGCACTTTACATTAGAGCTAACATGAGAAATTAGTGACGGTCCCTTAATGACCGCACGGCAGAGGCTGCTTCGCAGTAAACGGCAGTAACAATCGGTAAACAAAGTGTGCGCCAAGGATTAAACAAGGGAGGATAATGGCCGCAGCAAAGAACAAACACGATAAAACACAGAAACTTACAGTCTCATGGACGCACACCGCTAACAGCATTAGAGGAATGAAAATCCACACGGTGAGTAAAACTCTGCTGACTCTTCCCACCTGCAGCTCCGACCGAACTCTCTGCGTCGACATGTGCGTAATGATGAGGTAGAATTGTGTCTTCTGATTGGTGAAGAGAATGGGTTGCCTCACCGCTCATTGGCTAAACGGCAGCCGTATGCTGATATCTTACTCCGCAGATGCGGCTCCGTTCGTGAGTTCTGCGAACTGGCTGGCCTTTTGTACAGGTGTTAAACAAATAAATAAATAAAACTACTTCCCAATATTGATCATGAAATTTATCTGATTTATAAGTCAGTGAGTCTGACCTGCTTTCAACAGATTTAGAAGGAAAAGTGTCAAATGCTACCTTTAGTTAATGCTGCAGACGACACATAATCCTGCAGAGTTGTATCTGCTTCTCTTCCTTGCATTGCTTATTTGGCTTTTAAAATGTTTGTACAGGCATGGACTGTGTGTCATTGCTGTGCCGTCAGGAATTGTTATGTGATACGCCGTTTAGAGAAGCAAGGAGGACTCTTTGTTTATGAGTCACTTGCATATTGACAGCTCTAAACACTTTGTCGGGGCCGTTGGGGAGGGTGTAAACATGCAAGGTAATGTGTTTTACAGCAATGATGCACAAAGAATAAAAGGGTGATTTCGGGTGTATCTTTCAGAGGAAGCCACAGTTCTTTGGAATCATCTACACCATTATGGAATGCTGTAGAACACATTCACAGGAATGTTTTATTTAATAGACAAACATATACACACTTGTCAAGTGGTTGCGAGTTAGTGGTTGTGGTTTAGTTACAAATATACATATAAGACGTGAATACAAAAAACAGCATCGGCTGTATGTTCTTGAGCATTACGAAATATATTTGAATCATCAAAATGCTTACATGTAACATCAGTTTGGATTAAATTAGGCCTCAGTCACCCGGGCCTAGAGACCGGTCAGGGACCTCCTGACATGTCTGGATTCTAGAAAAATGTGGATTCCCCAACCAATTGGCAGCTAGTTGCTGGAGGCTTCTGGCTGTATTTGGGTGAAGTTGGTCTTAAAAAGATTACTGCCCAAAAAACCTCCCAGTGATTGCTTTTATTACTTGTAGCTTGCATTAAAGACGTCGATTTGTGGGCAAAGACTTTGTAACTAACCACCAAACAGCAGTGAATCTTAAAAAAAAAGTGCAATGCAAACCAGAAACAGAATATTCACTTTTAACATAAAAGTTGTGCCTTACCACTAAAACCAATGTTTCAAAAGTTGCAACTTTTACTTTAAATGCAAATGATGCAAACCTCTCACCAACTAGTTGGGGAATACGCATTTGTCTTAGTGACCTGGGATTACCTGGGGTCAGTGACTAGTTTCTAATCCTCCATGCCTGTTTCACAGTTTTCACCGCACCTCCAGCAACCAACCACTCACTAGCCAGATGGGCAATACAAATTTTTCCCTTGCAACCAGTGGTTGCCAGGTAGTTGCCAACTGGTCTCTAGGCCTATGTGACTGATGTCTTGGAGCACAAGACTATTTGCAATTGTTGTTGGTGGAACAAAAGAATGTAAAAAGTAACTGTAGGCTGTGAAAGCAATAAGCACTAATACACTCTAACTTCTTGGCTAAGTAAGCCTGGCCGGAGTGCATCATTGTGCTGCAATTCTGAAGCCACCAGACAATTCTGAACACAAACTGATGGAAAAACACTTCAATAATCTATTGTTCACAGACTTCCCTCTAGTTATTTTCTGACATGTGTAATGTCTTAGAAAAATGATGTTAAATCCCTTCTGGGGTCAGAGAAGAGTGGAAAAAAATCAGAGTGAAATCAAAACGTTTTACTATTGACAACTGAACCACTCTAGACTATTCTGGATTTTAGGCAGAAGTGAACGAGCCAACATTGCAACATTCACACCTCAGTGGGGGTGGGGGGCTGACGAGTGGCAAACAAAAATCTGTTTTTCTATTCACTTTCTGAAATGCTGGCAGAAAAACTGCATTGGCAATGAACATTTCTGGTTTATTGAGGATAGAAGGCAGAAACTGGGAAAAAGGTCTTATCATTTGCAGCATCTTTTAATGACAGCTTTATGAAAAAGTATATGAAAACCATGAACATAGGAAGTACAAGCACCAGTGGACTCATTTGAAAGTCATGAAGACTTAAATTGTACTGATGAAGAATTTTGTAGAAACTTTAACGAACGTAACCCCTGGTATTTGTCTTACTCTGAATTGTTGTGAAGTAAAGAAGGTTCTTAACACAAAATAAGATTATTTTTTGAATTGTTTTGAAAAATATGATGAATTTGATGTTAAATATAGTCATATATAAACATCCACAGTAGTAAGAGGTTAACTGCCCTCAGTCTGGTATCAGCAGTGGCCCCTGGGTCATTCTGAAGTCGTCATTTCAATACTATTTGCCTAATCTCAGTACAAGATGGCTGTAGATGATTGCCACTGTATCCGGGAAGTACTGGCCCTTGATGGATGTGGGTCCGAAAAGACCAGCCGATAACACACACTTATGACGTACGTGGCCATGTTTGAGCTCAAATGTGACGTATCATAGTATCATAACATAGTAGTAAGTGCAGGTCATTAATCTCACTATCAGTGGAGAGCGGTGGGCCCGGCAGACTGGAGCTGTGTCTGCTCGAATTCAAGGCTTGACTTTGGTCCACGCCAGAAAAGAGAGCATTTCTTTTAACTTTTCAGGCTTTAACATTCTTGTCTGGCAGCTGTGCAAGCATGTTGTGGAACAGGGCTGAGAACCTCTTAAGCTCCAAATGAGCTGGAAAAGCCAGCTCTGGTCGAGCTCTATAGCTGAGAAGACATGAAGTCGCAGCTTCTCAAAACTCTCTGCAGCACAGTGCGCAACATGTTATATTCTAACTGAAATTGGTGTGACCAGTCTGTTTATAAAGCTCTGTATGTGTTTCTGGAATAATTTGAATAAGTGCCCTCATGAATGCATTTATGCTTTTCATGTAAAAAGTGGCTTTGCTTTACATTTGCATGTTTGAATGAGGAGGAAAGTGTGTGCTGGGGCCGATGGCTTTGTGCAGCCATAATCGCAGCTCTATTAAGTGTTCACTGTGAGCCATGCCACATGTCAGCTGGAGTCAAGCAGCTAGAGAGGGAAGATGGAGTGGCTATAACAGCCTGGGAGAGAGGCGAGACGCAGAGTGGGAGAAGGGAGGATGGAGGGGTCAGCAGAGGAGGGAGGTCCAGATAAGTCATCACTTAAGTTGTGGTTTGGGTGCTCTGTTTGTTGTAAGATGCTTTTTAGGCACTTTTGGAAAACAAGGAATCGAGTATAAGATCTGTTTTCTGCCTGAGGATTTAACACTTGTTTAGCAAAACAAACCTTTTATTCTCTGCCAGCTTGGAGATGATATTCTCTATCTGAGAATATTTTATCGACAGAGACTGTGACGCTATTGCAAATTACTACGTATATATTATTGAAAGGCAGTCAGCAGTAGCAGAGAGTTGGTGTCATAGTGGTGAGATTGCACTTTGTGACCTGTGCTCAGTACTCTGAGTCAGCAGGCTGCCTTTGGTTTAAACCAGGGATTTTCCCGCAGCTCAGTCCCTTTGGTTGTGCTCTATCTGTGTTCTATCTCACAGGAGCATATGGAAAAGATTAAATATAACACACTGTAAGAAGAAAAAAAGAAAGAAAGTCGCAGCCACGGCAGTTGAATGCTGAAGCCACGAAACTTCTACCGTATTAAGGGGATGCTGCCCTGCTGAGGTCACTGCTGAGTCGGTTAATATTGAATCAGTTATGTTTGTTTGAAGTTGCCTGAATCTGCACAAAGATATTTTACATACATTGATATTTTACCTGTTAACTTTTTTTATTGGTGTAAGATTTTTCATCAGATTTTAATTTGGCATTCATGGCCATTTCCAAATCAAAGTGTTTTAAGCAGGCTTTAAGTTTCAGTGATTCCCTGTCAGCTACAGAAGGATGGCATTTTATTATAAGATGTAATATTAAACTTTGAATTCAGCTTTAAAGCATTGCATGTATAATTTTTAGTACATCTTTTACTGTAGGCCTCCAGCATGTTGGGACTATGTTGGAAAAATGTCTCTTCAGTCTATCAGTCATCTTGAACACTGAGTACTGGTTTGGTTTTAAGTCTTTAATAAAAAGAAAAAGAAAAAAATAAAATAAAATTATAAATAAAATAGATTTACTGATTCCTGAATCATATGTATACAGAACTCTGTTTTACAAGATAAAGAAGCAAAGCAAATAAAATACAACAACAGCAGATAAAAAAGGAAATAATTTGTGTTGATTTTTTTTTTAAATGAAATGATTATAAAATTTTGCTATAACATGCATTATAACTCAATATGGTCACGTGATCTACATAATTAAAAGAAGTAAACAACGTAAATCAAAACAGGAACATGTAATTTTGGATTGCAGTGTCAGTAGTTATGCCATTACATTTAGTTCACTAATTACATTAGTAAACTATGCATAATATAGAAGCAAAGTTACTCTCCAGAACTCTTTATATTATCCAGTTTGTTGGAAAATTTGTATTGTAGAGTATTTTAATAACTCGAAAAGCAGATCTGGCTTGTATTTTAATAATTACAGATATCAAATTGAGTAACAATAACAACAAGAGCTGTACTGAAATCCACATTTCATATCACTTCCAACAGAAATTTAGAACTCCGAGACAATAGAGAAAAAAAACATTTCAACGTTGGTCAGCTCGGTTTCCCCTCGTGTGTGTCAGAATATGTTTCAGGTAAAGGGGTCCGCAGTGGTCGCTGGCTGTTTCTGAGCTGCAGTCAAGTGTGGAGTGTGTGATGGGGGGTCATCCTGTGGCCATGTGAACAGGAAGGTGCGGGTTCAGTGTGAAGGGCTGAACCTCTGAGCTGTTTATCAGATAGCTAATGAAGCAGAGCGATCCTGAGGGAGGAGGAGTGGGAGAAGGGGAAAAAAGAGGGTAAAAGGTAAAAGAAGGAAAGCGGGTGTAAAGAGGCCGAGAACGAGAAGTTATCGCTGAACGGGCTGAGATGAATAAACCAGTCTTCCGTTTCATTCTTCTTTATTCCCACTACAATACGTAGAAAAATACACATCAGAATATTTATTACATGTCCTTGTTAAAAAAAAATCAGCAGAGGCCATATCACTCAGCTCCTGCCGTAAACATTTTCTCTGGCTGCAAGAGAAGCAGACCTACGTTTCCAATTCCCATCATCACAGCCATCCAGTTTACTGCAGGCTACACATCCATCAGTGGGGTTTTTCAGGAAAAGGGAATGAGCCTGCTTCATTACAAGTTCAAATAATCAGCCAGTCAGATGATCAAAACAGTATTACAGTGTAGATGTCAGTGTTTGATACTCCACTGTTTCCAGTGATGCTTATTCCTGCTCACGTCGAAAAGGAAAGCGCTGACATATTTTGGAAATGGCAGACTGGGAACTCACCTCTGATTAAATTCTCAGGATTGATGTCATGTCTGTATTGTTGATATAAATTTAAAATATTGTAGTGTAATATGCTGGCTACTTTTGTGGTAACACTCAATTATTTTGTATAAACTGTTTAATGTAGCAAAAACAACAAGAAAAGAAAGATCTGAATGAAATTGACATCTAAGTTTGCCTTTGCTGTCTAAAGATCTTCAACATACACTGATATAACGGATAAAAGCAAACTCTTCACTCGTCTTCACTCAAGACTCGTGTGCTTCGTGTTTATGAACATGCCGTCGAGCACTTTGGAGCTGGAGCTAAAAGAAGACTGCAGGAATATTGCACAAAAATGTCATAGCTCAATTTATATCCATGATCAATATTTATGCCATTATCCATGGAACAGTTTAGTTTTGACTCAAAAAGATTTAAAAAATGGAATTGAAACTTTTTATTGTTTGATGATTGAATATAAATGCGCCTGTATAGACAGTGAAAGTTTAGAAAACTACAGTTTTGATCTTTATGGACTCCTGTTAAAACATCGGGGTCCTCTGCATCTGCAGTTGTTGCTGTAGTAATAAAACGTTAAAGTGGTTTACACCATTTGACCCACGGGGCTTTCTGCTTTCAAATAATGCATAATCGTGGTCAAAGCCATGGAAAAACATAGCAGTTCACAACATAAAAGGTTTAAACTGTCGGACTGCTAATGAAATATTCTGTTATCTCTTCTGCTTGTTTGTTACTTATGATTTGTCAGAAGCAGCCGTTTGTAAGAGAATTACATTTTCCTGTAAACTTCACAGGCCCAAAATGTGGCAGCAGACTGAATAACATATTCTGATGACGCCCTGGATGCTTTGTTTTGCTGTCAGTTACACGCCGAGTTGCAATTTTTGTCTTGTGTAGCCGTGTGAGAGTCTGGTTTGTTCATCAGAGGCCAGAGGGTGAGAGGTCAGAGGTCAGGCTCAGGGGAGTCATCATTGTTGAGCGCTCAGGTGACCCTGAACGATCCTCAGGTAGAATGGCCCTCGCCTCCCTGAGGAAGTTCATTCCATCACTGCTGGTGTGTTTGCGAGAAGGCATGTGCTTAAACAATGCCACAACAGTGCACAGAAATGTGTGCATACAGTAGTTCAGCATGCAAGCTCACAGCACTACACAACATTTAGAGTAAGAGAAACGGGACTGTTTTTTTTTCTTTTCACTACTGGTGACATTATCATAGAATTGTAAACAAATTAGCAGTCGCTGTTACTTTGATTACTATGAAAATCTGATGCAAAGATTACTATTCCGTATCACAACTGACTTTCTTTTGACTGTGTCAGTTTTTAAACTGTTGTGTGAAAAAAGTACCACGAACTGGTTTTCGGGGTACTTCTGGGGTTGTATCAGTGCATGTTGGAATCAATCGGGTACTGAACACTGAAACTTAAACCTTTTCACAGATGCACTAAAAGGTTTTACCTTCACGAGATGTCAGGGGTTTTAGTGATCACCCAAATGTCTAGAGGCACGTTTCATTTGTTGTTTCATCAAAGCATCGTATCGAGCAGTTTAACCTTTGTCTTTGTACTGTTTGCAATCTTTTAAACTTCAATGCACAGAAATGTTTGCATCTTTCTGCGCTAGTTTTACTGCAAAACAAAAACGTTGCCAACAAACTGCTGACAGGAAGTTGTAAGTGTTAAATGTGACCCTTTACCCATAGAACTGAGAAAAAAATGATGAGATGTCAGAGATTTTAATCTGCTGATATATTTTATATTTACAAGCCCAGTTGTTGAGCTATTGAAGGGGAAATAATGAAGAGTCGGAGAATACATGACATTCATGACTGTTTATAGCAACTTAATATAACAGCTGGGTTTAATTTCACAGTATTTTTTTCTTCTTCAAATAGTTCAGAATCTGAAGCAAATAAATAAATAAACTGAAATGAGTTAGCACAATTTGAAACAATAGAGTCTCAATTACACACTGATTTTAGTCTTGTTTATATAGAAATTGCATTTAACATGAAAAAATTACGACTAGGCCTTCTGTGTCACTCTCATTCTGTCTTCTTCTGTGATTTTAAAGAGTGGAGACATGAGCGTCTGTTGGTCTGTCTTTGTGTCCCTGGCGAGTTTCTTCTAATCATGCTGGATGTGCCAGGGGTCAGCAGCTCTGACCTGCTGGCTCCAGTTCACCATAAATATTATGGAACCACGCCTTCGCTAGTTGTTTAATATAGCACCGTGTCCGTTAAGGGACCTAAAGTAATAGGTTACGCTGGGGTATCTAAGCTAATAATAACGTTGCCTGCACAGTGTAATTAGGAATAGTAAACACGAGTCAGGATATAAGGTTTTGGAAAATTCATTTGTATTTGAGGAATTTCATCAGCTTCTTTACTTTCACTTTATGTGTCTTAAAATATCTTTGAGTTGTTAGAGTATGTCAGTTGTGCAACGCTGTTGGCCTGAATGCACGTGTATTCATGGCCACGTGTGCATTTTTGTGTGCCAGCAACACAGTGGGCCTGTGGGAGTGCTCTGTCCTCCTTTCCCACAGTATGTGTCCCCTGAGCCCTTGTAGTGACGTCAGGGCAGAGGTATGGGCGAATGCCCCGCTCAGAGGTCGCAGGTTCACTTCCTGTCTGTCAGGGCTGAGTTTGGCACGGTCCAGTGTGGATCACCGAACTGTCTTTATGATCTCTCAGTAGTTTGACCTCTCTGTCTTTGTCTCTGTGTCTGTCTCTTTCAGGCTATGTGGCTGATGCTGCAACAGGAGGAGCCCGAGGATTTCATCATAGCAACAGGGGAGGTGCACAGTGTGAGGGAGTTTGTGGAGAGGGCCTTTGGACGTGTGGGAAAGACCATTGTGTAAGTCAACATATCAGTATTCTTTTTGCAGTCAAAATCACAGATTTGCCTGAGAGGCCTCAATATAAGACACCCCAACCCTATGTCTCTTGTCTTGGAAAGATTCCTCCCATGTTTAACCTGTCATTCACCTCCCCTCTTATGTGCTGTGAGATACTGACATGTGGTGAAGGATGTGTTCGTTTGTGGGGGGGAAAAAAGGCAGGTGACATGTTTTGTCTGGATGAGACTTTAAGGAAACAAACTACACAAGAAGTAATCACGGCGCTTGAATCTTGGAGCAGGTGTGGGAAACTCTTAGTTCCTGCTAAGATTTCTTTCTTTCCAGGTGGGAGGGAAAGGATGAGAAGGAGGTTGGCCGTTGCCAGGAGACAGGGGTGGTACATGTGAAGGTGGACCCAAAATACTTCCGTCCCACCGAAGTGGTAAGTCAAGTTTCTCCTACCATTTTTGTCTATATGTATAATGCACGTGTATTCATGCACCCAGTTCTTACACCTTTGGTCTGTTTGCCCCTCCCTCTGTGTTCTGGGAACCTGGAGATGCTTGCTATACTGGCCTATATAAAGTCTATAATACACATTTGTACATTTGATCCCAGAAACCTTTGGTGATTTTTCTCTCTAACTGCACAATGCTGTGGACCACACCAACCAAAGGAGGCTTCAGAATGAAAATGGTTTACTATAGTGGTGCAATCTATATAGTTGCATATAATTTATAATGCATCACGGCACATATTTATTGTTCTATATAAGAATGTTTCATGGTTTTTCTTTGTGTATGTGTTTGCCGGTAATTGTGTCTGGCACTATATGCTTGTCAGCTACAGTGGATGCAGTCACTTGACAGCCTCAGGCTGCTTATTGTATGCTTTTTTTTAAACAGCTGGAAACAAGCCAGATAAGCTCTTTAAGAGTACTGAAAGCTATATCCTGCCACCTTATGCTAAGTGCGTCCAACCTGGAAATTTGTAATACTAACAACTTATTAGTTTGACTCAAAGGGTTAGTGAGGCAATTCTGCTGAATGAGAGGCTAGTTTGATAGCACAGGAGAGATATTGGTGCCTCTTTCGTGAGATTGTGCTTGCTGAGGTGATAGTTCTAAAAATCAAACTCATAATGTTAGCCAGTGTATTACTCCTCCATCTCTCGAAAGGTGTCTGCTGAATTTGGGAGGTCTTTCTCTCATCACCCTGGTCAAGGGTTATTGCAGTTACTCCCTGTGGACATTCTAGGGTTACCCTGGGGTGTTGTGGCTGAGATTAGCCATCATCCTCTCAGTTTAAAGCAGGAGGTCCTTTCTCCTGGGCTTTGGCCTGGTGAGATTAGAGTTGAGATGCAGTTGAGTGATGGCAGAGGATTAGTAAGGAGCCCCTAGTGACTGACAGCTGAAGGTACGGCAGCACTGGTTACACACCTGGGCCTCTATTCTCTGTCCGTGTCAGCTTATTCACTCAAGGTCCTAACCCTGTATCTGTATGGACAACTACTCTAAAATATGATCAAATCAGCGTACATGTCCATTTGTGATAACCAGCTAATTTCTCTGAGCATTGCACAATCTGACCTTGGGTAAATTTTCTGGGACATCCACTCCGGGGAATATTGTGGCATTGTGTTAACACATGTGAATGCTCCAGACTGCAAACATCTCTCACTTGCTGATGATCAGTCAAGTGTATTTAATTATCAGCACATGGCTGCTAGTTACCCTCTTAAATCCTATGGATGCAGCAAGGGTGTGCTGTGCTGCATCCTTTCTGTGAAAACCTTCTTTTCCGCATGACTGTATGCCCTTATAGCTACCCAGCACTATAAAATTTATCATATTGACAGCTTCCTAACAAGTGTTTGAACACAAGAAAGAGAGAAGCCAGCATTGAGAGCGTTATTGTTGCTGCTTTTCAGTCGAGTCACCTCACTTGACCACAATTATGGTAAACATTCAAAGAAAAACTATTCATGTAGCAAGTGTGGAATAACTCCTAACTGCTGACCCTTTGCTGCTTCCATGGTATATTGCTATGGTGCTCCATGTTATTAGCACTAGCAAAGGGAACACTGCTCCTGACGTGTGGTGTTATAAACACAGAGCAATAACAAAGTGTGAGCTTGCATGGATAACAAGGGGAGGATGGTTCAGTAACAGTGGGCAATTTCTCTACTCTTTCCCTTTGTCCCTTCTATATGGCTTAAAGAGACTGAAGGATGTTTAACCTCTGACCCCGGCAGACAGGAAGTGACTGACACTGGGCTCATAGCTCAGCATTGTGCCTCACCTCAAGTGGAAATACCTGTCATCAAGTGTGTGTGTGTATATCCTAAGACTTCAGCTGACTCAGACTCTTTTGGTGTCTTGTTTGCTGTTTAGCAGTACAAAAGTTTGAATGTATGTCTGTGTGGGGCCCAAAACGAGGTAGGGGTGTGTGTGTGCGTGTGTGTGTGCGTGGAGCGCGGAAGGAGTGTTACCTCGGGCTGTGTGCTAATATCTGTGTAATTCATCATTAATTCTGTCAGAGTGTGTGTCTGACATGAGCTTCAATCCCTTGGGACAGAAGCCCCAGCAGGTGTGCCTCACATGTGGTGCAGTGTGTGAGTGTGAATGTGTCTTTTGTGCACATGTGTGAACCCTGCAGGGCTACCGGCTTGACAGCCCGTTTGTCCGACTGTGGAAGCAGTTTACCCAGTGTGGTGCGTGCTGGTTAAAATGAAAAAAATAAAGCTACCAGCATTTTGCACCAATAGTTAACACGTGAAAGCGAAAGACATGCAGTGCAAGCTGCCAGGGCTGTTTTGAGGACAGCTACAAGTAAGTTTCACATCGCTCCAACTGTCACGACTTTGCAGGGCTGTCAGTCACTCTTGGCACCATATGGGCTTCTGTCAACGCTCCTAAAGTTTGGCTCAGGTGAGCAGCCTTTGCCTCAGCTTTACAAAGGTGTGTCTGCGCACTACTCTCTAATGGTTCTGATTAGTTTTGGTTGCCAGGTATAATACCAAGGTGTGATCAGATGGGTTCTTCTGTCTGGCTTTCTGAGTTTCTTTTGTACCCAATTGTTTTATAAGACTGGTGATGTTAACTGTAAATGTGCATTTGTTCTATGTGATTTGTTAAAGAGGCATACACACTCACATAAAGGGCACAAAAGAGCACAGGTAGAGGGAAAAACTGGTCTATAGATGAGTGCCGCAAGTGGAATCCTTGACATTTTGTTTTTCTGACATGGGAAGTTGAGTACAGAATATGTTTGGCATGCAAGTGACGATAAGAAGTCACATCATTTTCGAAAAAACCTTCCACTTTACGTGCGTGCAAAACCAAAAGTAATAGCAGAAGCAGTTAGGATCTATTGCTGTAATTTAATGGATCGCAAAAGATGGGTTTAAAAAAGAAACAGGCCAGCATATGAGGATTTGTATTACAGTTTACATAGCCTCCAAAAGTATAATCGAATACATTCAGATAGCTTGAATTAAGCCTTCTCCAATCCCTACCTTACACTAAAGTCTCTCCCAATATCTCTACAGTATTACTTTTTAACATACGTCTTTACTGTATGTTAAAGTTTACTGCACAACATGCGTGCGTGTGTTTACTACAGTTTCTACATGCTGAAACATGTTACGATGTCACAGTTTTAGGTTCCCCCTAAAACTCTTCCACTGCTCTGGTTGCCAGCTCCATGTTCTTTAGTTTAGGGTTTCAGCACTTCAAATGCTCTCAAAAATACTCAACTTTGCTACTTTAAATTGGTAAATTTCCTCTATGAGCTGTGTCATCTGCCGCACCAGCTGGTAATGGGAATACTTTTTGTCCTGTGCGTAAAATCAACACAGAGCAGTTTTTAACAGGTCAGATTCATGAATTTCACTGTTTAAAAATATCTGCATACTTTTAAGAGCTTATAAACTCTGGGATTTTAAATAACGTCTTATGCACAGGTCACCGCTGTAGGTTGTTCAGTGGCCCCAGGAAGTTGAACCTGATTGACATTCATGATACAGCATCTGGAAAACTAAGTTTGATGTTAGTCCCTTGAGTTTAGTTTTTCCACTTAACTCTCCATAGCACAATGTATACAGTACAGTAGTTTGCTTTTGAGTGCATATTACCTAACAACGTGCATTATACAGTTGACAGTAAATGTGGGGATTTTTTTAAATTCAGTTTGCCTCCTTGCCTCATTTAAACTTCAGCATGAAGTATTTATTGCAGATCACAATTTGTCTCTCTAAACAACGTTTGGGGCCAAGACGGCTGTGTTTGTCTGTGCAGAGACAGGTGTGCATGTCACTGACTTGGCGTTTAATCGCATGCATGTAGACGCTTGTGCATGTTCATACTAATGCACCCTGGCTGTCATACTTCCAAGTTCATGTGCTGCTGGAGGGTGTAAACGACTGTGAGTTGATTGACAGCTCTGTGGTTTTTCTTCTACCTCTCATGCAGAGAAGGAAAAGTGATGATAAATGGGAAGTTGTCTCTCAGTCTGTCCTTATGTTTCTGTAACCCGTCAGTGTGCATGATGGGATGGCAAATGTAATTCTTCCACTATCAAGTTTATATATTGTAAGTGCACACTTACATCTTTTTCTAAATCATAGTAATCCCAACGCTTGAACCCAATCACCGGACCCAATGATTATTCTCATTTCCGGCTTATATTTTTTAATCTTAAACTCTTGTAAAATAGCTTTGCATCAATGACCGTTCAAAGTAATCCCTATTTATCTTTTTACTCTGCCTTCGTTCAGCCCCTTGGCTCATTCTCAGTCAGAAATAAGCTATTTTAGCTTCTATCCCTTGAAGCCAACTTTTTCTGACTGGCTGCTACCAAAGTTATGAATAGAAGGTGAATGGGGCTTTTGTGCTCATAGCCAAAGCTTTATGGCTGAGGTGACCAGATTAAGGATATGCACTCTCCTGGATGTCATACATGTCCAAGAGTACAAAAAATGTCTGAAATGGAGCATTTAGAGTATGATACCTGTGATTTTGGCTCAGATGAATTACCTTCTATGAGTGCATGCACTGTTCACATTACTTAAAAGTTAGGCCACATTTAATATACACATCTATCATTGTGTGTATATATATCTGAATTAACAATATACACCTGGATTCAGGTGATTTATCTGATCCTGTTTGTAGATCGTCTCAGTTTTTGTTAGATTGATGCATCTAGATTAGATTGAAATGTCTTGTAAGGAAAGGTTTGAATCTCTGGGTTGGCTGGGACCTTTATGTGTGGACTTTGCGTGTTTCTGTTGTGAGCTCTTGGGTTTCCGTCAGGCACTCCAATTTCCTCTTGCAACCCTAAGACATTCATGATGGGTTCATTGGTGATTCTAAATTGGCCACGGATGTAAGGTAGATAAACACTTAAGTGTATAGATTAAGGCTACGTTTGAGTATATGGGTGAATGTGGTTTCTCTAGGCTAGAAAAGTGCTATACAAATCCAGTGTTTTCCATTCTAATCTCCAGTCTTCTCTACAGACTGTAATTTTAAAGGAAGCAACCTAGGGACAGTCTGTTTTGTTCCACACCCACTTTAGTGAGACCTCAGCTCAGTGCCTTGCGAGGATGAGTATAGAATGGCATGTAAAATGTAAAAAAAAAATTATTAATTCTTTAATCCAGCTGTTCGACAGAAGTGCATGAATCCATTGTGTAGCGTGTCTGTTTTTTCTGTAGCATGCTCCCAGCATGAAATGTTTTAGCATGGTGCATAGTAGCTCCTCACTGTTCCTTGCAATCTGTATTGATAAAATCTTGAAGTCGTCTTTGTTTATTGATAGATTAGGATGATTTCCATCTATGAGCTATCAGTTTCTTGGCAGTTGAGGAGTTGCTTGCCTAGAGCACCTCTGGTTGAGTGGTAGCTTTTATTTGTATTGTAGATGGCCAATGAGTTTAAATGAGTTCAAAGTATGGACAGGTAATCCCTGTGAGCCAAGTCCTCAGGCTTTAGACTACAGTAAACACTCCGTTTTGCACAGTTTTTTACACTCTTGAATATGTATGATGTCAAAGGCAAAGGATGTCTATAAGATGGTTGTGCACCAAAAAAAACAAGATTTTATAATGTCACAGAGAAATCCAGCACATCTAGAAACAAGAAGCTGGAATCAACAAATGTAGATCTGTCATTTAGGTTTAATTAATGGCTAAGACTTATTGATGTTTAATTTTCCACCAGTCATTAATCTGCTAATGAAAACACCAAAACGTTGCATGATCATTTTTGCTGACAGGAGAGCAATTCAGTGGCATGACTGTTTATCACTGTTGTGTGCTTTGAT
This sequence comes from Aulonocara sp. 'chitande type north' Nkhata Bay, assembly GCF_057382095.1. Classification (NCBI taxonomy): domain Eukaryota; kingdom Metazoa; phylum Chordata; class Actinopteri; order Cichliformes; family Cichlidae; genus Aulonocara; species Aulonocara sp. 'chitande type north' Nkhata Bay. The sequence goes on from NC_141360.1 coordinate 13,979,593, forward strand.
TGATGGAAAAGAATCACCAACTGAGGTTCCCATGTATCAAGAAGAACAGATGTAAATTGTGCTTTGTTGCAGTCACGTAGCAGCATTCCCTGCAATGCAGTCATGTACTGTCAATACATGACCGATTGTCCTTTTGTTTTAAATTTGCAAGTTTATTCTTGCGCAGTACAGACAAGTGTGAAAAGCAGGAGTGCTTCATATCGCTGCTACAGCAAGAATTTCGTGATAGTGTCAAGCTTGTGTTGCGTATGTATAAACAGACAAAGTAAAATCCACAGTTTGTTACTGCAGTTTATCTGTGTGTCCATGCAAAGAGAGGAAAGACACTGATCAAATAAATCCTGCTCTTATCTTAACTTTGATCCTGTGACGCTTCCTTCTGCTGCATCAGATCACATTTTAGCTGGTTAGTGGTGCAGTTGTTCATTGTTTATTGGTAGCTAGCAATGGTGGCAGGGAGTGCTGCGGAAAAGCATTCAACATCCAGTAAGTTAGCCTACACCAAATGCAGAAACAAAAGAGTTCTTTAATTCCTGCATGAAATAAAAGAATGTGTGTTGCATTCGCCTATGAGATTTTGACACAGTAGTTGTTCTGCCTGTTTTCCTCTTATCCCATCTGCAGGTACAAATCAAAAACTCCCACATCAACCCCTAAAAATAGCCCTGTTCACATACCACACCTCAGTATCTATCAAGTGCTTGTCCGCAAGTGCCTGGGCAAAACTTCCTTCTTACTTACTTAAGATGGCATTCCAGCTTTGAAACGTGCGTAACGAATTCACAAGAACCACGCTTGCTTGCTCATACGTCATTGTCTTGTCATCACTAGATGAGAAACCAAGACAATGGATCTAGTTATCCGCAGCAATAATGATGCTGGGTGTTGTGGTTACCTTTTATAACTGTTGGCAAGGGAGTCAACCCACCTGTTGAGGTAATTAGTGTGAGACACACCTGCCTTATGTAGTTTCTAAATAATGTTTGGTATTGTGAAGCTTTATTGAGCTCAAAGAACATTTCCACTCTTGGATACTTCGACACAGCTGGATATTATCGTTGATCTTGAATGCATTCCTCACGTCTTTGTAATGAAGTGTTGCAACCTGCCTTCGTTACTTTCATTAGTGATCTTATGAGTGTCACAGAGAGTCTTTTGACTTCTCCCACAGACCTGACCTGAACCTTTCTTAGTCAGCGGTGTGAATAGGGACAAACCAGCACAGGTTTCACATCAAAGCAGGGTGAATGCTAGGCCCTAAACCATAGTATATACATAGTCACACCATCATGCTATTAGTTAATTTAATTTAAATTATTCTGTCTTCTGTGATCAAAGTTGAAGATGAAGTTGCAAGCACCATGCATAACATTTACCAGCTTTACCAAGAAAGACTGGAAGATGGAAAGCACCCATATCTGTATTACACACCCAGACAGAAATACAGATGCCTGAAATAGGATTGTGAGCAACCTAAATCAGATAGTGAACTTTTAATTTGTCACTCACTTACTACTATTACCAGCACACTTAAACATGCTTCTTAGGAGAAAACTGGGCAATGTGTATCTCAGCAATAATATCTTTAAATATATCAAGCATGTGTCCCATAACCTTTTTACTGAAAATGAGGATGCAACATATTCTGGAACTATTGTGCCATAGATACTTTCAGTAAACATTCCTTTTGATGAGTTAGATGACTTACATGCAACCAGTTCTGGCCTTTCAAGGCAATATTATTATAATCTTATTTAGTGGCTTTTTTACAGAAATTACAATACTTAAATTCTGAACCCTTTAATTTTTCATTATCTGCCACACTTAACACTGTGTGACTGACTTGTGATTTTGCAGTAATATGTGTCGTATGTCAATATGGATCTTCTGTGTAAGATTTTTGGGGGTTAATGAGAATAATGCAGTTTAACAATGCGAGTTGTTAATTAGTTTCAACTACTTTGGTGTTAATGAAATGAACAAGAGAAGCACTCGGTGGCAACAGTGAGACAACCCACAAAGTAGGAATGGTTTTACATCTGGAGGCTGCTGACATTTTTTCTCCCTTGATCTTTTCTGACTGGTTTTTCACTAGTTTTACATTTGTCTAGGGACAAAGGCACTGCTGGTAACACCAGGTAATGCCTGGACCCTACAGAGGTTGCACAAATAGTCCATCTCCTCAAGGATGGCACATCAATATGTGGCATCACCAGACGTTTTTCTGTCTTTTGTGTGTCTTTCTTTTCCTCTTGCATACTTTCAAGAGATTCCAGGATACAAGCAGTTACTCCAGGAGAGCTAGACAGGGCCATAGAAGGCCCTCAGCCCATCAGTAACAGCAGCATCTTTTCCTTTGTGCAAAAAGAAACAGGATGAGCAATGCCAAAGCTACAAAATGACACCCAAAAGGCCACTGTATGCAAAATACACTAACCTGCTGCATCATTTCTTTTACTTTTTGGGCTGTCTTTGAATTCAGTCCTCTGTAGGTTGATCATTTTTATTTCCATCAAACAATGTGGCACCCTTTCATTCCTAACATATTACACAGTCCATATTAGTATACATATGCAGCTGATTGATGATTTGTTTTTCTCATTGAGATCTGATGTGTTTTTGTGTTTTTTTTGGAGTAGGATATTTTATTTTCATGTCAAACTATGTATATATTGACAAGTGCCAATATAATCACAAAAGATTCCAATCTGTTACAGTGCTGCCATAAAAACATCTCAGTGTACTCAGTGTAAGCATCATATAGTTTGAGCAGAAAGGTAATATATGTCAAGATGTTGTCAACTGGAACTTCAGTGAATATTTTTATAACTTGAGGAATGCTTAAAAAGACTGAGCCATGTTTAAGTTATATTTCTTAATATTATATTATATATTTTCAAAAAATTAGAGAAAACCTTTTTATTCCACTTTTCAAGATACCACTTTGTTCAAGGCATTTTCATTTGTCTCATGTAAGTGAGTAAATAATGGACAACTGGCATGACAAACTACTTTTTTATAATTTGTTACCAACTAAGTCAAAATATATTTTATAGCTGCAAATGGAAACACTTTGAGTGGATGAAAAGTCAAATTGGGATAACAGGGCATACTATCAGACAACCTTTTCTCAAAGGCTTTCATGGTGTTGCACTCATTTGTACAGATGAAAGATGGCAGAAATAGCAGGTTTTAAAAGCGGAGAGGGATGTCAAGACTGTTTAACCTCTGGTTGACGCATACTGACCTTTAGAGGCAATATGGTATCTCTTGTAGCTGTAGACACAGGGACTTGGTTGTTAGGCCTTGTTGAAGAAGCAGAACTGGTTTGGGGTTTCATTTTACTCCATGCAGGCAGTCCAGACCTCATAAATCCACTCCCAGGGTTAGTGTTGTTCTGTCTCCAGCACACAGAATTAGTACTACACTTTTTCTGATTTGAAGAGAATGACACACAGATGTTACTGACACTCTTCTCTTTGTTCCCACTTTATCTCCACATCAAGTAATGTTTTTACTTTCTGATCTGATCAGTGCACAATAGTGTTAGTGCCAGACAATCCATGCAAAGATAGATGCAATAAGGAGAGATGGTAAGATTGCAGAAAGCACACAGTCAAAACCCACTATGGAGGAAATTCTTCATCGTAACAATGAGAAAAACAGGTATAGCCCCACAAACATATGTGCTCTTAACATAATGGGTCCTGGCAGGCAGTAACTCATACACTGTCCCTGTGCCCCAGAGAAGAGTTTAACAGTTGGCCTGTTCTGTGGTGTAATATCTGCTATTTAATGAAGCCTGAAATATGGTCGCCATTTCAGCGTCCCAGTATTAGGTTGGAATTCTCTTTACGAATTGATCCATTACAGCATTTTAATAACTATTTTAATTAAAGCGCTATATAACACTCCAGCACTGAATTCTAGAGCAATTTATCTACAATGAAGAATTTCTAAAAGTCGATTACATGAGTTATACATTAAATAGCCCCTGACTGGAACAGTTGGTTCTCATTCAAAGCACATTTCTCCATGGAATAATAAAAGGAAAAACTTGTTGGAATCCGTCTCCAGCAATCCACAATGTAATAAGGACCTGCATTCATATCTGTTTACTGGTCTTTTTATTCACACTTCTGATTTAACCAGCTGTTTTACTGCTAACCCAAACCAGATTTGCACTATTTTCTGTAGTGTTGACCTAAGTGATTGGAACCAGTTGTCAAATTTAACAATACATAATGTTAAACTGTACTGCTACATTTGAAGGACCAACTAAATTTAACTCTTAAAGTCTTTGTCCCAGTGAGAGTGTTTGTACTGTCACACCTGTTAATACACTGAAATTTAAAATTTCATTGTGTTGTGTATTTTCTTGCACATTTTTAATGACATATAGGTTAACAGATTATACCTTCTGGTGGTTTGCACACAGTTTTCTAATACAGAAGAATAGTTTAAAAGATTCCTTGAGTTCTATATGCAGCACTTGTTTTTCACTACTTTTTCACCTCTAGCGGTTTGCCAATGCTTTATGCAGTCAGTTTTAAATTCTGAAAAGAATCTTGCAGGTTACTAAGTACATCATAATACAGTATTCCTTTCAAAGGACCTCTCTACTTTTGCTACAACACTGTCACCAACCCCATCAGTCAGAGTCAGTGACCTGCCAAAATTATGACCTACTAAATGTGTTGGACTGGATTCATAGATCTGATTTCACTGAGGCTATAAGGTGAGGTATTCCCCTGCATTTGTCACTTATCATTCAATAAAATATAGTTTTGGACAATTTGACCCTGTCTGGTCGGCGGGGATAGAGAGGAATGAGCAGCTATTATTATCCTGCTTTACGTCTCTGGCAGTGTAGCGGTGTCAGTCGGGCTGGCGATGGAAGCCAGGGGGCCGGTTAGGACTGCTGGCTCTCTGAGGTGCTTCATCTTGGGACCAAGGCAGCGAGACCTCTAACTGAACCGCAGCCATTTGGATGGAAAAGTGCTGAGGCAGCAAGCTCGGGCCATTTCACTGGGTGGAGTTCTTATACCGTACTGCTAAGAAGATGTGGCGTTTGGCTGAGAGCCAGTTTATGACTTTATTATCATGCAAACATTGTTCCCGTGCTCAGATTCACACATCATTGTCAATTATGTTGTTTTATTCCACACTTGTTTCTCACCACCAGTAGTTACCACTAGCATCTGTGATCAATTTGTGTGATTTATATACCAGAAATGAGTCTGTGTTTTAAAAGCCACATGTGTCTGTGTTTCACCTTGTCATATTGGCTCTTGGCAAACAAACTCTAAGATTCCTGAGATTCCTCTTAGTAGTAGCCAATGATAAGGGGAAATGCGAAGTAAAGAGAGGCCTTGGTGTTCTGACAGCAGTTTGCCTCATTGATGGATTGAGGTGAATGTTTGAACACCAGACAGACAAAAAGAACCAAATGGCTTTTATGAGCAGCGTGATTTATCCGTTGAACAAGCTTTGTCGAGCTCTGCTGGCTGAATTTATGGCACTTGACACACGAAACGGGCTATCAGTGCTGCGTTTGGATGTTTGGCAGACGCCCACCGTACTTTCACACAAAGCAAGCATGAAATATTAGCATTATTTTAAAAGGTTTCCGTATATTAGGGAGGAATTGGGTGTTCTTTTCCAAGATGGTTCACAGTAAAGCCATTCACTGTCTGGAAAGATCACTGACAGCCAGGTCTGGATGGAAAACGATTGAGAATGATATAAGACAAGGTTCCAGAAGTGGTTGTAGATTTTCACTTGGAGCTGAAAATTGTCAGTGGTCAGTTGTCAAGTTGTCAGTCAGTTTTCATAGATATTTAAACATTCAAATGTTAGTTTTAATGAACTGAGGCTCAGAAATGTTGAAAAATGCCCCTAGTTTTTTAATGCTGAGCTATTCTTGCCAAGTTACTAATTTGTAAGAACACTGAAATTAATAAATTCAGTAGTGACATTGCTGTTTTCCCCCAACTCATCAGCTATTATCTTACAATGATGCTTCTGGGCCAATGGCCAATATCTCAGCATCCATAGAGTAACCTGAGAAATCTGAAAATGTGTAATTGATCCCCAAGTCAAGACTTTCTGCTCCATATGCATACCATTCTTTACAGTCGAACTTTGAAAGCTTTGTAAAATCTAAATACTCATCACGTGGGTTTGCTAATTGCTCCTTCCTCTTGTTCTTTGTAGCTCTGACACACAGGGGATTAAATGAGTAGAAGGGCAGCTGAACAGCTTCTCTCTACTGTAGTATGTTCGTCAGCTCTATACTCATATTTCCATAGACGTGCTTATCTGATGACTGCCAATCAGATCTTAACTTCTGATCATTTAACCAACTTTATAAAGCCATTCTCTGTTTCCTTCTCCCTCTGCTCAACCCAGGCAAATGTCTCTTTTTCTTGACACAACAATTTGAATTAAAAAAACCCACATGAATTAATTAATTGTCCATACATTAGTTCTATTATATATATATATATATATATATATATATATATATATATATATATATATATATATATATACATATATATACATATATATGTGTGTGTGTGTGTATATGTATATGTGTATATACATATATATGTGTGTGTGTGTGTATATGTATATGTGTATATACATATATATGTGTGTGTGTATATGTATATGTGTATATACATATATATGCGCGTGTGTATATACGTATGTATATATACATATATATGAGTGTTAAAATATTACTGATGTGCAGAAATTTAAAAAATGCAAAAGCGTATGTGCTTATGTAGAGGTTTATGAGAAAATGATAACTTGTCAGTTTCAGTGACTCTTTGCGCTTGTTCCCATATTTGACTGACAGACGAACCATAATTAAACTGTAGTATGTAGTTCAGAAACCACAACATCATCAAAAGCTGGTTTATGCTTGGAGAGAGTGCATTTATGCACTGTTTACCAATATACACATGTTAGCTTTGACTGTGGTTTTCTTTACTATACAAGCTATGATTTAAGGGCTGCTGTCTGCCACTGGTATATCGTACTAAGTGGCTTGGTTGACTTTCTTTGTTTTCTTGTGATCGCCCACATGTACTGAATAGTTACGTGGTAGAAGACAGTATTTTACTTCTTATATTAACATTTTAGTATTTTCATTTGATGATCTTCAGCTATTGGAACACAGGATTTCAAGTTTTAAGGATTTCAAGTTCATAATAAATCTTATCTGATTTGGTTGTTCACTTGATTGTTAGACTTTTATGTTGGCACACCTTAGATATTTTATACCAAAACTATACTGTTCAAAAACCATTATAATAAAGGAACACTTGATAAATACTCATGGTCAGTTAAACTTCAGGGATATCAATCTGTCCAATTAGGAAGCTTAAACCTGCTTTGGTGCAAATGAAAGTGTCAAAAAGTGCTCTGGAGAGGCAACAACAGAACATTCGCCAAGAATGGACTGGTTTTGCAAGTGGTGGTCACAGACCGCTATTCTTATTGCTCTGTTCTGATAATTCCTGACTGGTTTCTCTTTAGTTTTGCTTTTTGCAGTGTCCTTGTCACCTCTGGTAGCGTGAGATGCCTACTGCTGTGAAACGTGCATTTTTAATATAGTAAATCTACACTGCAGAAACTCCACTAGTGAGCTTGGAATTCAGTTGGGAATAATTTGGGTTTTGCAAAGGAGTATACAAACTCATGTTATTTGTTCAAAGCAAGATTTTTACTTCTGGACGTGCATGTCCACTAATTTTTTTAAATACTTTTTTTTATAGCAGAGAGGTTGGCTTTCAATGCACAAGGTCATCCCAGGTTCAGTGTTAGCTCCCGGTAACCCAATCCTCTACAGCATGAAAATACAGACTTTAACAGAGACACACCAACTCAATGACACAAAGAGGCCAGCAGTGTTTTTAACATGTTTTTAACCATGTCCAATCCTTTGTGTGAGTGCTCCCTGAGATGAGAGGACTGTCTGTCAAGGGGACACTAAAATAGCTATGTGGGCGAGGACAAGGGGGAGGTGTGGGAGATGTGATAGAGGGCTTCCGATGGATACCACTCCTTTGCCACGCGTGAACTGATGTGAATTTAGGTGACAGAAGCCTGTAACCTCTGGGAAAGAATCTGTAAGGGGAAAAGGGGGAAAGAGAGAGCTGAAAAATGGGATTGACCCTTAACCCTCAGAGTCAGTAATGTGATCCTGGTATCTCTATTGTGGAGGGAGGGAGGTGGAGAGGAGGTCACCAGGGAAAAGGGAAGGTAGTAGCCATGCCGTACTGCTGATTAGAACTTCCTGTGGTCAGCCACAGTGTTCCAGCTTGAAAACACACAAAAGTAGGCGCACACACACTTCAGACAAAGATAACTAAGACATTCATGTAAACTTTGCACTTTCGGACACAAAAAATGACTCTTTAAACTTGACAATGTCAGCTGAGTTAACTGAAAGACTAAGCTAAGGCAAAGACTAGTGTTTAAACTAGCTAAAAGAAAATAAGGACGTCCGCCATTAGATTTATTTGGAATCCCAATTTTTAGAATTCAGTTGCATCAAATAGCTTGTTTGAAGTGATTTTTAGTATTAAATGACAGTTTCCTCCTGGTGAATCAGCAGCTTCCCTCAAGCCTAACTAGCTTTGAAATATTTTACATGAGTTTGCTGCTAAACTGGCACTCTATCCAGGCTGTCACCTTAGCTGAGATGGGCTCTTGACTAACAGATGTTGGGGGGTTTTTTTTATTTACGAAGATTGATCGGATGCCTGAAATAACCTTAGCGTTAGTTCAGTGAATGTATGATGCTCTGTCACTTTTAGTGGAAAATACAGTAGAAATATACAATTAGAAGACAGCCTTGGAAGAGGTGTACTGTTTAGGACTGCTTTTATTGACGTTGTATTCAGGCACAGACATGAGTTTGTGTTTCACTTCTGTGTAATTATCGTTCCAAAGAGGCCGAATTTCAGAGACTTCCAGATACTCTGACATTTCACACTCTGTGGGTCAAGCTCCAAATACATTATAACCTACATTTCCCACTATTGTTTTCAGAGGCTAAGTGCCACTCCGGAAGGCACGGACGCTAACATTCGTTGGTAAAATCAGAGTTCCCTTTAAATACCACGGAAGACATGATTTAAAGTAGTATTATTGAACTTGTTGGGGATTGCTCACCAACCTTATGAAACATGCTTCTGTGACTGACTGACTCTATTGCTGTCACACAGGTTTTATCATCAAATCTGAGTCTGTGCAATCACATCAGTGAGAGACCACTGTTCTTTATCTTCCAAGGTTTCAGTAGCATATTGTCTCTATAAATAGCTCGCTTTCTATCGGGACCTTTATTGTTTTAGCACAATAAGATTTCAAGAAAATATGAAAATGAGGGAGAGTCTATCTATAGAGAACAAGTGTTCTGGAGTGAAGCAAAGCATCAGTGATGTCAGCAGTTAAAAGCATGCAAAACAGTCCGAGACAGTTGCGTCACCACTAACCTATAATGATTTGAATGGTGTCAGGGCAGACTGGAGTGATTAATTTTCACAGGCAAATCTCTTTTGTTTCCGTCTTCCCCAGCTCTGCAAAAATGTTCTGGACTGATTTTTTTTTTTTTTGTAGAGCTGGGAAAGCTCTCTGTAAAATTCTGTTTTCTGTCATTGATGGTAGCTGTGAGAAAATCAAACTGAAGCTAGGAAGGTTTTATTTATTTATGTTGTAAGATATATATATATATATATATATATATATATATATATATATATATATTTGGGATGAATCAAGTCTTTAAATAAGATGACTCCTGTCTCTCTTTTTTGCTCATACTCATTTTTGTGAGGTAAAGGTGCCTGTTTTCTTGCATGTTAGTGAATCTAATTCCTCATTCTTTTGGAAGGAAACACCTCAGTCAACTTTTAATGGTGTGTGCGGAGAGGTAGGGCTCTCAGGGGCAGAAACTTGGCTCTGCTGTGATTTATTGTTTAATTGAGCCGACTCGTTAAAGTTACCTGTAATTGATGCCATAAAACCCCTGGCTGTCTCCCAGCTTCTGGGTTGTGTAACACTGCAGGTTAACATGCAACCCGACGTTCCTGTGGATATTTGACTGCACTAAACAGAACTGTATTTTCAGATCGTCTGCTTGTCTCAGTGTGAAGGAGCTGAAAGTGAAAAAAGGCAGTAATGGACTGGGGCAGTTTGTGCAGAGCTTTAGTTTGCTAGTACTTGAAAAAGAAAGGGAGATTGTGGATTGTGTGTGTGAGTGTGTATGTCTGGCAGTTTGGTATTTCCTGAAGGAGTTTCCTCCTACCGTCAGAGCGGAACCACCCTGGGCCCCTCAGCAGTCCAACCCACAGACTGACCCGGTACTGCTCCCAGAGAGAAAGAGAGAGACATGGCAACAGTATGGAGTCTCATTGGATGTGAAGGTGTACAAGTATAAAGAAGCATTGATAAAATTGTTGCACACAGAGAACTAGGTTGTTATTAAGATTGGAAGACTTATTCTCGTCTCCCTAGTTCTGCCTCAGGCTATAGACACCTACGCATTCTGCTAGTCTAACGTTCCTTATCATCCGTATTTGGTCTGTCATAATGCGTGTGGCTTGATGAAGAAGTGTATCCTCAGCACCTTACAGCAATTTGTTGGCTGCAGTGTGTCCCAGAGATAGCAAGGAAGCACCAAGGAGGATCGCGGGCTAGGATTCCTGAGCTATTAGCCAGCATTACTCATCCAAAGGCCTGACAAGAGAAACATGGCAGATGAGGAGAAAAGGCTGGGGTGAGCGGGGAAGAGGGTATTGTTGAAAGAGTTACAGAGAGAAGAGTGAGTTTTGTCAGCCCTTGTCTTTGCCCCCTTGTCACAGCTGGGCTTGATTACCCAGGGTTCTCCACTGAGCAGCTTCAGGCAACGTGGATACCGGATTGTAAGATGCACTGAGCTTTTTCAGGAGAGGAGGGAAAGATCAGATCGGACCTGTGTTACATTTTCCTAAGTGGTTTTATAAATTCAGTTTTGAGCATTAGGCTGGTGATGTGGACATAATGAGAGCATGAAAAAATAAAACTCAGTCTTCTGACTGAATTGTAGATCCAAACCATTACCTTCCTTTGGGAGTCAGTCAGTGATTCTTTGCCAAAGCTGCTGGTGTGAGTAATTTTTCATGGCGGTACTTCAAAGTCATCAAAGTCTGACACCAAAGGACACCTTGTGCGAGAGGCTCATGTCCATAAGCAGCATCTGACAAAATGGTGTTATAGTTTGTTGGTTGTTCCTAAAAGTGACATTTTGAATAAAGCATCTGCTTCACCTGGAATATTTGAATCTTTGACACTTATGTCATTGCGCCAATTTTGGGCACTATTCATAATATAATATCAATACTGAACATATTACATTTCAGTCTGTGATTGACTGGCGGCCCGTCTTCGGTGTCTCTGTTTGTCCTTTCTTTTGGTTTTCTGAGGAGGACAGTCTTCCCAGAGACCTATTTCATGTGTGTGTCTTTCATAAACCTTTCACAAAGGGCCACTTTATGGTGATTGAAGTTGTGTTTACTAATGAATGCCAGACTGAATGTTCGCCCACCAGCTCATGAATATGCAATGATGTCAAACCGGCGCTAACACCCATGAGTTGTCTTTACTATTAGCCGCGACAGGAGGAGAAAACTGGAGCCCAGCTACGAGTCTGAGAATTACAGGAGAAGCAGGAAGGAAGGAAAGGAAGAAAGTGAATGAGAGATGTAGATGCAGCCTTGGCTCAGAGCGAAGCCGCTGAGATTTTTAATGTGTGTCTCTGAGAGTGTGTATGTCCCATAGAGGAGTATGTTTATAAATCACAGAGTCAGGCAGTGTGTGTCTTGCAGGGCCGGTGTTTCCTGCAGTGTAATCTGAGTCTCTGGTGGAATGTGTGAACCACATCCGACTCCACTCCACTCAAGCCCCCGACTCACTCAATATCCCACTGTAAACAACATGGCTTTGCCAGGGATTCTTGAACAGGACAGGTAGAGTCGCTATATCTCCCAAAAATAACAGAGTGCAGGAAATGCTTCAAAATAAGAGCATATTGGGCCCTGCAGTCAGCGAAAGTCACCCCTGAAAAGTGATATTAAACTTTTATTCACTGTGTTTTCAATGAACCTATGACTTCTTTATTGTGTGTGTGCATGTGTGTGTGTGAGTGAGAGAGAGAGGTTTAGACTAAGAGGTTAATTGTAGTGTGACCTCCCTAATGTCTTTCCCTGGCTGGTTATCTTGATTGGGTAATTAATTCTGGGGCCGCTCTCTTCAGGCGACCCAGTATTCACACACTCACAAGTCTCTCTTTCTCATACACACACTTCTTTTGAATCTCCTGAACTCCAGCACCACTACATTCCCTTAACCTTAAGGCTGTTCTATTGTTTTACTGTTACCTTTTCTCGTTATTTCCTCCTTCTCTCGTTCTTTCACTCCCGCTCATGTCTTTCTCTTTTTCATTCAGTCACTCTCAGACTGGCTCATCTGATATTTTATTCTCAATCCTTCCTCACAGCTTGAACCCTCAGAGAACTGACTGAAGTTAAAGTAGCTGCACAGTATCAACACAGCAAAATGTATTGTTGCAGTTTAGGCTTTACTGTTGTAGCTTCAAACAAGTAGTTCTGTCTGCTTCACATTTCATACTTGCTTAGGCCTCGGTCACACAGGCCTAGTGACCGGTTAGCAAGCCCCCGGTCTGGTCACTGGTGTGTTTTCCCCAGCCCATTGGCGAGAGATTGTGGGATGCTGCTGGTTCTCACTAGGTGAAATCAGTTGCAAAGAGGGTGCTGGACCAAAAACCTCACCGTGATTGTTTGGTTGCTAGCAGATTGGAGAGGTTATCCATAGTTTAAAGGAAGACACCAACTGAGCGGAACATTAAAAAGCTGTGATGCAACAGAGAAGCAGCCAGTGTTTTCAAAGTAAAGGTTTTTCCTTATTGCTAAAAACAACTTGTAGTAAAAGGTGCAATTTTTACCTTGAGAGTAAGTCTCCGTTTCTGGATTGCATTACACCTGTGATTCTCAAAGTGTGAGCCGAGACCACCTGCTGGAGGTACTGCAGGTAGAGACCACAAATTCAATTAGAAATCACTCAAAGTGTGTACAGCTACACTTTTATATGACAATTAAATTAAAACTGATAACAAGAGGTGGTTACTTTGAAATACTTCTCATTACTGTGATCCAGATTTGCTGCTCTTGTATTGAAGTTTGTGTGCCAGTGGCTCACACATTGGCCATAACACTTTGCATATGACTGTGTAGCAGTTTATAGCCTGTGTTGTTTATGTTTTTGAGTAAATTTTAAAGGATAAACATCACTTTCTCTTGTTTTTCGATTACAGTGAAGATTTCAGACTGTAAATGTTTTTAGTTACTTTGAGGAAGCTTGCACTTCCTCCCCTCTTTCTGAGTCCAGTTTTGGAGTATGCTCAGTCTTCAGGGCTGAGCGACCACTTCCTCTAAGTGGCAGACAGCTCACTGTTTTCTTCCCCACCTTATCACTCTATCACCAGCTAACAGACACAGAAAGAGAGAGTTAGAGGACGAGAGAGCAAGCAAAGGGAGCTCCTTTTTGCTCTCTCTCTTTCTCTCTCCTGTGCACTCTTTCAGGTTTGGCTCTCCCTGTTTGGGCACGATGAGAAGAGCAGATTATTGGAGCTGATAAGATGAGGAATGCTGCTTGGAGAGGAAACGCCATTCTGGATGAGATGTAGCCTATAGAAGCCTGTTCCCCTGTCCACGACATGTCATCCAACACCACCACTGGCCTTTTCCTATCCTTCGTCTTATAGAGGAAGGATAGACATAAGGGAAGTGAGCCGGGATTGAAATCCATTGACCCAAAGCAGATGAGCATGTCCATTCAAGCCGCCCTTTTCCTCCTGCTTGCCCTCTTTCTGCCTCTGTCTGCTCCTGTTGTTTTGACTTCCTTTCTCTTGAATAATAATAAATTCAGAAGTGCGTACCAGTGGCCTAAAAAATATCAGTAAACTGTTGTCATTAGAACAAGTTTGTACCGAGAAAATGTCACTGGAAAATGTGTTAATGGAGCAGTATGTGGAGTATCTGCAGGGGTGTCGAACTCCAGGCCTCGAGGGCCGGTGTCCTGCAGATTTTAGATATCAACACACCTGAATCAAATGATTAGTTCATTACCAGCCTCGGGAGAACTTTAAAACATGTTGAGGAGGTCATTTAGCGATTTAAATCAGCTGTGTTGGATCAAGGACACATCTAAAACCTGCAGGACACCGGCCCTCGAGGCCTGGAGTTCGACACCTGTGATCTAGAGAGATACTTTTGTCAAATGTTATTTAGATTTTTACTGTAAAATCTTTAAAAATTCATCTCAAAGGGAGTGGAAGGCGGAAATCTTGTGGTTTGTTCAGATGCAACTTTGTAGGCCTAAGCTGTGCTGCCATGAGAGAAGAGTTTTCTCTTGGAAACCCTTCCAAACTGCTCATCTTGGTCAGTCTTTTTTCTAATTGTACTGTTATGAACTCTAGCATTTAACATTCCTACTGAGTCCTGTAGGGTCTGAGATGTACAGCTTGGTTTATTTGCACTTTATCTGAGCGTTCCACGCACTGACTTTGGTGGGACATTTATTCCTGGGAAGACTGACAGGTGTATTTAACATTTTCTGCTTGTGAATCATTTCTCACTGTAGAATAATAGACTTTAAATTGTTTGGAAATGGCATTATTACACATTCACAGCAACAATTGTTTTGCTAAAATGATTGATGTCTTTCCTTGGCATTGCACTAAGACATACTTGGATACTCTAGACCAGCAACCTGCCAAAACGTCTGCTTAAATCAAAGTGTTCACACTTACTGCTCATCAATTAATCAGGTAATTTTGATTAACGCATTTATTATATCATATATTTATATGATATGATAAATATTATATATTTATAAAATATATTTGATTTGATCGTTTTTTATTTAACATTTGAGTTGCCCACTTAATCCTATGGAATTAGTAACTGCATACTTTGTAAGACCTTTTTTTTCACATGACTGTAACATATTATCTATACTGAACTTATGAAATTAAAATTGAAGTTACGTTTTTCTAGAAGCAGGATTAAATACTTCAGCTGTCTTGCCAGTGTTCTCTACTGCACCCCAGTAAAACATGTACCTGCTGCATTTTGCAGAATCTGAATTGTGAGTTGTGGCCACTTGTTGAAGTTTTAAAACCTTGTAGATTCCTTATTGTGGTGCTTATCCTACATTTTTTAAAAATTTGTTCAATAACCGATATTCCAATGTGGAAATTTTCCTTCCTCCCAGTGTTTAATGTTCATATAATACAAACAATACTAGAAGAGTCTAAAAGAAAAACTATTTGTTTATTAGTTTCTCAGGATTTTCTTAGCACCACCTAAAACAGTGAAAAGGCAGTTTGTGATCAAAAATAAAAAGTATGTAATATGTTAATGTCTTTGATCATATTTTATTACAATCTTTGATTGAAATTGTCCACTTGCACACATGCATGATACAAAGAAAAGCCCAGTTTTCCTCTTGAACCAGAGCAAACCTGACTACATCCAGAAAATGAGCAATGGCTGGTGAGAGTCACGGAGGAGAGACAAGGTTGTCTGTTAGCAGGTTCAGAGAGCGGCTGAGGTGAAAAACGGAGAAGGGGAGAAGGAAAGAGCAAGAGACTAATAAATAGTGTGCTGGGAGTTGAAAACTGCAGACAGAAGTTTTTATGTGCGACTGCCTCGCTTAACCCCAACGCCACTGAAAGTTCAGCCAGGGCCTGAATTAGATCACATCAAGGGATCATCTCACTCTGTGTGCATGTGTATGCTAAAGTGTGTGTGTGTACCACATCCTTCAGCCAAAACTCACCTGTTGATCTTCATCCAACATAGCTGACATTTATGTCACCCGTACAAAAACAGCTCCCAAAATGAGAGCAGACATGTAACCTATACACGCTTGATGTGTGTGTTTGTATACTGTGAGGCCGAACTAAAAGTAGATTGTTTGTGTGATAGAGGCCAAGGCAGGAGAGAAGTTAGACGTTTTTGGTTTTGGCTCGTCAAACCATAATTTAATTTTGTTACCACTGGGCATATAATAACAGATCTGGACATCAGTAATAACAAAATTGTACTCACGCTAAAAGCTAAGATCTAGAACAAAGTCAAACAGGGCAAGAAATACAAGTTAGACTGTCAGACAGGTTTCAAACCCACATGTTTGCCAACATCACTTGTTCCCAGCGTTGAACAGTGAAACGATCACTCAAAAACTGGCTGACTTGAGGGATTACGCCATCGTTTCAGGTGTTCTGACTTTCAGCTTTACCTCAAAATATGTTGGGTTACATAATCTGCCTAAACTTTTGGTTGGTTGAAAATCTGCCTGAATGTCTGACTTGTGGTTTGTTTTGTAGAAATTAGTAGAAATGCCATGCTCTCAGCAATTATTTTGCTATGCACAGTGTTAAGCAATTGCAAAAGCCTTCCAAAATAAGACCAAGGTTATAATTTGGTGTGTGTTTTGGGGGAAAAAAAGACAACAGCAACACTTATGTGAAGTTGTGCAAGAAAACAAGTAAACCACCGTGCCCATGACTCCCACATTTAATCAGTTGAGGCTGTGATGTTATAATCATAGATAAGAATGCTGATTGTGCAGCTAGAAGACAATGCCTACACAGTCCACGAATGTAGACAAAATCCAGTAAGCCAAACACAAATCTTTTTCTATGTATTGTTCCAATACTAATTTTATATTGCATGTAGTTTTATGTTTTAGAATATAATAATTGGGGTTGTTACTCAAAAAAGTAGAGTTACACATTACACTTCTTAAAAGTTATACAGTAAGTTACTTAGTTACATGCCAAAGAATCTAATTTGTTACATTATCTCTCCATTAAATAACCGTGCATTGCCACATACTTACCAGTTAACAATATAAAACGCTGGCTACAGTTCCCCACATGAACTGAAATCCCTAATGAGCACACACACACACACACAAGAGCTTTCTTTTAGTGTTATGTATGAAGACAAAGCCGACTACAAAAAGCAAAGATGACAACCAGCCCACAGAGATTTGAATTCGATTGCCACAGTGATTCTGCTGTAGAAACATGTACATGTAGTAGAACTGGAGGCTAAAATGCTGCAAGCCTGATTGTTCATCAGGTTGTTACCTGCTGAAACTCAGGCTCTGGCTGCTGGGATGTGGTCTGCATTTACTCAGCTTTATCATCAGCCTGCGTTCTTGGCTAGCTTTGTATTAGTATTCTGTCTGTGCAGGGGCTTCCAAAGACCCAAAGATATATTAGTAGCGTAATTGTTTCTTGTCCTGTTGTGCAATAAAAAAGTATAAAAAGCAATGTCCATGTCTCTGCTGCAGGCTGCTCCACCAGTTTCCTCCTCCTGCACACCATCTGAAATCAGCTCATTGTGTTACAAGTGCGCAGGAAGAAAAAAGCATTTAGTTATTTGCAACACGTAGCAGTTGGCTCAGTCCGTTCTGCTTCCTAAGTGAAAGGGCCTTTATTTTTTTTTTTTTTTTTTTTTTTTATTAATATTTTTGGATGGACAGAAACATTAATAAATAAATATACAACTGCAATAATCATACTGTCAGTTCTCTGTCCATTTCTAAACAAACAAACAAACTAAGACAAGCAAACAAACAACACACTAACAAACAAAAAAAAAAAAAAAAAAAAAAAAAAAAAAAAAAAAAAATTACATAAATAAATAAATAAATAAAATAAATAAAACCCAGGAGAAACAAAATAATACACCGCCTCCTGGAAAACATCAGCAAAAACAAAAACGAATAAGGGTAAAACCCCCTGGTGCAAAAAAAAAAAAAAAAAAAAAAAAAAAAAAAAAAAAAAAAAAAAGACAACAACCAAAATACCAATGACACATGAAATATCCCTCTAAGAGACCATTTATCATAATGTCTAAGAGACATTGTCAATGTACCGCAAAAAGGGGCCCCAGACCTGCTCAAAAATATCTTCTCTTCCCTTCATTCTATACATAACCCGTTCATATGATGCCATCCTAGACATTTGTTCGGTCCATTCCTTGAAAGAACAGGGGCTGGATGACTTCCAATGCCTAAGAATTACCCTGCAACCAGTTATAAAAGCCAGACGCATCCACAATCTCTGTTTTTTTGAGAGAATGTTATCGTCAGGTAGTAGGCCCAGGACGCATATAGCTGGAGATTTAGAAAGATTAAGTTTAAAAATATCATTCACCAAGTTGATGATCCCATCCCACAAATAATCATTTTTCCGACATGTATACAACATATGAACTAGAGTCCCGACTTCCTGCTGACATTTCCAACAAATGTCCTTATCTGCGAGCTTCAACCTGACTAATTTACTGGGTGTCCAATAGTTTCTGTGAAGCAACTTGTACTGGATAAGTTGAGACTGTGTTTCAGGTGAGCAAACATACCATGATGAGATCAGCATCTTCCAACTGTCCTCTGAGATCTGGATACCCAGATCTTTCTCCCAACACCGCCTCAGTCCCCCCAAACTGGGAGCGTGTGCCTCTCTGAAGCTCCCATAAAATTTAGATGCCCTGATTCTGTTATTGTCAGGGGTTGCAAACATCTTCTGAACACTAGATGGAGGGTCTAGATTATTTTTCAAAATGGCTTTAATACAATGTCTTATTTGAAAAAACCTCCAAATTTCCCTTGGATCCAAATTGAATTCTCGTCTGATTTCTGCAAACGATTTCATGCCAGTCTGCCCAAATAGGTCCCCCATCTGATTAATACCTGTCCTAGCCCAGGCCTCCCACCAGACCGGTTTCTTACCTATTAATACTTTCTTATTATACCAAATAGAGGCTCTAGCGGTGAGATAAGGGCTGCTGTTGGTATATTGGTGAGCTCTAAGCCAGGTCTCTTGCATGAAAGACAGTACTGGATCTTTAAACGGTACTGGCCTTCCCTTCTGAGTAAGGAAGGCCTCTAAAGACGAAGGGGCCACAAGACTTTCCTCAATCCCAACCCATGATGGCTTATCAGTAGAGGAATTATGTATCTTAACTAACTGAGAGAGGGCCTTTAGCCGTTTTCTTACTGTAGCAGATACGGCATGTCTCATTAGTGCCATACAGTTTATGGAGAGAGCTTGTTATTTAATTTCATTATTTAAAACTCCAAATATTTTCATTTCAGCCTCCAGAACATCAGTAATAATTACGTTGAACCTTCAAAAACCAGTGGGGGACATGTAGGGGTGGGTACCAAATTCAGCATTGATACAGTTTTACACCAAATCACTGGGTGCCACTTTTGATATCAGTTCATATCTGGGGTTAGCTGTTCCCATCATTTTGGCACACACTGTTAGTGTGTGCCAAAAGTTACACATAATTGTTGGTGCGCAAAATGCAAACCACATCTAATCAGAGAAAAAATCTGGTCAAAACAGAGAGATTTGGTTTTGTGTTGTGTGTAAAGTGTTTCAAAGAAGTAAAATATTTCAGTGGAGAAGTATAGACTCAAGAAAAAAATTTTAATTTATTATTTCTTTTTGAGCAAAGTCCAGAAAAACAGTTGTTATTCACTTCTGGTACCAAATACAGGTGCCTGTACTGATACCAGTGTGTTTTAAAGTATGAAAGGTAGCCAGCTGTAGTAACAACACAGTGCTTATGTCCATCTTTTATATATAGTCTTCAATTTTAATGTGTAGGCTTGAGGTCTTAATGTTAATCTGCCTGTTACCAATGTCCTCTATACACATCAAAGCTGTATCTAATGTTAGCAGTGTAGCTGTTACTTTAATCCATTTCAATTGTTGCCATATTAATCATATAAATTGGACCCAGACTTTCCTTCAGCATGGAGAATATAGAAGCTACTTAACAGTCATCATCTGTACCAAAACACTGAGGCTGGGTGTCAAAGCCTAGACAAACCCCTCGATGCTTAACTGAGATTACACAACAATTAAGATAAGAGAGGATGAGATTTTCCTCTCCCCTCAGTCTCTCACCCTCTCTCACTCAATCTCGCTCTCTCCCTCCTTTTTTAAGTATGATTGTAAAGAATGTTGTTTAAAGAAGGGAAATTAAGTTTGCCTTTGATGTCTTCTGAAATATGAAACAGCCACACGCTTATAGAAATGTTAAACACTCACCACACACACGCTCACGCTGACACACACCAGCTGATTTCACTGGAAGCCGCTGCTTCGCCAAAACTTTATTATACAAATGCCCAAACAGACTAAACACTTACTTACTTTTCACTGGGAATTACTTAACTGCACAGTTTCAGTTTGACCTCTGTGGAAGTGAGCAGTCACCTGAGCCACCCCCTCACCCCCGCCTCCCGTAGTCTTTTCCCTCCCTCTACCTCTCACTCTCTCCCTCTGCTGCTTTCTGCTGACTCCTGGAATTATGATCTGTTTCCCGTCCACAGGAATAATAGAATACAGGAGGAAGAGGGGGGTCGTCAGCAGCTCTGTGGAACAGTAGTGAGGAGTCCAGCTACACTGTGGTTACATTCTGTTTGTATGTGTGTGTGTGTCTGCAAATGCGTTTATATCCAGATGTGCTAATGTGCGATGTTTTCCTCTTCATTTCCATAAACTTCACACATTAAAAGATTATCCTCGGACACGGACACACACATAGAAACAGAACTTAAACTCCATTAATGCTCATAAATCTTAACCCTCCTCCCATTATCTTGACAGTAAACGCCTCATGTATACAACCACGCGGCAGGCAGTGGGTCTCCACTCTTTACCAGAGCCTTCAGGCACTTAACACTATCGGCAGTCAGATCCAGCCACTCCAGTGTGTTTGGAGTGTGTGTGGAGTGTGTCCTCAGCCGCATAAATATTTATCACACGGCTACCCCAGGAATTTTAATGAGCACTGATGGAGAGCAATCAACACAGTAGAGCCAGTAGAGAGAGAGAGAGGCGAGAAGATGACATGAAGTGAGAGTTTGTGATAATTTAGCTTTTAAATATTAACATGACTTTCACTGTTTTCCCGAGAAGATTCACACACTCCTGCTTTCCTACTGATTTAGTCTTTTAAGAGTTTTTGTGTGTGGCTTTCTGCACTAAATATGTCATTACTGTGTGTGTGTGTGTGTGTGTGTGTGTGTGTGTGTGTGTGTGTGTGTGTGTGTGTGCGCACATGTGCAGTGTAGTATTGTACATACTCATCAAGGTGACAGGGCCACCCCTTAGAGGTCACTTAACACATTGTGTGCAGGCCAAGCTGCATGGGGAGTGAGGGAAGGAAACCTGAGCTGTAACTCACACAGCTCGCTCTCTCTCCCCCGTAGACTCAAGCGCATACATTGAATGAGACACGCTGGACCTGGCCTTTGACATCTGGCTGGGAGCGGCTAATAACTGTCTTGGATTCCTAAAGACGCAGCAGCTCGGAGTTCATTGAAATTTACTGCAGTGATGCTTTATTGACTTGAGGAAACAATAAATATGAAATCACTGATTTGTGTTGCCACAGAGTGGCACAAATGAAACCCACAGGTCTTCGTTTCTTCTGCTCAAGATTCCAGGATTTCATAAGATGCCAGATAAATTACACTAAATAGAAAGTATGTCAGTTTGAAGGAGTAGTGCAGACAGAGGTAACCTACATTTTTTTATGACTCTGGTTTCCATATTTTGTTCCAGTGTAAACAACATATTGTGTCGAAAAGAGCTAAAATAAGCGGGTGCAGTCGTGCAGACAATATTTCTTCTTCAAATGTTAAGTAACTGAAAGGAGAATATATGAGGATTTTTAGATTTTACGTAGTTTTAAAACATTTAACCTCCTACCATATAATAGTAAATTCCTCGTAATACTATTTTTAGTTTATTTAAAGCAATAAAGTAATAACTTAAAATATTCTGTATAATCTAACCTGTTGGCCTGAATTTCTGTTACTTTATTACATTCTCTTTTCAGTTCAGTCACAGTTATATCTGCTAATGTAAGATCTGTGTATGTTTAACTTCTCTTACTAATCACTTTGAAACCCACCTTAGCGATCCTGAGCCTCAGCCCCAGGCTGAGAAGCACAATCTACTGTGCTTGAACAGATACTTCATGTCAGAGTCAAATTTTTGTGTCACTAGAATTAAGTATTAAGTTATTACCAAGTTATTACAAGATTATGATGTACTGTGAATTTAATTAGAAAAAGAAATGGTGAATGTGAAGCACTTAAAGAGCACCTTTTTAACATTCACCTGTTAATGCACACACACAACCCAGTGACAATAGAGCAGGCCAATCATCAATAACATCTTAGAACTCAGTAAGATGCTCAAAGATGCCCTGGCGTGTGGAAGGGCCATGGATGAAACTCTCAGCCATGTGATTTGTGGACAGCTCGCTCTCACACCTGAGCCATTAAAACAGAGACTACTGCTGTTGTACAAATTACTGCATCAGTCTCCGATTTCATCCCTCCCTCCTTCTCCCTTCCCTTTACTTGAAACTGAGGGTCTTTTGTGCTTTAAAGGAAGTGATAAGTTGAGGCGATGCTGGCGTTAGAAATTGACCAGTGACAGATTTGTGACTGTAGGTCCAGGCAGCACTGAAACGATGAAACTCACTTTTTTTGCTACAAGTATGTCCCCACCTGCACAGACACACAAACACAGATGGCGACTCCCACACCTGTGCACATTGTGTATGCATTAACTTTCATGTTTCTGCAGGCAGGCTAGGTATCAGTCTGCTCCTTCCTCATTGTCCCGCCTTCATGTCCTTGTCATTGTCCGCGCAGTAATTCATTCCGGGTTTAAAAGCCCTGGATCAGGGATGACTTCTTCCATCAAAATCCCACCGAGGTCAAAGATCAGAACATCTGGGTCTGGTTGGAACATCTGGGTCTGCTGGGGACATGGAGACCATGGGCTCCAGACTCTCACAGCGTTCTCGGCCCCTTTATCTAATTTCCTTTGAAGTATTTGCAGCCTCATGTCCACTACTGTACAAATACCAGAGGCACTACTGGACTTCCAAAACCACATCATAGTCTCCCAGCATGCAATCCTCAGGGCAAGAGAGAGGAAAGAGAATCGGTTTCTTGAAAATGTTTGATCTGGGTAGGTTTGCAGTCGGAAGAAAAATAAATGCAGCTTAGGGACATTTAGCATTTTTTAATCTATCCTGACAATTGTACTTGGTGTGTGTGTGTGTGCGTGCGTGTGTGTGTGTATGTGTGTGTGCGTGTTCACACATCGCTGCCTGTTAGTGTGTATGTGCCCTTATGTGGGGGTCAGCCCGTGTGCTGTGTGATTTATTGAAAGGCCTTGTAGTGATACCAGATTCCTTTGCGTTAAATGCCTGCTCTGAGGGCCTCTTACTGGCTGTGTGCTTTATGGACCATGATCACACCCTATTTGTCTCTCACTTTTACATTTCTAAGGATTAATTTTATGGCTTCTCATCTTTATTAGACTGGATAGTGTAAGAAAAAGGGCAAAAGAGCAGAATGAGTAAGGGAAGGTCAGACCGCATACTTGTCAGGCTTTTTGTATTACGAGTGATTGTTTGACTGTATAGGTTACAGTTATATTTTGAGTCTTTTCAATAGTCATACTGCTTTTGTTTTATCTGATGTTTCGGTCTAGTCCAAAAGTACTTTTTTAATGAACAGTAAACTGTAGGAAGATGTTGTGGCTTTTTAGATTGTCCAGTTAAGTTCCATTTATTTCCAGTCATTACCAGTACAGCTGATCAAATAAACTGAGCTGATCAGGAAGAAAGAGGAAAGGACCACCTAGTGCTAAAATCATCAACTTATATGCATTACCAAAGCATACTCCAGGCATGTGATGAAGATCCTTTTACATCCCAGTCTCATAACTATTGCTTGGGAGCTAAGATTAGATAAAAACTGGGGATGTTGTGGTTTTATTTCAATCTGCAATTTGAGTCTGTGCTTTTTCTCTTTCAAAGTTTGGATCAATCTGGGATCGGTTCGGCCACTACAATCACTCCATTTGTTCCTGAGGAAAGTTTCTGGCTGGTGTTTTCCACATACCAATTACTTGTGGCAGTGTTCATCGCATAATCAGGACAGAAAATCGTCTCAGAATCAAAGATGCGTTT